>NC_069125.1:52367296-53037713 GCF_026914265.1 Mya arenaria | reverse complement strand
GAGATTGTTTACATGTTATAATATTAAAAAACAACAACATTAGTTGAGAACTTTCACTCTGATATTTTTGGAGGGGCGAGCCCACTTAGTTAATTTTTACAAGAAAAAGGTTGATTTTTAAGCATTTTATTAGCTATAAAAATGTATGGTAACATGACATTATGTATATTTTCTTCAAAACTGGACGGTAAACTATCATAAATTGTCTTTAAATTGTTCAATAGACATCATAGATAATATCTAAAATGATTTCAGCAGCTTGCCTTATAGTTAACTATTTTTTATGAATTTTATAAAACTGCTATATATTTTCAAACATCGAAAAACTGCTCTTTTCCGAAGAATCATAAGATCAATCAAAATGATTTTTTTCCATGTGTATCAATAATGTGTTCGTTTGAACTTTAGTTTTTTGTTAACTGAAGTTTATTTTACAAGAAACTGTTGTGTTTATTTTATAATCTCTGATAATGCGAAAAAAATTCAAATATAGGCAAAATATTTACTTGTCGCTCTTTGTAGCCCTTGGAGTTTGGGGGTGGGTGTAATGAAACATAAATAACTTTTTTAATTCACGGTAAAAAATCTTCAAAATTTGGATAAAAGTCCCATAGTGTACCGTGATTATAACTATGTTGTCGGTTAAAGCTTTTAAAACAGTGTGTATTACGCGGCTTATACCTTAAAATATATTTAAAATAATTGGCAAGCTGTGATAAGGTAATTTTAGAGCGTTAAATATTTGAATCAGTGTTTGTGGGAAATACACGTAATCCATGAGACTGTTCACATTTCTTGTTACAACAGAGAACGTAACGTTGAATAGTTTTTTAGCAATACTTAAATATTCAAGTGTATGGCACACACTGCAACGGAAAATGCTTTTTCTCTCAAACAAAAACAATATCAGTCTGGCTATGAAAATGTTCGGTCGCATTTTATTTATTGTATTTTATTTACACAACAATAGGTGTAAAACGTTCCATTCAAACGGAACATTAAATTGCTGTGTCAACTAACAACAAAGCCTTTACAATGTTAGTACATGACAGCATATGTGTGCCAATAGCTTTGCATATTTTCTCTTATTGTACCAGACATATATCTGCTTCTTATGCAATATTTCTTGATTCATATGAACATTTATAGCGGTATGAGTGTTTTTGCCTCCGCAAGGCCTACGTTACTTGGGTTTTGAAAAAAAAGTGCATGCTTTTGATAGTAAAAATAACCAGATGAACCATATTTGCTCATAACAAGTAGGGTTACACTAGCCACTTAAGCATATAAATTGGTATGAATTACTCTTGTAGACCAATTTCTGTTCAAGGTGTCGTCTGTACAAAATTATAGCATGCGAATGTTCAAGTCTAAATTTGTGACAAATCTCACCTAAGAGTGCAATTATCTAGCAGCTTATTTCCGTGAAGGGACACTATATCTAATTACGAGTACATAAGTTTCTGTCCATAAAAATATAAGACCTTGAATCTGGCGCTGTGTCGTAGCAACAGAGATCACTAATGGTATAAAATGTCACCAACGAACAGCGTTATAAAAATAATCAAGGCTGTAGAAGCGATATATATCCTCTATGATTTTAGTCATTTGTTGAAAAAATCAATTTGTTATCTCGCAACATTGAATTATAATTGCATACATTGCTGATACCATTTAATGGTAACAAACTTTTCTGGTGGATGTCTGTGCACGCATTGTTTTTACGTCTTGATTAAATCAGTTGCTGTTGCTGGCCTAATCTGGTCGTTGCAAAATGGAGTTTCGACTAGGGTTCCATTAAACAAGTTTAAGCTCCAGTGAACTAGTGTTTCGCTGACCGTTCCAAGGTCGTGACCCAACATTTGATGCTTTATATATGTGTGGTACATGTGGTGTGTGCCTTTGTTGTGTGTACGTTATGTGTCTGTTGGTCAGTGTATGTTAGGCGTTGGCATTGTGCCTCCTGTAGTTTCAATTATATGTATACAACTTTATTTTGCTCCTATTTATGATGCTTTTTAAATTACAAACGTTTGAATGTCTGGTTTTGACTAACAGATCCTTAGCATTCAATTATTGGCCGCTAAACGGAATTCCATTTGGATGATCTTGCACATCCTTACGGATTGACACTCATCAGATCTTGAGATCGACCATAGCGGAAAACTCTTATGGCGTGGAGTATACAAAATGACCTTTTTCCTATCATTATTTTTCACGACACCACATAAGATCGTTAATTTGATGTCTGCCTCCAAAGTATATATACTAACGAAGGAAATTAGCTTTTTACAGAACATCCTTACCTCCTGTATTTCGACCATTCCGTCTATATTTACATTCACATTTCATTCCTTAACGATGGTTGTTGTTTATTGATTGCACTTTATTTCTGTATAAAGTGCAATGGCATTTACCAGCGATTATGCGTGCGTTTGTTCGATACTTCTGTCCTGTCATTGGGCGCAATAATACCAAGGGGCGGGGCATATTCACTACGGAACTATTTTTTTCAATGAAATCGTAGTAAAATTATTGGCAACATGCAAAACTGTAATCTGCAGTAAAGCAGTTAAAACAAAATAAGCAACGATAATTTGATTGATTTTAATGTAGATAATTTCATGTTGGATGGAACAGTTGAAGAAACGTTTGTGTTTAAAAATGCTGTTAAATGTCACGAAAATGCAAAAACAGTTAGTTCAAAATAACCTCTATAACGGGTGATTATATGACGTCATGAGTGATGTCATTGAAAAAGTTTTACATTAAGCTCGATTCGGGCCGCAACATAACTCAGCAGATGCATTTTGTTTCGATGCCAATTTTTGCAGTGATCATTCGTTTTTAAAGTGTTGTTTTTTCGAAAATTGACTGGATTACTGGGATTATTTACACACAATACATATTGGGTAATCAATTAATTACCTATTCAGTCCTACTTTAACCATTATTTGTTTTGATAACTAATTTAAGCCTGAAAATTTTGTCAACATGTTCTTGATAAAATGTACAGCATCTTCAGCATCAGAGAAAAAATATTTGAAATTTCTTTGTTCATTGCATACGACGTAATGGAATCATGTCCGTATAAGTCGTATGTTCTGAATAAAATCGACAGAAATAACTTAAGTTTGGAGGAGTTAGTATTTTTAGACATAATTTAGTGCTTTTAATATTCAAAACAACTGCAGAAAAAACTATTTGGTAAACACATCAGCTTGCCAGGAAAAGACAACTCAGCAGAAAATATGTAAGTTATATGTGGTCTATTTCATGTTTTGGTATTTGTATGCAGCTACATTATATATTCAAAAATATGTTTTTGTGCAAAAGTGTGCATCGTTGACCAACTTTCGGTCAGAAACCAGGTCGCTTTGCCTTCATTGTTATGATCCTTCGGACTCCACCCATTTTAAACAGCCCCATTGCATACCATACCCCAATAAAATGCAACATGTCGAATTTTAATCCTTAAAAAGTGACCACAGACAACAAAGCTCTCAAGTCTGCAACGTTTCCTTTTTAAGACCGGAATGACCTTTGTGACTAAAATGTACATGTTTGTATCATTAGTTTTGTTTTTGTATATAATTCACACTTTACAGGTAACAATTTACATTTAGAATCACATTGTACAATGTTGTTAAATGTACGATGAAAAATGTCATAAAAACATCGTTATGTTTATCATTGGTGGTATACAATCAAAACCTGAAAATGATCGTATCAAAATGTGTTCTAGAGTTTAGCTTTACGCAATGTTTCGCAAAGTATTTGTAAAAAGGCAAAAGCATTTGTACAACAATTTTATTTATTTGAACGTGACATTTTCAAATTTGAGCTGAAATTGTACGAAGTAATACAAAGTTTGGGATAGATCGATAGATGGATACTTTTATTTCTCCATTAGTGAAGAGATCAACATATACACAGGCGAGACCAAGCAATATATACTATATATTATGGTATGATATACACGAAGATCAATGGAAAATCATGATACTACATATATTTGCACTAAACAAAATAATCGCGACATAATAGGGAAGAAAGATTCTAAACTTATTTTATGTCTCGCTTCGGACTCTATTGTTAAGCTGCTTATACTGGTATAAAGGCTGTTACTAACTAGTTGGAAGTATGGTAATTCCTTAAAGGGTGTAAGGCAAATACATGCAATGAAAGAAGCGAAAAAGACGGAGGTTGTGAGGAGAGAGAGAGATAGAGAGAGACGAGTGGACAGGTCAGGCTAGCGGTAGAAATATTTTTGCATTACGATCTTAATTATCGAAATAAAGATCATGACCATGTATGTATTCTTAAATTCAACATATAAAAAAAATTGTTAAAATTAGGCAGTTTAATGATATGTTGCAAGATCCTCTTCCAATCTCTTAGAAGAATGTTTCTTTTTTGATTTCGTTAGTTTGAACATATTTATTTTACAACGATTTTGAAACAACTCCCATAACAACATTATATCTATCACTGTCGTTGGCACGATTTTACGCCAAAGTGTGGTCTTGTGTTGTGGGGGAAACGTGAGAAAACGGAGGAAACCCCCTGTTCAAGCTTGGTGACCACATATGCTGCAATGGCTGGTGGAAATAAAGTCATTGTCCTTGGCTTTGTCCATAATACAGAGTATGAATATGCTTGGTATATGGACCTATAAACTAATACAAGAGTGCACAATAAAGACAATCAACGGTTAGATATTTTACACAACATTACGTTAATAATTGCATTTACTGATATAATGAACAACTCCAGACGCTGAGGCGTATGCTTATTTACAAGTCTACTGCAAACAGGCGTGAGCTGCATTCGACCTGGCCATTATTAATATTTTTTACGAACACTTCATGTGGCTTTAACTCACATTTAATATCAATTTACTCCCATTTTATCTAATAACGTTCTTTTAGATTTAACATGTTTCATAAATTGAAGAAATGTGATTTAAATAAAACTATTTTGTTTCTCTACTGAACCATATTGATCGAAATGGAGACAGTACTTTGGACGTTTCCCATTCCTCTCAATACAAACTCATCTGTCCACCGCTGGTGATTTAGTTGCTATGAATACTTCCATCTCAATTAAGTGCGCAATGAACAGCCAAAAACATGTACTATGTCAATTAGCACAATCCATAATACCATCATGTTCATATCTGATGCATCATGATAAAGTAGAAACATAGTAACAATAATTTACAAAAATGGTCAATTATATCATAACAAAATATCTATCCAAACATAGAAAACTAGCATGTGACTCAAAAACATTTTTTTCTTGACCGCCGCTCCCTTTCCTTATTTACTAAAATTAAGTACACCACTTAAATGGCTTACATAAAGAAACCAAAGATACTTTGTTTACTGTTTGATGTTTTGTTGCGCCTGTTCTGAGTAATGCTCCTAAAATATTGAAATATAACAAGTCGAAAGAAATGAAAATAATTTATTTACAAAAAAGCAAACGTCAGTTTAATTGTAGAAATAGTACATGAACACTTATGGACAGCTTGATAGATTCCCTATTTTTAGAAGTATGCAATATTGGTTGAACATTGTTTATTGTGATAATATAGTTATACTCACTGCAGATATGCAGGTTGTTTTTAAGTGTATTAAAGGAAAAGCGTTTGAGTAATGATGGTTTTGTTCATGTATTTAATGATGCTAAGGCAACGAATTTAAAAACATTTTGTGTTGATTCAAAACAAGAATAATGTATTTTTTTCAGCAAGATTGGTATAGATTTATTGATAACCGTAAACTCATTTTAAAGAAAAACATGGCATTTGAATATAAACAGTACATCGATATATTTACTTAAGGCCGTTGTTCATATTCCTCTGTACACTGAGACTTTCTGTTCATCCTCTAAGACTTCAAACGGGCAGATTAAATTGTAGCCATACTCCCTGTGAAGAAAAGTTTTACATGTATATGTATTGTCGGTGTTTTGACTTTATCAAAAATAACTATATATAACGGTATAACCTTATTTGGCCGGCTGTGCTTTAGTTCATTGAATTGTTAAAAACACAAACTATACTAACTTTTATTAAAATATCTTTATTTGTCAATGAAGTTTTGTGTTTAAGACCAAAATCTTTTGAATTATAATGGCATGTTGTGTTCATCCTCAACTAATTAAATCATGCCTATATGCAACATTCAATTTTGCTTTTTGAATTACCTTTCCATCCACTATGGTTGTGTCTATATGTAATACAATTGGTTACAAAGATGATGTGTATTGTACAAGTCTATCTGTACTGTTTTGTGCAGGCAGAACAAATCAATAATAAAAAAGCTTCATAGATAAAATCATTTTACATTAAGAAGTAGTATATATTTTCAATTGTTCTTTGAAATTCTATTAAAAAGGAGACAACGACGTGCTATTTAGGAAAAACATCTGTATGACATTTGCGAATTGAAATAAACGTTCATGCAAACGGGAATTTAAGCATTTGTTTAAATAGATTATCTCTCTTTGGCATCGTGATTTGAATATCATGCTGAAATGAGAATACAAAAACAAACAGCGATCCAAGCTCGTTTGGCGAAAAATAGCATAAATTGAATTTTAAGGGACATAATATAATTCATGTAGCATGTTACGAGCGTCCATTTATTGGTTTAGTTATGTAAATGACATTAACATCATTAGTTTATAACGTTGCATAAAAACGAAACATCTGCGGTTCTTGCGCCGTATATTGTTTTGGAGAAAGGAGGCTTAAGGAAGCGCTTTCTCCGGGGGTGGTCTTCATTTAGGTGATGACGGGCACAGATATTGGTTTGGTATTTTTGCAAGATGATAGCAGAGGCGAAGGTTGGACTATTTGAATGTAGAGTGACGATTGATATTTTAATCGGATATCCATATGGTGCGTTTTGATGTTTATAACGAACCTTTCTAGTCATTAATCTTTAGTATTCACTTGACTAAGTTCAACCGTCTAAGGCCTGAGCCTACTGTGCCTTTTGGAGCGACACCTGAAAATGTCACTTGAGTAAATGCTGCTTTGAGATTCTGTGAGCCCTTAGTTGTTTGAAAGACAACATTTTTGTGCGGAATATCTTTTTTTATCTTAGTAAGAATTCCTGTTCGCTTTCCGTGCCAAGGCAGTAATCGAATCATTTATTAGTAAAGATACGTTATAAGATGTGTGTTATGTCTGTGTTGTCCATGCGTTGTGTGTCTTTCGTTCAATGTGTGTGTTAAAGGCCTAACGCATTGTTCCTTAAACAGGACCTCCGGATTTGTTCAGGAATAACGTGTATGAAACAAAATACGAATATACCAATTACATTATTTATTTCAGTTGTCAACCCCGTTAGATACAATGTTAGGGCCCAAACGGCACAGACTGCGAGCCATAAATACCACAAAGAGACCACACACGCCTTTGAACGGTCAGTAAACAAGAATTAAATAGAAACCAGTTCAACGCCGAGTATACTTCGCACAACACAATAATTCAACATAAGAACTGATCTTAAGATTCCGTTGGAAAGGACGGTGAAGTACATAGTTCGTCGAGGTTTAACTAGTGAGTTTTGTAATCTTTACATTATGTTTGAAAACGTTTTTAAATGTTGTGCTCCAATTTTAGTATCAAACTATTTGATTTTATTATCATATGCATGACATTATATTTTGCAATGACGGTAATTTGCTTTCTTCGAGTTTATTTCTTTACTTGGTCACTAAGTTGTATTGCGCAGTTTCTTCAATTTTCTACAGTAAACACAGTGAGTTAGAGAATTGCTTCTCCGATGCAATAGTATTAAAGTGATCCATCAAGATGATTTGTGTATCTATAAGAAATATTTTCAACATGGATCTGATTTATTTCAATGTATGACGCACAAGATTCTAAAGATTGGTATGGTTTGTAAAGGCCTTTTGATACGTGTGTATACATCAATGAGTAAGGTTTACTTATTTTCAAATTTAATATAATTCAATAAACTTCGGTGCTTCTTCAATGAGCCTACTCATCTTGTGTATATAAGATATCAGTCTTGAGTACTTATACGTTTAGAACGAACCTAACTGTTATATTTTCTGACTTAAAGCAGTGTATCACAGTGTGTTGTAGTCGAATCACTGTGATTTTAAATTTTGACAAATTTGAATTTACGTATAAATATAAAGGTTAGAAATGACAGTGTCAAGCTCTCTGTAGCTTAGATCCTGGTAGAATCACAACAAATACCATACAAGAGACATGACAATACAAAACATTAAACATGATAAAATTCTCAGAATTGTGTTGTGAAAACCGTCTTCCCTCGGTCAATGAAAACAAGCCAGAATGCACTGGGAGCATACAACTGGTTCCGGGCGTCCAAACTGACGCTTGCTTCAACATGTTTCAGTAAGTATAAGTTTAAACATTTAAATTAAGCATTATGATTGATTTTTTTTGCGGTTTACAATTATCTATATAAAGCAATGAAATTTTAATGAACATCTTAATAATATTTTTTGTTGTTATTTTTTAACTAAATATATATATTTTTATTCATAAGACGAAGACACACGGTGCAAGTAGGAACGATGTTGATCATCTACGGATGCTTCGTCATAAGACGAGGACACACGGTGCCAGTAGAAACGATGTTGATCATCTACGAATGCTACATTATCATCTATCATTTAATAAGTTCATTTACGCTAAACACGTGTGCACGTAAATAAATATGTATAAAACATATCAAAATATAAAGTAACTCATACACTAATGAACCACGATTTGGGGGCCAGATGTTATACCATATACTATTTGTACATGAAAAAAGAAGATGAAATACACTTAATTAGTATACGACTAGTTATAGCAAACTATTTATAAAGATCTCTTAGGGCTCGTTTCCAGGGGTTTTTCCACTATTTCTTATCCAATCTAGGTTTATACTACACTAGCTAAAGGTAACATTACAATGGGTATAATCCGTTTCAATCCTTTACACTCGGGTTGGGAAAGTTGAACAACCGGCCATTAAAAATGTGAATAAGACCGACATAAATTGCATATCTTTATAAGCTTAATACATTCATTCTTAAGGGTATAACTGGTGTGGTGCTGTAACATTTTCCTGACGAAGGTGTTTGCCATCGGTGCCATGTCCCTTACCCTAACCCCAACTCTAACCGTTGTCGCAGTCGTTTGAAGCTCCCTGGTACACGCTTCAATTTTCATTTGCGTTCACAATTCGTTTAAACTATAACTATTTCTACATCATTGCATATTCCAGCTTTAAGTAAATTTAAATATGCATATCGGCACACATATTACAAAATTAAAAACACATTACAACAATGAATAATAACATATGAATATATTGTTGAAGATATAGTAAATAAGGATGCTTTCCCACCACTAGTAATAAGTATTGTCTATTATATCTTTAGAAAACTAGTGTTCGTTGGTATTGCTTCGATACATACGTAACTTTGCATGAGTGACTCTCATTTTCGATTGCCACCGTAGCCTAGATACGGTTTCTTTTTTATTCAAAATCACAGTTAAAAGGTCGAAAGAAACGTAGGGAAAACGAAATATGTCAGGAGAGATTACATGACATGATGTAAATGTTGAAATAGAACCGAACGGGACGAAAGTCATCACTAGCGAGATGTTGCGGTCGTCGTCTTTATTACGAATATTGTATGAGAGGCGCAAAGAAATCCAAGTCAAATCAGACATGACGATTGTTACGCATTCCGATAGCCTACGCTACGATAAAACTCGTACAAATAGTCTTATTTTTGCTTGATGAATACAATAAGTTTAACACAATACTTGATGAAAGTCGAATATCAGTACGGGTCCGAACGCGAAACATTTCAGTATTTAGCTAACGATTCTAAATTGTCATTAACCTACTTGTGACCTTCAGGAAAATGCTGAGTTTTAAAATTTTGGCAATGGTCTTCTTTCATCGGACAATCATCGAAAGCCATCCGTTTTTTTTGCGAATACATTTCATTTCAGTAAACATATTTAAGGCCATTTACGGAATTCTTCAAATAAACGAATTTCTTCATATTCAATGTGCAATATGATCTCCTTCAAAGGTTGTATTGTATTCACTTGTATCTCAGATGATACTGATAAACCGTCTTTGTTGATAAATTTGCATTTGGCGTAGACAAGAAGCTGAGACCGTAAAATATCCATAGGTTGTGTCATGCAAATCACCACATTAAATTGAGCGGTTTTATTTTTAGATCTAATCGTATTCATTTAACATTCTGAAGAGTGACGCCCGATAAAAAATAATCCCGTCTGAAACTCAAACATGAAAGTCGGTCACAAAGTTTTGTAGTCAACGGGAGTGGAGTGCAATTCTGGCAGGATAAAACGATATTATTACATAATTTCCCTTGGGTTTTAAAAAATGCATTCTATAAACGGATAACGGTCGCACAGCGAAGGCTTTCTTGCTGACTTTGAATTTTTCTTTGATGACATTGAAATCCCGCCTGATGGTTTGGTATAAGAAAAACAAACGAGTTGGAAGAGATAATAGCAATGTATGTTTGTGATGTTATCATAAAAAATGAAAGTTTTGATTAAAGGAAAAGGAAGGATGGGGTCTTAAAACACAATCGACGATTGTTCAGAAAGTCGCTAAGATTTAGCAATTCATCAATCGCTTACTACCTAATCGTTTTAATTATGTGTGTTATCGCTAACATTCAATAATTCAAAATGTTTAGAAAACATGTGAAAATCGGTGTATCCAAAATGCATTCGGTATTTTCAGCAATGCAGTTGTAAGCATTAGGTATTATTCACAACACGCCAGTTCATAGTATCAACATAAAATCTCGGACAAATTCGACCATATCGCTCTAATCATTGAAGAGTTATTTCCCTTCGTCCGGTATTCACAAAATATGTTCAGAATGTGTATGGGTAGATTAGAGCTTGTTGGGACAAGAGTGAGGTTTGTGCACATAAACTGGTTTAAACCTCCAGTAAATTTACATTTTACTGATCGTTCCAAGGCGGTCAATTCTTGATAAACATACCAATTATTTTTATATATATATAGTATCTATGCACTGTGTTGTTTGTAGAGTTTTGTGTTGTGTATGCTTCTTGTTTGTGATTTTGTGTTCTATGTATTTGGCGTTTGCCCATTGCCACTAAACTGGGTTTATGTTTAAACTTTTTGCTACTGAGCATGTTTCTGTAGCTTTTTGCATAAATACTAACCCGGTTGCTGCAGAATTATGACCTTTGAGTTTGCAAAACCTGTATTTACAATGTCCGCTCCCTAAAGTTGGGTAACTTATCTTGGCAGTCTTGTTCTCTTCAATTTGATATATCATTTATGAAATAAACATGATGCATGAATCGTACATATGTTTTTGGTTGATAAATCAACTGCCTATAGTATGTGCTTTTAACAATATTTCACCCCTTCCAAGCATAACTATTGTAATTTTGATTCATCACATTATTTTACCGATAGCCACTTATAAGCTGTAGATTCTATCACTCATAATTACCTTGTCCACCGGATTAGGTAGTGGCTTACATGTACTCTTAACCCTACCTAAGATAGAGGAAGGGTATAGGCCTGCATAATAATCTCACGATGGCTAGTGGGGCAAAACATGCATATATGAATATAGGTGTGTTATATAGAAATTTATCATTATTCCATTGAATCTTTTTTTGTATTTTATGAGTAAGCATAATGCCAAAATGTAAACACAAGCTATCTATATATCTTTACTGGGTTTTCATAAATATTTTATTTTCGTCTTTTTTTCTTTCATATAAAGTCAGTTTAGATTAAAGTCAAGCATCACATATTTGCTCCGGTGATCACAATTATGCGTGGTTAGCATGATACCTGTAGGTTTTCGTGCGTTTAATGTAGAGTAGGATGCTTCTCAGAATAGAGAGGAGACGTTTCATGGCCATAGCTTTTAGTACATAGCGAATTTGTCCATTTTAGGGTTTGGGGATTTACCTGGAAATAGAACACAAAAACAAATAAACATATTTAATGTTTTGACTCCGTTAAAACATCTAAAACAAATGAAAGACGAAATTAAAAAGCAATGTTGTTTGAACATTTGGGTTGTCTTCCCGGTTAGCTAGTTTTTGAAACATAATGGTGAGACTACTTGAAATTGAACTGCAATTTAGAGGTTTTGCCACCAGTACCTGAGGGGCACTTTATAGCACTCAAAGCACTTTGTCGCCCAAAATGGGCTGATGTATAGCAAAGGGGATAGGTCGTAAAATAATCTGATTAATAATTTGGAAAATCTCTGGCAATTAAAATACACTAAACAGTTAGCCAAATCTCCAATATTTCATTTTATGACAGATTAATTCGTTTAGTCATTAAGTGATATTATAAAGTGAAATACTGAATAACTGATGTTGATTACATTGGCACAATATTTATATTCATAAGTACGGAACTGAGACACTAAGATATTCATAAAGTTGTTTTAAAAATAAATAGATTGTTGATGACCTTCAATTCAATAAAGTATTATACATGACTTATGTATCTAGCGGAAAGGTAATCGAGTTCTAAATTCATATATCCGTATACATATTGTTCAAAACACTTCCATAGTCCGATAACATAAGCTCAAAACCTATAGAATTTGAGTTGCAATAATATCTTCACAGAACAGGAAGTCAAGTGGCTCTTATTTCAAAACGAAATAGCTTCAGTTTGAGATGGCTTTCGACACATCAAGATAGAAAGGAAGCGGTTAAAAGCGCTATGCAAACGAAGACAGAATTACACATCATACATTATTTACAGGAAAATAAGGTTGATGCTTAAATCATTTCAAATTAAAATTCCATTTTCTCATACATATGCTGTATTTGTCGCCATTCGGCACTTAACCGTCATCAACATATGGCTTTTAAATCATTATGGAAATTGTAGGCAATACAGAACAGATACCAATCTCTAGACATGATTGAGATGTTGTTTGTTGATTTTTGTTCTATCAGAGTGCACCAATTTTCAAGGAAAAAGACCGCTATCAAGTATTTCAGACACTAGCATTCTGTATGCTGAAAAGTAGCAGCAGCTAGACCGATCGGATGGATCAGAAACAAATATTCTGGAGGGCACACAGTATGGTGTTGAGCTTAAAGGCAGGACAAAACAGTGAAACACTGAAATTCCTGTATTGTAATCACAATAACATTACAGGAACGTTTTACAGAAAATTACCTCAAACAAAACACTTAACCTTTGATCTAGGTCGGGTCTTGTTGCGACCAGGCATGCATATTATACAGAAAGCTCATGTCTCTTTATTTTGAAAGCTGCGTTTCTGTCGGTCATGGATGGTTTTGCTGAGAAAGAAAGCCTACAAACAGACATAAACATGCATTTAAATGAAGAACTGGAAAATACTATGCCGTACCCTGGAGTAAGATTGTTTTTGGTCCAAGGCTGTATGCGGTCAATCGTTTCAAAATGAGTCAAGGGCAAGCATTAATATATTGGGTAATTTGTGAGGGCGTGAAAGACAAGAAATGGACAGTATTCATGACTTTGTTGGAGAACAGATCCGATGAAGCGTTTCTTTATCATATTATTATGGAATAGTGGATTGCTCGGAGGTCGACCATTCGGCGCGATTTTTGGACGATATATATGGGAATATACCAGAACTTCCATAGTAATAGCTAAAGACTGATTGGTGTTCAATATGGTCAACAAAATTGCACTTCCAGTTGATCCAGATACTCGATTCTTCATAAAATGAATCGAACCCGACACTAACCATGGAAACCCTGAATTAGTTCGGTTCGTTACGAAACCGGAGCACTATTGCGACATAAATAAGCTGATGAAGACACATTTACGGCGTCCATCAGTGATGGTGTTTGCAGGACATTCAGATAAAGTTACATAGTGACCTACTTAATATTCGAAGGTATCTGAAAATACCGATAACTAATATATTTTTTTCGAATATTGAATGTGAGATTGTCAAAAAATGATTACAGTGTACTTAATTATCAATTACAAATAGATATGAACTCATTTGGAGTTGGATAGCGTAATCATTTATAAACAATCTTAATAAGTATGTCAAGAGGACCGACGCACTTCATGATATCGTGTGTTGTTTCTAAAGAGTTAACTTTGGGTATTCTTATACCTCAAATAAATGTTTTCAGATAATTCCACTAAAGTTTACGTCGTAGTGAAAGAAGTTATTACATAAAAAACATTATCCAATGATTCATAACAGAAGCCTAAAGTACAAATGAAAAGACGTTAAAATAAATTATTATTTTACGGATCAATCTGTTTATACAGTTGATATCCTGTGTTCGCATTGGGTATGGATGTATAAAATAATCGAATACCATTGCTTTGTTAGTTTTAATGTTTCCAAAGAGGTTGTAAGTTATGTATATGCTCATACTATGCATAAATTAATAGGGTATCAGCAACTGGCTCCGTCAACTGAATGGACAACCCACACGCGTATGTAACCCGATATGGTTTGGTCCGTAATTTCGATAACTTATTCTCACCTATAATAGCTCGTATTAATTCTATTTTAATTAACATTCATCGCATGTAACCATGTCTAAAACACTATTTTAACTCAAAAGACGGATCATGACAAAAATTTCATCAATCCTTTGTCGCATATGTTCACGGATTTTATACATTTTTGTTTTGATTACCTTGTTACTGCCAATTGTAATGGGAGTGTGCTGTTTGCCGGCTGCAATGTTTCTTAACCGGTGCAGTCTGAGTAATATGTGTGTGCTTGTAAGTAGCACGTATACCTCGCTCACTGACGACATTGTAAAATATCATACTAGGTGCAACTTAATGCAAAGCAATCAGAAGGACACACTTACCAACTTCCCAATGTTTATAGCTTATCAACTTGTCGTAATTTGACCATATATTACTAGATAAAAAGCTTGATATCGAGACTGCATAGTAAAAGGTGCTTCTTTTTTTATAAGATGTACAAGGACTTAAGTACATCGTGTCGTTGTTGCTAGGTAAGTAGTTTCATATAAGTATATTGTGATACTACAAAACTGTATGTGATGGTAATGTCCATGTCAGTCATCGGTGACAAACAAACATACAATTAACATTGCATTTAAGGAACTTTTTTGCTTCATTACACATTTCAAAACACAATTTCTTTCACTCAATATTTATCTGAAAACTGTTAACGAGACTTTTCAAGCGACTGTTTGTGATAGGCACTCTTTTACTAATTTCAATAGCATAATTATAAAACATCCATGACGTTGAGCTCTCGAACAAAAACAGATGAACTTCAATTTCAATTTAGTTCTTCGAGTAACATTAAAAATTAAGGCCGCGGAGGCGATTATAAAAAACAACGAATATTTTATAATACGAGAAGCTTTTATCAGTCTGGACTGACAGGGGAAATGTTTAACATTTTCATTAATCTAATTCTATGAACATGCATCGAATGCATAGTTGTTGTTTGTCACAAAAACTACTGTTACTGCTGTTGACGCCAATATAATGAAGAAAGATTGTACCTATATCAGCATCTGGTGTCGCATTTTAAGAAAATAAAAATGCCTAGAACATGATATATAAGTATAAACTTGTTATTTTTCAAATACTAGTCATAAAGCAAATAGATGGAATGAACAAACAGCATGTGTTTTAAATGTCATGTGTTTCAATATTTTATCAACTCATATAGTTAACCTTGTACAATAGATCCAAATATTAAAAAAGAAAATTCGTGTGCTTTACCAGTTTATGAGTATCGTTTCTTCATACCCTATAAAAAGTTGATTGTTATTATGACGTTTTTAAAAAAAAAGAATTAATTTCAATCATCCTAGCAAACATGGTGCCTATACACATTGTGTATACTTGATTATATTATTTCTGGGTTTGGCACAGTAGTTTTCATTGTATTTCTGATATTCATAGCAGGTTTCTGGATGCCGTGTAGAGGCCAGAAAGTTGCCCCGCGCTAACATTATATGTTGTTTTGGTATGCGCAAATATAACTTCTGAGGTTCTTTGCACTCTGTACCTAATATGTGTCTTTTTATTGAGGAGTGGAAGTAAGTATGTGTCCAGAATGAATCATATTTGTCCTTTAGAACTCGTATGTCTGGCTGTCAAGGTTGCCGAATTAAGGACAAGCCCAAATAGCGTAACATTGAACGTGTTGTGAATCTAAATAAAAGATGAAGAGAAACAAGAAGTGCCTTATTATGAGGTCTAGATCAACAGAACCTAGACCAAATCTATACACAAAATACTTCAACAAACAAACAGGACACAAACTTAATTAAACCAGGCAACATTAGCAAATAAATTTTAAGACATTGGCATGAACGAAAACGTCTTGCTTTTAATGTTGCAATAACTCAGCATAATATTACAATGTTTGATCCATGAAAATACATATAATATTGAAATGTTTAAGGTACTGTGCAACAATATACTACATACTGTTATTTTTACTGTAGCAAGTGTTATTAATATGGTTAAATGTTAATTTGATATGATCCCATTAATACTCATCTATGCAATAAACTATTTATTGCCCTATATTACAGTAACTTCACTATATGTTTCCAAACCAATCAGTACACTCAGAGTATGCAATATCAAAAACATACCCACTCTTGCTAATAATAAGACATACATATAGTTTACACAACATAAAATAAAAGAGTCCAACATTTCAAATTACATTGATCCTTTGAACTTGTTTTTTCTGTATGATATATCAAAATTAAGTTAAATTTGCACTATAATCTACGATGCTGATTTTTTGTTATTAAGTATGCATTTATTTTCAGGATCATGAACAATACAAAAGTGTTCTGGGAAGGCCAAACATTACAACGTTCAAATTTTCACCTTATATTTGGTTTCGAGGAGTTGAGCAAATTAAATAAAGGAACATGTTATCACATATTTATTGAAATTATTCTTCATATATTACGGAAATATCGTTGAAACCACAGATATGTACTTATGTTTTAACAATTTCATGGCGATCCGAGCATCACTGTTGTGTGGCTTTTTGTTGGTAGATTTTCAAATAATTAAGAAATATTTTGTACACGAAAGGATAAATAGTGCATAACATCCATTCCCTGATGTCAAAAATGAAAATATCTCTCTGAAATAACCAGTTTTGCACCTAGACCCATTCCTTATCTAGTTACACGTTTGTAAACAAATGCAAAAAAACTGAATTCTTCTTGGATCAAAATCTGGTCAAATCTCCTTTAGTAAAAATCGCGTAGCTCTTAAAACACCTACTCATGTATGAAATGGCATATGTATTTGAACGTGCTATTAAAATACATATGATATGTTTAAACTTTCGTCTACTGTACTTGTTTCTGTAGTTTTTCATATAAATATGGAGTTGGCACCAATCCTCTTGCTCTTAAAACACCTACTCATGTATGAAATGGCATATGTATTTGAACGTGCTATTAAAATACATATGATATGTTTAAACTTTCGTCTACTGTACTTGTTTCTGTAGTTTTTCATATAAATATGGAGTTGGCACCAATCCTATGGAACACCAGAATTATCTTAAGTAAGCAATCATATGGAATTACATGTGCAATCCGTTGATTTAAATGCAGATTTTAACATAGTTTTATGCTGAAAACACAAATTAATGATTTAGCTCAACGATTTGAAATATCTCGAGAAATGGACTGAACATAATTTCGTACAAATTGGCATAACATTTATCATGCAAACATTGTATGTGAAAATGTCCATTAAAAACATCGAATCATGTGTATTTGTTGAGTCGATAAACATTATACTAACTTAATACTGCAGTGCTTATTGTTCAAATTACCATAGTCCACTGACTTAAGTCTTGATTCTCTCCGATCCGTTTATTCAGTTTTTCATCTTTCATTTCGCTTGTTGTCATGGAATGCTGTTCATTTAAAGGTATTATGTTTTCAATATGGATGTAGTTTTAATTATGTGTTGACATTTTATAACCATATTCTTTGTATTACGATATCGTCTGATTTATAACGATATATCGGGGGGGGGGGGGGGTCCCAACATTTCCAATAATCAAGTATGCGTCAGTCGGGCATGAGCTATCGAAGGGAGCTGTGTACTTATCAAGTTAACAATTATGATTAAGACCGGTCTGAGCCAGCCAAGGAAGCATCGTACAATAGAAAACAAGAAGCATTTTGAAGTAAGACATCAAAGATGCGGCTAAATAGGTTTGAGTGTGAATACTTTTACATATACATGTGTGTATTCACACTTTAACCTATTCAGCAGCGTCTTATACAGTTTTCAGAATAATTCGAGTGAGGGTAAACATGCATAAGTTCAAAAAGTTCATAAGTGATTGAGAAAGCAATGCTGACATGAATTGATATTAAACATATTGAGGTCGCCAATTTGTCAGAAACACGTAAAACGTACAAAAAACTATTCCTCCCACCACCCTGTGCGTAAGGCTCCTTTGAGTTCATAAACAGAGCATTCTTACCTTTTATAGTGATAGCCGGTATCCGGCTACCTCCCCTCACGGCGGACTCTTTGTTTTCTTCCCCAAAATAGCCTCTAAAATTTCCCACTATCATCTAAAACAAAATGCAATATGTTTTTAACAAAAAATAGTTCGGCGAAGATCGTAAATTCCCGGTTGAATGATCAGAGAGTCGAAAATCGAGAGGAGCATCTGATTTTCAATATTCTGCATTACCTCACAGCCTCGCTATCAAACAAAAACGTCTACATTTATACGAAAGAAGACAGAAACAATGAAAGTTGATACACTAATAAGAATTAATTGACATAATGATCTATACAGGCAATAATTACTATATCTATAAACGTCTTCCTTCGCCTTATAAATGTAATGGCTTTATTATTGATTATGTGCGTATGACAAAGGGAATTAATGCCTAATGAGCGACGGGTATATATGGAAGACAAATGAATTTTTTGTAGATTACTGTTACAGCTGTCTGGCTATCATTGCTCTACGAAGCATTTTATGCAGCGATTGTTTAAATATTTACGTACATCATAATGGTTCGGTTACAACATAGATTTAAGAAAGTTAAAAGAAATGTGTTAGTGATAAGTATTCACTTTTCTTACAGTCTTAAATTATCCGAAAAAACCTGTCCATTGAAAATTGTAAATTTGTATTCATATAGACGCCACCGGCCGCGTCTAATGATACTTAAATCTTACCTCACTCATCAAAAGGCTTACTCGTTCGAAAAACAAAAGTTTTTTCTTTAAATAAAATTTAGTTCCCCCGAAAATGCAATCGCTTAAATTGGGCAATGTGTTATAACAATTGAAGGCCTAATTTTGTAGGAATGAAAAGGGCGAATAAATTCATTAACGTTAGATTCTTGAAACCCCTAAGGCTACACAGGGTCACAAGAATAGCATGCAAGGTTCAGTAAAACCTTCTTGCCTCGATCCACTTACCGCGCGTAATTGACCGCCTCTAGTATGAGATCATGTAGTTTGTAAATCATTTTAAGCAGTCTGAGGTGTGACCACTGGCACCGGATTTTCAAACTCAAACATTTTTTTTTTAAAAATCAAAAAAATCTTATAATTGCTTACTAAAAATTATAATACCGAATATCTAAAAAAATATTGAAAAATATTTATTTTTTTTCAAATATGTACTGTATAATATACTAACATGGTATTGAACGCTTCTCTACCCGGGTCACGTAATCATCTTATTACTCAGTTCAAAAGAACTTCTGCAGATTGACAGTCATCGCAATCTAAGGACATGATATCCATCTTCAAAATAATCAACCTTAACCCGCGAAGAAATTCGCCGGTCATACGATTTTTTTGACTTTATTCCCATTTTTCTGTTTTCCTGGATTTTCTACCACCCTTGACTTCCGGTTTCAGAGTAAGGTTTTATAACGGCTCATTTCATTGGTCCATGAACTCCGCGAGACATTTCGCGTATAAGTGTCAACAACTGTAATATTTGGACCGAAAGTGTTAGTCACAGAGAAGTCTTTGACATTAAATTCCGCATTGATTGACTTGAGCGTGCTAATTTCGAGTCAGACCGGTTCTGGAATTACACATACAATCAAAGTCGAATATGAAATTGCATGAGACAACGGAAAGTGGCTTAATATGCACCACAGGATTGACTTGTTTCCTTGACAGCGATCTGATTGCAAAAACGTTTCACAGGTAAGAGGTGCAAAATGTTTTATTTATAAAAAAGAGCTGTTTACAATACGCCGTGTTAAATAATAATCTATATAATTGTAGAAACATGCATGTATTTTGTGTGTATACATGCGTTTGGTTCATTAACACATGTATATTTATTAAGTAACATTATATTTATTTATATATTATACTAATTTTCTTTTTTTTGTGGAATTGTGGAATATATTTTTAAATGACATATATTCACTATTTTGGCAAAATAAAAAAAATAAAAATAAAATATTGATAATAAAAAATAAAAAATAAATGTATTACTGTATCCATGCAGGCAATGTGATGAACACCTTTGATTAATTCATTTTGTAGTTTAACTTAATGATTTGTTTTTATACATGCGTACAGAAATGAGTGCCATCTCAATTTCCTTTGCAATTGCCAAAATGCTCTTAAAGGGACTTGGTCATGTTTTTTGGTAAAAAATTTAATTTCCTGAAACTGAAAATGATTAATATTATTATGCTTACATTTACCTGTATCACAATCACATGTATATATATATATTTCAAAGTTTGATATCATAATTGTAGAAAAAAATTAGGAAAAAGTACAAACCACTCAACTATACAGGCACATACCCCAGCTTTTGCTGAAAAGTTGAATATCAATAAATATTTTCAAAACATTTATTATAATGCAGATGCTACAAGTCCATGTGCACATTGTGCATTAATTAATAGATTTAAAATGAATGTACAGTTGTAGCTAGGTTAAAATAAACCTTTAAAATCAGTTTTTTATATCTTTGCAGGGAAGTGATGGATGGCAACACCGGTATCTGTGACTGTCATATGTATTGAAGTGTAGGCTTGTGGGCTGCAGTTCCACAGAGTGAGACACACCGGCACTATCTCCTATCCCACCGCCTAGATCTGGACTCAGTGGAGATGTTACATTGCGCTGTTAACAGTTTTAACATGATATCGCTACAACCTGGAAACAATGACTTATATAATGACAATTTGCTGTCTTTATCTTTGCAAGAGTTGGGATTTTGTCCAGCTTTGTGTACTTTCTCAGTAAAAGATACTTACAGTTGCTGAAATAGTATCTTTAGAAATGCATGAAATGTTATTTAGGAATATTGCTTTGTAGGTATATACATGTATGTATTTCACCTCAGCTCAATATAGGGATAGTAAATGTTTAGTTTCTCAGACCATTTTGTAACATTTTAGTAGGGAGCACATAATGCTATTGTTTTTACAGGATAATTGCTTTCAATTTGTTTTACCAGTTTGGCTTTAGAGCTGCACTCTCACAGTTTGACACTGATATGAAACGTTTGGAGGGTTTTGTCTCAGAACATGCTCATGTTGGCATTAAAGCCTTCAATTCAGTTATCAAAATAAAGGTAACTTACAATAGAACAAATCTCATTTGTAAGAAAGAACCCCAAAATCTAAAAAATAAATAAATAATTAATAATGCTTTTTACTATAAAACATAAATTTTCTAACATAAAAATGAAAAACTACATTCAAATATTACCATAAAACATCCAATTTCTGACAAAAACATGAAAAACTACATTCAAATCTTTTGTTAGCAGTCTTATATCACTGTTTTCCAGACATTCACTCTGTAAAAGTGCAGCTTTAAATTACTATAGAGCAAAAGCAAAATCATTTGAAGATCCATGCTTTAAAAGAGGCGCCCTTTAAAGTAGGAAGTGTTACCAATGCTTTTCAGCAAAATAAAGCATTTTTTAAACTTCTTAAATGAATAAACTCCATTATAGAGCTCTATTGGAACTAATAGTGATGTATTGACTTTTAAATTAGCTATATTGGAACTTTGAGTGATTTGTTATCTTTTTAACTAGTTTTTATCAATAAGGAAATTAATTATTTTGCTCTCTCTATAAATTGTGACCAAGTCAGAAGTCACTATAACCATTTCATGTTTGTTGTTAATGTAGTTGTGTTGTAATATTGCTTAAACTTATATTGCAAGATTTGTCTAATAAAACATATATATATATATAATAATTTGCTTGATTGTGATGAAAGTTGATAACTTAACAGCCAAGTCTGTTTGGCAGGTAGAAACCCGGCGCGTAGCTGCCTATAAGCGAAATACACGGCTGAATCCGCATGATTCTGACAAAAAAATAAAACAGTTTAGCCAAAGATACAAAATTACTATGTTTTTTTGAGTACATGATGTAACAGACATTGTCATCGAGTATGTAATTATACAGTTCAATGGCTAAAAGGACAGACAATTAGACTTCTGTAAGACAATCTGAGTGTTGTTCACATTATCAAACCTTATTTGTTTGCTATTTTATAGAAAAGATCTGCCGAGAAAATAAATTTGTTGGTTTATTATCCTTAAACTGTCAATTGACAAGTACTAAAGGACCTAAGAACGACAAGAATACACCAGATTGCTCCATTGTTTTCAAAATATTCATACCCCCCCCCCCCCCAGCACAATCATGAATCCACATACATAGAGGGCTAGATACGCCCCTGGAAATCAGTACTGTGTACGTTCAAGAGCCTCATCACAATGTTCCATTTGTCACCAGGTTGGATATAACCAAATAACTCTTGGATTGGAGGCAGACATCTTAATCCAGCAAACCAGTCTCTCACCCTTCTTGACTAGTACATTGGAAACGTTATCAGAAGATAAATCTCTAGAAAAAAATATCCAATTATAGGAATATGTATTTATTTTAATTTTATTTATTATATTTTAAAAAAGAAATAATATATATATTTTTCTTTTATTTATTTTTTTTTTTGGGGGGGGAGGGTGCGCCAGGTGCGTTTCCCGATAGCTGTTAGTGGTTAGTAACTCAAATACCAAGTACAACAAAGTTTCTTCATTATATTTATCGATTTTACTTCGTTTCGAACGGTAAGAATTTAGCAATACAGTGAACTCGTAAATAGGAAATGTATTGTTATGTTGAGTGCAGAGTGACCGTTGTTTTCTGTTATAAATATGCCTTAATCTGTATAATCATTGCAAATTCATATTTCATGTGGACTTTTATTCATGATTTGCTTGATAACGGAGAAGAAGGGCCAAAATGTTAGAGTTTCAATTTGTTAACTATTTGAGATTTAAATACGCCGCCTTTTCATTCGACCAATCAAATCACATGTTACAAACTGAGCGAAAAACAACAACAAACCGGAAGTCAAGGGTGGTAGAAAATCCAGGAAAACAGAAAAATGGGAATAAAGTCAAAAAAATCGTATGACCGGCGAATTTTCTTCGCGGGTTAAGGTTAATTATTTTGAAGATGGATATCATGTCCTTAGATTTCAATATTTTTTTACATATTCGGTATTATAATTTTTAGTAAGCAATTATAAGATTTTTTTTGATTTTTAAAAAAAAAATGTTTGAGTTTGAAAATCCGGTGCCAGTGGGTGTGACGTCTTGTTAAAGACAAATTTAAAAGTCGAGTCTTAAATTAAGGTTTTGTCGTCAGTTGTATCGTGCAAAATTTGAACAGGATATATTTCTTAATTCCGAAGCGTTCATAAACGTTAAATTAAACTTGGTGATTGTGGACGCTATGGATAAACATTATTTTAAGCATTATTTAAACGAAATATGCATTTTGTTTTGTGATGTTTGCATTGTCTTTCCCTTGCTAACATGGATATCCTTCTTGGCTTACAAGGAGATTACATTTGCTTATGTGTTAATTGTCATGCCCTTCAAAACATGGATATCCTCCTACACGGTGATTAAACTTGCTGACGTGATAAATGTCATTTGTGTACTTATACACTTTAAGAAAATTATATTGGAACGGCTGATGAAAACACTGCGCCATATAAATAATTATAATTATTATATATAACGTGTTTCCGGTCCGGATAGGAAGACGGTGACGATGCTTACCGAGTTAACAAGAACGATTTTTAGTCCAGAAAGAAAACACATTGATATTTGTTCTTGTATACTTTCGTGGAAAGATTTACTAAAATACAGTTTGTGCGACGTTTACTGACGTTTACAGGGTAATATTTTACCGGCGGTAATTTTTCTGGTAAATTGGCGGTAAGCAATTGTATAAAACAAAATTAAGATTTTACCAAGCTATTTACCGCGGTAATATTTACCCTCCTCCAAGAGGTGGGTAAATGGATTTACCGTCTCAGTTATCAGAATCAAGATGGCCGACCAGACATAAACAAACGCTCGATTCACAACTCATTTTGTCGATTTTAAAGACAAATTGAAACTTCGTGAATAGAAAACTATTCCATTACAGAGGTAAGAAATCGCCTATAGCCACTGTGTGAACAAATTAATGCATTAAAAATATTACCACGAACAAATTTCATGTACAAAAACACTGGCACAAGAAATCTGAAGTTTAAGAATTTACCTTGTTTCGAGTTCAAATAATTCCAAAATCTTTCAAAATTTAATGCAATGGTTCGAGACCAAGACTTGATTGCAGGTCTCGACCTTACTTTGTTGAAATGTATCCCACTTTGCACATATTTTGAGTAGTTTGCACATTAATATGTACAGTCAAATTGAACCGCCTGTAAACATTGAACACTAAACACTAATACACATCCATATTGAACACTAACTGACAGATATGACGTCATTTTCTATGAAAAATACCACAGTCTATAGTCTATTTCTACAGTTTTCTTTTATATGGGGTGATTGCTAACCAAATACTGTAGAGTGCCTTGATAATATTTATAAAGGTTTACTGTATATTTGCTAAAACCAACAGCAGTGGTATGACAACATACCCAAGTATATACTTTTTAATTTGTTTAAAGGTATATAAATTATACTGTTACATATACAGTTCTGTGATTAACACTTTTATGTTCAATTGTACACAACCATTTCATAATTATGATAATGAATATAAATAATCATTTTACGCTTTTCATCAGCGAAATTCAGCAGAGCCAGTGTGATGTTAGAACATATAACAGACACATGATTAAAGACACCAAGCGCAGTGAGCCTGAGGTAATAATACTCAAGATGTTTGCTTTTTCTGTAAATTAACAGTATACTGTCATTTAAGTGAAAGCAAAATACTAATAACTGGTTTGTTTATTGTGAAATCCATCATCTCTTACCAACGCTCTTGTTAACTTACCTTTCAAATTTATAGAAACATTGGCCTCTAGGGAACGCCGTCACGCCCCCCCCCCTCATATTTCCATATCCGCGCCCAATATTCATTAATCAGCCATTTAAGATATGAAGCTGATTTTCACAGACAACATATAATTTTAATGATTACAAAATAATTTTACTTTTCTTTAGATTGCTACCAGTGGAGGACCAAGGCTATATGACAAATATGCTGTCAAGAAAATGAACTTCATGGAGCCGATAGTGAATTATAATTATGCTGTTTAACATTGCTGATTCTGGTTATTGGTATTATCGACATAGGAATTGACTTTGATTTTGAATTTAAGACCATTTATAGTTTAATGAAAATAGAGAATAAATGTTTCACTCCTTGTATATTGACTTTTAATAATGCTCATGTAAAATAGAAATATGGTGAATATATGAGTAAATACTTCTAACACTTAAATTTGACATCAACAATGGGACAGCTTAGTTTTTAAATGGTTAAAGAGTATTACAAAATAGTGCTGACAATAACGAAAGAGATCATGTTTCATTCTATTTTAAACAGAAACAGTTAAGACATAAATAAGCAGACACTAAAAATAATTTCTTTATTATAATTTTAAATGATAGCACTTTTAGTGCCAAGATGAGGTTACTACAAGCCTATTGTAGGAACATAATTATACAAACATATATATATGTTACAAACAAGATCAACGAAAAAGATTCAAGATCATTTGGTCATTAATAATAAACATAACTGATACATTATACAAATGTGGCATGGAGTTTAATAATCTTATGAATTTGCAAAGTGGTTGGATGCACCATTTAATAAATGGAATTCTTCAAGAAATGACATTTCACATAGGAGATATAGAAAAGATCAAGTACACTTATAATATGTGTCTGTATTGACACTAAAAGAATCAGTGGTGTTTGCTTACATATATTCTTAATTTCAGCAATAATTCAGTTTAAAATATAACAATGGACACCCAGCTTTAATTGACAAATACATGGAATACTAAAACAATGGTACATATTAGATTAAAGATATGAATTATTGATCACTTTAATGAGAATCAATTCTATGAAACTCAGTGCATCATTTCTATGACAAGTCGAAACTGACTATAAATTCCTTAGGTGTCAGCGTGAGAAAATCGGACGATGCCATTAAATTTTATACAGAGATATTTTTTTTGTATTTTGTGTAAGCAAGTATAATTTCTTGTCAGTTAATTTCTGTTTTTATATTATTCAGACATATTGTGTCATTATGACTTGCATATCAATGCAATAATGTTCGCATTTATCGCGGTATTCTTTGACTGTTCTGTATAGAATAAACAGTAACACCCCTGAATTCAGAATAAACCTACAGTACCCCTTGAAATGTTGCATGTGTTTTATTGATCAGCCACGGGAATAGCTTATAAATACTTTGTACTGTTTTGTTGAATATCTACCATGTAACTTGTTGGACTGATTTAATGAATTTTGTCATTAAACCTGCCTTTTAGATTATTTTTTTTTATAAAAATGGAATGTGGACGTAAAAAAGATACCTCCAATCTGACAGCTGTGCGGGAAAATGACGTCACTCTATTGCATTATGGGATATTTTGGGAAAATTTACCCTGGTAAATTTACCGCCTTGGTAATTTCTTTTATACAACGCATTTACCGCCATGGTTATATTACCACGGAGGTTTTATTTACCGAGGTAATTATTTACCATTGGTTATACAATTGGCTGCTGGTTGCCTTGCACTAAGTTGCACCTCGTATGATATGTTACAATATCTGTTAAGCACACACATATTTCATGATCCGTCTTTTGAGTTAAAAATAGTGTTTCAGACATGGTTACATACGATGCATGTAAATTAAAATAGAACTAATACGAAATATTATAGGTAAGAATAAGTTATCGAAATTACGGATCAAAACATTACCGAACCATATTTAACCAATTTAAAAATGCAATTTACAACTAAATAAAAGAAGGACAAACTTACCAACTTACCCCAGTGTTTATAGCTTATCAACTTGTTACGTTCAATTGTACTAATGTTCTGCTAAATGCACCGGAAATGCCGGTCTGGTGTGCAAGAAAAGAATACCCGCTATTTATTCACGTACTTGTTTAAATCATTAATCGCTGTTGAGTGCTTAACTGGTGAATTGACACGAGCGCGTAATAATGGAGATATAATCATGATGGCCTGCGTGATAAATTGTTACGCATCAAAACGTCGAACCATGCTCTCTACGTCATGTTAAATGTATACGTTCAATTTACTAAGTTAGAATATATAAGATCTATTCGGTTTTTGTGAGTTATATGAACTATGTTTTTAATGGTTATTTATATTGTTGTGCTGAAAATTCCATGAATCATCAGCCATTCTTGCTGAACGCGTTATTAACATTTACTATTTTAGTAACTAACTGGTACTTATCTTTAACCATAATGACGAACATTTGGAAAAGCCTACATGTTCTGAGTATCACGTGTACGGACAATGTCAACGTAACATTGCCTTCTAGTGTCATAAGGGAGCCTATTTTCAATTCTAAACGCATTGAATTATTACTGGTTCACTATGTTAATGACTAAATGCAAGCTGAACGCATCACTTGGTGCTTACTGATCGAATCGTTATCATTTAACTAAAGGAATCGTGTTAAGCACTGTCTGAGTTGTTCGGTTTGGATAACAGGACATTGTAAATGTATTATATAATCACGGAATCAATACACTGGAGTAGTACAGTAATCAAATCTTGCTGATTCAGTTTTGAAGTTTGGAAAACAAGTAGCAAAACACTGCCATGAATGGCTTATTTCAAGCAATATGTTGGATTATTGATTTATTTAAAGATAACAATAGGGGTCATCTGGCGGTCATGACCAACCTCTCTACCAAGTTTGGAGGCTAAATCATCCACTAGTTAGCCATAGGACATGTTGTTTTGTACCAACCGACCCACCAAAGGACCGACATGTGCAAAGCAATATACCTCATCTTTTCCAAGGGTGGTGGGGGGGGGGGGGGTGAGGATCATAATCAGTACTGATGCCTTATCACATTTTATACAAAGGTATATATTATTGTTAATGGTCTTTATGGCTGCGCGAGGTCAAGGTTTCAAATAATTCGAAACTGTGTTTCATCACTTGACCATATATTACTAGATACAAATCGTGATATCGAAACTGCATATTCCAAGGTGCTTCTTTTTTGAGAGGATGAACAAGGACTTCATTACATAGTCATTGTTGCTAGGATGTAATGTCCATGCAGTCATCGGTGACAAACAAACATACAATTAAAATTGCATTTGAGGAACATTTTTGCTTCATTACACATTTCCAAACACAATTGCTTTCATCGATGAACTTCCATTTGATAATGATTGTGTTAAGCATCAACCGACAATATATAGATATATGTTAATATGCTAAAGAAGAAAGAAACAATAAGGATTTGTCGACACGTGTAACGGGACAAATATGCGCAGTCTTACCATCTAAAACAACGTAACAATTAAACGTTTGCAAATTTTCTAGAACTGACTGTTCTAGATATAATAATAATTTCTGAAAGGAATGTCCCAATATTGGGAGTGTCTGCTATTGTTAAGCACATGATATTTAATTACAAAATATTTTTGAGGGTCTGGTCGGCCACAAGGTTAATAACCTATTCATCCTTGGACGTTAACAGCATTCGAAAAACGCTCATGAAACAAGAACAATAACGAGTAGAGGAATGTCACCAATATTAATCTAACTGCATACGACATTTTGGAAGCTTACCAATCCTCTACAATACTAATCCTCTGCTGAATATCGGTAATTCTATTTGCCTACGTATAATCAAAATATGTGGCAGTAAGTAACCCCACATGTCGTGTTCATCACAGACCCACATTTCTAGAAATGTCATAACAAGCTTAAGTAGATTATTTTATTCAGCCAAATGTCTTAATGTTGATTTAACTGTATAAAAATCGTGTTGTTTTTTCTGATAATTATTAAGGATATATCTTCAAAGACACAAAAGATACATGAAGTAAACTAAAATGAAAATATTGAGCTTAGGATAGTTATGTTATCAGGAAGATATTTCGATAAATAGGGGCCTGGTGCATTATAATAAACAAAATTAAAATAGGAAGAGCTGTGTTTGATTGTCAGGCCAATGATCACTTTGAAAAATCTTTGAAAATGATATCGACATGCGAAGGTAGTTGTTGATGATACTTCACAACTCTTTTTCATAAAGAAAGTGCAATGAACTTAAGAAAGGTGCGTTTTAAATCTTACATCACGAAACAAAATAAAATACACGTCTTGTCAGATTACATGCCAAAATGAAAAACAGAAGACACTTAACTGAATTAGACAACAGGTCGCAATATTTTAACGAGACTGTACAAGCAAATGTCTGTAATTGACACTCATTTACAAACCTCAATGGCATAATTATAACATCATCTTTGACGTTCAGCTCTCGAACAAAAAACAGATGAACTTCAATTTCAGTTTAGTTCTTCTAGTAACATGAAAAATAAGGCCGCGGAGGCGATAGTAAAAAACGAGTATTTTATGATACGAGAATTTGTTATCAGTCTTGAGTGAAAGGGGAAGTGTTTAACATTTCCATTAATCTGATTCTAGGAACATGCATCGAATGCATAACTGTTGTTTCTAACGGAAACTATTGTTTCTTCTGTTGACACCAATTCAAAGAAGAAAAATAATACCTGTCTAAGCATCTGGTGTCCTTACGAACCTTAAAAAAATAAAATTGACAATTACTTGCTAAATAAGTATTCATGTGGGTTTTTTTTAATATTAAACATTAATCGAATGGATAATATGAACAAAACCGGCAGGTTAATTAAATGTAATGTGTTTCAATAATTTATCATCTCCCCTTGTTAACCTTGTAAAATAGATTCAAATATTGAAAAAAGTCCGTGTGCTTCACCAGTTTATGAGTTTCGTTTCATCAGAGGCTTTTAAAAGTTTCCCCGTATTCATAGTGTCTGTTATTATAAAGTCCAGCCTTACAAAGAATTAATATCAATCATCTTAGCCAACCAGGTACACATGGTTTATACTTGATTATGTTATTACTGGACTTTTAAGACAATTAAGCTCTCAATGAATTATTGATATTACAGCAGGTTTCTTCATGTCGTGTAGAAGCAAGAAAATCGCCCGGCACTCACATTGCATGTTGTTATAGCGTGCATAAATACATGTACTGAAAGTATTCGCAGTCTGTACCTTATATGTCTATGATAATTAAGGAGAGGAAGTAGGTGTAAAGAATGAACCATTTTTGTCCTTTAGAACTCATATGTCACGCTGTCAAGGTTGCCAATTTTAAGACAAGCCCGAATACCGTAGCATTGAACGTGTTGTGAATCTAAATAAAATATGAGAGACAAGAATTCCTTATTGTGCGGTCAAGATCAATAGATCCTAGACCAAATCGAATAACAAAATACTTCAACAAACCAACAAGACACCATATTACTTTAACCAAGCAACATTCACAAATATATAAAGACATTGGCAGTTCTGAAAAGAGAATACAAACTATTTTACAAAAACTCAACATAATAAAGGTAAAGTGCAACAATATCTTTCGCATAGGTGTAAAGGTGATATATATTTGTATGGAATAGTTTGTTGTGTTAATATTTCAAGTCAGACAGTCATTGCAACGTGTATTTAATGTGTGTTTTTATTGTTACTGTAACAAGTGCTATTAATATGGTTAATTTAATTTTGGTTAATAAATTTATGTTAATTTAATATGATTCCCATTCAACTATATAAAAAACTATATAATGCCATACAATACTTTACTATGAAGTTCTAATTTTAATTAGTACCCTTAGAGAATGCAATATCAAAAATATACCCGCTCTTGTTAATAGTAAGACATATATATATAGTTTACATAACAACTAAGGAAAGTGTACAACATTTCAAATTATGTTGATACTCTGAACTATTTTTGTTTGTGTACGATATATCGAAAGTTAAAACTTAATTTGCACTACAACTTACGATACTGATTTTATTTTTTGTATTTTATCTTCAGGACAATGAACAATACAAAAGTGGTTTGGGAAGGCCAAACATTACTATGTTTTAGAATTTCACATTATACTTAGTTTTGAAGTACTTTATGTTTTCATAGTAAAACATACATCCTTTAGAACACAGGAGTTAGGCAAACTTAACGAAGGAAAAATTTGTCACAAATTTATTGATATTATTCTTGATATTTTACGGAAGTATCTTTCAAAACACAAATATGTGTTTATGTCTAAGCATTTTCAAGGCGATCCGAGCAGCACTTTTGTGTTGCTGTTTATTGTCAGATTTTTAAATAAGAAATATCTTTACGAAGGGAAAATAGTGCTAAACATCAAATTCCTGGAGTAAAAAATGCAAATGTCTTTCTGATATAAATGGTTTTGCACCTGAACCCATTCCTTATCTTGTGACAGTTTTGTAAGCACATGCAAAACACACTTAATGCTTGGATCAAAATCTGGTAAAATCTTCTTTTATTTGAATTCGCTAAGCTCTTAAAATATGTATTAAAACGTGCTATGGAAATAAAGATGATATGGAGTGGGAACCAATCCTATGGAACACCAGATTTCTCTTCAGTAAGCAATCAAATGGAATATGAGATCTGTTGATCTAAATGCAGATTTTAACAGTATAGTATGCTTAATACAGAATTTAATGCTTAAGCTCAACAAAAAAATTATTCCAATAAATGGACTGAACATAATTTTGTACAAATGTGGCATAACGCATAAATAGATTTTATGTTAAAATATCCATTAAAATCATCGAACTATGTGTGTCTGTTGAGTCGATATACATTAAACTAATTCAATACTGAAGAGCTTATTGTTCAAGTAACCATAGTCTAGTAACTAAAGTCTATTGATCTATTTGTTCAGTTTTACATTTTTCATTTTTCGTTTTGTCATGCTTTTCTGTGCATTAAAACGTATATACACACATATATTCAGAATAAGTCGAATGAGGGTAAAACAGCATAAGTTAAAACACTTAATACGTGAATGAAAAATCATGACATGAATTGATATAAAACATATTAAACCAAGAGAGCACCAGTTTGTCAGAAACACGTTCAAGTGTAAATAGAACCTATCCGTCCCAACACCCGATGAGTAAACCAGAGAGTTAACAATCGAGAGGAGAATCTGATTTTCAGTATTCTACATTACCTCGCAGGCTCTTCCGGGATTGAGATTTACTAAATCTAACTTTGGAAAAAATGTTTGTTAACATAGGTGTCTACATTTATAAGGACAGATAGAAACAATATAGTGGATACACTAATCAGAATGAATTGACATAATAAGCTTTACATGCAATAATAACTGTATTATTTATAAGCGTCTTCCTTCGCCCTATAAATGTAGTGGCTTTATTATCGTTTATGTGCGTATGGCAAAGGTAAATAACGCATGATGAACGTCGAGTATAAATGGGAAACAAACGAATATGTTTGTAAATAACCATTTCAGCCGCTCGGCTAGCATTGCTTTATGACACACGTTATGCAGTAATTGTTTAACTATTTACAGAAATTAAAACGGCTCCTTTACAACATAGATTAAAGAAAGTTTAAAGTAATGTGTTAACGATATCTTACAATCTTAAAATTATCCAAATACTCCTGTCCATTGAAAGTTTTAAATTAGCATTCCTATAGAAACCGCGGGCCGCTTCTAATTATATTTTAGTCCTACCTCGGTCATCGAAGGTAACGGCGTGCTTAAAAAGAATTTGATTTTTTTTAAGTCCAAATAAAATTTAGTACCCCCGAAATGGCAAAGACCTTTAATCTTAAAATGGGGATTAAAAATAGAAAACTAACGGTGGTATATACATTGTTGTTGTACTGAAGAGGGCGATAAGTGTATATCCGAACGCTCTGTCAGTAGTAATGAAAATACCACCCTTCAAAATGATATATGCATAGTTTATACTTATAAAAGCTAGATTCTGGAAACTATTCAGGATTAAATAGTGTCTTAAGAAGAATATGCAAGGTTCAGTAATACCTCCTTTTATTTGTATGGATCCAATTACCGCGCGTAATTGACCGTCTCTCGTATGAGATCATGTTGTTTGTAAATCATTTTAAGCAGTCTTATGTGTGACGTCTTATTAAAGACAAATCTAAAAGACGAGTCTCAAATTAAGGTTCTGCGTTACGTGGATCGTGCATAATTTGAACAGGATATACTGCTTAATTCCGAAGGATTCAAAAACGTCTGATAGTAAACCGCCAATAAGCGTTAAATTAAACTTGCTGATTGTGAAGGCTTATGGATGAACATTGTTTTAATGCATCATTTAAATGAAAAATGCATTTGGTTGTGCGATGTTTGCATTGTCATTCACTTGCTAGCATGGATACTCTTCTTGCCATACAAGGAGATTAAAATGCTAACGTGATAATTGCCATTCTAAAAAACAGTTTTTGCCACGTTTACCGACGGCATGACACATAGTTATGTTATCTCATTGTTGACGTCACATAGTTATGTAATCTCATTGTTGACGTCATACATTTTCTCGCAAAAGTGCATGTTAAATAATTTAATGATTTCGTTTTCATAGAGTATATAATAAAATAATTAGAAATCGTGTGTTGTTGTGCATTACTCAGGTGGTATGGACTTTTCCAGCACTACAAACCAGAAATTGTCCAGAGCCCAAGAGTAATATTGCTCACATGTTGCCGGTCAATATCAAAGCCCGCCCCGATGGTTAGATGACATTGGGTTTAAAAATTTAATCAAACGAATGCATTTTCAGCTTTGAGCATTGGTCAATGATTAAGATATAAATTATTATTATAACTGACTCACATTTTTTCTTATCAAATATTTCAAAATATTTTATACGGTAAGGGAGCTTTTCTCTCGATTTTAAAGCTGTTAAATATTAGACAAATTATTTTTTTCTCTCAATTTTAAAGCTTTTAAATATTAGACAAATTATTCTTTTCTCTCAATTTTAAAGCTTTTAAATATTAAACAAATTATTTCATTGTTAAGGGTAGTTGTCAATTCGTTTAATATCAGTGACAATTTTTGTGCTAAATCAAATTGAAAAATATTTATACATGGTAATGGTGATTATTAGCTTACATGTATAACTCATTAGATTAGATTCGAAATGTTTCATTGAATAGTATATTTTCAATCAAAGTTATATGAAGCCAAAGCTTGGCTTAGGATACGATGCAAATTCATCGTACTAACCTTCAACTAAAATGTTGTGAAGCGTTTCCCGGTATAAACTGCGTAATGTGAAAGTGTGATTATTCTTCTTTGTTTAATGTCATTTGATAGATTAAAAAACAGAGTTCGTGAAAACGTGTTTGACCTAACCAAGATCATGTGAATGTTAACAGTATAGGACAATGGATTGTCATTAAAAATCCGGTTCAAGTTGAACCTTTCATTTTATATATAAGTGAATAAACTTGCGATTTATTCGTTCGAAGTTTAAATAAACTATTGCAAAATGTTAAACTGATGATCTCCCATGGGCTCCAAAATGTCTTGTTCAAACGGGAAACGGACAAACGGTGGTAAGATGTACTCAGTAACGCTATTATCTAATCCCAAAAAATAATAACCAACAAAAGGTAATGCAGTTCCAGTGTTCGGTTGAGCATATTCATAACTTTGTCATAACAGCTGACCGAGTACCGGAGATCACATCTTCTGACATTGTACTTATTAGCAATAAAGTACAAACGGTATTTTCCATTTGTTGAGTAAGCATAGCGAATAACACAAATTGCAACGTTATCACAAATCTGAATGTGCACTGCCCGTTGTAAGGATCAAATGGCCCTTGTCGACAAAATAATAATTGATTACCTTTTATGGGAGTGAGATTAGTTTAAATAACTAATTAAAGAAAATACTTTCAACAATTTTTAGTACGAGTGTATCGACAAGACTTTTGATACACCTACATTTCGAATTGCAGATAAGTATCGAATGCGGAAGTAATTGGTCGGGAAAACACTGAGAGGTTATTAATAAAGTGATATATAAATCAAAGCGCGAGGCGCTGAAAGACTATCTGCGGGCAAATATGTGAGAACTTCAGCAATAATTCCATTCAAGATGCACAGCTTATCACTTAAGGCGACGTATCCCCGTGTATTTAAAGTCACAATCAGAAGCGTAGGCAGACTTTACCGAATGTTACGCACTAAAGGGGGAGGGTGTGGGATGGGAAATGTCCCTGTAGCCGGTTTGGGATTCGGGGGGGGGGGGGTCTACCCAGTGGAAAACAATGGAAAATGGAACGAACATGTTGAGCTCTGAGTTGTATTTGGAGGGATAAATAGGTTCGAGGCCGCCGACTTTGTAGTTACCAAGTGATTGATTTCTGCTTAGAAAGCTATCTATCACAGGGAAGCAACGTTTTCTTTGGCTGCTCTTCCTTTTATTCTGATATCAATTTTTAGCTTAGCCCTCGCCTTTCATTTTTCAAATTAATGTTACGCTCATACGTAAGTGCGTAACGCTGGCTACGCCCCTGACAATGCATGCCCCTTTCAATCGCCTCTTAAGATGTTCAGTGCTTTGGTTAGATATCATACGTTATGCAAGTTTTATGAACATACTCGTTTTAGTTGTTTAAGGAAAATGATTTTATTTTTACGAATAACTTTAGCAATAATTCCTATCAAAATGCACAGCTTATCAGATGGTCGTTTTCCCGCGGTGAGGGCAAACTGTGGTCAGTTAATGTATGTAGAAACTATTTTTAGAAAATCAGTCTAGATTTCTTGATTATCGATAAGTGTTTGTAGAAATAATACTAGTGCTGTTATGAATGCTTCGCACACTTTAATTGTGTGTTTTACAGGTTAAATCCGAACTACTTTGTTTCATTAAAAGTATGCATAACTCACTTTCGTATCAGGGCAAGTGTGTTAGAATAAATTGAAAGGCTAATGTCCAAAACTATGCCAAGAATACACCGGAACGATGCTTTTACGCAAAAAAATGTAAACATCTTATTAGAAAAGTATACGCCAAAAATCATAGAATGAATAGTATTTTGTTATTGTATAGCAGGCAAATCATAGTATTTGAAGCATTAGCAACGCGAAACCTGGGATACAACTATTTTGATTTTCAGACAATCATTTTTGTTTCTTAACTCATAAAACACAGGGGAGTATCACGTGATCACTATAGTACATTGGCCGTACAAGATGGCGAATAATTCGACCGCATCAACACATAAACTTGGCGTTTACGGATGGTAAATATTAAGGTAAGATCTTTAGAATAGGCACAGAGTACTCGCATTGTAACACAGTTTACTCGCGTGTGTTTTGATTTTCGAAGGTTTGCTTAGTTTAAGCATGAAACTCGATACAGATTTTATTTATGTGAGTACATTGTCTGTATCAGTCTGATTTCCGTGTGTTTTAGCGCAAAAAGCAGGAGTATGAAACAAAAGTCTACAAAATATTGATTAAATTTGCAAATATTTACTTCGTTGTAAGTTTCAAGTGATAGTTCCGTGTTAAGCAAAAGTTCTGGACAATTTTCAAAGCGAGTACATTGTCCGTACAAAATATTTATGAGTACATTGTCCGTACGATTTTTTAATTAACCTATAAGTGACATTTACATTACTTTTTCTTTATTATGAAATATTTATTAGTGCATTGTCCGAACGATTTCATGCTTTAAGCATTTCTCATTAATAATTTTAAACTGTTCCCTTCTTTGTAGATTATGCTGCACTAAAATCTGTCCGGCCTACTTAAAACGCTTTCCAGACGAGTTCTGAAATGAGTCGGATTAATATTTCGTGTAAGTAAGCACTATTTTATCTGTTTATTATTAAATTTCTTCGATGTGTATTTTAATAGAAATATTTCCTATTATCATAAACCCCTTTACCTCTTTAAACATCTTTCGATGTGCAAAGCGAACGGAGAACACTTATTGTATGATATTAAATGTACTATGCATTTTAATTATAGTATAATATACATACAGTAAGAAAACAGTACAAAACATGCCCTAGTATTTAAAGTTTATAAATATATTATACCTCCATCCAATATGTCAAGTTATTGAAACGATGCTTAATTAAGAATAATTCCACCGTCTATGATTGGCATACTCATTTGTGTTGCTAATTTAATGTTTATCACGTATAAATCCATGCCACCTATTAAAATGATTTGTATTAGTTCGTCTGTTTGTGGATTGAGAGTCTGGCTGTTCGTTGACTGCGACTCCTTAAGAACCGGTTATATATTCAGCCAAACTTTGGTACACATATTGCACGATAAAGTATACACGTGTCCAACATCAACATTTATACTTCTACATTGTTTTATTTAAGTTCATTTTTCGACTTTGAAACAACATACGAGGGTTATCGTTCGCTCTTGTTTAGTAAAACGATGCATAGGCGTACAATGCTTTGCATTTTATTTCAGAATGCGACAGAAGAAGTCCACACTTTCGCTCAATAGACCCAAACAAAAACGAACTAGAAGAAATACCACTAAACTTGCATGCAGAATGATTTAAACCGCGAAACAGAAAGCGGAAAACATTTTTACCCAGCAATATTGTTTTCTCCAGCAAAATGTCATACACAAGTAATTCTCCAAAGAATGACACCAGTTCTATCTCCTTTGGAATCATCATTCCGTTCCCCTCTCTACAAGGTTTCGCCATCAAAATACAATTGAAATTGCCTGAACTGTAATACTGAGAATTAGAATCAATGTATAATATGTTAGTTTGACAATTTCATTGAAGTTATCGTTGTCGCTGTGCTGTCACGTGTATGTAAGACATTCGAAACCGTCAAAAAGTTTACGTGTGATGTCTTCTTTTTCACCACAAGCATAATAGTGCATTGCTTTTTTGATACATTCAGTTTGTGTTAACCGACGAATAGGTGAATAAAAAGAAACTATTATGTATTTATTTTGATTATATTCATCACAGGCTATCTATCACTATTTTGTAAATTTATAGTTGCACATTAACAGTTCATGGCACAAAACTTTTCTAGTGGTGTTGTAAAGTGGAATCAAATAACAATGTGAACAAAAAACTATATGCATAAATATGATCCTGTACAATAATGTGGCAAATATATGGCATTGCATGGCACCACATGAATAAACGTTAAATTTACTGCATCTAGATTATTATGCTCTTTAAAGTGCAATCCAATGTCTCTGCATTTTTGATTTGCTGCAGAACGGCTTTCCACAGCAAAGGTATGGCGCCTTTTTATCATGGATGTGCTCGTGTTCGTTTAGCCCCGATCTGCTTTTAAATACCTTCCCACAATGCCGGCACATCAATTCTTTTCTAGACTCCTGAAATTAATTTCAATTGGTTTATTACACATTTGCATGTTTATGATAGATGGTGGCAATGAATTTAAAAACACACCAAAAATACATTGGATTAACAAAAACGATCAGGCTTAGGCGAACCCCTCATGTCACCTTTCGCATATTGTGTCGATATGGCATGTGTCGTATTCATGACATACCTCATGTAAAATGAGTCACGCGCAACAACGCGCAACTTTTTTTTTTCATTTGTTGTATGGTTTATGAAAGATATATTACGCCATTCCAATCAATTTCCATTTGTTGTATGGTTTATGAAAGATATATTACGCCATTCCAATAAAGCACAATCAAATAATTATATATGTTTGCTAGACTTCTAATTAAAATTGACATAAATAATCGTTAAAAAAGGCTAGATTAAGCTACTTAAAAGCACTACGCTCTATGGCGTCAGTAAACAATGTCGCACGCGCTTTTGGTGTAATAGTACAAAAGTTCGTTTTAAACGTCATTTTCTCCACAAATTGATAAATTTACATAGGCTTAGGCGAACCCCTCATGTCACCTTTCGCATATTGTGTCGATATGGCATGTGTCGTATTCATGACATACCTCATGTAAAATGAGTCACGCGCAACAACGCGCAACTTTTTTTTTCCATTTGTTGTATGGTTTATGAAAGATATATTACGCCATTCCAATCAATTTCCATTTGTTGTATGGTTTATGAAAGATATATTACGCCATTCCAATAAAGCACAATCAAATAATTATATATGTTTGCTAGACTTCTAATTAAAATTGACATAAATAATCGTTAAAAAAGGCTAGATTAAGCTACTTAAAAGCACTGCGCTCTATGGCGTCAGTAAACAATGTCGCACGCGCTTTTGGTGTAATAGTACAAAAGTTCGTTTTAAACGTCATTTTCTCCACAAATTGATAAATTTACATATGCAAGAAAAAGATAAAATCATGTTTTTCCGGTCCAGATTAAAAAATCCGACCCTCGGACAAGCTGCGAGACCGGTAACTCGGCAAGCCTCGTTACCGGCTAACGCACGTGCCCTCGGGTCGCATTTTTCTGCAAACATATATATTTGATTGCGCTTTATTGAAATGGCAAAATATATATTTCATAAACCATACAATAAATGAAATAAGAAGTGGCGCGTTGTTGCGCGTGGCTCATCTTACATGGGGTATGTAATGGGGTATTTCTGGTATAAACTTATCTTAAGAAATTGATTCCGACAATAAAAGCCTTTTTAATTTTTAAACAGGCATACGTATACGATGACATGTATATTTGAAACATTAACGTACCATTGTGATGAATGAATAGTGATCAGATCGTGAAATAATAAAGAACACATTTAAATATGATTATCAAACTTATTTGTTTTAAAGAAATCATTTCATAATGAAGAAAAATTAATGCAAATGTCACTTATAGGTTAATTAAAATATCGTACGGACAATGTACTCATAAATATTTTGTACGGACAATGTACTCGCTTTGAATATTGTCCAGAACTTTTGTTTAACGCGGAACTAACACTTGAAACTTACAACGAAGTAAACATTTGCAAATTTAATCAATATTTTGTAGACTTTTGTTTCATATTCCTGCTTTTTGCGCTAAACATACGGAAATCAGACTGATACGGACAATGTACTCACATAAATAAAATCTGTATCGAGTTTCATGCTTAAACTAAGCAAACCTTCGAAAATCAAAACACACGCGAGTAAACTGTGTTACAATGCGAGTACTCTGTGCCTATTCTAATATTTACCATCCGTAAACGCCAAGTTTATGTGTTGATGCGGTCGAATTATTCGCCATCTTGTACGGCCAATGTCCTATAGTGATCACGTGATACTCCCCTGTGTAAAAGTTATATCAGAAATACACCCTTACAAATGCGTGCTTCATGGCCACACCAGGTTATAATAACAAACCCTGAAGGCGATGGTACACTTGCGGTCGGTAATAATTTCTAAAGCATCTTTGGCTAAACTCAGAGTAAATATCAATATGTTAACTTCCTTCCAGAGCGTCTATTATCTTGACCCAAACTTATCTGATAAATATAACGTTCTATAAATAGTCATATTCCGCTAAAATTAAAACGCCGGAATACAGAAATACAGCGCGGAAATAACCGAACAAGCAAGAACTCGTACTCGGATAATCTATTTTTATGGTTTCGACATCATTCTGCTACTAAACATAGAGCGCATTGAGATAAAAAAAATGGGTTAAAACGACATGAATAGAAGTATTTCTTTGGAGTTTGCGGTCTTAAGACTACCTGCGCGCAAGCGCAGATAGTCTAAAAATCATGTCCTACGAATGTTCCACCATCGGGCCCAGCTTACCGCTTTAACTTTGTAACTCGAAAATTTAAAATTAAGAAAACACAATTTCTTTATTAATTTAGAATATATTTGCAGCAAACAACATTGAGGATCAAGGCAACCAGAATAACAAATCTGTCGACTTACCCCAATATGTATCGCTTAACAACTTGTTACGTTTAATTGTAATTATGTCGGACTAAATGCACCGGAAATGTCGGTCTGGTTTGCAAATAAAGAATGTCTGATACAGTTTACTCCAAGAACAATTACCATGCTATTTATTTATGTACCATCTTTAGAATTAAATTGCTGTTGTGTCGTTAACAAGCGAATTAACAAGAGCGTTTAGTAATGGAAATAAAATTCAAAAATCGTAATGGCATGAGTGATAGATATATCGTTAAGCATCTTTAGGTTACACACCACCATTGTTTTTCCCTATATAATTCAATGTAAAATTATAATATTTAGACAACATTTAAAGGCATTTCGAGCGGATGCAGGCTATGATAACCACATATATTCTTAAAGTACAAGCTTTAAATTACATTTTAAGCCAATAAAAAAGGGTGGTCAAGTTATTTCTAAGAAAAATCACTCCACTTGAAAAAGAAACTCTAAAAATTGCACCGTCCGCCATGACAGTTCTTCCAAATGACCTTTCAACTATAGGGCAGCGGTTTATGCTTTAATCTCTACTCTAAATGATAAATCAAGCAAGAATAGATACTTAAGGTATAAAAGTTTCAGGAATAATGATAGTTTTGATTTACAGTGTATTGAGCATGTGAAAACATGTCTATCAATCATAAGAACATTTTTTTATTGAGAATTTTCCACACAACGGAAGTACATATGACGTAATGGTGACGTCATTCCTAAACAACAAACTATGATCTCTTCATCACGTTAAATGTACACGTCAAATCTACTAAGTTCTTTGAATATATAACGACTTTTCGGTTTTGTTATTTGAGCTATGTTTTTTTACGGTTATCAAATGTTAGTGCTAAGAATTCCATGAAACATTAAATATTCTTCCTGAACGCGTCAGTTACATTTACAAACTTGTAACTACCTTTAGTCTATCATGTACAAAACTTATCGTTTATCATAATATTTACAATTACTTACATGTGCTGAATATCACTTGTAAGGAAAATGTCAACGTACGAGTTCCCTCTCGTGTCATTTAGCAGCCTATGTTCTGTTCTTTAAACATATCATTATCACCGATTAACTTTATTAAAGCTAAATGCAATCTGAATGAATCACTGGAGGTTAACTGATCAAATCGTATTTATATAACTTAACGAATCGTGTAATGCACTGTCTTAGGGCGTTTTTGTTAGTTATAAACTGGTTTCGGTTTTAGTTCGGTTTCACGAACTGTGCATTTGTTGTTACAGTTTCAAATAAAACCAAAACCAGTTTTATCGGGGTTTTTTAACGAAAACCGAAACCGGTTTTCGAAACTATTGAAACCCCTACCGGAGGCGGTTTCATCGGTTCGTTTAATCCGAAAACTAGTTTACATAACGGAAAGCGATCAACCACGTTTGCTGAAACTCAATCCTTTTGATAACAATGCCTTACAATGGGCAAATGAGCTAAATGATAAAGGTTATATTTATAATTGGAAATAATGGCTACATGCAGTAGCTCCGCCATGTTGTTTAAACTGTACACAAAACCAAGCATTTGTTACTTCAAGCCAAACTATCAAAACCGAGTTCGAAACTGCTGAAACCATTGACACCAAAACTGAAACTGGTTTTGTATCAACAAAAACGCCCTTAGTCACAGGTGCTCGTCACATTGCCTGGATACAGTAATACATTCTTTTTTATATTTTTTTATTTATTTTTTATTTTATTTTTATTTTTACTATTTATTTATTTCGATCAAAATAGTGAATACATGTCATTTAAAAAATTATTCCACAATTTTTCATGAAAGAAAATTAGTACAATATATAAATAAATATGGTGAACTTGTGCAAAAACTCATCAATTCCAAACGGACCTAATCAATAGAGCATAGTTCCTAAAATAATTGAGATAATCTTATAATTTTTACTGTTCTGATAAGGCAAGATTTCTATCTACAAGAAAAATATAACTTATATGCTAGAAAGATTGACTTTTACGGCATATTCAAACAAAATTCACCGACCAGAAGCTGATATTTGCCATTACGAAAGAACCGGGAGATTGAAAAACAGCGGATTTCCCCCCTAAAACATAAATAACAGGGGTCATCTCGTGGTCTTGACCAACCTCTCTACCAAGTTTGTAGGCTGAATCATCCTTTTGTAATCAATCGGACACATTGTTTTGTGTTCAAGGCCACCACAGCCGTGGTTTTTGACCTCAAAATTAATACAGGTTACCCGCTATCGAAAACAAACCTCCCATTCATGTTTGAGGACAGTGAATTTAAGCATATTCTAGTTATCAATAAGTACCAACCGACCGACCTACGTACCGACATATGCAAAGCAAATTATCTCCACTTCACCAATTGGGAGGAAAGGAGCATAATCAGCAATGATGCCTTATCGCATATCAAAGGTATGTTGTATTGTTAATGGACTGTGTTCACTACGGTAGATATATATTTCAATAACCCCTCGAAACTATGCTTCATCACTTGACCATATTACTAGATAACAAGCTTGATCTCGAGACTGTATAGTAATAGTTGCTTCTTTATTGAAAGGGTAAACAAGGACATAGGTATACTGTGTCATTGTTTCTAGGTAATCTTAAGTAGTTCCATATGAATAAATGTTGATACTACAAAACTGTATGTGAATGTAAAGTCCATGTCAGTTATCGGTGACAAACATACAATTAAAATTGCATTTGGGGAACCTTTTTTGCTTCATTACATATTTGCTAACACAGTTGCAATCATCGATGAATTTCCATTTGATAATGTGTTTGTTTAGCATCAACCGACAATAAATAGATATATGTTAATAAGCTGAAGGAAAAAGCAACAATCACGATGTCGACACGTGTAACGGTATACATGTGTGCAGTCTTACGATCTAAAGCATCGTAACAATTAAACGTTTACAAATGTTCTAGTACTGAATGTTCTAGATATAATAATATTTTCTGGAAAGGAATGTCCCGATATTGGAAGTGTCTGTTATTCTTAAGCATATGAGTTTTAATTACAAAATACTTTAAGGCTTTGTTCGGCCACTAGGCTAATAACCTGTTCATCCTTGGACGTTAAACAGCTATCGGCAAACTTTCATGAAACAAGAACAATATCGAACAGAGGAAGGACCCATATTAATCTAACTGCACACGACATTTCGGAAGCTTACCAATCCTCTACAATACAAATGCTCTGCCAAATATCGGTTATTCTACTTGCCTACGTATAATCAAAATGTGTGGCAGTCAGTAAGCCCACATGTCGTGTTCATCCCAGGCCCACATTTCTAGAAATTTCGTAACAAGCTTAAGTAGCTTATTTCATTCAGCCAAATGTCGTAATCTTGACTTAACCGTATAAACATTTTTTTCTGATTATCATAAAGGAAGTTTCCACAAGCCCTCAAACGTATAAGTACACTACTAGAATAATAGTGAGCTTCGGTTCATCCTGTTATAAGGAAGATATTTTGATAAATTGGGGCCGGGTGCATTATGATGAACAAGATCAAAATCGGCAGAGCTGTGTTTAATTGTTATAACAATGACATATTTGAAGAAAAACTAAATGATTTCGGCATACGAAGTAGTTGTTGATGAAACTTCACTACGCTTTTTATTGAGAAATTGCAAAAGAAAGCGCCTTTTAAATCTTACAGCACGAAACAAAATACAATACAACACGTCTTGTCAGATAACATGCCAAAAAAAGCAAAACAGAAGGCACTAAACTGAACTAGACAACAGGTCGCAATATGTTAACGAGACTTTTCACGCAACTGTTTGTAATGCAGTCTCTTTTACAAACCTCAATGGCATAATTATAAAACATCTTTGACGTTTAGCCCACGAAATAAAAACGAATGAACTTCAGTTTCAGTTTAGTTCTTCGAGTAACACAAAACAAATAACACCGCGGAGGCAATAGTAAAAAACGAATATTTTATCATACGAGAAATTTTTATCTGTCTGGAGTGACAGGGGAACAGTTTGACATTTTCATTAATCTGATTCTATATACATGCATCGAATGCATAACTGTTGTTCGTCACGAAAACTACTGTTACTTTTGTTGACGCCAATTAACAGAAGAAAGATTATACCTATCGTAGCATCTGGTGGCCTTACGAAATTTAAGAAAATATTATATATGTATAAACTTGTTATTTTTTAAATATTAAACATAAATCAAACAGATGGAATGAAAACAATAACAGCATGTTAATTAGATGTCATGTGTTTCAATAATGATATCATCTCCTATAGTTAACTTTGTACAATAGATTCAAATATTACAAATGAAATTCGTGTGCTTCACCAGTTTATGAGTTTCGTTTCTTCAGATGCCATAAAATGTTGTCTGTTATTATGATGTCCAGCCTTACAGAGAATAAAATTCGATCATTCTAGCAAATATGGTGCCTCTACACATGGTCTTAACTTGATTATGTTATTACTGGGCTTGGCAATGTAGTTCTCATTTCATTATTGGTATTCACAGCAGGCTTTTGGATGCCGCGTAAAGGCCAGAAAATCGCCCAGCGCTCACTTTGTTATGTTGTTATGATGTGCACAAATACAACTTCTGAAGTCTGTACCTAATATGTGTCTATTTATTAAGGAGTGGAAGTACATGTAGATGTAAAGAATGAATCATATTTTCCTTAAGAACTCGTATGTCTGGCTGTCAAGGTTGTCAAGGTTGCGGAATTAAGGACAAGCCCGAAAAGCGTAGCATTAAACGTGTTACGAATCTAAAAATAAAATGAAGAGAGACTAGAAGTGCCTTATTATGAGGTCTAGATCAACAGAACCTAGACCAAATCGACAAACAAAATACTTCAATAAACAAACAGAACATCATATTAATTTAACCAGGCAACATTAGCAAATATATGAAGACATTGACATGACTGAATGCGTCTTGCTTTGAATATTGCAATACTTCTGGTTTCTGAAGAGAATACAAACTGTTTTACAGAAACTCAGCATAATATAGTACAATGTTTGATCCATGAAATTTCACATAATATGGCATTATTTAAGGTATTGTGCAAGAAAATACCTTGTATAGGTTAATAGATGATATGTTTCTGTGTGGAATAGTTTGATGTGCTAGTATTTCAAGTCAGATATATGGTCTGATGGGTTAATATGGCTAAATGTTAATTTAATATGATTTCCATTAATACTCAAATATGCAGTAAACTATAAAGTGCCCTACAATACTTCACTATCAATTTCCAGTCTAATCAGTACTCTAAGAGTGTGCAATATAAAAAATATGCCAACTTTTGCTAATAGATATGGTTTACACAACACTTAATGAAAGAGTTCAAACATTTCAAATTATATTATTATAATTTATATAATTTTCATATTTTATATGAAAATGTCCATTTAAAATTATCGGACCATGTTTATCTGCTGAGTCGATTAACATAATACAAACGTAATACTGAAGTGCTTATTGTTCAAGTTACCATAGTCTAGTGATTAAAGTCGTAACACTCTCAGATCCTTTTGTTCAGTTATGCATCTTTTTTGCGTGTTGCAAGACATCAACGACCAGGCAGAAGAAAATTGTTAACATATTATTTTTTTTTCAGAATAGTTCGAATGAGGGTAAACAAGCATAAGTTTAAACACTTGATACGTGATTGAAGAAGCAGGGATGATATGAATTGATATAAAATATATAAAACCAAGCGAGCGCCAGTTTGTCGGAAACACGTTCATGAGTAAATAAAACCTAAACCTCCAACCACCCGATGCGTAATTGCCTTCTTATAAGTTGATAAACAGTGCATTTATCCGCCTACCTCCCATAACGACGGACCCTTTTTTCTACCCAAAAATAGCCTCTCAAACTTCCCACTTTCAGAACAAATCTCTAACAAAAAACAATATTTTATGTTTTTAACCAATGATTACTCAGCAAAGATCGTAAAATCCCGGTTGAATGACCAGAGAGTTAACAATCGAGAGGAGCATCTTTTTTAAGTATTCTGTATTACCTCGCAGGCTCTTCCGGGATTGAGCTTTACTAAATCTAACTTCGGAAAAAATGTTCCTTAACATAAGTGTCTACATTTATAAGGACAGATAGAAACAATATAGTGGATACACTAATCAGAATGAATTGACATAATGAGCTTTACATGCAATAATAACTATATTATTTATAAGCGTCTTCCTTCGCCCTATAAATGTAGTGGCTTTATTATCGTTTATGTGCGTATGGCAAAGGTAAATAACGCCAGATGAACGTCGAGTATAAATGGGAAACAAACGAATATGTTTGTAAATTACCGTTTCAGCAGCTCGGCTAGCATTGCTTTATGAAACACGTTATAAAGCGATTGTTCAACTTTTCACCGACATTAAAACGGTTCCTTCACAACACGGATTAAACCAAGTTTAAATAAATGTGTCAGTGATAAGTAACCACATTTCTTAAAATTTTAAAATTATCCAAATACTCCTGTCTATTGAAAATTGTAAGTTAGCATTCCAATAGACGCCGCCGACCGCTTCTAATAATAGTAGGTCAGTCGGTCATCGTGGGTAGCGGCGTACTTAAAAAAATAAAACAATTTGATCGAGTCAAAATAAAATTTATAACCCCTGAAATGGCAAGCGATTTAATCTTAAAATGTGGAATAAAAATCGAAAACTATCGGGGTTATATACATATTTTGTAATACTGAATGGGGCGATAAGTGTCACTCCCAGCGCTCTGTCCGTACATCCGAAAATACTGGATCCTGCCATTAGTGTACAAGCTAGGATCATGGAGCCTAGTATTTGTTTAAAGGACCGTTCGGACATTCTCACATCAGTGTAAGTGTTTCTCTGACAAAAGATGTGGCTGCTTTGAAAACGATATTAATGAAAATACCACCCTTTACAATGATCTATGCATCACTAAAATTTATAAAAGCAAGATTCTTGAATCATTTAAGGGCTATTGATGGCCATACGAAGAGAATGCAAGGTTCAGTAAAACTTAAAACCGCGCGTAATTGACCGTCTTTCGTATGAGATCATGTTGTTTGTAAATCATTTTAAGCAGTCTGAGGTGTGACGTCTTGTTAAAGAAAAATCTAAAAGTCAAGTCTTAAATTAAGGATCTGCGTCACGTGGATTGTGTATTATTTGAACAGGATATATTGCGTCATTCCAAAGCTTTCAAAAACGTCTTATAGAAAACAGCCAATAAGCGTTAAATTTAACTTAGTGATTGTAAAGGCTTGTGGATAAACATTATAAAAAGGCATTATTTAAATGAAAAATGCTTTCTCCTTTGCGATTTTTGCATTGTCATTCCCTTGCTAACATGGATATCCTTCTCGCCATACAAGGAGATTAAATTTGCTTACGTGATAATTGTCATTCCTTTTCTAACATGGATATCTTTCTTGCCCTACAAGGTCAATTGTGTACTTATATATTTCAAGAATAGTATTGGAACGACTGGTGAAAGCACTGCGCCGTATAAATAATTAAATATATTACGTGTTTCCGGTCCGGATAGGAAGACGGTAACGATGCTTACCAAGTTACCAAGTACAAAATAAGTCCAGACAAAAAACACACTATTGATATTTCTTCTTGCACGCTTTCGTGTAAGGATTTACTAAAGAGCAGATTTTGCGACGTTTACTGACGGCATGACCCATAGTTATGTTAGATCAATGTTGACGTCATACATGTTCTTGCAAGAAGTGCATGTTCAATAATGCAATAATTTCATTTTCATGAGTAAAATGGTCATGTTGCCTGTCAATATCAAAGCCAGTTCCGATGGCTGGATGACATTGTGGTAGAGTTTCAAGTTTTAATCAAACGACTGCATTGTCACTTTTGAGAACGGTCAATTAGCAAAACACAATTATTAGAATTGACCCACATTTTTCTCATCGAATATTTCTTTTCATTTCGTTGAATGCCAGTGCCATCTTCTTTACTAGGTCATATTGCATATCAAAACATTTTTATATGATAAGAGTGCTTATCTCTCAATTGTAAAGCTTATATATATATAAGAATCATTTCCTTATTAAGGGCATTAGTCAATTCGTTCAATTTAAGTGGCATCTGTTGTGTGAAAGCACATTATAAAACATGTATACACGTGAATGGTGGTTATTAGCAAGCTCAGTAGCAAAATGTTTTAACATAAAACCGGTTCAATGGCACGTGGTAAACGCAAAAGACATACAACATAAAATCACAAACATGAAACAAGGAAGAACATCACAAAACTCCACAAGCAGCACAGTGCATACATACTATATATGAAAAAACTAGGTATGTTTTATCAAGGATTTTTTGCTACCGCCTTGGAATGGTCATTAAAATGTAAATTTACTGGGGGTTTAAACCAGTTTGTGTGCACAACCTCACTCTTATCCTAATAATCCCAAATAAAGTAAAAACGTAATTGGTAAATCTTATCAAAGTATACATTAACTGGGGGAAACATAAACCCCGTTTAATGGCACAGGGTAAACGCCAAAGACATAGAATTCAAAAACAAAAATCACAAACAAGACACATGGAACAACAGCACAAAACCCACAAACAACTCAGTACACAAATACTGTTTAAAAAAACTCACTTGATTTGATACGAATAATTTCATTGAATAGGCCATTCTCAATCAAAGATAAAGAAGCCAAAACTTGACTAGCATTCAACTTAAATGTTGCTAAGCGTTTCCCGGTATTAGCTTCGTACTGTGAAATTGTGATTATTGGTGTTTTTTTCGAATTAAATTTTCATACAAATTGTCAATATTAAGTTCATGTCCTATTTGATAGGTACATAAAAGAGTTCGTGACAACATGTTTGCCCCAACCAATATTAACTGAAAACTAACAATAAAGGACAATGGATTGTCATTCAAATATTTTTGTTCAAGTCAAACCTCTTATTAAAAAGTAGTGAATGATTCATGTGCATTATTCGATCAGAGTATAAATGAAATATTGCAAAATGGTGAACTTTGATTTCCCATGGGCTCCAAAATATATAGTATGAACGGAAATTGGACAGACGGTGGGAAAATGTACTCAGTAACGCTATTCACGAAAGTGCACTGATCCAAAATATAATAACCAACAAAAGGCAATGGAACTCCGGTGTACGGTTGATCATAATCATAACTCTGTCGTGTCTGCTAATCGAAAACTGGAGATGACATTGTACTTTACACTTATTCGCAATGAAGTACAAATGGTATTTTCCATTAGTTGAGTTAGCACAGTGGATAACACAAACGGCAACATTATCACAAATGCGAACGTACCCGGCCCTGTGTTAGGGTCAAATGGTCCTAGTTGACGGAATAATCATTGATTCCCTTTAAAGGGAGTGAAACTATTTTAAATAACCTATTTAAAAAGATATTCAGCTTGTCAATTTTGAAGATGTATTCATGGACAAGACTGTAGATAAGCGTACATTTAAAATTGCGGGTCATTGTCTGATGTGTATGTACTTGATTTGGAACACACTGAGATCTGGTTTGTTATAGCGTGATATAAAAAAATCCTGTCCTATGACTGATTTAGAACATATATTTATCACATGCTTACCCTTGTTTTCCGTGTAATATACCCATTACGAATATTTCATCTTACACATGTGTAAGATAACATATCAGACATTTCTATTGGCTAGACTAATCACACGCGACCTAGATATCCCTCTGCATTGTTTGTAAACAAAATGGTTTAAACGCCAACAAATACTTACCTCAATAATGAAGCGCTAGGACTTCCGGGTGACAAATGGCATAGTGCCAGAAAGCATCTTGTTTGAAAACTTTCTGATAACAATGTTCCGCCAACCAGATAATGCAGTTTACTAGTCACAGAAATATCCAGTCAGTCAACAAATACAGCCACATTAATGACAAACGACACGAGAACATTTCAAACATCTCCATCTTAACAGACATAGAGGCCAATGCCATAAAATTTGCTTGCCAGTTTAATCAGCTGCCGGTTACCAAAACACAAATACGAATTCCGCAGCACAGGTTTCTCATCACACGTAGGTCCCAAGACGGTTAGAACCGCTTGTTCTCTGGAAACATTCTTGATGGAACTTTTTCAACATCAACAGCCATGCAGTGCAGAGTAAGGCTTCGTCGTAATCATCTGCATGTTGTGAAAATCCATGTACACTAAGAAACGCTTCAAAGTCATCGTAGAAAGCGACAGCGAATAACTTTTAAATCCGTGGACACAGTAAAACTTGACAGACCGATGTAGGTCACATAAACCGTGTAAAGCATGTACTCTCAGTGTGAAATCAAATTGTGTACTTATTGTGTTTAATGGTTAAAATTGTTCGTTACTTTCTAAACCCATATTTTGACAGCCAAAGTACACTGAGTGGAATGTCAACGATGCGCGATATAAATAGTTCCAAATGAAAATGACAAAACCAGCTAGCAGTTATCAAGTTTTAATTCTGATAAAGCGCTGAATAAGTCACAAGTATAAAAATTTGTAGTAAAGTATCCAACAACATTTCTAACTACTACAATTTTTTATACTTGTGACTTGACTAAGTTGTGTCTTCAAGTTACTTAGTTGTAGCCACAATGTAAATAAAGTGCGGATGCCACCTCCGTTCCACCGTTTAAGCGATCGATTCACGTTATATTCAGTTTTAAGGTCAGTTTACAGAGGACAAATGCACACAAGGTGGTGCACTGACTCAACCGTATTGGTATTACATATTTTATTTTCTGTTCTCTCTAAAAACGTTGTTGTTTCAGTTTCTATTTCAAATGTATGTGCACTGAATCTTAATCTTGACAAATGAATACGATGATACTCGTTAACAATGCTTTCAATATATTACAATATAAACTCCTTTTTAAATTAAACATCGCATTCGTATTAACTATGTGAATTAACAATAGCAAACCATTGTTGAACATTACGTTCTCGAATTATTTGTTCAAGAATAAGGAAACAGTTTGTTTAATTGTTTTAACTTTACCAAATATTACTTAAACAAAGTCATCATGTAGCCCTTAAAAAGCTTTTGTCCAGTTCTGTCTATCATCAACGTTTACAAAAGAGATGTCTCCGGTATAATTATAATATACATATGTACAAATAAAGAGTTCTGGGATTTCATAACTTACACTAAAGCTTAAAAACTCTCTCTTCACAAAGAACAGATAGTGCCGGAAAGATACCAAGTTTTTCCACAACAGACGCATTGGTTGTCTGCTGACGAGCGCCAAAAACATATTTACAATATTTGTGATGTAACTTGTCAACATCACACATAATATTTCTTGACTGATTGACACTGATTCGATTTCAAGATCAATCACAATGTGCTAATTTCGTTTCAAGATGTGGGATGTGTATGTAATGACGTTTTCTCAATTATTTTCCATGAACCTTTGTTTGATATTTGAATTTGTCTCCGCCTAGATGGCTTTTTATAACGCAGGAACTAAACTCAAAAGCTATAATTGCACAATAAGCAAAAACTGCCTGTTCTCTTCAATGCATTTTTCCACTGATACCAGAGCCTTCAATCTTGTGAACTTTTCCTCCTTGATATTGCGACTGAAATTAGAAAAACATGGTTTTAGTTATTCTAGAGTACCAATTTATTGATTAATATAGACTGATCAGTACATGTACGAAGGACTCTCGTTTCTCGGCAATGTCACATTGTTGTACAATAACCTATTAAAACTGTAAACAGAAGTTGGTTAGTGGAAGTGTTGACTCTATCAGGCCAATGAAGCCCTAATATAATATGATTTACGTAGAATTGAAGACTTAGTCTGCTTTCATAAAGTCAATCGACGAGTCATCAATTTTTCATTATACTTAAGATACAAATCAACCACATTATTGTTTTTTGGTGAAAGCTTGAAAGCGACATTAACGAGATGTAAGATCCATCTAGAAAACACACAAGTTGAATATGTACTTACTTCAAATGTCCTCTTACTCTTTCATCAAGGATGGAACAAACAACAATGTCCCTATCCCACAACGAAAGTGCACCTCAAAACTTTCCATCGCAATCTCACATAGTTGGACATTTTTTGACAAAGTGTATGCTTTTTGGACAAGGTTCAAATACTCTAAAGGGACTAGACACTAGACTAAACATTTTCATGGGAAAAAAAATATCATATTCTAACAAATCACAAGAATCGTCTGATTTTTGGTCTGATTTTTCATATTTTCATTAACTTAAAGGGTTCCTTTCAGGTACGTTGATTTTGTTTGGTGTATGTGGGGGTTTTATTAAACAGGTAAAACGGAGTGAGATGGCGCCAAAAAATAACTTTATTTACATAAAATTTCACCTTTGAAATACTTTATATATATATATAATTTATAATATAAATATTATTAGACATTTACAAATTAGTTGATTGATTACTGAATGTCTTAACAACATACTTGATAGAAAACGACACTGTTTAATAACATGTTTGCATATCAAGACTAACATAACATTCAGTAAATATAACTATTTAAGTTAATCGGACTGATCGTATAAGAAAATCTTCAGCTCACATTTTGCGAAACTTTACTTACTGTTCATTCATATTTATTTTATGAGAAAGCATGCATAATCTGTCTGTGTTCGTATTATTTACTTTTATTCCCGATGTAAGTGATAAACTTTGCTATTATGTATACTTACGATTGACGAAGAAGAAAAGACACGGAGCCCGTAAACCTCCGGCTCTTGTGTCAAACCATAACTGCATGGCATTTTACAACAATGATTTTTGTTAACAGAATGAAGCAGTCTTCCGGGTGACGCCTGTCAAACCTGTCTGTAAATTCAATATACTAGTCAATTCTATAACTAATGTTTTGCCGTCAATGAGATAATATTCCGAGGAATTCCATAATGCCTAAAAGCAACCGAAAATTGGTCAAACGGCGTGAAACTGTGTTCAGTGAAAGCTATGGACAAACTGATCTGGCATACGTTACATCTTCTCTGATGACACTGCCACTCTGATTGCATCTACGGTAACTTACCTACGTTTAAACAATTAAACGTGATGAAATACCCAAAATTCAGTATATTTTACCGGCGCATCACAGAATAGTCATATAGGTTTATGTGTCAATGATTACTGAACGTTCACGGAAAACAAGGCGCTGTCGTGTCCAAGGACTCAGATGTTATCTTTAATTACAGAACAATTTTGTGGCCATCATACAGAGACTAATCTAGTAAAAACAGCACAGGACAGCAACATCAATAAATGCAAATGCAATTATCTGTCTACTCTTAAAGTGTACTTTTATGTATGATGAAAACACTCGGAGATCACAGGGGATTGGCGAGCACTCAACGCAATAGTGTCCTTTTGATTCACATGAAAAGGCTAGTTTATATAATATATAATATATAATATATTATAATCAAATCCATATAACACGTTCATGAGGAACTAAGGAAGGACAAGTAATTGATTTGAGGTGTATACGATGCGATCACGATAGTACGTTGAATATGCTAGTTCCTCCTCCTTGGAACAATGTGTACATATATATACCTAGACGAGCTCTATACAATTGATCCACATTATTTTATTCAATCAGACAGGTTTTGTTCAGTTTGTTAATTGTATCTTCCTTGGAAAGCCGCATTGCATGAGTCTTTTTGATATATCAAATATTTTGATTTTCCGTATTATAGTATTTCTCGGTGGCTACATAAGCAGTATAAAGGTTTATTATATAATGCGTTGTTCAATCAAAACAGAAAATAAAAACGAGTACATTCAATAACCTTGACCCATTTGAGGACAATGATTGTGTGTTGGCCATCGCCTAAACAAATTGCACAAACATTGTTATTTTTACCGCATTTATATTTAGGGCAATGCTATCTCTATTTGGGGATCGGGATCAAATTTGTTTATGAGCAATCAATCTGACACTTTGTTTGCTCTCAAGGCATAGTTTGTGTCAACAGTCCATTTAAAACTAGATCAGTCAAACATTCAAGTTTACACCCTGTTAAGAGGCAATGGCCTAGACGACACTGGACAAGCGATACAAAGATACAAACATAACAGACAAACCACAAACGCATCAATAGCTTTATTAAAATCCTAAGAAATGTCAGTGAAACACGAGTTCACTGGCACAGGTTCATTGGGAGTTTAAATAAGTTATATGCTCATAACCACTTATCGTCCCATCCTATTTCAATAAATACAGAAAGCAAATAAATTGTCCCTAACTGAAGCCCGCATCAATTATTCATACCTTTTAAAGTAAAGAGAGATGTGCATGTTAAATGTAAAGCGATTCAAAATCGTTTCTGTAATTAGTAAGCTGATGAATGACATACATGCAGTTAGTCTTCACCAAAATGCTATAAAATGGTTCTTATATTGTATTTCTTTTAAGTGTCGGTTAATACAAAATGCCATTGTGAAGAGACCCTGGATTCATCGCATGTGATAAATAAATAATGGAGTCTGTGAAAACGCTCAAGTTCCTTATCAAGTTTGGTAAAGTGAATAGACCAACATAATGCCGTATATCTTATTCGGTGTGAATTGTAAACTCTTACATAATTTTAGCGGGAAATCGTATTTAAAACAATTGAAAACAAAATTAAAGTTATGTAGTCAATGTGAGTCGAGCATTACTCTGTCGGAATGTCAATGAAATATTTAAACAGTGAACATATGATTGCTAAAGTGTTCCAGAATGTCTGACATGCTTAACTGCTATTGCCTTTCAGTTGTTTTTGGTAAAAGTGCTAGGCTAATACATATCAAAGCAAAACGCCGGACACATATTGTGACACTATCACAAACATTTGGTCTCTACGGCAGAAATCAACAATAGAGTAGTGTCACCGAGGGACATGGTAAATAACGGTATACCGCGGACAAAGGCAATTACCAAGCTATAGTGAAGAGATCAATCTACATTTTGGTTTCAGTAATTGCATTATAGAACAGAACACAACTTCATTCTAACAAAGTTGATCAGACAAGATTGCATGGTTGATTTCTTCAACTTCCGAACTGATGCGAAAAAAAAACATTCTCATGGGGTTGTTCAACATATATTTTGGCATTTCTTCGAAGGTTTCGCTGATGTTTTATTTTCGAAGATAAGCACGACAGAGCTTGACGCTTTGTTTTACACAACGTTTTGTACTTGCCGAATCTTTTGAGTCATCTAAATCAACTCATTCAGACTCGGACAACGAAGCAAACCATTTATTAACATCCAAATTTTTCGAATCTGTCAAATCTGAACACTACAAACGCTTGATTGTTGTATATTTTAAAAAAGTGCCTAACGATCAGTACTTAATTACGTCACGAGACTACTTTTAGACCCGCGAGAAGGTAAAAAAATATAGCACAGGGAAAATTCGTTATGTCACGGGGTAACATTAAGGGGATTTGGTAATAGCTTGTATATGCGCATTTTATATGAGAAAATCACGTGAGGTATAATGATAAAAAAATTAGCCTCACCAAATGTGTTAATATGTAAATGTTTATAGAAAGCGTAAGGTTCGCACTGAAAGCAAAATAATAACACCTGCCTGCAGAACATTATCAATTAGAAGCTGTTTTAACAATTGAAGAAAGCCTTTGAAATTATAAATACCATTAAATATGTTTTCATCAAGTTATTTTTTAACTTTTGCTACCCAACATTTCAAACCTTTTTCGCGGATTTACGGTTCAAAGACTAAAGTATAATAATATTAGACTCTTTGAACCCATTTGATATAAACACACGTATATGTTAACGCCCTGATTCACCGTAGCAACCGATGTTACAGTAATGTTTTTCAAGCGAGCATTAACATTTATCAATTTGCCTAAAGGATAAATGGAGAATTTTCACACACTCCATTTTTGCTGTAGAAACAGTTCTAAGTCTTATAAGAATAGTGCGAATAATGCTTGCAAGTTATTTAAGCCTTGTTGTAAGAAATTACACTGTATGGCACGCGATTTTGCTACCGAGGGCAACTGTAATATTTTGAAGATTTTGAAATTGAATAAATTGCCTTTTTATGTCAGTAATTGCCCAGGGGAATTGTTACTTGAAAGTAAGGGTATTTTCAATTAGGCACTACAGAACAAATATCCATCATAGCGTTGCTATTACGACCCATTTTAGCATGACACAGCAAGATATTTGTAGAAAACCAGTTTTTCAGCACGCACGAAGATATATTTCATAATAATAATTGTATATCGACAGGAAAAATAGGTTTAACCAAAAGAAAGGGAAATACTCTCAATTGAGATCACCACGTTCAGCATATCAGTTAAATAACCAAACTATTTTAAATTAGTAAAGAGCATTTTAAGTAAAGTTTCTATAGGGCACGATGATTTATTCCGTTAAATACCTATCACCACTTGATTAGCTTCCTCTCTATTTATGGAAATGTTTAGTGATTCGAATTAAGGATCGTCAATGTTTGAAAATGTCTACGAGGTGTGTTTTTATTGTAGTTTCGTAATGGCAACTTAGCTGCAAATGACAATATCCTCTTGCACATACATGTTCGGAAAGAGATTGATTGTCAATAAGCCTGTACAAATTTTACACGTTTTCCACTAGCAAAAGTAGTTAAATGCTATTCATTAGCAACATAGAATTGCATACTGACCGAACTGAAGGTACATATTGTGTCTATACCCAAGAAGAGAAAGGAACATGTTGTAAATTCGCGGCTAATTCGGTAAAAGCAAATTCGAAATAAAACAGATCTAGACAATGTGTTGGTCGAAACAACTTTTTCGTACCTTACTTCTGTAACAATATGGTTGTCTTTGAAAGAGCGGTGAAGATGAGCATCACCCGGTTGTCCTTCAAGGCGGGTTCGACAAAACAAGGAAGTATTGGTTAAGAATGCATTTAACAAGGACAGGCTAATTATAAGGCTGCGATGAAAGAATAATAGTTAAAAAAGAACACAAGCCCAATAGTAAAACAAATAAAAAATGATCGATGTTTAGAGGCTCAAATTGAAGGACAAAAACACTGAACGAGGGAAACTAACATCCCAAAAAGGCCACATACACATCAAAATAGCTTTATTTGTAAACAAATCGAACGGTCAGTACAACAAGCAATAAGCATACTAATGGAGTCAGTCTATCCATGTATGAACACACTATTTTTATGTTGAAGAAAATGAAGAAAAAACACACTAGCATTGGATAACTAAAAGTACAGGTAAAAGGCTTTATCATGTTTACCGTATTGAAAGCCAGGTGTCTATTATTTAGTGTCAGATATAATAATGTTATGATCCAATTATAACAACATTGAAAGACGATACTGAAGATGTCTCATGACTAAACTTTCACTTGGTGATTTCAGAATCCAGAGGAGTCATAAACGGGTAATGACTATCCCGCCTACCAAGTTTATATCCCTTGACCCTAGCTGTCTTCAGACGTTGATAGATTCAGTTCAAGGTCACGTTGACCCACTGTCCTCAAAATCAATAGGGTCATCTATCGAATCCGCTGTCCAAAATGCCTACTGAGAGGTCCCTTGACTTTCAGCTCAATGTCAATACGACCTTGACCTTTGCCAAACTTACCTCAATATAGGGTTTATCTGCTGGTCAAGTCCAACCTGCCTTCCATGGTTGAGGCTCCTGTGCCTATGCGTTCGCAAGTTATTGATTGCAATCTACTTACGGACGGACGGTCTTATATCTGTGTGGCCCTCTTCGGGGCATTATTATTATTCAGCTTTCAGTCATTATAGACCCGTGTTAGCCGTGTTTCTCGTATATTTTAATACGTACGTAATAAGTTGTAATGTATTTCACTCCTGATGCTAGTGATTATATGTGTCTTTGGTTCATTTGCGATAATGACAGAACGCGTAAAATTTCCAACTCTTCTGTCACGCATAAAACACTTATATTATTAGTTAAGTATTTTTGTAAATTTATTTTGCAGTCTTCAGTGTGACTTCTGATTAATACAACTTGTCTGAAAATTAGATATAAAAGTTGTGTCTAAGAGCGAATTTTTGTCCTTAGTGAGATTCATGCGTTATTCAGACAGGATATAAATGGAAAAGATGCATAATTTCCCATGGGTTCTTAACTGTTTTTTATCAAACGAAAAACGGCCAAGCGGTGTAAAAAAAGTGAAATTGTCCATTCAAGGAAAAATACGGAGAACGTTTTTTTTTACAATAAATAATTAACATCATTATCAATCGTTTTGGATGACAGTTAGCTGGCACGGACATCCTGCTTCCTTACATTAATAAATTGCGTATATTAAACAGTCATGCCTCTGACACCAGATAGACGCACATGTAACAAGAAGACCGGAAAGAGCCACATACTTCTAGGCTTTTACTGTAGTATTTGCTTATTCAAACAAAATAAAATGGTAAAAAATCACATAATGAACTAAAAACGATTGATAAAAGTTTGGGGGAAATCATATGAAATAAATTAAGCCTTCAGCAATATTAAAAAAACACCTTGGTGTCAGTATGTGAAAGCTCAATTGCATCTTTTTCGAATTGTTAGCGCTTTTATACACGATGTCAAGGTTTAATTGTCTCAGTGGGTGTATTGTATTTCATGAACAAATAATGGAGTCAGCGAAAACCCGCACGTGCTTAATCGATATTAAGTAAATATCCAACAATATAAGCCCGTCGATTTTCTTTAAAAAAAACAAACTGAAAACTTCCCTGGAGTTGAAAATGTAATACAATCTTAAAGGTCAAATGTCTAATTAAAGTTTTGCACTCAAAGTGAGTCTTGCCTTATTCGATCAAAACAAACATAAAATGTTGCAAACGCGTGTCGTTTGATTTCCAATGGAATCAAGAATGTCTTTTTTAATTGGGGAAATTGCAATGCATAGATTTCACAATACAATATATATATACCAAAAGGCAGTTGGATTATAACTAAAATGTTTTAATAACAGAACTATGCTTTGGTCAAAATCGACCCTCTTGCGGTTTTGCAAATTTCACAGGGCTCATATTGACAAACATCTTGTAGATTAGGTCAAGGATCAATACTCAAAAGTGCGAATCTATTGATGATGTTTGCATCTAAAAGAGCATTGGACATCAAACTTGCGGAACATTTTTCTAATAACATATTTTACGATAGATTACAAAAATACTACCAAAAACAATTGTCGTTGTTTTGATTACATTTAATACTTCGAATTGAAATATTCAAACCGTTTGTGTATTTAAATCAATACGAATAAATTTATAACAATATAATCACAGTTTTATTATATGCTGTATTTTCAAATGACTTTATATTCATAATGGTGGACTTCCTTCGTTTGTAAAATTCGATTCACACCACGCTTATTTAGATAACGTCTAGTTTTTTAGATTGTTATGCAGTCAGTGATGGTAAACATGTTGATGTCTAACAATCGCGAAAAGTGCATGCTTATTAGTGCAGAATCACATCAGATTCTAGTTGCAGTCATCACCTTTTGTCTAACATGGGTTCTAGAATGTTTAATATCAACGGAAACCTTACAGACGGTTTAAAAATTTACTTAGTAAAGTAACGCTATTTGCAAATATAAATTGACAGCAAAGGCAATATTTTACAAAAGGCAGTTGAATCATATAAGTACATTATTCACAAACACTGCACGAAAAGAGCGCTTAACTAGCAAAAAAGACTTTTGAGACACACATTACGTCCCCTTTTCAGTTGGCAATATCTATAACTTTGTCATGTCTTTGTATGATTATACTTATATCGTGTTTTTTCAAATAGTTGATTATTTTCACTTAAACGCACTGAAAACACATTCATCTTACATTAAATGTTGTTGCATATGTTCGAAACGACTTGTAGTTGTAGGTTTATTTGTATATTTTGCATACATTCCAAACAAAGATTAAATCAGCAACAATCCATAGCTTGCAGACGAAATCTTATAAGGCCTAAAAAAATATGTCCGTTTCGGGTAACCCGACCCTACCAAAATAAATGCGCCGACCCTAACTATTTTATTCCGTTTCTGAGCAAAAAAAATATTCGTTAGCGAATAGAGAATTACGAAGGGCGGATAAATTTAGATTTTAATCAGAATTATTGTTTATATGATAAAACAAAGTCAGGCAATGACAGTAATGTAGGAAAGACTTCCATGTGCAAGAAAACACTCTGAACTAACGACAGATTTTGAAAAAAATAATAATAAAAAAATAAAAATAAATCCCTACCTACCCTACCTAGAAATTTTGGGAAGGTTACCCTAAACAAACAAAACATTTGTTTGGCCTAAGTGTACAAAATCATTAATGCAATATAATATATAAGTCATACGTTCCTAGTATTTCACACCAATCATCAATCTGCAAACAATACTTAAGTAATACATATTCCACCTTATTCTTGAAAATCATGTAGAAAATGCGTCTTCAGCAAATGATATTGACAGAATTTTTATTATTTTCTATACAGGTATTGACTTTATTTGCATGCCTTTATTATGTAGAAAATCAAATCCGAACCATAACAGATTTACACAAAATAAACAAGATATATTGTTGAATAACACTATTTATGCCGACGAAAGTACGATTTTTACACGGCACTGAATGTTTATTGAAGAAATAAGTCTAATGAAAACAAAGTAGAGGTTATATGTTACACAGGATTTTATAACCATTTTCTGAAAACAAACTGTACAGTAACTCCTATAACATTATAATTATGTGTCTGTTTAAAATATGTCACTTTTGATCATTGACAAATAGTTCATTTGAAGATATATTTTGATTTGAGAACTATACCTTTAAAAGAAAATCATAGGTGGTATGAACATCTCGGAATTTTAAATCTCGGAGACGTTTAATAAAAAAACATAAACAAAAAAATAAGTTTTCGTGCTCACGGTTCCTTAAACGTGATCGTCAAATTAATTCTGGTTCAATTATTTAGAAAGCATTTGAAGAAAACGACTTCCTAATTCAATGTTGCCAATAATTGATTTGAAATTCCAGAAAGGACCACATAGAGACTTCATCATTATAACATTCTTAAAAAAATCAACTACCCTGCCCTTTTTTTCAGACATGTAACAATACATGGAATATTTGCAACATATAATGAGAGCAGTCGTAGCAGCGTTCTAGCTAAAAACGTGTGGGGTTGTAGCTTAAACAATACCATGCACAATTTAATCATGTCAAAATACACTTGATAATAACCAATCTTCTAATACTAAAGTGATTTATCAGCCCCTGATATGGATTCTTATATATCTAAGATTATTTTAAAGAATGGTTAATACTTATAGACTTACAGTGGATTGACGATGAATGGTAAAATTCCCTTTTATTACGAAACAAGGGAGGCATTTCTTAAGAGTGTTTAAACTAAGATACTGGTAGCTGGAACCCTTCAGCAAATGTTGATTTTTTTTCAAATATCGTCTTTGAAGACAAACTTTCAATTGTGTTATTAACTTTCAATGTTTCGTAATTGGTTGATTGACATTATCATGTGAATGTATCAAAAGTATTCTAAAAAATGTCAAAATATCCATCTTTTGGTGTATTAGTCCGTATGTCCTAATTGGTGAGGCGTCTAATTTCTAATATTTTCATCACCTTACTGGCATGTGTTCGCATCCCACTTAAACTCAAATAATTGTTATACTTTTATTTTATTTCATGGATTTAACAAAAAAATGATAAAATAAGTGTTTTCAGATGCATTGCCGGGAAAACTAAATTTGGTCAAAAACATGAGCGAGTCCCTTTTATAAGCACATTCTTAAATGTTTAAATATGTACAATTATATAGTTGAAAACCTGGTTTTAGTCTAGAAAAATAATGTTAGGCAAATAAAACAATAAAATACATACCTTATTGAAAATTTATTTTATATACATTAATTATATACCATGTTTGTGAAAATATACATGTGATCCTTAGTTTGTAAATTATAAGTTTGTTATTTAAAATTGCTGCTATTTTGTTTAATATTACAATAGCAATTTCCATCTTAAATTATGTACATCTTTCCATCATTTTCATGTTTCTGTGCATAGGTTAAGTCAAATTATACAGACCTACTCATTTAGAATGTATTTTATTCAAATACCTCTTACCTGAATGAATGCAGCGAAATTATGCATATCATTATGTAGAATTTTTTTTATTAAAACTTGAAAAGTTAAAAATATTATACAAGTGCTTAACGTTAGTGTCATATTGTTCAAACGTGCAACTTAACCATTTGTGTCAGTCAGATTACAAATGTTGTAATTGGTATGTTGTATGTTGTCTGTTATGTATGAAACTGAATATCCATGTGTGATCATGTACACGTGTTGTACTTGTCCCTATTGTGTGTGATATTCGGCAAATTTGGTATAAAATATTCTGGTGAATAAAGATTATGTTCTTTTTTGTTCATGTTATTTCATTTGGTCTTACAACAATCCATCATACGGCAATTGAATATAGGGACTAAATGTGTCCTCGCAATATTAATATTGCAATAAACATCCGGTAAAACTCAAAATTGCAAACTACAGATACACAATCTGATCATGATTTTAACGATTCATACGATGCGTAGTGGTGTAATTTAGTTATTCCACGCAATAACAAGAGTTTATGGACAATCCTTGTAACATCATGTGGTGCAAATTATTGTTTCTTAAAAATTGCCTCTCAAATTGCCTTATTTTTATGACACGTGTCAGAAAATGTCTTTTACGTAAACCGTTTTCATGGAATTGCGTCCTTTAAAAGTGACAAAACCTTTTAGAAATTATCTTACAACTTTATGTCAAAACATACAAAGGGAGTTTATGAACTTCTAAACGTTGAATATATCGTAACTATGGACTAGAAATTTCCTGATATTTCCTGAAGGAGCCTTGTGCCTTGGTGACTTATATACACTTGTTGATCGCTGTGGTCGAAGACACATAGCCTTGGTTTGCAATAGTGCCAGCTTATCTGTATTGCACATTTACCGCATAAACTGCAAGAAAACTGCACTTCTCTTTAAACCTATTTTTATTAAGCTAAGGTACAAGACCTGCCAATATAACTACAAATTATATATCCAGGATTAAAACGGTAGACAAAATCACGCTGATATAGTTCCTCTTCATGTTCGTATGGTACGCTTAACATTAAAGGACTGAAGTATCTTTAGATAAACACATGGCAGGCTCAATATTAAACCATAAAACATACTAAATGGATCGACTGGGAGACGAAATATGCAATTTAGTATATTGAAAATATATTTTACGTTGAAGAAATAATGATACTTCTAACAAAGAGGTTGTTTGAAGAAGGTTAAAAAATCTGGGTGTAATCGATCAATTGCACTTTAATAATGACGACGAAAGTTTGACAGAACGGTCAGATATATCGCTTACGGTCAGTTTATATAGAAGAAAAGATTGCCTTTTTCATTATTCTGTCTGGATGTCACGACTTGCAGCACTGGTTTCGCCAGAGTAGCACAGATTCCGTAATTCGCTTGATCTCTTCAATAAGGTCTTATTAGACGAGAAATAATGCTTTGACCTTAACAAAGCACGTATTTTCCGCTACACGTACATTTGATCAGTTAAGGGTATAAATTGGAATGCAATTGTGTGATAGGAATAGAAAATCCAACAGCACTTTTACACTACAGAGTGCAATTAACAAAAGTTTCAACTAGACCATAAACGAACGTTTATTTTTTGGTATATAAATAACATGGTATTCAGACATTATTGAGATAAAATATGACTGATTTAACCATTTCAATCGATCAGAAGTTATAATTAAACTATTTTCGTATAGTTGTAAAAACATCAGCTTAAAATAACATAATGGAAACGAAATAACTATCAGATAACGACATAAAACACACTCATGCTACATGTGATCCATGGTTGGGCATCATTGTGGGTTATAAGATTACCAGGCCCCAATATGACAAAATCCTTGAGTCAGATCTTAATGTCAATTCATTTTACCACAAAACAGGAACTGTTATTCAAAATCATATATGTGTTACACTTTTTTTAAAGCGCATTCTCTGAAAATATATGATGATTAAGAATTTGGTCATTATTCCAAAGAAAACATGTACTTGAGTACAACTCATTGCTTTAAAAAATACTCCAGTACTTTTTTACTTAAGAATTATCATGTTTTTGATATATTGACAAAATATTTTTATCAACACCTTTATGACAAAAAAACGGTTTCAAAAAGAGTAAAATCATGGACGATTTTAAATCATACTATAATGCCTTTAAATTGAGATTTATGTCTGCATGTATCTATGGATTATGCAGTAATGTTATATATTGTCAGTCTTATGATTTTATATTCAGTGTTGTCGAGTGTTTGCTGTTATTTAAGCCGTCAATGAAGTTGAGCGCTCCTAATGAATCGAGAAATCGGTTTTTGATCCAGGTCAAGCTTTATTCATTTATTGATGTTGGGGTTTTAAACACTGTTTTCCTTACAATATATTTTATAATATGCGCTGTTTTTTTTTGTTTATTCGTACATTTCGGGAGAAATGAACAAATCAATGTTTTAACAACTTGCCCCAAAATTTTGGTCTGCCAGGCGCGGCTTATGTTCGAAAATAAATATGCCTATCTTGTTGTAAATTGTCATCATTGGTTCTTTAATTTGTTAATATTTGTGTCCATACTCATATGCAAACCCAAGCCTTCTTACTTATTCATATGTCCGGTTTATTGCATTTATTTATTGTAACATTTTCTGTCCCTTTTCTCCTGATATTGGACAATATGGAGTACCCTATGGGAAATCACGTGTCACGCTGTTGCAATATTTAATGCAGCTTCTGGCCAAATAATGCACCACTCACACGTTCGTCTTAAATTTCTTTGCCTCTAAAATTGTTTAGTTTACACATAAGCCGTTGACGTTTTCTGGATGAGGGCCACCAAATATATATCCAATGCATTCTTTAGTTAATTGACAAATTTGTACGCCATTTTAATCTTCTTTCTAGATTTTCACAACCTTCATCACGATGTTTACAAAGTAAAATAAAATTAGCCATAACATATCTAATTCAGTGTCACAGATCCGTCGTAGGAATATGCCTAAATTAACCCTAACACTGATCCTTGGATTCAATGCCTTGTGTTAAAAAAATGGAATAAACGCATGTACTGAATCTAGGAGCACGTTTAAACAACTTCCTTACGGCGCCCTTTGATGCTTTGCGTTCAACAATGGAAGACTTGATTAAAATCCACGCAAATACATGTATACATGCATGTGACTATTGGAGGCAAACCACCTCTTGTGGTCGAGGTGGAACAGATACATCAGTGGCATAATTATTAACAATTGTGTCCATACTCTTATGAAATCCAAAGCCTTCTAGACAGATTTAAACGGTCGCCTGCCGCTTAAATCCGTTCATTGATATGATTCTCATCTAGAACTCTTGCTATTCCTTAACAATGTAGCATATATCAATGACTGCATAGCAATCTGATGACTTGACTTTATGAATGCGAATATATGTGTTAATCGACGTTTGTAAACATACAACCATGCAACTAGTATGTATACAGTTGTATTTGATTAGACCCGATAAAACCAAGCTATTCGTTGCTACAGGAGTCGATTATGTCCTTCCAGAACAAAATGCAATGCCAATACCGTTGGTGGCTAAAATCATTTTGGAGATACCTCATGAACCTCATAGCCTATTTTAATGGCGCATTTCTTTTCATAATGTCAATCTAACATCGTGCACTAATACTATGATGTGACATTAGCGGAGTTGAATACGGCAGATCTATGGTGCGTTTACAGTGCCGTAAACTATATTATATATGTACTCTACTTCATTACTGATTTTTTTAATAATATTTCGTTCTCAGGTTGTTGTTGTTTTTTTTGTTACTTTATTTTTATGTAAAAATATAAAAACAATACAAATAAGTCGAGGCAAACTCCTTAATCAATTATTTTATTTGTTTGTTTTATTGCATTTAAGAATAAATAATTAATTGTTTGAATGTATGATTCTAGTATACTCATTCAAAGGATATGGCTACCTATTTGGACGAAAAAGTATTGTAAAAGATCCCTTTATACAGCAAAACACCTCCTCAGCATAATGCTGTAGCACTTCTTAAGCCTTGTCTTGTAAGCACCAAGTTATTCATAACGTACTTATTTATATGCTCCCTTTATTGATTTTACCGCGCACATTTTAACACCCTATGTCCGTTTTCTGCTGTCATCAGACATTCAGGACCCCATGGGAAATCAAGTGTTACGCTGTTGCAATATTTAATGCAAGTTTAGACCAAATAATACAACATTCACACGTTCGTCTTTAAATTAGTTGTTGCTTAAATTGCATTATGTTTTACATATCACTCGAGAGAACCACCAAATAAATGTCCAATGTATTATTTAGTATATTGACAAATTTGCACGCCAAGTTACTCTGCTTTCTAGATTTTCACGACCTCCAACACGATTTTTACAAAATAAATTGCTAATAAGGAAATTAGATAGGCCAAAACATATTAAATACAGTGATCCAGAACCGCCGTAATGATATGCCAAAAGCAGCAAAACTGTTAAACAGAAAATGGTGACCAAGTAGATGCAGCATGTTCATTCCGCTTAAAATCCTATTAATATAAAAAGGTCAATGCCCTGGTAAACCCTAACACCAAACCCTTACACTAATCCAGATTCAATGCCATGCGATATTTTTTTCAGAATGAATGCATGTACCATTACATTTGGGGGCAAAACATTCAAAACATTCATACACGGATCTGAGTCGTAAACTGAAATTATCCTTGTGTCATATTTTCGTGTTTTGCAACAAATTTGTGTGAAATAAACTTCAGTATTAAAATGAACACAGAATACAGGACATTAAAAAGTCGCCATGTTGCATTTTTTATTTATATTATTGAAGGTACGACTAATATTCTTTAGACATTTAAAAGGCACCAGCCCGTACCCCAACCTTCGAATCAATATGACCACAGGTATTGTTGTTTGTCCAGTTTTTGCGTTAGAAAGTATTTTGTTATAAGAACGATCTTGTTTATTTACGTTTGTGAAACAGATTAGGCAACAGCTTAAGTCATGTACAATGATATGCTGAAGTCATAACTTAAGCCACAAACTAATGTAAGATTTGTCCGTGAAAGCAGCTCCAGGTTCTTTCGACACTGAGACTTGGATCGCTTTATGTAATATACATACATATGTTATTTACATGAGTGCTGGTTTAGTTTATACTTAGTTGTGATTCGACTTTAAACAAACATGAAGCCTGGTTAGTGTTTCCCCTTCGATACATACAAGCTTGAAATGTTGAAGGGTAGCTAGACTCATTTTATTGAGTTGGTCTTCAATAAAGTTAATAAGGTGAACAACACTTAATTTAATTCTTCTTTAACAATGCTCCAACTTTTCTATTCTATCTGAGTCAAAAAAACTAATACCATTACATCTCATTGCAAACACCAGTTTTAATGACTTCACTTCATTAAATCGAATTATGTATGAGATGTTGGAAAAGATATGTCAACAACTTTGCAATATAGCATATGTCACGTTTTTAACCCAAATAATTTTGTTCTATAAAATAGCAAACAATATGTAAACATACATGTAGATTTATTTGAACATTATTCTTCACCATAATATGCAGCATGTAAATCCTGGCTGGTACGTTGTTATTTGTTGTCAACTAATTTTATTTTTTCTGCAATAATCTAGATTTCTCTAATGCAACTAAAGTCTCCCAGTAGGGATTCTTCTTGGTCCATATGTTTGATAATTAAAACACTTAATGCTCATGATACGATGTTATCTATGGAATCTTGGTTATAATCAGTTAATTTACGTAACTCAAAAAAATATTTGTACCTCAAAGAAATCACTCAATTCTTCAAGTCACCATGGCTAATGAAAATTCGTTTGAAACACGCCAGCTAAACACTAGATAGAATATTCCCATGACAGAAATTAACAGTAATGGAGTAAAGATTATTACCCATTTTTCGTCTGACTAGTGTCAAATGTCATTGCTGACAAGTCATTAGCAGATATGGTGCATTGTTTGTGACCATCGGAGTCATTTCAACTCTAACGTTACAAGTTTCATTCGGATTAAATTTGTACTTTAAACTTTTCACGTTCTTTGTTTATGCTTTGATAGATGGGGTCGTCGGGTGATTTCTGATTTCATTATTTTGAAAGCAGTAGATTTAAACGACTGCCACAATTTCACTTAGATAATTGAAAGTTTGCACATGAATAACGGCGAACATAACCATTGCACCAACACAAAGACAACTGTAGTTTATATTTGATTCACCGCTGTCTTAATGGTAGTTTGGGTGTTGATAGTTTGTAAAAAGTACCGTCTTCGAAACGGGTGTTCATCACTTTAAAAAAAGAATTTTGATAAACTGTTCAATAAATATTGTGTGGACACCGTGTCTCTTTATCCAGTACCGGTTTGCTTCATCGTTTAAAGTAATAGCCCAACGTTTTGGAATTTTTATGAACTATTTTTTATTACTTGGGGATAAAAGGTGGTAAGAGAGCCATCTCTTTGTTTAAGTATGAGTTTTAAGATAACAGAATAATATCTTTACATTAAAAACAAATATCTACGGGCGGTTCTGATAATTGCCAGTGTGTTCCTTTTACCGTAGTCAAATAAAAACCAACAGAACTGATACATCCAAATCGGGAAGTAAAAGTCGCTAGACAAAAACACGAGCGACAAGAAGTCCACATAGTTGTTAATGGAAGCAAATGTAGATATTTGGTCAGTGAATTCGCCAATGTTCCTTTAAGTTTACTTAATGACTAGATGTACCTATAGCGGTCGTTGACGGTCAGGGGCTTTCAAACTATTAAATCAGAAATTTCCTTGGTGACGTGCTGTGCACTCACAGTAAATTAATTAACAATTTCGTTGTTTTTGTTTTCAAGGAAAGGTTAGTCTTTCCATAAATGGAAACACTGACAAGCTCACTGATAAACCATGTTATATTTTCAAAAGTACATAATAGCTCTAACGTTGAATTTCTGTCCTCAGAATCAAGATGACACGCATAGTAGTGCTATAGCTATCAGTGAACAATATACATGTAGTATACTAATGGGAGTAAATGCAATGACGTAAACAGGGGAATGCCCAGCGGACGCGTGTAATCCTCCTCCTATAATTCAAAGGTCTCATGCAAGATAACTGTGTAATAGTTGCCATAACTTTATGAATAATGGCTTAGGGATTCCTGGTCATGAATATAATAGAATATGAGTACCGCTTCAGCCAGTACAAAGGGTTGTTGACACTGTCTCACTTATCATTGATGTCAATGGACACAGTCTCATTTAGTGAGACTATTAACTTTATCTCGTGATGTATATTCTGCTTTCAGTGAACAGTATCATACAGCGAGACTATTATCTTTATCTCGTGATGTATATTCTGCTTTCAGTGAACAGTATCATACAGCGAGACTATTAACTTTATCTCGTGATGTATATTTTACTTTCAGTGAGCAGTATCATACAGCGAGACTATTATCTTTATCTCGTGATGTATATTCTGCTTTCAGTGAACAGTATCATACAGCGAGAGTATTAACTTTATCTCGTGATGTATATTTTGCTTTCAGTGAACAGTATCATACAGCGAGACTATTAACTTTATCTCGTGATGTATATTTTGCTTTCAGTGAACAGTATCCTACAGCGAGACTATTAACTTTATCTCGTGATGTATATTCTGCTTTCAATGAACAGTATCATACAGCGAGACTATTAACTTTATCTCGTGATGTTTATTCTGCTTTCAATCAACAGTCTCAAACACCGAGACTACTAAATCAGCGCTTTCATTTCTTCATAGTATGGGAAAATATCGCGGTCATCCGAATTTTGATATAAAGTTCTTGGTATTGACAACTCGTGCTTTATATCAAAACTAAGCGTATAAAAATCATTATAACGACAAGTTAAGATGAAAATAATGCAATAAATCTTTATACGGATACATTATAATTCATTCATATTAACAGGCTCGATTTTTGGCCGATTTCCAAAACCTTAAAACAATAAATATATACTTATTAATTCCTTAGAAACCAATTTGTATGTCTGTTTGAGGAAAACAAAACGTTCGTTGTCCTATCAGTAATACAAAAAGAAAATTGTTTTTTGAAAAAAAGTGATATTACAAAGCCTTTTGAGTTGAATAAAATAAGGAGAACTATTGACTTGTGCGATAAAAATTGAGTTATTATAGTTTGTTTCTTAAAATTGAAATGTAAAATGTCAAATTAGTTAATTGACACAAATATGTCAGGGCTATCGAGTGTATTTGCCTTCCTATGTCGTTGTATGTACATTTTGCAATCTCCGCAAATATGTTCGTCAACATTGTCTATTTTGTCAGGCTAAGTATTGTGATAATAATGTTAAACATTTTGTCTGTAGAGCATAATTACAGCATAATATGTTGTCTTAATGATAATGCTTCCATTTATCTGTGTTATTTCATAGTCTGCCGACATAATGAAAAACAGCACAACTGTGATACCATTATTTAACGCTACGCCTAAAAAATACATTTGGTTCGGGTAACCCGACCCTACCTACAGCATAGGCGCCAACCCTACCGTTTCTATAGTCAGTTGTTAAAAATATATATATATATACTTTCACACCATTCTCAACGATGAAAAGAAAGTTCTTATCTAAAACCTAATAAAACAAATAAAACCCTACCTAGCCCACTTGTTTTTGAAAAGGATATAATCCTAACCAAACCGTTATTTTTTTGCCCTATCATTGTTTAAACACGAGGATTTTCTAAACTCCTATCGCACAATTGTACATGACTATGAAGTCTTAAAACAACTATCACAGATTACAATTGCGTTCGTCTTAGAATAAACAATCATATCACAGAAAGGAATCCATGAATTAAAGGATAACCTGTAAAACCTTTGCACAAGTATAATTACTTCTTTCCAACGGAACCAATGCCTAGTTATCACTACTTATGTGTTATTATATGACATTAATCCCAATTACAAATATTTATTTAATATTAACAACAGCAAATTAAGTATAAAAATATTCATTCTCTCAGTTATGCAACTACTGTAATAATATCAAAATACAAACACGGACTATCAGGACAAATGACGGCATAGAAGAAGAAGTAAGTTTATTCGAGGAAATATAACACACAATATATATTTGAAATCGGCCAACATGACCCGTGATCAAAGTCATCGAATACAGTGGCTTACGAATACAAATACCAAAAGCGAACAAGTAAACTATATAAAAGTATAATTGTAACAAATAAATAGCAACTTTACATATGATGTTTGATAAACATATCATAAATAAATCAATCAATTAAACTATGAACTAGTATGTTTGTATCATATTATTAACAACAGCATCTATACATTTTGATAAACATATCATAAAAGACACCTGACTCATGCACTATATCCATGCATTGGAATAACTAAAGGGATCCCACATACACTTTATGACGTGTAATGTTGAATTGTACGTACATGCCATATTTAGATAAAAATAAAAATAAAATATGCCAATGTTAAACAAAGATTATTAGTTAAACAATCATTCTGGTTATATTGCGTCCAAACACGCGATGCCAACAAGTTATATTGACCAGCTTTCACACAAATCTTGTGAGAAACTTAGTGTCAAAAAATCACGCGTTGCTTTGTTGGTTAAGCCCAGGTGACAGCGGTTCAGCTTTGTTGTCATTCGGCCTAATACTTTGATAAGCGAAAGGGATAACAGAAGAGAGCCATAATATTCCATATTCAGTACACTTATGGCGCCAGATGTATATTTGATGAAGCCGCGTCTAGCGTGGACGTTATGTATATTCTTTAGGTACATAGAGGATATTTGTTTATTTCAGTGTAAGATCGTATTTTATTTCACGAGTGTCATAGAAAAACATATTTTCACTCGTGGCGAAGCCATGAGTGAAAATGTAGTTTTTTATGATCACGAGTGAAATTAAATACGTTTGTTTGTTTACTTTGTTTCTGTTTCTTTTATGCTTATTTCCGGAGTTTTATTTGTTTTTAATTTATTTCTGAATTACCCCCTTTTTTGAAAAGGATGGGCTTTACGACGCTACCCGTGGGGCGCCCCTCGAGCATAATTATAGCTGTCAACTTTTCTAATTTCGGTTTGCTGAGAAATAGTTCTCTGCTATTCATTCTTATATCTAAATATACGCTTATTTTTTATTGCAAAGCTTTATGAACAGTAAACAATGAAGTATTATTTGTGCACATATGTTCCAAAAATAATGAAAACACTTTTTATTTTAAGATGGGCATGAATACATAACCAATTTACTACGCCGCTATTTAAAGAATGAAAATTTGGAAGGTCAAATGTGTTAGCAAAACAAATGTGGATACTCATTGGATTTTAACCATTCTTCTTAGTTTAAGACAGCTTGTACGCGTGTTATTATAGTAAGTTAATATTCAGTCATCTTACTGTCAGAGACCAGTCTGTTTCGCTTTAAAATGTTTGTTTTCCAGATAAAGAGTAAATGCCACGCTAGTCTGTTGACACATTTTGAGGTGTGGGTGGGGTATAAAATATCGGATCTATCTGTAAATTGTTGTGTGAATTCTCCAGGAAGCTCATTTACGTACTACAACGGTTAACAGTTCAAAATACATTTGAACGATGATATAAAATTTTAGTTATGTTCGAACAGTTGTTTTTGACTGTAGGTATTAGGTATGAAAGCAAATGTTCGAACATTCAGCTTCAAAGATCATAAAATGTTTGATAAACGGGATAACCGGTAATAAACGGTAAGTTGTTAATTTCCAATTATATATTTATTTAAATTTATAAAACATTTCTTTATTTTTTTAACATTTTTGGCATAATTTACTGAAGTCCAGTGTTCTGTTTTGATCAAGGCAAGTACATGTAACAACAAAGGAATTTAAAAGTAGTTCTGAAAGTTGATATTTTCACTCCTTATTTTGCAGTGAAAATATCAAATTGATATTTTCACTGTTGTTATTTCACTGTTAAAACCCCATATTTCATCGTAAAGCATGAAAGAATGAATAAATATTTTTAAAATTGTAAGAGACATTTACTGACTAACGCATTAGCTCAAAATTAAAATTCCGCATGGACTTAAAGAATAGTTTTACAAAATGTGCATAACCAAAGTAATAAGAAAAAATCATGTGTTATAACTCAAATATCTGTTAATTTTTAAATGTGAAATATTTCATATGTTTATTTTTTTTTTGATAAAACAAGTGCAGCTGAACTGTTCATCACGTGTCTGTGTATGTTGTTTACATTTGTTATAAAATGATCGGACATGGAATACATGGCGATTTTTTCATAATGATCAAATGTTTTTGTGATGCATACCTGTATAAAAGTATTTGGTGTTTAGTTCAGGAACAATGCATTCTAAATTACGTAGTATGTTGTGTTGAATTTATATATTTTGATACTTAATAAACAGTAGCATAAACATACAAATTGGTGTTGTTTAATAATATGTTAACCAAATTTTTATCTTTCGAAAACAGATGATCTTGCTTGTTCCATTTGGATATGAACATTTAGTTAAAGTGACACTCTTATTCAAAATCATCACATACACATGTAAAAGAAACATAATGTTTGAGTGATAAACCTTTAACTTCTTACTAAATAATGCATTTATGGAATCTTTTAATAACTATTAACAATAATATGACCGTGTATTTAATAGCTGAAAACCACAAAAATATTAAATGATTGGTGAATGCTAAAATATTTACTGCGATATCCTTTTTGGTATATTGAAACAATTGTATTAAATGTGTTCAATCTTATTTGGGAGAAATAGTGCATCTTTAACAAATTAGTTTATAACTGAAAAATGATAAATATATATGAAACATGTTTTCGTTTCGTCATTTATAGTTTCATTTTTCTGTAGAAATTCGTTCCTGCAAAAATGATTATCGTTTCCACCCGTGAGATTGACACGGCACGTGAGGGCGATTATGGCATTATTGCCCGACGAAGACGAGCACGTGTATCCCACATCAACAATGTGTACATACCACGTGGTTTGTTTCGTCACATCTGGCTATTGCAAGAAGCAAATTGTTTTCCCTTCAGATAGGAAAATTGCTGTTATTTTCAAATCATTTTTTACAAAACATAGCGCAGGCTAGGGGAAAAAATGTTCACTATACTCGGTGTCTGTTGCGATTTTCCTATCTGGGCAAGTGAAATTAACTTTTTTCTGTTATTGACACCTTCCGTGTTTCAGTGAAGAATACTGCCCGGAACCATACCGGAGTTTTACATTCGTTAGGGTCAAAACCAAAAAGCAATGTCACAAGAAAATGTTTTGTTTTTTTGTTTAATGAATTGTTTTACCTTATCTGCTGAGAATCTGAATTGTTTCAGCTAAATGGTTAGGGTCATTCAAACCAAGATTCTTATGAAACTACTCCCAGGATTGATCGACCCCAGCTGTGCTCACGTATTTAAATGAACGTCAACATCATCTGATGTAAAAACAAGAACTATTTGGAGAATGGAAATATTGCCATCTAATTCCGAAAAAAACGTGAGAAAAGTTTTCTATTTTTATCTCCAATAACTCATTTTTTTTAATCGCTAATGCAATTCAAAACCAAATTATTTTGTTTCATTTTTTACCGTTTTTCCCGCTGAGCAAATGCGACATTGTTCCACAATATAATTTTCAAAACCGCTTCAAATCATTAACAAATGACAACACAATATATATTATCCAGGATAAGGCGGGCAATTATTCTTCCCATAGAATATATGTGACCAGTCACATTTTGGCCCGAAACCACTTTTTGGGCGAAAATGAGATATGAGTAATTTCTGACTGTACTATTCTTTAGGATAAAAATACTGAAAAGAAAATTCAAAAATTTCTATTTTTAACGAAACTATGACAAAAACTAGAAGGGCACTTGGTTAAGAAACAGCTGGAAATTCGGTATAGTTCAAGAATTTATTGAAACATTTGTATTCACAGAGGCTATAAATATTCATCACTACAATATACACAATTGCCACATTATAACGACAACAATAAATTTTCAAAACCAATCTCAATTATTATTGAGAAAATAAATGAAAATTAATTAGTTACCATGGCAACCATTATTGAAAAAGGCGTTTTGGGGTTAAATTTGCATTTAAATATACAATAAATGCCATATGAAGCATTCAATAATAATTGATTTGTTAATTGATATACTCAAACCTTACTGTACATGGTGTTTGTATTTGGCATTAGAATAAATAAAAACTGTTCGCCAAGTACCATGGTTTATTGGCAATTTTTCACAATAAATTGACATTAGGTTGGAACTTGCACCTAATACAAACCAATGTATATCTAGAAGTTAAAGTATGTTACCCCTGTAATTTACTATAATTTATCTTATTTGAATGGTATTTAAGGGTTTGTTTTTTATTCTGGTTACCATGGCAACAGGTCACACGAACATGATTATAATCACACCAACTTTACCAATTTACCTCAAATGTGATTTTTTGTATAGTCATTCATTGCTCATAAAACAAGAAATGGTAGTATATTTACTCTTAATTAAATAAACATAGCAATCCTACACAATTTACACTATTGTAAAATTAGATCAGTTAATAAATGGGCACATTTACATTTTACAAAAATGAAAACAATTTATTTAACATGTTAACTACTTAGCATGTACACGTCATTATGTAGTTTCAAGAGGTATGCAATTGGTCACATAGTACATGACAAATTATATTTTCGATGCTTATTCATAGGTAAAAGTTAAAGCTGAAAATGTTTATAGGGTTCATGAAGGTTTTAAAAATAAAGATATTGAAGAAAATCTGAAAGGTTGCTAAGGTACATTTTATCAGGCTGTGAAGTTACTAATATTGACAAACAATACTATAAATTTCTTGAATTCAAGCATTTATAGGTTCAACTGCCAGATTGTTTTAAGTTTGTATTAATAATAATCATATATTGGTCTCCATTATGGCTGAGGGGCTCTACCGTCAAAAGACAGGGTGTAGCACCCTTCTATCAATCATTTGCTAAAACCACAGTTTTTTCACTCAAAATCACTGGTAGCTTCATATCACATGAACATGTTTCTATTGAATAAATAATTGTCAATAAAGAATTGATACACGCTTTCATCGGCTCAGTAACAGGCTCATTCTCAAATCTTATATTTAGTTTATAAAGATCACATATCAGTATATTAGCTTATTCACTTATTTAAGGGATCAGAGCCTTTTTGCATTAAGTCCTTTTAGTTGGATGCGTTCAGGGTACTCTCAATGGAAAAGCCATTGTTGTGGGCTTGTCAATTTTAACTTCAATCTCACTGTCCTTGGCATGCTCTCTCATGAATTCACTCACTGGGTGGTCAGCTGAAGTTCTGCAAAATAATGTTCATATATGTACATTACTTAGTGTTTGGAATAAATTATGCAAATTAATTTGAACATCAAAACTCACATCTGAATAAAACGGACAAAATATCTAAGATTGTTTTTGACTTATGTTCATAGATACATACACATGCAGTGATACTGTCTATAATACTTTTGTTATACCTGAAGTGATGATATTTCCTTAAGTTTGGAATGGACTTCAGGGGTCACTTGGTGTACTCCAACCAGTCAAAGAATATAACCAGTTTGCCAAAGTCATCAATCCACAAAGAATGTGTGCTGCCTCCATTTGGTCTGAATAAATAAACATGTTGTTTATATTATGATATAATACCTATTGTTTTTCATAAGCTTTCTTTTACATAATAAGGTATTATAACCAACTTCAGTGTTTAAATAAAGTACCAAAAGTCAATATTTGTATACACAAAATCCTTTAATTTGGCTTTAAATCAACATTTAAAGCACCAAAATTAAAAACAAAACAAAAAAGCAACATTCTTACAACTTACCTTCCACAGACCAAATCTCACACAGCACTGAACTTTATGTCACCTGCATTCATTTAAGTAAATGTTGTTTCTCTCCCTTCAGAATACATCAGACCCTTAAACATAGAATTACATACAATTTATTGAACTGATTGCCTTCAATCCATGACATTTAGAGAAGTAAGAGAACAGATTTAAGCCCAACTATTTTTATAAGACTCATGAATATTTTGAGATTTCTGATTACTTGTATTGAAAAAATAATAAATTTTACATTGTTTTGTTATTCTAATGTTCTCATGTGTCAATATGCAGTGCATAGGTGATGTACTTCAACACTGCTTTTGTCAATCATACCCAATGAGTGCATAGTTTTTATTCCACTCAACATAGTTGTCAATGTGCAGGTATGCAGAGTCTTCTCTATATGGATGATGTTGAAAATGAGGTACCACACCATTGGCCACATAACAGCTAAACCCTCCATCACTGAGATATCTGTGAACCTGAAAAAACACACCTTGAAATAGAAAAGATGTGTATATATATATATATATATATATATATATATATATATATATATATATATATATATATATATATATATATATTTATTTACACTTTAATTTTATGTTCAAGTAAGAACTTTGAATAAAGGTGATATAAAATATTTAAACAAGAGCGCCGCAGAGCAAATGTGAGCGCTTCTCTGTTTTTTCAGTGAATTTACAAAATATAAAGGTTTTCCATTTCCCCAATAATAATTTAGTCAAATGGCAAAACTGTATTAACCACTCAATTTGTAAATAAAATTTACCATATGATTTACAGAACACTTCAAAGCAGGGCACTCTTGCTGTGCCTAGTATGGGTAGAAGACCTGCTTGGCATAGTCAAAGCTGTAATGGATTGTTGTTCTATGTACAGCAGGTGCTTGACCTGAAATTCACATTTGATCATAATGTTCTAAAGATATGTATTAACAGAAATACAAATCATTAAATGTTTATAGTTGGGGTGATGCCCCGGCAGATCAACATGTACACAAAAATGCATGCCAAAGAAATTTCCTGTTAGTCTGAATGTCATGCATACTCAAAAAGCAGCTTGCAGCTACAGTCATTAATATTGGTCCTGGCTTTTAGAGTATTGTGCTCTAATTCTAGATAAACATTTCCCCCATCTGCATTAGTCTTTTATTTTCATAATCATCATGATCATCTTCATCATAACATTTTTTTTTTCAATGTACCTGAACCTCATGAGATGGTTTGTTATGCACATAAATCAACATTGCAAAAAAAAGTTTATCTACAACTTTAAATTCATCAACATAGCTAAAAAGAAAGTTAAAATGCAACTCAAAATTATTCGTAAAATCCATCAATACTTGTGTTGATAGTTGGCCGCAGTAAGATGATGAAAAATTGATTATGTCCTTTTTCAGTCATCATAAGTATGCAAAAAGTGAATATCTGCTAGATTTTGATCTGTTTACATTTTCAATGTCAGACTGTCAAATTTCACTTCCGCTTTCTTTTCATGCGATCAATTTCCATCCATTTGACCGAATTTAGAATATATTGCATTACATTAAAGATATACACATTTGTTAAATTATATGCTTAAACAATGAAAATAATTCTACTTACCAACAAATTCCTAATTTGATGGAAAATGCCTTTGGTTCAGCTTGACCTACATCCTCAAATTTGGGTTAAAAAATAGCTCATGACAACTACGGGAGATAACACCAAAAGTAATAAACAATACGAAAGAAAGTGGTTAAAAAACACTATTTCTATGAACATTACATTTTAAAGACTATATTTGACTGAACAATCTAGGGTGACAAATTGTTTGATGGTTGTTTTAACGATAAAAACTTCGTTACTTTCTTATTTTTTACGCTTCAACTTTGCGCACGTTTTTCTCGAAATCGAGGCTATCGGTTTCGGGCCAAAAGTCTCATGACGCGTCATATATAGCATAATATCGTTTGATTCAGGTAAGAATGATATTGAAGTAGATTTAAAAACATTTTAGTTAATGTTTATTAATACATAGTTTTGTATGAAATTAACTAAAGAGCTACAATGTAAAGAATTGTATAGTAAGTAAAAATGTAAAACTTACTTAAGTATAATGTTTTATTTTTTAGTGGTGTGTTTTTTTGTTATTTATGTGCTGGACGCATATTGGTAATATTTTTTTTGTATTTGCTTCACCTGTAAATATTGAATATGATATCTGGCAACATGGGTCACGGACTTCTGCATGTTATGAAAAAAAAACAACATATTTTTATACAAAATCATTTTGTTTTATTTATTTTGATTCTTACTAAATATCCCATTTCATAACGAATGGTAGGAGAAGTTTTGCGCCCAGTAGGTATATGTAAATGGAAGTTATGCATGCACTGTTAGAAAAGGAAAAAAGTACACGATTGCTTCTAAATTTTTGAATAAAACAGCCCCACTGGATTGCATACTATGTCGCATTCTCATAGTGTTCTTGTTTCAGTGCTGACCGGCCGTTTGAAACATAAACAGTGATAACACGAATGCAACTGTTCAATCTTATGTAAAAATGTATATTATCAACATGTATTAATGAAGCATGATGTAGTCTGTCTATGGTGTTTCTATATACGTTGTGTGTCTCCCGTTCTATGTACACTACAGTAGGGCTTGTCAGTGCTTCAGCCAGGATTTAAAAAGGGCATGATGCTAGGTCAGAAAATGTGTTGTATCTACTAAATACTAATACATGTAGTTTGTTATGAATACCTTAGCTGTATCCTCCATTTTAGTGTCAAAATTATGTATAATAATTATATAGTAGAAATTGTTTACAGCTAACGCCTTTTAAAACATTATTTTAATCACATCGGTGCAATCATGCGTTCATGTTAGCTTAACTCGAAATGTGTCAAGTTGACAACATCATACATAACTTGATGAAGCCAGAACTAGTGTTCGTTTACACCGTTGCACTGACTTTTTAAGTGAAACTCTTAATCAGAATCAATATGTGCTCATGTATAACAAACATTGATTTTGAGTGATAAACCTTTAACTACTTACTAAATAATTCATTTGTGGAAAAAATTAATTACTGATAACACGACTGCAACCGTGTTTTAATAGCTGAACACGCAAATATATTAAATGATTGGTGAGTGCTAAAAGATTTACTGCGATCTACTTTCGTCTTATAAGGTAGAAATACCGTGTTTTCTGCACCTTAATTTTAATTATACTCGGTATCCTTCAAAATAACCATTGTTTACGACGTTTATTCATCATTTTTAGTATATAAAAGCATTTGTATCATTTGTAGTAAATCTTATTTGGGAGTAAGAGTTCATCTTTAAGTATGTTCCTTATTTCAAAAGTAAACGTTAGCAAATATAAGGCAAGACCAGTTTATTTCTGTTATGGTTATCCGATATTATAATGGAAGAATGAGATGCAGTATTGTTTCAGTAAATGTAATCGTGTATCACTAAATATAACCAATGGCAATACTTGTCCATTAACTAAATGTGTATACGTTTTGAGTTCCATCAATGATTAACAACAACGATACTTGTAATTGAGTTTGCTTGGTCGAATTGTATATGCTCTGTTTCTTGGTGTTCACACATTATACATGATAAATTAAATTTACCAGTCATTTCATATACTAGGAAAAGAATTTGTTTAGTACATGGCGTTTTACGAACACGCTGACTGTTGGGATAATTTGACCTATGGACAGCCTTATGGATCTTTTCTGGTTACATAAATAAGATTCTAGAAGAAACAAGAAAGACCATTGATGCAAAGCATCAAAGGGCGCCGTTTAATAATTTATGCATTTGTTATATGTTGAAAAACAAGGAATGTCAAGGCCAACAAGCATATTACAATGCATCGAACCGCATCCATGAAATTCTCAAAATATTTGTAGTATTCTGCTTAACAACATAGGCTAAAGCATTGAAATTGAAGAGTTTCAAGTTAAACATTTCATTAGGGGTGTGGTACATTAATGAACACGACAGAATTAGGGTGCTTGTGCACTGTACTTTTTGTCATTGCCACCTATCCATATACCAAGTTTTATTTCAATACCATGAGTATTTTGAAAGTACTGCTCTGGTCAAGAAAAAGAGGCAAAGGACAATAATTATGTAATTAGCTGAAATACAGCTATAGTCACTGTGCACTGCACTTCCTCTTGTTGTGCTTTACCATTGAATGATGTTTAATGAAATTCCAAAAAGTAGTTTTCTTGTTATGCTACGGACAGGAAAAGGAACAAAGGGAATAACTCTTGCAACTCGCTGAAATAGAGTTATTGTTCTTGTTCACTGCAGTTCTAATCATTTAGAGGGAGAGGGCAAAGTCACCATGCTGGAATGACAACTTGAAGGGAAGAATAAGTTTCTTGATTATATGGGGAATTCATCATGAAGAAGTGACATGAAATAACCACTTTTGTAGTACTTTAATAAACATTATCATTTCGTCTGAAAGTTACAAACATAAATAGAACATAATTATTGAACTCTTATATTTAAAAAGAGAACATTGTTTACTAGATGAAATGCATTTATAACATGCCTTGTTTTTAGCTGTTTAATAATACTAAAATGTATGAAATTGGACAAATTGCATAAAAACTGGTCAATGGAGTTATAATGTTAACTTCTCCATTTACATGGTAAAGAAGAGTTGAAAATGGATGTTTTTAGTTCATAGTGATATTAACACAAAAATAGCATGTGTCTTATAGGACAATGGCAAATTTTTCAAATATGATAAAAATAATGCATACAAACTGAATATGTATCAGACTATGCATGAAAGAAATAATACTGTTTCTATTTTTCACAAAGGTTTTAAAATACAACAATGCGTATATAAGCATAAATAGGCCAAATATGCACAAAATAATAGTAAACAATGTGTGAAAGTGATACTGAACACTTAAAATAATTTATTTGTGCATTAAATGAATATATACCAGAAAAGCAATACTAAATCAAGTCCAAAATGTATAATGAAGAACACCCCTTTATGAATATCTTCATAACAAATCAGAGTACATGTAAACAATAATCATTTATATAATATATATCAAATGTGTCTACTTTAAAGTGTGTTTTCATTTGCATTAAATTGATATATACCAGAAAAGCAATTATAAAAATCCTTAAATGTATAAGAAACTGAAGACTACAAAGAATAACACCCATTTATGAATATCTCCAAAACAAATCAGAGGTCACTTAAACAATAATCATTCATACAATTAGTATCAAATGTGTCTAGATTTTGTGTGTCTGTTCATTATCTTTAAAGTGAAACTCTTATTTGAAATCAATACATATAACAGGGCTTCCATTAAGAATTTGAAATTGGAAGTATAAACTTCCTGTCCATCAATTTTGGAAGTTTTACACTGAAATGTGGAAATTAAAACTCCCGAATACACCATCTTTTTCCACTATTTTTCAATTAGAATGTTAAAAATCAAGTAATTTGTAACTTTAACTTGCCAAATTCAAAGACTTATATTATAATAAATCATTTTATCTTAAGACTGATTGAAATTGTGACCATAAAAGTAATATTGACACAAGGTTTGAATATTTTTAACTTCCAAGCTTTCTACTTTGGTAGTTTTCTTCAAAATTATGGAAGTTTTTGTACTTCCTAGAAATCAATTTTGAAAGTTTTAACCCATTTCTAAGGAGTAATATACTTCCAAACTTCCTTTAATGGAAGCCCTGCATATAATTGTATTTATAACACACATCAAATTGACTGATAAAACAATAACTACTTACTAAATAATGCATTTACTGAAATATTGTTTACTGATTTATAACAAGCTTGTGACTCTGTTTATAATAGCAGGAAGCATGACAAATATTAAATGATTGGTGATTGCTAAAAGATTTACTGTGGTCTTCTATAGTATCACAAGGCAGAAATACCATGTTTTATGTTCATTCTTATTAGCAAATTGAACTCAAAATCCTTCATTAGAAACATTGTTGTTGACATCTATCAACCCATTTTGAAAAATCAAAACAATAATATTAATTGTGATAAGTCTTGTTTGGGAGTAAGAGTGCATCTTTAAAAATAGTGTGTGTTTTTTTCACTTTATATGAAATATGTACCAATGCAATTTGACAAATGAGACAAAAAAAAAATAATTTAGGAAATAGAAGTAGTAATTGTACATAATACAAAACAACCAAAAAATTGACAAAGCTCAATATAACAGGAAATCTATTTGAAAACAAAAATCAGTAAAGGCCATAATTATTTAAACTGAATTAAGGTATTTCAGTAATACACACTTTAATAAAAGCTTTCACCGACAACATAGTTATTATCAAGGTACACTATGGGACTTTTATCCAAATTTTGAAGATATTTTACCGTGAATTAAAAAAGTTATTTAAGTTTCATTACACCCAACCCCAAACTCCAAGGGCTACAAAGAGCGATAAGTAAATATTTTGTCTATATTTGATTTTTGTTTCACATTATCAGAGCTTATGAAATAAACACAACAGTTTCTGGTGAAATAAACTTCAGTTAACAGAAAACATAAGTTCAACCGAACAGCATTATTGATACACATGCAAAAAAATCATTTTGATTGATCTTGTGAGTCTTCTGAACAGAGCAGTATTTCGATGTTTGAAAATATAAAGCAGTTTTATAAATTCATAAAAAATAATTAATAATAAGACAACCTGCTGTAATCATTTTAAATATTTTCTATGATGTCTAATGAACAATTTAAAAGACAATTTATGATAGTTTACCGTTCAATTTTGAAGAAAATATACATAATGTCATGTAACCATACATTTTTATAGCTAATAAAATGCTTAAAAATCAACCCTTTTTTTGTAAAAATTGATAAAGCTTTATTGGACTTATTCATAAAATGTTATTATTCAAATAAATGAATTTTACGTATGATACTAACTCAGAATTCAGATTTAAAAACAATGAATGTACTTTCAAATTAAAATATGTAAAGAAACAAGAACACTATGTACATGTAGGCGGTAATGCCCCTCCAAAAATGTCAGAGTGAAAGTTCTCAACTAATTTGTCTTTTTAATATTATAACATGTTAACAGTCTCTGTAGGTAATCGATGTCTATTTGTTTTATTTTGTCAATGGTATTCTTTAACATTTAGAATTTTTCACAATAAGTCTTCACTCTTCAACATTTGAAGTTTGGTCTGTTCCCATGCGTTTGTACTTGTAGTGTGTGCACAGATGATAAATAATCAATGCTGAGTCAATGTTGATTTTTTCTAGAATGTTTAGTGCTGTAAAGGAAAAAAAATGTACTTTTAAAGCCTTTCTAACTTATTAGTATAGATAATAATACTGCCATACATATACAAAATAAAATATAAACAGTTTAATATTTCTCGACATTATTTAAAAAACAAACAACAAGCTGATACATACATGTAGATAATATATAAAGAAAATTACTAAATTTATCAATAAAATTCATCATCATCATCATCATCATCATCATCATCATCATCATCATCATCATCATCATCATCATCATCATCATCATCACCATCATCATCATCATCATCATCATCATCATCATCATCATCATCATCATCATCACCACCACCACCACCACCACAACCACCACCACCACCACCACCACTTGATTATTGAATACAGTTAGTTTATAAAACAACAAACACCAACTCAAATATGTTTTATATGAAATACTCACATCATCTCTATCAGATGTGACTGCCTTGTGGATGACATGGATGTCAAATCTGTCTCAATGATCTAACATAGTATTTAATGCAGGCTGGAATTCTTCATAACCCCAATTTGTTGACTTTAAGTAATATTCAGTCATTTTCCTACCTGAAAGAAATTAGACTTCTGATTATCAACTGGCAGAAACTACAACTGTGAAAGACAAATGCACATGTATCAATTATACATTCTGCACTAATATCCGTTTTAGCCAAGAGTAAGTTGGTAAGCACAAATGTGTAGTTGTTGTACATATGGTTGATAATGATTCACAACAGTACGGGGTTTTAACGAGATCTACACCAAGCAAATGAATGTTGCTAGTGTCAAAGCTGTCGTGGCTTCCAGCCCGAAACCATGTATGTCTTTTCTTACAGGTTTATTTTGAAAATATGCAGTTTGTAAACAAATAATGGATATGTTCATGTATTATGGTATGTTAAAAATAGGTCACATACCAAAACACATCATTTTTAAACAAAATTTTAAGTCTAATATTTTTCTAAGATAAAACAATCAAATAAAAGATTACATACTCATATCATATACATAAATAATGTGCATAAGTACATTTAAAAATATGAAACATGTACATAATGCACCAGTCAATTGTAACCATGGCCCCCCAGGTCCTGGGTTATGCCGGGGATAGCCAGTGAAACGGGCTGTGTTTTTACCTTTCAGGTGGCCCTGCAGTGCCGGGTGAATGCGGTGATTTTGTCTTCGAGCAAAATATAGCGGGGAATATGCCTTACCTAGGCTCCCTGGGGTGCGGGGGCATATGGCAGGGATTTGACCATCAGTTCGTCCTCGCAGGACGAGGATTTTACCTGGGGTTGGCTGGATCGAAAGTCAAAGTAACCACGCCCCACCACCGCATTCACCCGGCACTGGGGGGACACCTCGAAGGTTAAAACACGGTCCTTTTCCCCCGCTATCCCCGGTAAACCCCCAACCTGGGGGGGGGGGCGTGGTTACAATTGACTCGTGCATAAGTAGATATGTAACATGTACATATTTATAATAATATATAATAATAGTACATGTATGTAAAAATATTAACACGCTGTCTTAACATTTAGCAAATAAAAATGATTTAAGAATTCCAAAGATAAATTAAAAAACAAACATTTTTGAACACATAAACGTACAAAACTACTTACATGAATAGCCCTTTGATACGAATATCCCAGTTCCATGCTGATTGTTGACATTCGTTTTTTTCGACAGAAAATCTTCTCTTACGCGTATAATTCACTTATAATCAATGTTTTACTGTAATGACTCAAATTGTTAGGTGTATCGTAATCAACTGTCAGTGTGCAGTTTTAGTGTTTACTTATTTTAAACGTATATTCATAATAAAATCATCACCCGAGTGTCAAACTGCTACGATGTAGAAATTCCATTATTGACCTATGAATAGCGGGGAAATACCTTCTGGTTCTAAAAATAGCAACATCCGGTATGCGTTACAACTCGGGGACAATCGTAATAAAATTTTATTAATGTCACCTTCAACACATTAACAAATAAAGTTAGGTGAACATTTAATTCCAATATCGATTAGATTAAAGAAAAAAGATTACCTCATGGTTAATCAATGCAGTAAACATAACAAAACAACATAAAACAGAATTATTCCCATTCACATAATTACCGGTCCACACATTTTACATTTCCGGCACATGATATTTCAGATATTTCAGGTAACCAATCGGAAAACGTAAACGAATCGGGAACAGTTATTAAACTTATTTGTCGTTCTTCCGAAATAATGTTTTGAAGATAAATTGAAGACTATCTATTCAACCATAAAAAGCATTTTTAACTTCCATGCAAACGCCACCCATTTGCATTTTTTAATCATTATAAATTAACAGTAAAACCCAACTGTCAACCAACTTAAAAACCGCTCCTACCACTAACTAAAATAAATTCCCATTCCATAATAGGCGCGCACTTCAGTGCGGCGCCAATTAATATCAAAGCAAGACAAAAAAATAAAAGCATATTATATTGCGTCCATAGAGAGGTGGATTATTGCAATTTGGGATTGCTTGACTGACTATCCCACATTTAAAGGACATATGTGTCATGGGATTGAGACAGTGTTCTACTTGACTGGTCGTTCTCCGTCTTCGGGTTCCGTTTCAACTTCTTGCAGCAGCAATTTCCGGAGTGATTAGTCTTTGAGGAAGACTAGCGTTAACTATATTAAGATAGTGAATATTAAAAGCATGCATCGGCACGACTAAATTGGAAATTAAAATGATGCTTTTGCATGGTTATCACACACACGCAAATCTAGATGTCATCTGTGTTGAAGTGAAAACATAAAGTTGACTGGTTAAAATTAAACATCATCTTTTTTTGATTTTGTTTTTTCAGTTCTACCAATTCCAGAAATCAAATAAAGATAAAAAGAAATAGTGCATAAATGCCTTAAATCATTATTAAAATCACAGGTGTGGCGGATCTGGCAAATTGAGTCAAATTTAATTTATTTGATTTTCCAGAAACCGATATTCCATTATATTTCTTTTCCCAACAAGTCATTGTAAAATATGAATCAAAGGTAGCCATGGTCCTGCAGGCCATAGAAACGATTCCCTAATAGAGACAATTTTGTTATAAATGAAATTTTTGACACATTTGCATCACGTGGTAGACCTCAAATGGTCAAATGAGGATATGAGTACTTACAGTTTCATTTGGTAAATAAACAATTGAATCGGTTTTTTTTTCTATTGAATGCGTATGAATTTAATAGGTTATAACATTAGCATGTTTATGTAACTTACAGTCGAAGAAACTAATCTGTAACCTCGTGAGAAAGAGACACAAGCAACAAACTTAAAACAACAACAAAATTTATTTACTAATAGTTTACAAAGTAATTTCAAACAAGTACGTTTATTATTTATGGGTTATAGAACAACACGAAAAAGCTTCCGAATAATGAAAAAAATCGAAAAATACACGAAAAACACTCATTTATGGCGTCCGTAAATTGCCATATTTCAACAAATTTTGTTTTTATGATTTATATCAGTGCCATGTTTTCAATCGTAAAGTGAAGGTAATCGTTTTTGATACGAGTGTAGTCAAATTTTAAAATTATTATATAAATCAAACTTTGTAGGGGCGGATTTTCAAGTTATCAAATGTGTCCACCCAAATATGCTATTTCGGAAGTTTATATGCAATATAATTCGCTATTTAATTTGCGTTTTACTTAATGATAATGTATTACATCATTTTATGGACTTTTTAATAGATTCGACCTCACTTGCGACTTAACAACCTTGACCTTGATGATTGATTCTTAAATAAATGTGTTTAGGTCAAGTGAAGCAATTAAACAATATATCATTTGGTTCATTTAACCATTTGAATGGAAATGTTCTATAAAGCAAACTTTGACAATGGTTTCCCAGGCCGTTTAACTACTTTAACACATGCTTGTACATAATGTTTTATATATTTACATGTGATTCGGCTTGTTTTCTTCCGCTAGTACAATTATTTTTCATACAATACAACAGGACATACTTTTAAAAAGCAGTGAAAATAAAGAATATTTAATACGACATTCCGTCTCAAAAAGGTTTTAAAACAGATGCAAATATGAAAAACATATTATGCATAAAAGTACAATGCAATTTCTAAACCACTGAAGTAGCATTTTTAAAGGCCATACTGTTGTCATGACATTATTCAGTTATGGAATTATGCTCGAATTTGAATATTAACTCAATGGTTTGGTGCAATAGGTGCATCGTGTCATCGCGGGTTCTTTAAATCTTATTACAGCCCGCGAAAAAGTGAATCCGTCTGTTTTGGTTTTATTTTAAAGTTGAAGGTGTAATTGAAGTCATGGAGTGCTTTCAATTACTTTCGGACCAATTTATATGACAACTAAATCAATCGTGTTTGTTGCATAATCAAAAGCAGACATTTACTTCTGATGTCTTGTCCAATCAAGTGTCAACTATACTTGAATTAAGTAATCACGTCCCTTTTGTTACGGAATATTTTATGACAGTCATTTACTGAAGAATGGAAATTTTGCAATAACAGTAGTAGACAATGTTCAGGCGACAAATCTTGTTAACGTACATTTCTGCAGTTCAAAATTTCAGCGTAATAACCAGGGTCGGATACAGGACTTGTGGTTAGAGCGCGCAATGCATGCATGCAGAATCGCTCGGAAAGTTTGCTAAACGAGATCAACAGTTAATGTCGGATTTGTTAAGCAGATGATTAAGACTGATTTCCTTGTTTTATTGAAATCAAGTTCACGTGTAGTGAAACGGTCAATGCAGATGTTCTCAGTCGACATTTAAATTCAACTTCTGTAAGTGTCATAATCACATTGGCAGTGCGAAACTATTTCAACTTTATAGTTTAATCCCTCAAGCATGTCAAGACAAAATAGGTATCATAAACAATATTGTTGAAGCCGTTTTGAAAGTAATTAGTATTTTTGTATGATGTTTTTGAGAGTCTAAAACTTTTTTTAAGATTGAACTTGTGTCGAAAATTATGCCAAATCTTTGACCTGTAATATCAAATGCACTTTATAAAGAAAATATTAAATAAACGTGTATTGTCGATCCTCATCGAGAGCAAAGACAGAGGGACAAGCCCGGCAAGGAAAGGAGAAGTGCCCTGGTCCAGCATTACATTATCAAGAATATGGCCGCATGATACACAAACAAATAGCCATAAACATATACGACACAATTCAACGACTTAAGGACATCTGTCGCTCACTTACACGCTTCATGGAAGAGTTGAATAAAAGTGCGTATTTTATGACTAGGAGTTAAACCGATATTTATAAAAAAAAAATAGAAGGTTGCGCTACTCCCTTTGGGCTTGTCTATTTTATGCAGAATGTTAAATATATACTATAACGTAATTAGCACCGCCATTGTTCAAGCCGATAAAGTTACTTGTTTATTAACTAAGAATATTAAACAGTGCTCTGACACAAGAATGCAAAACCCCTTTCAGGGAGTTAACTATATTCGCAATGATGCACTCATGCGCATTCCCTCGTTTGGATAACCCTCGCAGTTAAATTGCACACTTACACAAAAATGCAAACCCCCTTCCATAACGATTACTGTTTACGCAATGATGCATTCATGCACGTGCCCTCGTTGCGACAACCCCAGCTACCAAATTGCGCAACCAAATTGCGCACTGACGCAAAAAAGGCAAAACCACTTCCAAAGTGTTTACTATATTCGCATTCAAGCGCGTGCCCTTGATGGTTCTTGTTAGCGAATCCTTATTTATCAAAATATATAAGCATACTTTGGTGTACATGTAAAGTTGACACCGTCGCATATAACTAGATAGATTTTTGGGGTATAATATTGCTTAAGCCGCTAGTAGGGGTCATTGACCATTGCTGTCACAGAATAGTGTCAATACAAATTTCTATGGACTTACTATGGATGTTGTTTATATGCAGAGCAAACTTTGGCAGAGAAAATGACAATACATTTCTGCTATGGAAGTCTTATATGATAATTGAAGAATGAGATGTACATTTGTGTTTCATTTAATTAATCAAAGATATTTTATCTTTGCCCACTAAATTAGTATCCGTTTAGAGTTCTAACAGGGATTGACAACAATACCACTGCTTATTTAGTTTGTTTGGTCGAAGTTTACCTTTAATGTTCCTTGATGTGCATTCATTCAACGCGATAAATAAATATCACCAGCCATTTCAAACTTACGAAAAATAAGTATCTTCTTAAATGGCGTTTTAAGAACAATCTGGTTCATGGAATGACATAACCTAGATACAACCAAAATGATCTGTTCTAGTGACATCAAAAAGATTCTGGAAGAAATGAGATCAAAGCAAGGCAAGACAAGAAAAAGAAAAACATCTAATTTTGCGTCGATAAAGAGGTTGATTATTGCAATTTAGATTGGTTGACCGACTATTCCACATTTTCAGGGAATTTGTTTCCTCGGATTGAGACACCGCTCTTCTTGATTGGTCAGTGTGGCTGTGTTCTCCGTCCGAGGGTTTAGACTTGGAGAAAGACTTATATGATAGGGAATATTTCAGACGATTTTTGTTAAAATATATGTGAATACTTATTGATTACTTCTTGAACTTAAATTTCAGACAAGCACAATCTAGACGTCTTCTGTGTAAAGTTATAGATCATCAGCTTGTTTTTTAGTTCAACCAATTCTGAAATCAAAATAATATTAAAAGCTAAACATTAAATTGTTAATAAAATCCCAGGAATACTGTTATATATAACATGTATTTGGCGAGTTCAACCAAAACAAGATGGCCAAAATGGACCTTTATCAATCATCTGATAAAAAGACCAACTAGTCAGTAGTTCTTAAGGATGTTGCTGCTTCCTGAAAAAATATGTGGTTACCGAGTTGATGATTGATAAGGAGCTTAGTCCGTGTAAAGGGAACTTAATAGTTTTTTTCTAGGGAAGTCAAGACATTGTCAGTTGGTTCTTAAACAGACAATTGACGTGATGGCAATAGAAACTACCACTTGCTATGGAATACAATGGTCTCTAAAACGTCATTGGTGGCTATGGATGTAGGTAGCTTATAAGGAAAAGAGTGAAGGCTTAGTCATTCGTTGCTTAGGAATTCATTGGTGGTTATGGTAGTTAGTGGTTGCTAAGAAAGTAATTGGTTGCTAAGGTAGACAGTGAATCTTTTCTTAGGAAGTCATTGGTTACTGTGGATAAAGGAAGTTGGTTTTTATTGAAATCATTGGTTGGTAAGTAAGTCATCGGTTGCTATGACTGTATTTAGATGCTTAGCTTGTCACAGGTAGTGATTGATTGCTCATGAAGTCATTGATTGCTATGGAAGTCATGGGTTGCTGAAGAAGTAAATGGATGCTAAGTAGGTCAATGATTTCCAAGACAGTCATTGGTTGCTGAGGAAGAAAGTGGTAAATAGGGAATTCCATGGTTGCTAAAGAGGTCAATGATTGCTTAGGGAGAAAATAGTTGCTGTGGAAGTCATTGGTTTTTAAGAAAATCATATGTTGCTTAGTGAGAAAGTGGTTGATAGGATGTTAATAGTTGCTTATGAAGTTATTGGTTGCTAAGGATGTAGGTAATTATTAACCACTGCAGGGTCTAAATACCAGAAATCAAGGCTTTGGGCCTTGCGATTTCAGAGACTTTCATAGATTTTATTACAGAAGTATAAAGAAAGATTGGAACCTCGGAGCTTTGCCAGTTCTAATCCCAGGGGTATTATAGAACAAGTTTGGTAATCGGCCACAACGTAACGCTAAATACCAAATATCAAAGGTCTGGACCATGTGGTTTTAATGAAGACGAATTAAAAAAAAAAATACGATATAAAAAATCCAGAACCTTCCGGGGCGGGGTCAGCTTTGACCACAGAGACATCATTTGAACAATCTTTGTAAACGGTCACTACATGAGGCTGCGTATAAATTATCAAAAGTCTTGGCAGTGTGGTTTTCGATAGGAAGATTGTCATTTGTTTTACATAATACGTCTATAGCAAACCTTGGACCCTGTGGCGAGGCCTTATTTATCACATGGACATAATTTGAATAATATCGGTAAAGTTACGTTTCTTACTAAATATCATAGCATCATAGACATTAACTTTGAGGTTTAAGCGGAGAAGATTTTATAGTGAAGACTATTTATGACTCCTGGGATGGGGCTACTTTTGAGCCCAGGGAATTAATTTGAACAATCTTGTGAAAGGACCACAACAGGGGGCTTCATATCGAATATCATGGGTCCGGGCCATAAGGTTTTTCCGGATCCAGGACTTTTTGGCGGTCACAATAGCTCACCTTGAGCACTTTGTGCTTAGGTGAGCTAAAAAACAATAAACTGGCATCTGGCTATTAATGACTATCGTAACTTTGAACACACATAAAACGTTGGGGGCTTTTTATAGTGCGCTTAGCTGCGCCATATATTGCAATTGAAAGGCAATATTCCGGAAACAAGTATAACATCAAATCAGGCGACCGATAACTACTCAAGGTACAAGCATCTATAATGCAATGTAAACTACAGAGACAAGCCGAAATAACATTCAAATCACTGTTTATTTTGATATATTTTATTATACGCGATAAAAGACGCTGTAAACATTGGTGTTTAATACTGTTTATATATGAATTGCAAGAGAGAACAATTTTTACTCATAAAAACCAACGTTTAGATATAGAGGCGTTAACACACATATTTATTTAAACTTCAAACATTGCAAATGCAATATTCTATCACGTGATAGGTATCCCTTATTAGAAATAAACAGTGTTGTATGCGTTTTCATTCACCTGGTATATACATGGCCCTTTAAAATATTATTAAGATACAACACCAATTTTTAAAGCAATAACACATATGGCCGATCAGGCAACAGTGGCCGCAAATCTTGTACAATTTGAAATTTTATTTTCAACGACTCATCTTAAGAATTGTTTACTTCTAAATTATTCAGTGATCAATATGAGCGAGAAGGTAACCAGAGTGCTCCTGGTCATATACATACGAAGTAAACGACTATCTGACATATGCACTATTGTTATGAATGAAATTCCTAACACATTCGGATCATGATATAGCTCTTTAGCAACTGAGGGGATTTTTGAAAGATTTATTCTTTCGTTTCCAGCTTGTTGTTTGAAATTGTTTTAAATATTTACGGCTAGGTTTTCAAACGACATAACATAACATATAGTTTATTGTAATCTAAGGCCCATAATACAGTTATTCACACATACACTTTTAACAACATAGATATAATACAATGATAGCAAGGCATATTTTAAAGCAATTAGAGATCAATAATATTCTTGCAAACTCCTTAAACAAATGTTTAAAAATGCAAAGAATCAACATGATTGTACATTAATACTGCATTCATAAGCCTCCGGTATAAGAAAGAGAGGCATATATAATAATATTTACATTCACACTTCATTCCCTAACGATGGTTGTTGTTTATCAATTGCACTTTATTTCTGTATAAAGTGCAATGGCATTTCCTATGGATATCGCGTGCGTTTGTTCGATACTTATGTCCTGTCATTGGGCGCAATAATACAAATGGGCGGAGCTTATTTACTACGGAACTATTTTTTTCAATGAAATCGTAGCAAAATTATTGGCAACCTGTCAAAATAATGCAGACGACGAAAACTTCAGTAAACAAGAGAAAACAAAATGAGCAACGATAATTTAATTGATTTTAATCTAGATTTTGATTTCATGATGGATGGAACATTTGAAGAACTATTAAATGACAATGATCATGACTTATTTCGGGATTTGGAATTAACATTTAGTTATTGTAAAGCATCTGACAATTCAACAAAACATGAAATCAAGGCATTGAAACAAGAACAGAAGGAAGAAGGAGAACTGAAGGAAGGACAAGAAGATGGTAACAGGTTTAGAAGGGTTGGCGAGGAAGACATAAAGGTTTTTAAAGAGTCTCACCAGTCAAAGAGAACAGGAGAAAACACAAAATGGGCAGTAAAGGTATTTCAAGGTATGAAAGTGGTTTTTTTCTTCATCTTTTGTGAAAAATGAGTGTTAATTATTTCATTTTGATTCTCCAATTGGTGAAAAGATAAATCAACTTAATTTAACACATAAAAATGTACAAAAACAATGTTTAAAATTTTAATATTTACAATAAAAAGATATTTTAACAATATTATGAAAATATATTTTTAACAATATAGTGAAAATATATACAAAACTCATTTAACAGGAAAACATAATTATAAACAACTATTATAAAACATTTTTAACACTAATTCAATACTTAAATGCACAAATTCTTTTTCTAACTCCAGATTGGCATAGATCTAGGTATGCTGAGCCTCTAAACACGTCTACTGTCTCAGAAGAGTTACTTGGCCCGATTTTGTTCTACTGCGAAGTCACCCCGCAGCCATCAGAAAGGCGCTCAACGGCTTTCGGAGCTGGGTCTAAGGTATACCGCAAGAATAGTATGAAGAACATACGATCTGGTCTGAACAGATATCTGACCGACCTTGGCCGCGACATGGACATTGTTCATGGCAAATCATTTAAGGCTGCAAATCGCACACTTGATGGCTTTATGAAGGAACAAACTAAGGCCGGACTTTCCCGACCCACACATCACAAGCCTATCATCGAGCAAAGCGACCTTGAAACCATTTCCAGGTTCTTCGCCAATGCTCCATGTTCTCCAATTATTCTTCGACAGTGTGTATGGTTCCAACTTGCTCTCCACTTCGTGTCACGCGGCCTTGAATTTCATCACCAGCTTCAAATCGACTCCTTTGAGTTTACTGAAGACCATGATGGAATTGAGTATGTCACCCTGAAGCACGAGACGCAGCAAAAGAAATCCAGGGTGGGCTTACCAAGGATGAGGCTCCATCAGACCGCAGAATTTATACGCCAGGTGGTTCATGTTGTCCTGTAGCAATGTTAAAATTACTCAACAATAAAACCGACAAATCGGCGTTTAATGCCTGCATCAAGGATGCCATCGCAAAACCTGAGGCAAATGACATTTGGTTCACCAATGTCCCTCTGTCAAAGCGGTCGTACAGCAGTTTCATGGCTGAAAATTGGCAAAGCAAGCAAAACAACAGGTTGGTACACCGCGCACAGTGTCAGGGCCACAGCTATCCAAGCAATGAACGACAGTGGTTTTGAAGCTCGTCATATTATGTTCATGTCCGGGCACAGGAATGAGGCATTATAAAAGTCGTATTGCAGAGCACCCAGCAACGTCCAGAAGAAAGAGCTCAGTTCAACACTGAGTCTTCTCGCGTCCTCTGGCTCTACTTCCGCAAAAGCTCCCATTGATAAACACGTTACCCCACCCACCGCCACAGTCGTTCCATCCGATGTTAAAGTCCAAAGAAATGAAAATACACTTGCAGATTTTGTCTAACACCATATTTCAATATGATTGGTCCTTTGGACTCCACCCATTTTGAACAGACCCATTGCATACCATACCCCAATAAAATGCAACATGTCGAATTTTAATCCTTAAGTAAAGCACATGTTAATGACACTATAACGAGCTATCATCACTTTTAAGAGATGTTTCTCTTGTTATAAAAGCGTTGTGAATATATTTGGAAATCAGAACAATACTATCTTTTTACACATCTGACATAATGTTGTATAAAATTGTTTGCCTGGGAATAGACAAAATCCAGTTAGGTTTGAAACATTCATTTCGCAATTTTGCATACAACGGACAAATTATGAACATGTGAAATTCGTCTTCAATGACATATAAATTTTCGGACAAACAATATGGGCAACCTCCAAATTCTCGCGCAATATTCAAGTGTCGACCCTTTCCGATCATCAGGGGGGAACTTGAGCACCTAAAGTTGGACACGTGTCTTTTCAATAAATATGATAGATCACATGATAAATATCGTTCAGGATCAAGAGCAGTTTTTAAAAAAATGTTTATAATGGACTGCCTGATGTGAATCCTCTATATATATGAATACAGTTGTTGCACGGCACAATCTTTAAGCATTTCAATAAATAGCCTTAAGAAATGTTCTTGGTTTCCAATCTCTTGTGAAATCCACGCATAACCGAAGCCGTTCTCAAATAATAATGTCTTCACACTTTTTGCCCATGTTGTACGATCTGATTCATCCAGCGAAAGCATAAGAAAACTGTCGTGGATAACGGTTTTCTGGCATATGTATCAGTTTAAACCAGTACTTAATGCAACGTGTCGTATATTGTATGGACATGGGGTATCTTCCACACTCACTTAATGCAAAAAAGTTAACAACAGAGTAAACCACAAATCTGTTTACATAAGTCTATATGGACTTTCTCCGTAAATTCAGAATGACGGTATCCCCATATGTCGACACAATAACACAAAGTAGGTTGTACAATTGAGTCGAACAATTTAAAAGCGTCTTTCGGGTGTATATAACCAAACTGTTTTTGATATCTTAATGAGTAAACCGCTCCAAAGTATTTATACTGGGATACAACTTCCAATGGAGTACCACGATAGTACCGTTTTTCATAATGTCTTAAAATACCACCGTTTCGGAAAACAATAATTTTCGATTTGTCCGTATTAAGTTCCATACCAGTATGTGCACACAATGATTCAGTAAGGTGATTTGTCTTTGTAAGTTTATAGCTGTGTCTGCGAAACTCGATACATCGTCGGTAAACATTAGAGCATATAAATTACCTATTTTGTCGGTTACAAAATATATCCCATTTGTAGAATAAGCCGTAAGGTAGTGAACTAAGTCATTCATAAACAATGAGAATAGTAGTGGTTATTACACACAGCCTTGCTTTGTCCCAATGGAGCACCGGAAGTAGTCCGTAAAACCGCATGTTGCGGTGGACTGGATATCATCGGTAGATATAAAGTCCACGTGTTAAGACGTAAAATCTCCCTCGTTGTCGTGAGATATGTTTTTGAATCAATGATTGCAACGTGAATATATTGTCTATTGTAGAGTATTTACTTCTAAACACTGCCTGAGCCTTATCTATGATCCCATTTTGTTCACACAATTTAGTAAGACGCTTTGTCATTATATTAAAAAATAGTTTGTTTAAACTTGAAATATTTGTAAGCGAAATTGCTCTTTAGTTATTGGTGTCCTTTAATGAGCCCTTTTTGTGAATAGGGGTGATAACATTTTCACTCCATCTCGATAGAAAATTACCCGTGTTATTAAATAGATTAGTCATATACGGGGTAATCAATTATGCCATTAGTTCCCGGTGAACAGTTCCCTCGTAAGTGTGCTATACTGCCCCGTACTTGATTCTCTGTTATTACTTCATTCAATATGTCAGCGTTTACAGGTCGTGTAATATCCAAAAAAAACCTGATCGATTATCCCAATTATCGCAATTATTGGGGTCGCAAAATAACTGCCTGAAGTATTCAAACCATTCAATGTCCGATATACAATAAAAATAAACCATTTGAATCGAAAATTTGTCATTTATTTTTGTTGTTAGGCTTTGAAATTTCTATATCTACCATCTATCTGGTATTTTACCAGCTTCCAACTTTCTAAATACTTTGCTGCAAAATTGTTGAACGTTCTGTCGTTTGATAATTGTCCACCTTCGTAAACAATATAGCGGCTATTGAAACTGAGTTCTGTTTAATTGGAACCACTGTGTAAATTAATGCAATAAGAAACCAACTGTTAAACAAACCAATGCATACGTATTTTATCTTCTGTCGATATCACGTTTGGGTTCTCAGAATGCGAGAGGCTTAGAGAAACGTATTGGTAATGGGTTTTAGTACAAGGAGATAAAACCGAATCATTTATAAATCCGGCATAATACATTTTTAAAAAATCTTATATGGCGTCCGCTATGTGCAATATTTCAACTAATTTTACATTGTTGTTGTTAATCGGCGTATTTCAATTCAATTTTAACTTACGTTTCATTTGGTCCATTAAACAATTCGAGTGTTTTTTTTGAAAGTTTTACAATGGTTGCCTAGATACGTTTACGTGCTGTCACACATTTAGTTAAAAACTAAGATAATTAAAATGTCAGCAGCAGAAGCAAAAAAAAATATTTAAACGGATTTCAAAAATCCTGCTGTTTTAAACTATAAACACGATCAGAACGTCTAATGAGCAGTGATTTGACACTGCGTGACATTTCAAGCTTCCGTATTCTTTAAATTTCTGACTGCTGTTTCAGTTGTATGTCCTCATTTCAGAGAAAGTGAATATACTGTCAAACGAGAATGAATTGCATTTGCATTGCATTCAACAATTAAGCATCGTAACATAAAAGACACGAATTCAGATAAGGAATATTTCCTATATATTTCCGAGACAACTGGTTGTTGATGTTTGTGTGATTGTATGATTCATTCTTATCTGTTTGATTTATATACATATGGGTGTCGTTGTCATACGTGTGTTATATTGTATGTTTCCTGTGGCCATGATTTCTGATCTCTTTGCCATGAACCTAGACCTGTGCGGATAATGTGCTGCTCGGCCTGTCCCTGTAGTTGCAGATTGTGATAACTTTCCTTTCCTGGCATTGTGCAATAAAACAAAGTTGTGTGGTATGATAGCGGTTTCTTAAAATATAATTACATACCTCGAAAATGTGTTTATTATTAATAAACCGTTGGCACAGCCGTGAGTTAAAAAAATAAGTTTATTCACTAAATACATATATAAATACATGTATAATTATTGTTTGATACAGAATCGAATACAGGTACACTTAATGCGTAAACACTAGTAAATGCTTAATCTTCTAGGTTTATATCTCGTGCTTGGAAAAACAAACTTTTAGACTTGATCATTAAGTACAGGCAAATATGTCCCTTAAGCGTCACCTTTATTGAATCGAAGAGAAATAAACTATAGATGTAGGCATGCCAATTAAAAATATAAATTAAAGGCAACCATTAGGACAAGCCGAGTAAAGAAAACAATACTGCATCCTGAACCGTGCCTATAGATACACCTACAATTAAACAAATATAATACCTTAAATGATAAGTATTGATACAACCATTCATATATTAAGGTGCAAAAGTATGTGGGAAAAGCCAAAATTGAAAACGTTTCAAAAGTTCATGTTTTAAGGAAGTTTTAAGGAACACTCTTTCTTATGTGTCATAAATTATTTGCGATATATAAATGGGGTATTAAGCAGCTGAACATATTTTACAAAAGATGATTTATCAGGTTTTGGATCGAAAAGCATTTGCATTTTCTACAAAAGTCTGTCGACAATATAGGTATGGGTTTGTGTCAAACTGCCACAGACTAACTAATCAATAATTTATTGTGGCTTCTTGTTGATTATATTTTCAAACCAAAATTATATTCAACAAAATAGTGATATAGTAGATAAAATTCATTTCCCGGTAACTAAAATGCAAATATCTTGTTTATAAAATGGCTACACTCGCCACTTAGCCACACTTATTGTTGATTGGGTAGTATTGGATATTTCGACACAAAAACATATCTAATTTGTATAAAGACATTTCTGAAAAAAATGCAAAAGGTTTTTGATTGAAAATGCTCCAAAATGTTTTTTCGTAAAATAATCTTATTACATCTACACATGTTGCAACGGATGTATGTATTATGCATGCTTACAAATGAACCTCAATGTTATGCGAAAAGAGACAGAAACAAGCTCAGTAGCAAAAAGTTTAAACATTAACCCGGTTTAATGGCACTGGGTAAACGCCAAAGACATAGAACATAAAATCACAAACAAGAAACATGGAAGAACACCACAAAACTCCACAAGCAGCACAGTGCATACATACTATATATTAATCAAAGTTCTGAAAGCACTGATGGACTAGGGCTTCATTTAGGGGAATGTTGACAACCATGTTCTAAGCATTGAAAGAATCGGCTCACATCACAAGGGGTCACTGTTTAATGGGTTAGCTTAAACCTTTGACTGAAACTGCTTGCAAGCTGCAAAGGAAATTTGAAAAATCTAGTCAAGTGTGTGTAGAGTGAGGGGGTGGGGGGGGGGCTAAAGCGTTAAATTAGATAAAGTCACAGTTCTTTTGAATTTCTCAAAGTCGTTAAATCAGACTTGTACAAATTAATTTACGTGGTTGGCATACATACTTCTTTTGTTTGATCAAATCCTTTTATATCAAAGGTCTGTTATTTGCAGTTTCAGAGAAGATTTTCAATGATGTAAATATATACTATATAGAAAACCTGTCACCTCTTTTTCAGGGGAGCTTTAAACCACAGGGCCATACTTGACCAATGAGTGCATCCTTAAAATAAAATGTATTATGCAAAGATGTGGCTTCTAAGTGATCTAATCAGTAATGTATATAATAAAAGGGTTATTAGTACTGCGTTTTGATCCGGATATGGCGGAATGTCATATTTGATTCTGGTAGTTTTTTGTAGATTTTGATTTTACTTGGCTTGTGCCTTGTGAAATCCGAATCTGCAAAAATCTACTTGAGTCGAATTCAACCTCCTGGATCAAAACGCAGTACTTATAAGTTATAACCCTATTATGTACAAAACCTGTTACCCCGTGGACAGAGTATCTTTAACCCACAGGGCCCTTGTAACTTTGAACAATCATTGTAAAAGACAACTACATACAAGATGCTGAAGGAAGTAGTTTGGAAAAATTAAGAATTATTTTCTCCGTCTTAATTTGTATGCATTAGATAACTCAATAAATGCAACAGTTGGCCATTCTTGTATTGTCCTCTGGCACTGTCCTAATAGCTCCCTATCTCAATAGATGCAAAAGGTTGTAGGTTCATGATTCTCCTGGTCCAATATGTCATACAGAAAGAAGATGTTGAATCTAGAATCAAGAAGCTTTTTTTTTCAGGCACTCCAAATTGAATAATACTGTAACATTTGGAGTGCCAAGAATTTGTTGGATTCCTAGGCAACAGGTATCAGGTGTTGCAGTACATTTGGCAAATACTTTTCACCCGTCCTTGTTAATCTAAAAAAGCTTTCATTTTGCAAAAGTAGTTCATATAACTATATTAAGGTTGCTAAATCAGAGTTTGAATAATTCTGAAAACTAGATATGCCTTTAATTGCAGCAATTTGAACTCCAACTCATAATGTCAATTAAGCTTAACCAGCTATACTGCAGTTCCTTGGTGTGGGGATTGCTTTATTTACTTGAATAAACAAATAGTTCTTGCGTTGGAAAGTACAATGTAGTAACATGCATTTATCTTGCCCTGACTCAATCCAAGCCTTAAATCTTAGATCAACATGTACTTGGGGCTATGTGTAATATCAATGAGAACTATAAATTATGTTCAATATAGTGGCACTTATGATATTTCATTCCACATACAAAAACACTAACATGTTCTTTAAAACCAATATCCTATGTTATGATAAAACCATTGCCAATTTGGTAATTTGAAAAGACAAGAAATTATATCTGGTCAGGGTTTGACATAGTCTTTCTAGACAGCTGGACTTGTTTTGCAGTTACTTTGAAAATCTTCAAAAGCTAAACTGAACAAGACTGGAGCAAAAAACTCACAATACCAAAAGGGGTTTTATAGACTTACGAGATCATTCTCACATCACCTATACCATTAGTTCTTATCTACAAACTTATGTCAACATAATAATTAATGTTACATAAATATTGCAAGGAATAAAACATATTGCAATAAGTGCCAATAGCATAGCAATCAAGTATGATCACTATAGGCCTAAACATGAGATTTCAACATTTTCCTGATAAACAATAAATAATTTTACTTAACAATTTTCTCATTATTTACACAAGCTGAAAAAATGGTCACTTTTTGAATACTTCACATATTTCATGGCTTTCATCATTCAAACTAACATTTCGCTTGTTATTTCAATATTCAATGATTTTGTAAACATTCATAAATGATGGTTAAAATTAACATTCATGCTAATCATGCCTACCAAAAGCACCTGACTGACCAATCAGTATCCAATTTTGGCAGGGCTTATTGGTGGTTCATTGAAATCAACCATGACCTCCCACAATCTGCACTGATCAACAGTAGTTAATGAATTGTTTCAATTGTTCTTATTTTCATAAACTTAGAAAACAACTGCAGTGAATAAAATTTATTCCTCATCACTGAGAGAAAGCCGAGTTACATCTAGTAGGATATCAAATCCTACAAATGTATGCATCATTTTATATAACCGTATATAGTAAATGTTAATTTTTTGAAAGTCTACAAAGTTTTGCAATTATTGGGGTCGCAAAATAACTGTCTGAAGTATTCAAACCATTCACTGTCCGATATACAATATAAATAAACCATTTGAATCTAAAAATTGTCATTTATTTTTGTTGTTAGGCTTTGAAATAAAAAGGTAATTTCTATATCTACCATCTATCTGGTATTTTACCAGCTTCCAACTTTCTAAATACTTTGCTGCAAAATTGTTGAACGTTCTGTCGTTTGATAATTGTCCACCTTCGTAAACAATATAGCGGCTATTGAAACTGAGTTCTGTTTAATTGGAACCGCTGTGTCAATTAATGCAATGAGAAACCAACTGTTAAACGAACCAATGCATACGTATTTTATCTTCTGTCGATATCACGTTTGGGTTCTCAGAATGCGAGAGGCTTTGAGAAACGTATTGGTAATGGGTTTTAGTACAAGGAGATAAAACCGAATAATTTATAAATCCGGCAAAATACACTTATAAACAATCTTATATGGCGTCCGCTACGTGCAATATTTCAACTAATTTTACATTGATGTTGTTAATCGGCGTATTTCAATTCAATTTTAACTTACGTTTCATTTGGTCCATTAAACAATTCGAGTGGTTTTTTGAAAGTTTTACAATGGTTGCCTAGATACGTTTACGTGCTGTCACACATTAAGTTAAAAACTAAGATGATTAAAATGTCAGCAGCAGAAGCAAAAAAAAAACTATTTAAACGGATTTCAAAAATCCTGCTGTTTTAAACTATAAACACGATAAGAACGTCTAATGAGCAGTGATTTGACACTGCGTGAGATTTCAAGTTTCCTTATTCTTTAAATTTCTGACTGCTGTTTCAGTTGTATGTCCTCATTTCAGAGAAAGTGAATATACTGTCAAACGAGAATGAATTGCATTTGCATTGCATTCAACAATTAAGCCTCGTAACATAAAAGACACGAATTCAAATAAGGAATATTTCCTATATATTTCCGAGACAACTTGTTGTTGATGTTTGTGTGATTGTATGATTCATTCTTATCTGTTTGATTTATATACATATTGATGTCGTTGTCATGCGTGTGTTATAGTGTATGTTTCCTGTGGCCATGATCTCTGATCTCATTGCCATGAACCTAGACCTGTGCGGATAATGTGCTGCTCGGCCTGTAACTGTAGTTGCAGATTGTGATAACTTTCCTTTCCTGGCATTGTGCAATAAAACAAAATTGTGTGGTATGATAGCGGTTTCTTAAATCTAATTACATACCTCGAAAATGTGTTTTTTATTAATAAACCGTTGGCAAAGCCGTGAGTTAAAAAAATAAGTTTATTCACTAAATACATAATTATATAAATACATATATAAATATTGTTTTGATACAGAATCGAGTCCAGGTACACTTAATGCGTAAATGCTAGTAAATGCTTAATCTTCTAGATTTATATCTCGTGCTTGGAAAAAACAAACTTTTAGACTTAATCATTAAGTACAGGCAAATATGTCCATTAAGCGTCACCTTTATTGAATCGAAGAGAAATAAACTATAGATGTAGGCATGCCAATTAAAAATATAAATTAAAGGCAACCATTAGGACAAGCCTAGTAAAGAAAACAATACTGCATCCTGAACCGTGCCAAAAGATACACCAACAATTAAACAAATATAATACCTTAAATGATAAGTATTGATACAACCATTCATAAATTAAGGTGCAAAAGTATGTGGGGAAAGCCAAAATTGAAAACGTTTCAAAAGTTCATGTTTTAAGGAAGTTTTAAGGAACACTCTTTCTTATGTGTCATAAATTCTTTGCGATATATAAATGGGGTATTAAGCAGCTGAACATATTTTACAAAATATGATTTATCAGGTTTTGGATCGAAAAGCATTTGCATTTTCTTCGAAAGTCTGTCGACAATATAAGTATGGGTTTGTGTCAAACTGCCAAGACTAACTTATCAATAATTTATTGTGGCTTCTTGTTGATTATATTTTCAAACCAAAATTATATTCAACAAAATAGTGGTATAGTAGATAAAATTCATTTCCCGGTGACTAAAATGCAAAAATCTTGTTTATAAAATGGCTACACTCGCCACTTAGCCACACTTATTGTTGATTGGGTAGTATTGGATATTTCGACACAAAAACATATCTAATTTGTATAAAGACATTTCTGAAAAAATGCAAAAGGTTTTTGATTGAAAATGCTACAAAATGTTTTTCGTAAAATAACCTTATTACATCTACCATGTTGCAATGGATGTATGTATTATGCATGCTTACAAATGAATCTCAATGTTATGCGAAAAGCGACAGAAACAAAAATGTAGTGCATTGAAATTTTATTATGAGTTTAAAGCTGCACTCTCACAGATTGAACGTTTTGACAACTTTTTTTTATTTTTTGTCTTGGAACGAGCCAATTTTTGCGAAAATCCATGGAAACCAGTTATATAAGACTGCTGACCAAAATTTAGATGGCAGATGTTTATATTAAAGTTAAAAAATTGATGTTTTAAGCATTATTCTTAAACTGTTAGTAACGGTTTAAGCCATAAAACATTAATTTTCGAACGGAAATATGACAAACTACGAGCTGATTGTTTGTCAGCAATCTGATATCATTGGTTTAAAGATGTTTACGCAAAAAATTGCTATTTCCAAGACAAAAAAAGTTGTAAAAACGGTAAATCTGTGAGAGTGCAGCTTTAAACTATGACAGGAATAATTTAAGGGAATGATTTTTTGTGATTTCTAGCATTAAAGTCTGGATCGCAGGAAAATTTATAAATTATGTAAGGTATTGTCACATTGGTCACACTTTTTGAACTTTGTGCTGTCTTGTTTTTGTTTGTCTCTAATTAATACAGCATTGGTTCCACTTGTTGTTAATGAAAGGGACTGTACACCAGATTGGCACCAAAAAAGTTGTTTTTTAATGTCACGAATCTAAGGACACTTTTTAAATAAAATATTTTACTCTTTGATATCGTTATTGTAAGTGAAATACAAAAATGAAAAAAAACCGCAGTGAAGTGTCGTATCCACTATGCTATGAAGACTTACTTTTACTGGGTGAAATTTTCCAGATGTATACCTAACTCGCTAATATCATGTTATAACATCAACGGCAGATCACGCATAAGTAATGAATTCTACTCGGTAGACATACCTAGTATTTTTTTAATGGAAAAACACGAAATAACTGCTATTAATAAATCATTTGTAAACTATGGGGATCATCAGTTAGTAAGTTTCAATGCATTAATTGTAGACATCGATACCAAGTTTATGTCAATTTTCTACAATTTTCACAGTCATTTATGTATACTTGCATTTATTGATACAGGATACTTTTTTCAAATCTTTGATTTAGATTGCAAAGTATAAGTTATATAAATAAATATATATTCTTAACTTTATCTGAATACACAAGCTAATGCATCAGTCAATTGTAACCATGCCCCCCCCCCCCGGTCCCGGAATAGCGGGGACTTTTACTTTCGGTCCAGCCAACCCCAGCTAAAAACCCCGCCCTGCGGAGGTAATACGGTGGTAAAGTCCCCACCAAATGCCCCCGCACCCAAGGGACATTAGGTTAAGCCCCATCCACACTGTATTTTCCGGGAAGACCCGGCACTGCGGGGGCACCTGAAAAGTAAAAACATGGCCCATTTCGCCGGCTATTCCCCAGTATACCCCCGGATGTGGAATTGACTGGTGCATAATGATCCATAGTGATCCAATCTCATGCCAAGATGATTTCTGGTCTGACATCGCGAGGTTAGTTATTCTTAAGCATAAAAAAGCCTGGACAGCATGTGAGAAAGACTGTTGTGAGGTTAAATCTTCATTACTTCACTATTCCATAACATTGGGTGATAAGGGAACTTTATTGAATATTTTGATTTTAATTTTGTTCCCTAAACGCCACAAAACTGATTAATTATTACAAATTCAATTCTATCTCCACAATATTCGGCACTGTTAAATAAAACTCAAAAGTTACACTTGTAAATTATTTATCCAAATACCTTTCCCTCAAATATTTCACAAATTGATATTGATCTATCAACATCTATGCATCACCATGTTGTACCTCTGACTGATTTTTGATTTTCATTCTTGGCTAGAAAACAAAAAGTGAGCACAAAGCGTCTTAAGAAAAAGAACTTGTAAAGTATGCACCAGTCAATTGTAACCACGCCCCCCAGGGAATAGCAGGTACTTTGACTTTCGGTCCAGCCAATCCCCGGTAAAATCCCTGCCCTGCGAGAACGAACTGGTGGCAAAATCCCGTGAATAACCCCACACCCCGGGGATCTAAGGTAAAAGCAATTCCCTGATATATTTTGGAGAAGACAAAACCACCGCAATCACCCGGCAATGCGAGGACACTAGTTCTGGCTTCCATAACTTTAATGTTGATATTTATTTTCTTGATGTTTACAACACGTCCAAAAAGGTAATATATTATGTGTTCGCTGAAGTTCTTTAGCTACGAGGACACCTGAAAGGTAAAAACACAGCCCTTTTCCCCCGGTATATCCCCAAGGGGGCCGTGGTAACAATTGACTGGTGCATTATAAGAGAGGTAATCAAAATTGGGCATGCAAGATTGTTTTATCAATGGCGATGGTTTGTCACAATGTCATGTACTTACACTGAGAGTGGCCCCAAGACTTTTCTATGCACATAGGTAAACAATCATCTTATTCACAGATGCTGTGCACATATTCATACATTTGGCTTCATTTAGAATGAAACTTCATAAATAAGTTATCACTACCGGATGCTGATGATGTGAATTTCATAGTGTTTTATTGAGGAAATAGTGATAACATACATGTCTGAATCATTCGGCCGCTCTGATCAGAGTAAATCTTGAAGTAAACTGGTACCCTGATTTACTTTTCCTCAAAAATATAAAGTTATACAGGTACGCGGCATATGGTTTTTGGTTAACATTAATAGTTTTTGAACAATAAATACCAAAAATCATGTTGAATTTAAAAAAGTGCTAAGTGCCATGCGATGATTAGTTAAAAAAAAACTTTGTATCGAAAAGAAAATATCACGGAAACATGCAAGTTATGTCGAAAAAAAGAAAAGGGACCGACTACGGAATACCTGGGAGTAAGGCCAACATTCTATAAAGAGGATAATAATACTTTTTTTAAACCAACATTGCTGGTTCTTTTCTACTTAGACCGCACGCTTTATCGCTTTACGTATGAATTCAAAAGACATTTCGAATGCGCGACGGGCACCGCGGTTAGCTGATCAGTACTGGTTTCTTTTCGGATAAAAGAGAAAGAGGGTACCAGTCTATCAATACAGAGCATTGAACGGAAAAATTTCGTTTCGTACTTTTCCAATATGTTTATATTCTTATTGCATATAATCTGACCGTATGCAAGAACATTAACGTTAACCCTATAAACTCACTCGCTACGTATGAATTTCTTGTGCTTCATTAAAAGAACATACAGTTAGCTTGAATTGTTAGGAGAACTATTTTTATTGGATGTTTTCTTTGTAATCAGTTCTGGTACTACTTTGATTATTCAAATTCGCTAACGGCAATCCAATCAAAATACAGCGTATGAATACATTACGTCAGTGAACCCCCAGATGCGGCTTGAGAATGCAAATAGCGTGTTTATGGCTATGAACTAGGCCACAAGTGCCCTAGTTCAAAAACAGTTTATCAAGGTACCGCCTTGGAACGGTCAGTAAAATGTAAATTCACTAGGGGTTTAAACCAGTTTAAGTGCACACACCTCACTCTTATCCCAATCCTAAATAAAGATAAAACGCAAAAGGTGAATCTTATCAAAGTATGCATTTTTAAGCTTTGTTTTCTATTGGTCACTCAACATCTTTTGCGATTTGGTAGGCACTTTATAAAAAAAAATCAAAAACTATTTATATGTAAAAATACATATATTCATTACCAAGTTGAACGCAAGTGTTGTACCGCTACGGGTCACCGCCTACAAACATTGTGCAGACGTTATTTCTGATGAATTCAATCTTGATCTTGCAATTTCAACTGCGGGCGATGTCTAGTTAGTTCATTTTGGCTGGGTGAAAGGCCAGACAAATCAGGTTTCCATTATTATGATTTGGCATCCAACGTATAGCCAAATAAATAGATTTATTCATGAGTGTACATCTGCTTTATATTAGAATGAAACAATGGAGAAGCTTCCGAGCAATCATTTGGCCTTCCTAATCCACTTTAACTTAAGAAACTTCCACAGTTCTAAAGTGCATTTCGTGGACCAAATCACCGGAATTTCTGAAAGACCTTTTTTAAATATGACAGAAGGTTTGATATTTCGCACTATTTACGGGGATTGCTTTTATGGTAAGAGATGTATTTGCGTTTTTTAAACCATGAATTGAAGTCACTATGTTTTCATATTTTATTAAATATATGTCTTATTTAAAAAGGTGTCATTAAGACTGGAACATTTTGATACAAACTGGTGTTTTATATGTTCGATGGACTTTTGCGTAAAAACGCAAGCGGACTTTCAACTTATATATGAAACAATATTTGATCGTTAAATTTGCTTTATTACTTGTTACACGTTAACAAGTTGCAAAGGATGGATGTTTAACTCTCGAAAAAGAGTATACCTCAAATCTAAATATAAAAACAATGCAAAGTTTTAATTTGTTGGCCTTTCCCACCCACTTCGTATTGTGGAAGCCTAAAGGCCACACTATGGTAAGGCGTTATTAAAGCGATTTGACTCACAATTTCCATTCACTGTAATGTGATTGTCCGAAGTGAAAAATGATAAGTGCATCTTACCTGTGTCGGTAAATGTCATGTTCATAGTTATTGTCAAGCGGTTTAGGGGCACCAGTTCAAATTGATATGTATGCCTATTTTTACACGTAACATATCAATTACCAATCAATAATGGAACTTCCTTGGAACAGTAATCCCAAATCCAGCCACTAAGAATTCATTTATTCCATCGAACTACATGTCGAGTCTGACAACGACGATATGAGTAGATACTGCCCAATTTTACAAGTCATCAATGACGACAATGTGAAACATACCAGTTAAAATTTTGAAATGTAAATAGATAAATATAGAAATACACACATTAACGAGATACTTAAACGGGATGAAGATCATATCTTCAAAAATCAAATATCAAATTTCGCCTTATATTTAAATTTTCGACTACTAAGCTTGTTTCGGTAGTTTTTCATATATATTGTGCCAAATGCCATTGTACAAACTTACATAAGTAGACACGTTATTTTTACCACCGGAATGACTTTAAACCTAAATTAATTTGTTATCGCGGATTTGCCGTTCAAAGCATTGTCTCAAGTACCTTCTTTATTGTAGCAAGATTGCATTTTGATAAAAATATGGATTTAATCTGTGATTAAAATTGTTGGAAATATGTTGTTGTTTTGTTTGACATTGCTTTTTTAAAAGAATCAAAGGCCTTTTTAGAGACGTTTCGTAAAACTAAAGAAATGATTATACAATAGCGTTGGTGCGCATGCTTCCACAAATGGGGTCAATGAGTGAAGTTTGTTTATTCTTTATGAAAGAATATGTTAACAATGATTTATTTATTTTTTCACAAACATCAAGAGTGTAGTTATATTAAATATACAATGCATTGACCATCTGTCTGGCCTCCGTGTTGCAGTATCCAGGTGCAGATTTCTTCGTTGTTTAGAGTAATGGCGCACTGTTTGGTTGTGAACATTAGACAGCTACTTTTTGTTTTCAAGTTTAAAAAATCGTAAGTTATATAATCAAAGAAGGAATATCTACTGGTGGAAAATGCTTTCCAGTGTTTTTCAGAAACAAGCAGTACTTGTTTATCCAAAATGTGTTGTAAAAACAGTCGCCATACTTAACACGAGAGACTACATTCCAGCAGACAAGAAGCAGTCCATGATATTGTTGAATAATATTATACGTCTCAGCGAGTGTGTCCTCGTCTCCTTACTGCTTCACTTATTGTTACTGCGTGACTTAATGTACACGGTCGTTATCATCCGGGGCTTTAAAACTATCAATCTGAACTCCTTCTGGTATTGCTTTGGTAAAACGCTAAAAATAAACATTTATATTGATTTACCTTTGCGTTGTTTCCTAGGCGAAGAAGTTAATTTTACTTAAATGAGAAAAATATACGATGTCTAGAAAAGGAAAGCCATTTAGGGTTTAATTTCGATGGAAAACGATTTATCTCGCTTGGAGTTAAATTAGTTATTTCTAGTTCGAAATTATTTTAACTAAAACGTGCATGTGGCAATCAATGATAATAATGCTATGAAAGATACAGGGACAATCCCATCAGGCAACAAGCCTGATATCTATAATGGCACAAAGATACAAAACAAACGTTCAAGAATTATATGTCATTATAGGTGTATTGATTCATATTCCCTTTAGTGGTTCGTGTTTGATGAACATTATTTATCGTTTTATGAAAGCTTACTATTGTAATATTTGTTACATTCACACTATTGACTATAGTTTAAGGATTTTTCTGAATATAATTAGTTATACCTTTTCGTACTTGAGGTTGTATACCAAGGAGAAGTATTGATGACCAGTTCGAAAAAAAACAATGCTCATACGGGAAACGATTACTATATTTAAGCACAAATGGGATGGTTTCGCTCAGAAAGTTTGAGATTTTAGGTTAATGTCGGTTTTGTTAAACAAACGAGTAAGTTTGATTTTTCCTTGTAGGATTGAAATCTAGTTAGCTAAAGTGATAGCGCTTTTTGTGCTAAAAACAAATCGGATGTTTTCAATCGACTCCCATGAGACTTCCATTTGATATGCTGAATGTATATTAAAAAATCAGAAAGCACCATAAATATTAACAAAGGCATTTTGTTAAAATTCAACTATTATAGTTTTATTCCTGAAGCATGTCAAGAAAAATAAGGCAGCATAATTAGTATTGCTCCAGGGGTTTCGAAATTGAGTTGTACTATAACGTAATTTGCTGTATTAAAAAAACATGTTTATGTCTAGATGTGATATCTTATATCGGTATAACGACATGGCCAGTCATTTTTAACCTTAAACCTTACCTTCAGCTATACCCAAATTAGTCAAACATGACATCGACCAATCCAGCACAATTGAAATATACTCTTCCATGTATACTCACTCGATAAAAAACACATGATCAGGCACTTTTAATTACAAATGAATAATATATCCACCAACTTAACCATTTTATTGTAATAATACAATAAAAATACAGGGGAAACCCCTGTTTAGTAGCACTAGGCAAGGACCCAAACTACAATAAGCTTTAGACACAAGCATATTAACATCACATACATGTACATTTATACAAACACCCAAAATCAAACTTACACCACAAACAAACCATACCTTCATCAAAATTGCTTAACTTTTAATTGATGGGATGACGGCCCTGGAGCGTTCAGTGAAACAAAGGTTCACTGGAACTCGAGTCTATTGGGGGCTTAAACTAGTTAGCATGGCCATAACCTCACACTTGTCCCATCATTTATCAATAATTACTAATTAATACATCAAAATATAAAAGCCTCATCAGAGCACGCACCAACTTGAAAACAATGAAGACTTTCGCAAAAAAATAACATATAAACTGATATATTAATTTCAAATACTCAACGACCGGATACCAACATCACCTGTAAACAAAGGAATCAAGCCGGAGTAACAGTCCTTACTTTTAAAAGGTACGATAAAGTAATTCAAGGACAACTATCAGACATAGCTCACCTTAACAAAGGTTAAAAGTTAAGTTTTTATTTAGTCTAATAATGAGAGTATCATTGTACAAAGTAGGAGGAAAAACACAATTAAAAAACAATAATACACTAAAAAATATATAAATGATGTGTAATATTCTTCGAGATGTAATCACGAAATTTTAAAAACATAACGACCAGTCTTTCATATATGAGACAGAAGATAAGTTGTATTTGGTCCCTTAAACAATTCGGCTGGATTTTTTTATAATTGAAAGTTACATTTACGTGCTGTAACACATTAACGAATTTAAAATGTCAGTATCCAGATACAAAAATAAAGATTAAATTCATATGAATTTAAAAACTCTTTTTGTGAGATAAGAACGCCTAATGAGCAGTTATATAACACTACATGACATTTCCCGCCTCCGTATGCGTTGACACTCTGACTGATATTACAGCTGTCTGTCCTCCTTTCCGAGAAACGGAGTGTCTAAAAATTTACTGTCAAAACAAAATTGCATTCCATCGCATCAAATAAATCAGCTTTGACATATAAAAGACAGGAATTCAAATGAAGACTTTTCCAGATAAGATTTCAGAGACACCTGGTTGCTGTTGACTACATAATTCGTTCATATGTGTTGGATTTATGTATATAGGATTGTATGGGTGTCGTTGCCATTCATGTCTTACTGTTTATTAGTCGGCGCCCACGAGGGCGTGAATGAAATCCAGATTAGTCCCTAATAATGTATAGTATTTTTTCACCGTTTAATTTACTCATTACAGTGAAGTGTGTTCACAAAACAAATACAATTGTTACAGAACTATCAACAAAAATGTCTTTCGAACATATGTATACTTCACATGTAATCATTGAAGTAAATAAGCATTATTGTGTGATCTACATGCATGTCTTTTCTTCCATTATTACCGCGCCGACTTGCCGTTATGCATCAATTTGTTCTTGCGTTTGCTGTAGCCAAGACCTCGATGCCATAAAATTAATGACGTGACCTTACATAAAAAAACGTTAGCAAAGTCGTAAATCTGTTTCAATTTTGTTCGAACCAATTAATATGACAAAACTATCAATATTATTTGTTTCTTAAACAAAAACAAAACTTTACTTTGGATGATTTGCCTAATTTAGACATTCCAAGCGACTTTATGTCAACTTTAGTTGAATTAAATAATCACATTCTTTATTATACGGACGATTGATTGACAGTCAATTATGGAGCATTTACAATTTCAATGAATGGAAAATACAATGTTTCGGCACAAAAACTTGTTCACGAGCATATCTTTATTCCAATCATTTAGAGCATTGTGAAACTTTATGAATACATATATTTAAACCTAGGGGTAACCTAATGGTGTTATATCAGAAAGATGGCTTTGTATGACTACATCGTACCTTGGAGAAGACTGAACTATATTTCTGCCCGATGTCCTCATGTGCAGGTGATGTACCTGGTCATTGAGTATGTGAAGTCCTGTGCCGCAACACATCGTTTATAAATTAAAACCTTAAGATGCGGCTTTCTTCAATATAAGCGGTTTATGACAAACGTTATGTTCTAGTCGTGATTGAAATGTTTTACGGCTGTTCAACAGAGGCAACTGTGTTATATCTGAAGCTGCCTCGTATATAGGGTGCCATTCACTGAAAGTCAAGGTTGCAATGTTACTGTTTACATGTCCCTGTGAATGTTTCGGGTTTGTCAACAAACATTGAAGTCTGTGAAAAACGTTTGCAATTTCTGTGAGTAGTGCATTTCTGTCAAAATATGTAAAAATGTATTACATCATCTTGGCATATGATATACCATGGAACAGAGGTAGAAGAGTCTTATGATATAAATGTATATTATAAGGACATTTGAGTCAATATAAAGTTCATACACAAAATACATAGAAAATAATGTTTATGCAAAATCAAATTCAGGTACATTACAATGAGTATGTGCTTGATTAGTTCGTGACAACGTGATATAAGAGATAAAAACATTGGTAAAAAGTTTTTTTAGATTTTTTAACACGGCTTAGTGTTGATAAAATTGTGAATGAAATGACTGTTTACATTCGGAATTTAAATTTGATGGCCTAGTTTTCTCTCTTGCTTCGACTTATTTCCTAATATAGTTTATTGTTAAAGGCTTCAACCCTTGTGTTTACTATGTAAACCCTCCTAATATTTCGTTTTCGCTCTTTTAGTGGGGGTGGGAATGGGACATATTCATTAAAGTTAGACACGTTTGTACTTCTAAGAATATAACGCACAAGTAGTATCTTTTGTAAAATAATTAAACTTCAAATTTAATACATATCATATGCATGTTGTATTATTGTATTTTGTAGACACTGTTGTTAATACTATGACATAGATATAATATTTCATAGTTAAGATCATTTATGTATTTATGATATGTATATCAAACTCTCCTAGGTACAGCTGCTATTTATTTGATACAAGTATACTTGTTTACTTGTTCGCTATTTGAATTTTGAATTTGTATACGTAAGCTATTGTATTCGATGAATTTGATCACGGGTCATGCTGGCCTATTTCAAATGTATATTGTGTGTTATATTTCCTTGAATAAAATTTCTTCTTCTTCTTCTATGATAATTGCTCAGGGGGACCAGAATAATCTTTATTAATGCATATTTTAACTAGCACATTCTTTGAATTATTTACTAGGTTGTGGTGACGTTGTTTTTTTTCTAAACAGTGACCGCAAATCAAGCCACTTAGAATTCATTTATTCCATCGAACTACTTTTGGATTTTGATAACACGATATTTGTAGTTTCTGACAAATTTTACAAGTAATTTATATTATAAAGTTACAAACGAGTATATTTTAGTTGTGAACATGTTCCAATATGAGTTTTAAAGACTCAGAAGTTTATATGAACAAAGAATTAACATTTACTGGCGGCTGTTATTAATTCTAGTGGGTTTTTTTCCGAAACTATAAGTATCAGTAATCCCAATTGTGTTGCAAAAAGACGATCGCCATACTTATCACGAGAGCCTCTTCATCCTTGAAGACAAACAGTCGAGGCTATTATTTAGTGAAAACAAGGTCTCCTAACTGACTCACTTCCTACGTGACAAAATGTACCTAGTCGTTGTCATCTTGGACTTTCAAGCTAAAAAAACTGAAATCCCTCCTGTGATTTCTTTGGAAAAGTGCTCACAAACATTAAATTGATTTACATTTGCGTTGTTTCTAAGGCGATAAAGTTAATCTCTATTAAGATGATAAAACTAACAAGATATACAGAAATGATTCAGTTCAAAGGAAAACGATAGCTCTCTTGGGGTTAATTAGTTTTTTCTAGGTCAAAATGATTTTTGATTGATACATTTATGTATCTATCAACGGTAATGATGTCAAACCTTCGAGAGAATTATATTATAGGTGCAAACAGTGGTTCTCATACCCATCAGTGTTTCGTATTTTGGTGAGCATTATTTAACGTTACATACAATCTTACTATTGTACTATTTACGGCTGCAACAAATAATGTCAATTAGAATGATACTGTAATTTTGGAATATTAGAAGAAAAAAACACGTTTTCCTTACCTCGAATAGATTTAGCAGCACATAAAACACGTTTTCCTTACCTCGAATAGATTTAGCGGCACATAAAACACGTTTTCCTTACCTCGTATAGAGTTGGCGGCACATAAAACACGTTTTCCTTACCTCGAATAGAGTTGGCGGCACATAAAACACGTTTTCCTTACCTCGAATAGAGTTGGCGGCACATAAAACACGTTTTCCTTACCTCGAATAGAGTTGGCGGCACATAAAACACGTTTTCCTTACCTCGTATAGAGTTGGCGGCACATAAAACACGTTTTCCTTACCTCGAATAGAGTTGGCGGCACATAAAACACGTTTTCCTTACCTCGAATAGATTTAGCGGCACATAAAACACGTTTTCCTTACCTCGAATAGATTTAGCGGCACATAAAACACGTTTTCCTTACCTCGTATAGAGTTGGCGGCACATAAAACACGTTTTCCTTACCTCGTATAGAGTTGGCGGCACATAAAACACGTTTTCCTTACCTCGAATAGAGTTGGCGGCACATAAAACACGTTTTCCTTACCTCGAATAGATTTAGCAGCACATAAAACACGTTTTCCTTACCTCGAATAGATTTAGCAGCACATAAAACACGTTTTCCTTACCTCGTATAGAGTTGGCGGCACATAATTGTATTATTGATTATTTTCCTAAAATCATGCCCAGCACGTAAAATTTTCAATAACGGCAACCGATGAAAATCATTTGTTTTACGGAGATTACCACCACTGATATACAAATAATAGTTAAACTTATTTGCATCGATAAGTAAACGCTTTACAATATAGCTTTGCTCAAAATGTACGTACTGATTGGAGAGTGGTCTAGCAATAGATATTTTGAAAATGAGCGCATTATGATCGTTTCAACTATATTACCGTCAAAGATATGTTTTGTCCGTGGTCCTTGATACTTGTATAGCTCTTGCATCCGCTTAGCACTGTCAAACAGCGGCCGCGCATCGCTTAAAAATGGTCTGGTTCAGAAATTTACATAAAATTAAAGTTCATGTTTAGATAGTACAAAGATGTTAATATTGAAACGCCGAGCAGAGCTCTTGTTCTTTTTTGAGGACACTTATGTCTCAAAATCAGACGGTATTTCGCTTGAGTCATAAAACGATTTGTAGGTGACGGTGGTATAGCGTGGTTGTTTGTGATTGTAAGCGAAGAACACCTCAGTGCAGTTATGGCATCAGGGATTTATTTCGGTTTCGCACTTTAGGTTTTATTCGTTCCCAAATGTTTGTCTTCTTTATTTGCTCCAGAAATGGATTGTCGGTTAGTATGACATAACAAGAAAGAAGGATTTACTATATTTAAACACAAATGGCATGCACTCACTCAGAAAGTTTGAGCTCAGAGGTTAATGTCGGTCTTGTTAAACAATCGATTAAGACCGAAACATTTGAAACAAATCGTATATAGACTGATACTATGTTGTGGATCAGTAGCAAACGTTTATTGTATATTATCTCTGCAGCGGCATAAATATTGATTGTTCCCTATGCAGTGTACAAACTGTCCACTTAGGCTTCAGTCATTTCCCCGAACTGCATGTCATGTGTGGAACAACACCGTATCTGTGCATACTGGCCTATTCATAATGATGACGTATTTCCAGTAGCAACAGCAGGTGAAAATTTTAATCAGAGATTTTTTCGACTATTAAAATACAAGTAGGGTAAGAAAAGGTGAAATGAGTGCTGAGGGGACATTAGATACATCAGTTTCGGATGTGAACCGGTTCTGTGAGCAAATAGAGCATATGGAGTATAATGTAAAGACTCAAAACAGATTCACAGGTACGACAGGTGAAGAAATTCAAGATGGCGACGGCGAAAACTGGACACTGGTCAATGGTAAACAAAGAGATGCAAAGAGGAAACGTATGACAGACAGTCTGAGCAGTGTAACTAGTGACACATTTAGTGCGTTAACACAAGATGAGAAGTTAAACCACATATTCGATTGTATGAGCCGAAACAGCCAGACTTTAACAAAGGTAGATGCTAATCAGACTAAATGCCTATCGGACATAGAACATTAATCAGTAAATATGCAAAGTGTAAACAAGAAAATCGATCATATAGAACACCAAATGAATGAACATGAACGTTTACCCAAATTATTAGCATACAAATCAATCGACAGTGAGGCAAGAGATATGAGAAACAATCTAATTTTTTATGGTATCAATGAGAAAAACAATAATGGTCATTCAGACACGAGAATTATCCTTGATTTTATTAAACGCGAGCTTGGCATTAACGCACAAGACGTCTTAATTGACAGGGCCCATCGGTTGGGACAGCTACGATTTACACCAATACACCGTAGGGGTGACCCCAAAAGACCAATCATCGCCCGCCTCCATAACTATCAGGACACTGAAGAGATTCTTCAAAAAGCTTACAGGTTAAGGGGGAAAAGCTATGGCATTGATAGACAATACCCACAAGAAATCATGGAAGCAAGGAAAGATCTGTATAATTCTCAGTCAGCAGAAGACGCCAGACAGAACAGAAAAAAAGTCCAGATAAGGTACCCCGCTAGACTTTACATTGAGGGGCGATTTGTTGCAGACAGATTTCCTGACTGGTTCACAATCCTACGAGGTAGCAGAATTCCGGAACAATTTACCGATCAATCTCAACAACAAATCAAGCAACCGACACAAACTGAAAATAACCAAAGAGAACGGGAGCGTATGTATTCCAGCTCAACTGTCATTGACAGCCCCCATAGAAACAGCGTATTCGAAACACCTGAGCGACACGCCCACTCAGAGGTAAACAGTTCACAGAATGTAAACATTGTACATGTTCATGATTCGTTGTCACGTGACACAAGTGTGAATGAGGGTGCATCAACAATACAGACAAACACTCAAACAAACTTACCTTCAGAGCAAGTCGATGTTATCCGTAATAGAAATCGTGCAAGGAGCCGATCACAATCACGTTATTCGCAAACAAACACTTTAAATCCAAATTCACAGGAATATACACACGAGGGAGCAACACAGGGAATGGAGACTAGATCGAGGCCTAGTTCTAAAAATAGACATCGGGAAAACCAGTCGAGAGAGAAACCGGCTGATTCCACTCAACCAGATACGGGTCAAAGGTCACAGAAATAGGAACACGCGGAGAAAAGTGATAATAGACTTTTGTCTTTTGAACATACAGGGACTTGTTGGGAAACGATACAATAAATTGCAATCGAGTGATTTGAAAACAATTTTTGATAAACATGATATAATCTTATTAACAGAGACTTGATCAAATGAATATTTCGATTATGAGATAGATGGTTTTAATTATTATTTGTTAAACAGATCGAAACGACCAAATGCAGTTCGAGACAGTGGCGGCCTTATCGCTTATATTTCACAGAAAATTGATAAATATGTAACATTGGTAAAAACTGTAGATGACTGTATGATATGGTTTAAGATTGATGGTCAGTTAGTGTGTTTAAGTGTGGACTTGTATGTTTGTCTTTGTTATAATATTCCTACAAACAGTAGTCGTGAAGGTATTGCTTATAATGATTTGTTCGATAATATTGTGAATGATATGATTATTTTTGAAAATGATGTTCAAAATATAAATTATATGATAGTAGGGGATCTGAACAGTAGGGTAGGGAAACTACATGATTTTGTTGAAAATGAGTTTTTACAGAATTTAGACCTTATGCCTGACGACTATTTTGCAGACGATTTCTTACCGAGAAACACTGAAGATTTAACGGTAAACGAAAACGGAAGGTTACTTATTAATTTTTGTAAACGGGTCTACGCATAATGAATGGCAGGGTAGGAAACGATAAAAATATTGGAAATTTTACCTGTATTAAAGGTCAGGGTCGTAGCGTTGTGGATTATGTATTGTGTAAACCGAATTTAAAACCCCATTTCTCGTCATTTAAAGTTAATGACCCGAATATTATAAGCGATCATTGTGAAATATCGTTTTCTTTGTCAAAAAAGGTAGAAATAAATAATGATAATAATTTTGCTGAAAGTAATCACGAAAGTCGAACGGTAGATTTTATATACAAATGGAATGATGAAATGTTGGATACTTTTAAAAGCAATCTTATTGAAGACTCGTTTGTTTTAAAATTAGATTCGTTAACAAATAATCTACAAAATGATAATACTACTGAAAATCTAGAAGCCAACTTGGATATATTTTATGAGGAAATGGGGAGTATCTGTAATCCGCTCTTCAAAAGAAATATACTGCATGGTACTACCTCGACTGGTAAAAACGAATGGTTCGATACAGAGTGTACAGAAAAACGAAAGTATTTCTTTTCACAATTAAATAGCTACAGAAATAACGTCTCGGATGAAAATAGATCACTTTTAACAAAGTCGCGAACAGAATATAAAACTCTTTTGAGGACAAAGCGATACCTACATGATAAAAATGCTACTGAAAAACTGGTTCAAGCAAGATACAAAAATGCAAAACTATATTGGAATATGCTCAAAAATAGGCAAAATAATAGCAATAATAAGTCATCGGGCAATATATCAATCTCGCAGTTTGAGCAATATTTTAAATCCATCAATAATCAAGATTCGGTTTTCTATCAGGAAGATGAAGAAACCGAATATTTTAACAACAGATTCTTAAATTGGGAACTACAAGTCATGTTCTCAGAACTAGACATCGATATCTCAACTAAAGAAATAAAGACAGCATGCTCCCAACTAACCAGCGGTCGCTCTGGTGGACCTGATCTTATCTTAAACGAAATTCTTAAACATGGATTTCCTCATTTATCGGGATATTTTAATGCTTTATTTAATAGTGTCCTAAAACTTGGTTATTTCCCTTCGCAATGGACAGAGGGCTATATTGTACCATTATTTAAAAAGGGGGACCCAAATCTGCCTGAAAACTATAGGGGTATAACTCTTCTAAGCACATTAGGCAAATTATTTACCCGTATAATTAATAATAGATTGAATACATGGGCAGAAAATTACTATGTTTACACCGAGTCACAAGCCGGTTTCAGAAAAAATATGGGTACGATTGACAATATATATGTCTTTAGTAATATCATTGAAAGTATTCTTAAACAAAACAACAAACTGTATGTATGTTTTGTTGACTTTACAAAAGCATTTGATTTATTATTAAGGGGTAATATATTTTACAAACTAATTAAATACGGCATATGTGGCAACATGATGAATACTATACAGTCGTTATATTGCAATGTAAAATCAAGCATAAAATTTCAAAATGAGCTAAGTGAGACATTTAAATGTTCAATAGGGACACGTCAGGGGGACTGCTTGTCTCCATTTATATTTTTTATGTATATTAATGACTTAGAAGAATTCTTACTAAAAGGGTTCCAAGGTCTTAGTATAAACACACTCAAACTACTGCTATTATTGTATGCCGATGATATCGTTATATTTTCCAATTCAGAGGAAGACCTACAAAATGGCTTGAATATTTTACAAAATTATTGTCAGAAATGGAAATTAGTTGTAAATATTGAAAAAACAAAGATTATGGTGTTTCGGAAAGGGGGCAGATTAAGAAATAATTTAAAATTCTTTTATGATAATAAAGAAATAGAAATAGTAAATCCGTTTACATACCTTGGAATAACTTTTTCCACTGGGGGCTCATTTAATAAAACGTTTGAAGCCCTTGGAGGTCAAGCGCTCAAAGCCATATTTAAACTTAAAAAATACTTATCAACATTTACAAATTTGAAAGTAAGCCACGTCTTATCATTATTCGATAAATTAATAACTCCAATACTTAATTATGGTTCAGAAGTATGGGTTTTTTCGAAAGCAGATGGACTTGAAAAAATCCACCTCCATTTTTTAAAAACACTATTAGGCGTTAAACTTTCAACGCAAAACAACTTTATATATGGAGAATTAGGTAGAGTCCCATTGTATGTCCATAGATTGACATCAATCATCCGCTTTTGGTTGAAAATAACAATGACGGATGAAAGAAAATTCATCCGACTTACATATAACTCGATGTTAACTGATATACAAAACAACGCAACGGAAATAAATTGGGCAATTAAAGTTAAAAACTTGTTAGAATCTATGGGATTCGCTGAAGTTTGGCTTAACCAAGGGGTTGTAAATACAAAATATTTTATACACACCTTTAAGATGAGGGCTAGAGACTGTTTCATGCAAAAATGGAATGAAGAATTACGAGAGTCATCAAGAGCGTCAACATACATACTATTTGCAAATTTTAATTATCAGTCATATTTAGACACCATACAAAACAATAAATTCAGAACAGCTTTAACACGACTAAGAGTAGCATCACACAGATTAGAAATAGAAATGGGCAGATGGCACAAGCCCCAAATAATTCCAAGAAATGAACGAAAATGCCAACTTTGTAATACACTTGAAGATGAATTCCATTTTCTCTTAGAATGTCCTTTATATCATGAATTAAGAATCTTATACATTAAGCGATATTATTGGCGCAATCCAAATATTCCTAAATTTATCGAACTGATTTCGGGCGAAAATGTAACTTCTATTAGAAAACTATGTTGTTTTGTCTATAAGGGCTTTGAAATGCGTCAGTTTAGACATTAGACACTTTTCTCCACTAACTATTTTTTAGTATTTAAAGCAAATGTGATATAACTTTACTTTGTTTATACATTATGATTGATTTTGAAAGTTGTTCTATCGGAAATGTTTATATACTGTACATGTTTATATTATATGTAACTGATGGGCTGTAAGCTTATAGTTAATAAAATCTTCTTCTTCTAAGGCATTAATGACAAACATGTCATGTGAAATATACCAATAACAAATCATAAAAAGTTATTTATAAAACTAAACAAGACTACTACCTATTTTGGCCTATAGCCAATTGTATAAAACTTGGAACATTTCCCACACATAATATTTGGGCCAGTTTGGACATATAAACGATTTAATTGGGTAATATTCATTTTTGAGTGAATATTGCCCAATCAATACAACATTGACAAACTGTTACAAAACCAAAGGATTTGCTTGAAGTTGTTTAAGAAAATTGCTGCTTTTATACGGCAAAAGTACGTTTCTCAGCATATCAAAGTGTTTGTTCTCAGATGGCCACATCGAAAAAAAATCTGATTTAATTATTTAGCAAACAATTTACAAAACCGATTGTGCGATTTCTTTTTGCGGTTTAATTGAGATTTCCTAGGAAGCTTTTATGTTCGTGATGGCATAAACAGGCATTTAAACGGTTTGAAATTAGGCTTACTTCGCTAAAGCAATTGAGTCGGCTGCTCATTTCAGACTGTTTACGACAAACAAGCTCAAATTAAACTCCTAAATTATTTGGCCGTTTTGTATTGTTTTTCAGTCCTTGTAAACAGACGAGTATCACTAGTAGCGAGTTAGAGCGCTTATGCCCCACACTAAATATGTCCAAGTCTACATATGTCAATATCGGAGAAATATATCAATGCAATACAGCAGAATGCCGCATTTCCGACACCCTTGCGACATTTAAAGCATATATAAGCATAAGCATAAAGCATTCCAGTTATGATAGTTGGATGCATTTCAAAAGTTACGCCCCTTTACCTCACGGAACCGTCCCTGGTTAATATCAAATTGACAGTGAAATAGGCCACCAGTTATTTTACTCTTTTCGCCGGACAATGTGTCACAGTATGCTTGATTGGTGTGTCACCTTCATATGTGTTGAAGTTCGTTAAAACATAAAGTTATACTTCAAGAGTTTCAAAAAAAGTTAATGTCGACTGCCCATTTACTTTGAACTAATATTAGATCATGTTTAGTTGATGCAATTTATATGTCTCAAATCAAAATATGATTTGGGTTATTGACGAAATTCTTTCACAAATTATGGGCGCTTATGGCTAGAAATCAAAAGAAAACAAAACCACTGTACAAACGAACTTGAATGGAATATTCAACATGTATATTATAAATTACACGAGTTTTTAGCATGAAATAAATGATCACACTTGAGGTCAAGAATGTTAGCTAGCGGTTCGCTTCAAAATCATGAGTGTTATATATAGTTATAAATTCCCATTAAGCATTTACCTCGATGGCAGTACATTAAATGAATATTTGTTATCATTGGTTTAAGATTGTTTCATATTTTGAATAAATATTGTGAATGACAGTGCTTTAATACATTTGTTTCTCATTTGTTTGTAAAGCATGATTCGACTCAATATAAATTATGATAAGAAAAAATAAACAAAGCAAACTGTTATCGAATGGACTCCAAAAATACAGCAGCCCAATTTAGTTTAGTAAACCAAAAATATGTTCTAACATTCCCACACTAGCTCTCTGTTTTAATGACAGAATGGACCTTAGAATGTATTTTTATATTTATTAAATCTAAATTCGTTCTGTGTTAATGAGCGCAATCACTTATTTGATTTTCCTTTGCCTTATTTCCAAGCAATTATTATCAGATCAAACAGCCCAACTATGTTATATGACTACAGCTGTCAACATAAACTATGAATTATGGGACTAGTATTGCGGAAGTTGCTTCTAGCGGTCGGTGACAGTGTTGCACTGACTGACCATTGCGGTCAAATAATTGCTATAGACATACAAGGGATGTTCCTTATTTCCAGAACAAACATTAGCATAGAAAATGTCAATACTTTTACCGTTATGGTAATCCAATAAGAACATTCGAATATGGGACGCACTATTTTGTTATAAAACATTTAATTTCATATGTTTGTCAATTGAAGTGTGTTTTCGCCTGCAGTTCTAACAGTTCTTAACAGCAATACTATTTAGTCTGTTTTGTTTTTGTTTTCATGTTCGCAAATTAATGCGATAAATTCATTCTTATAGCCATTTCATATTCAAGAGAAAAACATGATACAATTGAAATAAAAAAGAAAATTGTCAATAACTTACATAAATTTGATATCGTTGAGTACAACGCATTGAATGTATTTTAAATCATTTTTACAACCATTGTGAAAAAAGTAATTACAACATTATGTCAATCGTTCGTTGGCACGATTGTACGCGATGAGGTCTTATGTGAGGAAAACCGGTATAGCCGGAGGAAACCCACTAGCCCACATTAAACCTTACTAAATGATGTACCACATCGCTTACGACACTCTATCTTTCGCAGTTTTTTGAGCATTTTTCCAATTCAAAATATACTGGCTAGACATGCCCAGTAAGTTTAGAAATAACGTCGATATCATTATCGACACCTATCACGTGATTCTCAAATGCTAAATATACAAGAAACATTGCTTCTCAAAAGGACGGACAGCAAAGAATTGGAAACCTGCTGCAAAACAAGGTATACACAGAGTCCGACCAATTAAAATCGGTGATGATGTTGATCGATGTAAACTTCTGAGAGATTTTACCACGTGACGTGTTGGTTAAAATGTTTTGACAGGTTAGTGTGTGAAACCATCACGTGACCTGCAAGGTGCTTGGATCAACCATTCAGCGCTTAATGTAAAAAACTCAGCTGAGACAGCGTTTTTTAGACCATATGATTGTTGCAGGTTTTGAATGTGACCTCGGTATTCGGGTCCCGTTTCAAGTTATTTGAGCTTCAATTTCCCGACTGATTTGATTTGGAGGAAGACTAGCGTAAATTATATTATGATAGAGAATATTTGAGACGTTTTCTGTGATCTCCAAGAATAATGCGTGAATATTTACAATTACTTAAAGATAACGCTTTGCATTGATATTAATGAAGTCCAAGACATTAACTGTGTAAAGGTGAAAAGTAAAGGTGGACTGGCTACAGTTAGACATCATCAAAATAAAATTCAAATAACGAGAACGTTAGATTTAATCAGTGTATGCGAGTTATTTGGTCTTGTACATATGGCCTTAATGAATATTAAAGTGACACTCTCTTTCAAAATCAATGCATACACATGTATTACAAAGATAATTTTGAGTGATAAACCTTTAATTACTAACAAAATAACGCATTTACCGAAAATATTAATTACTGATATCAAGATTGTAACCGTGTATTTAATGGCTAAAAAGCAGAAATATTAAGATATTTTCAATTAATTGTGATCTACTATCGTTACATAAGGTATAAATACATGCTTTCTGCACCATTCTTTCAGATTAAACTCGGTATCCTTCATTGGAGCATTGTTTTCGTTATTTATTCATCATTTTTTTGGTATATTTAAACAATTTCATGAATTATGGTAAATCTTATTTGGGAGCAAGAGTGCATCTTTAATAAGATATCATGCAATTCATGAATCCATAAAAAAATGGCGGATTAGGCATCTGCAGCAAGTTTGATTTATTTGATTTCCCACAAATTAATCTTTTAGAATCGTTTCTGTCTAAGCTTTTCAGTAACCAATTTGAGCTAAAAGTTAACCATGGTGTTCAAGCCATACAAATATGAGTTTAACTGACGAATACAATTCATGGCAGACCTTAGTAACTAAAGGGATTTACAACGGAATTGTTCCATTTTTTCCAGCTTGCTGATTTTATACACAACCAGTTTATAATTAACGATATCTAAATGAACCGTTTGAATAGAAAAATGTCACCATTTCACCATTTCATGTTTTCTCGTCGAAGCGTATGTAATACAAAGGTTTTCGATTTTATATGAGTATATTTACGATTAACGAGCAATTTTGAATATTGCTGAAGCTTCCATGCCATTTTGAACTATACCGATATTTTTAAATCAATTCATAACTTTTTTCGAAGCAGTTAATCCTTATGACTAACTTTATCATTTCCCCACATGAATCAAGGTTTGCATGAAAAAAAAATGTTATGTGTTACCGGTCCTGAAAATCAGATCCGAGGGCACGTATGTACCGGATTTTAATTCAAAATATTTCTGGTATGTTTAATAACTCGAGTTTTGGATGCAGTTACTAAAACCTTTGCAATTTTCAAATGTGTCCTTAAGATTAAAATGCTAGACCAATACTTTTAAAACAAAGCTAAGCATGCCTACTTTATCCTCGAATGAGGGAGGGTTATAAACCGGATAATGGATAGATACCTGTATACACCACTCTTTTATGGCGTCAGAAACATGCAATATCACCAGATAAAGAGTGAATTACAATGCTCTTGTTTGGCTGTGCGTTTTAATTCAATTCAATCGGTGAGTGCAAGGGTATAAATTTCGTTCAAGTATACCTAACTGTCAGCATTCTTATATAAATGGAACTTTCCACTTTGTTCCTATGTTTGTTTACGTCCACCCAGTGGTATTGTGTTACATCATTGTATTGCATGTTACGTCTTGTGATGCTATCATGAAAAACATATTGTGCATTAAAGTACAATGCAATTTCGAAACCGTTGAAGCAGTCAATTTTAATGGCTATAGTGTTGTCATGACATGGTTCTGTAATGTCATTATGCTTAAATCTAAATATTTACATTATGGCATTGTTCAATAGAAGGTCGTTGTATGGTTTGGTCCTAATTTAGGGCCCATGAAAAAGGGAAGTGAATCAACATGCATTTCTTTATCAATAAAACTGTAAGTAAAGTCGTTTGCATAAGTTTTAATTGGAAATACATCAATCTTATTTATTTTTCAGACAAAGGCTGACATTAACTTCTGATGTTTATTACATCCAAAGCGAGTGTATGCCAACTACACTTCAATAGGGCACACATGACCTGACAATAACATGAAAGTTATCATATGTTCTGTTTTAAATCGTATACATAATTGTTTTATAACCACAAACTATTCTTTTATTGCCACATATGTTTTCATTATACTTGTTAATTACAATTCCATGTAATGTGTTCGACTTCTTTATTGCAATGAAGTATTTTACTCAACGTGGTCTCACAATTTGAACATCCATAAATGGCGTGTTTGAGCCTTTATATATTGTAAACTGTCGTACTTTCTAGAGAATTCCCATTCAATACATATGGTCTGTGCAATATATTTCATGAGGGGATAAAAAGTTTAAATCAGTACAGTATCACATACATTTTGTTTGTTATAATTAAAAAGTTCGTAATGAGAGCTATTCTTACCTTTCAAATTAATACCAAACTTAGGTTTACATCTAATAGTATAAAATCATTAAAATGGGTAACCCGGCGCTGAGTCGAATGTCTTGCATTATTACAAGAATACTAAAGAATATATGTTTTGACCTGTCTTGGATTTAGTTACGAATTGTATGAATGTAAATATCATAGACATGAACAAATGGTAATGGGATATGACAATATACAAATGTCAAAGGGGTGAATTAAAAGAGTGCATTTCGAATAGAATAAACTAATTTCGTTCATGCATTTCAATGAAATATGGTTTATATGTTAAATATCAACAATGACAATATCGTTTTGATATTTTCACTGCAAATTAAGGAGTAAGCTTTAAGAATTACTTTTAAAATCATTGTTGGTTACTTCCCCTCGTTTAAAACTTAACTCATTACTTTTGAGCTAGTAAATGTTGCCAAAAAATATAACCTGATCTTAAAAAAGTTTAGATAGAAGTATCTTTGCAAATAAACATAGTTTACTGTTTAATAGAAAATTGATAATCCTGTCTTTCAAAATGTTTTCTTACATTTGAAGCTGAGTGTTTGAATATTTGCTTTTGTTCAAAACAAATTATAGGCGAAAACAACTGCCCGAACATAAATCAAATACCTTTTTAAACAGTATGACTAGGTAGTAAGGAAAATTCACTCAACAATTAACAAGCTTTTAGAAAAAGCATTTAGGAAAAACAATTAAAATACCAATAAAACTCAGAAAATCGGTTGATTTCAGTGTAAGATCGTATTTAATTTCACTCGTGATCATAGAAGAACTATATTTTCGACTCTTGGGAATCTATGTTTCTATGACTCACGTGAAATCAAATACAATGTTACACTGATTTCAACAAATTTCCTATATATATATATATTATTCAGACCAAAAAACAGAGCACTTTGGTATTATCACAGTTTAAGTCAGATGGAATATGAAACAAATCCCTTTATTCAAGAATAACGAAACAGTTTCCTCGGAGAATTAAAATGTATTCTCAAACGATAGATTAGCACTCTAATGTAAAACCGAAGCTCTATTGAAAGGAACAAGAGGCTCAATAGGTCCATCAAACAAGAGCGTAGCGGAGCGAACGCTAATGCTAGTCTGTTTTTAGTCAACAAAGGGGTATAACTTTACACTTATTAAATCAAGAATATTGGGCCTTGCTACACACGTGTACATTTTCACAAGCAAGATGTATGAACTTCTTAATTGGTTATTAATGAACAGCAAAGGTAAAATGTTTGCACTTTTTTCTAATATAAAGGGGCACAATTATTAAATCCAAGGTTATGGATCTAGATCCATGTGTGTATTTTGTCACTAGTAACATGTGTCCAATGCTTCATGTGAATAATTTAAATGGTTATGCAGTAATGGTCAACGTAAACAGTGTGTGTAATAAGTATTCATTCGAAGCAAAATATTGCCTTCCGACGTAGCATTTATGACGCAATTTATCACGTGGTATACACACACTGGTAAAGTTATTGCATGACTTTTTCTAACTATCACGGTACTTAACTTGACAATAGCAAGTTCAAAGACATCAGCAAACTGGGATAAATATAGATAATACCATTTCCATATTGTAAAACTTAAAAGAAACCCGTTAAAAATTGTTTTCATAAAAACTGTATTGAAGCAGACGAATCGTCAGATTTCTGGAAAACAATAAAGCCATTTCTCAATAATACAAACAAAACTGAACAACCTAAAATCATCCTAAATAAAAACGATGTAACGGTCTCAAACAACGCTGATGTAGCAGAATAGTTCACACATTTCGAACTATCAATCGGCTAGATATATAAGTACAACCAAGACAACCATCCGAGTTTAAACAGAGTATATTCAGATACAACAATTTTGTAAAGTAATTTGAACACCATCTTATTCCTCGTTACATAATTAATTAAAGTATACACATATACAACGATAACATAATACGTTTGAATGTAAGAATCGGAAAATATAATATGATCACTATTAATAATGAGTATTTTACATATTAAATAGAGTATAAAGTAATTGAGCACAATTGTTTCACATGTTAACTCAACTAAAATTCAACTACAGCTATAACATAAAGAAAGCTACTTGAGTTGACCAAATTTTAGCGAACTCGTGAACCTTAAGAGTAAATCCGATCAAATTGAGCCGATTACAAACTTAGTTTATCATTCCATTTTCCGATCAGCTGAAACTGGTACAACTCACGCCTTTTTTTGAAATGCCTTACTTACATTAAGCTACTGACCGTCAAAGGGACAAGACACCAGTCAGATGGTCCCAAAATTGACAAATATAGTGTATCCTCAAAACAAGAATCGTCAATGCAAGCTAGTAAGCTAGCGAGGGGCCGATAATACATCGTTTTACATGATTTATCGAATATTCGCAACAAGTATGATTTTGTCTTATCTGAGGTTCCCCGTTTAAAAATAGCGCATAATGATTTTCCAGTTTAAATCGTACCTGTTTATAAGTACAGGTATATATACCGACGCTATTTTAACATCTAAAATTTCTAAATCTAGTGTGATTGACGTGGTAGACAAGGCCAGTAAATTTCGAATTTGAAACATGCGCAAAAAAACACAAAAATGCATGTGTCGGAAACGGTAAGATTCAATACGCTATACACACCGAGTTTTTGACAATTTCCTTCTTTCCTTGTGTTTCTATCATCTGGTTTCTAGCCCCTTGAAGTATTTTGCGTAGACAAAACTATCTCCCTGAAAAACTATCCCACTATTGTTTCGATTATTTAATTTTGATTTTATTTCGTATAATTTTCTGGACTCTTATATCAAGGATCATTGGTACAAAACGTTACAAAAATTTAGGGAGGGAGGGGTAGGGAGGGGGGGGGATTAAAAATATAGGGTCGGGTTACGTCATCGACGATATGCCTGCGTGTTCAATAGCTTATCATATAGAATATATAGGAGCTGACAATTTACTTGTTCTTATATTATTTTTGCAACTGATTTGCAATCAGACGAAGGTGTATGTATCTAGTCAGTGAAAAAATAAAATAATATCAGCGAATTAGCTAAAATCTGAAAGCACGTGCATTTCACGATGAAATATGCCATATGTTTAAATGTACAAACTTGTGTATAGAAAAAGCTAAAAACGAGCTCACAATTAAGTGTCAAAAACAAACATGATGACTTATATTTCACATATTCAAGAAAGAAGAGCCCTAATCTATTGAAAATGACATTGAACTGTTTTGCAATATTTTAGATAATTTTAATGTAGCTTTTAAACAAGTATTGATAAGCACACCTAGTTGTTTACATTCTATATATTGTGCATAATTTGTAGATATGCGTGCTGCTTTTTTGTGTCAATGGCTTTGTCTCTGTGCCATTGTACGGGGTTTATGTTAAAGAGTTCGACAATCTGACTTGTTTTCGTAGCTTTTCATATACGTATTGGTCTGCTCTAAAGTATGAATTCTTTCTTGCATAATGTTAATGAATTTGAGCACAAGTACGTGTGTCCGAAATTTCCGGATACCGGGTCAAGCTAAGGTTTGGAAAAAGAACCTGTGTATGTTATATGTTTGGTATTCATGATTGCTCAAGGAAGTTTAAGAGGAACTTTCGAGTTCAAAATGAGCGCGATTAATGTAAATTCCTTATGCAATATAGGTCAAGTTTTCTGGTGGAACAGTCGAAACAATGTATTACATGGATAGAAAGAAGAAGAAGTCACTATGTGTTGTCTGCCTGCCTACTCTCGTTTTAATAGTGCAAATATTTTATGAAAAATAATCAATGAACTTTTATTAATTCATCTTTATACAAAACTAGATAACGACAGCACTTTTACAATATAAAACAGGGCCTGAATACATGGCCAAATCACTACACCGCCATCTATTGAATAATAATTTGAATGGTCGAACGATAAAAAAACGTTTTTCTTAGATGTAGAGTTTGTCCCTGATACATGGGTACACACTCAACCCTAAATGTCAGTGATGCGTCTAATTTGCTTGGAGACAGGTCGTTTTCAACGTAAAGAGTGTGGACCACGCTTGTTTGTTGACAAGTTTTGAGGTAGTGGTGGAATAAACAAATCATCAGTTCATCTGGAAATTGCTGTGTGAATTTCCTGGGAAGTTCATATTACGTATAACGGCGACAAACGGTTCAAAAAGATACTTAAAAATTCCTTGTTTTGCAGTGAAAATATTCAATTTCACTGGTAAAACTATTTCATCCAAAGACATGAAAGAAATATACCATCAATATTATTATTAGAAAAAAAGATTCCTCCCTTGCAGCATCGGCAAAAAGATAGTAACTAAACGAGTACAGTTTCTTTCGCCGATAATACATGCTGAATTATCTACCCACAAAAGTGAAATCATCCAATGCAAACGAAGGAATCTTTTTTTCTGGGATGGCAAGCGAGTGCTTGTTAATTTAGGTGATTGACTGTAAAATACCTTTTCTTGCAAATGTTGAGCTACGGGGTGATTTTTTATCGACATGAATATACCCGCCTCTTTTTCCCTTTAAAGACACCCATCTGGAAATATATAAACACAATCGTTAGAATTTTGCCTTATAATACCTGGAAATACAGAATTGGAATTACGACGATCATTTGCTTTTAAGTATTAATATATTAGACACAAAATGAACCTTAAAGTTCGCGAAGCAGTGTGGTAGTTGGTCATTCTTTAAAAAGATCGAAAATGATATTAATTCATTGAATTGTTAATTTTCATGTTATGAAATTGCTACAGTTTTGTCACAATTCGTTTCCTACTAAATTACTATTCATGAGCACCACAACCTATTCATTGGCACCACAACGTTCAGAAAATCGAGCATAGTGCAGCAAGTATAACAAATAAAGTTCTAAAATTTGTAACGCGGCAACCTTTTGTCAATAAAAAAGCCACACACATGTAAAGAAAATGCTTAAACATAAGGCACGAGAACAATTCTCACGAAAATCCAGATTTTTACGTTGTCAATACTAACGTCTAGCAAGTTATGCAAGTTCTAGACGATCAGATATTAAATTTAATTCAGTACTTTTACATTTAGAACAACTCATGGCCATTTCTATGTGGAACTACATTCTCCATTTTTTTAAAATTTACTCGTATAAAGCTCTAAAAATGAAAAATAAGAAACCATACTCAGGCCACTCCTTTTTTATTTTTTGGTTTACAAGAATTTTTGGTAAAAATGTCCACCGGGTGGTCGAAAAAAAAGAAAAAAAAAGGAAAAAAGTCACATAAAAACATTGAAAATTTATATCATTTACTTGACATTTTAACATGTATAAACTATCAAAGAAACATTGAATATCACTCAGCAATACATTTGTTTAGCTTTAAGGGTATGCTAAAGCAAAAGTGAATGCAGAACACTTAAAAACTGACCAATATAAAAAAATTAAAAAAAGAAGAAAAGGCGAATTTTACGCATTAAAATACACAAAAATTGCACTGTATTAAAACAATACATTACATTTTCTAAATGTTGTTTCAGTTTTTTCAATATTGGAAAATGTCAATAAAGTGAAATAATTACCAATTTTGAAAATAAGGAAATAACAGTTTATGAAGACATTTGAGTTTTAATATTATGAAAACAATTCCTGAAAAACTAAAAACCAAACTATACCTAGATTTGAGTTTTCATAACCCTTACCATGCTTGGTACTAGTTGCATGTTACCCGATCCATGCAAAGTCCGGATATTTTCAGACAGGGATATTTACCATGGGATGTTCACCAAATCCATTTCAAATTCAAATCTTGCAGCAAATTACCACATCAGTACATAAAAATCACATAGCAAAATAATAAATCTATTATGTGACTTAACATTATGTACCAATGATAGTAAACTGACAGAGAAATCCATAATTTTATGTATCGGATATTTTCATCTTCTTCCAACTCCGCCATTTTGTGTATACATGCATTCACAGGGCATCTATACTTTATGCTTGTTTATTTTTCATTTTAAAGAGTATTCCTTGGTTACAACAACAAATTTCATTAACAGTGAACTATCAAGCTCATTACAAATTGAAATGGACTTATTCAAAATAGTTTTCCGTGTTGTTTTATCTAAATGTTCTGCACACAACTCGCAGACATTAGTAAATGTCATTGACACATGTGTTCAACTCTGTCATTGTTTTTACTCTTCTATCCCAAACATGAATAAACATGTAATCTAGAATAAACACAAGTTTTACATTGACTCAATGACAAGTATTTCCAAACTATTCTGTGATTTAAAATCCATAAACACCACCGACCGAACTTGTGAAACTAGGTCACCGGTGTCAACTTAGAAATTTTACTTTCGACTTCACCACTCACACTTAGTGCACTGTTATTTGATATTTAACCATAACATGTTATAAAATGTTTTTCTCACACGTTATTTTCAGATATTTGTGTCTACTAATTCGATGGCAGCCGCTGACACTTTTATTTTTTTATATAAACAACAATATTTTCATGACCTAAATTGGCGGGGAAAAACAACAATCACGTGACAGTTATTGTTTGTGTCGGCTGTTAAATTTGCTAATGTTTATTGCCATTGTTATTTTAACAACTCCTGCATATTTAAATTAATTATTTCATACAAAGAATGACTGCTATCGTCAATTCTACCATTGCCAACGGCGCTGCCATAACAGTTGACTGGCACACATGCTATCACTATAAATTGGCGAATACGCCTAAGAAACAACAAACCAGTCGAGATCTACTGCATTCGTACTCTTATCTGTTCGTTTTTCTTTCGTTTCGCACCAAAATCAATAAGGTCGGGAAAGTAATTTTGAAAAAAAAGTGAAAATCAATTTTATTTTTTTGTACTTTTCGGAAAATTAGACCCGCCGGTTTTGTAAACCAATTTATATAAAAGTAGTGGCCTCACTGTTTACATCCATATTCCACTCATCGGCACTGTAACGGAAGACGCGTTAAGCATTTTCAACACATAACAAAATGTTATGGCTCCAATGATTACCCGGCGTGTAATTAGATTTTGATTTTAATTTACCTATTAATTAAAAGATAATTCATAAATCTTTCCGTCTTTGATTATATCGTTGACATGTACAAAATCAATTTCAATCCAGTTATATAATACAAGGGATTTTTCTTTTACTTTGATAAAGCGATTTGTTTTCTTATTTCTGCAAAGGATGTTTGCATATTTGCATTAGCAGGATATTAGTTCAATTAAGGTGTCAAAAACACATTTATATAAGAGTGAAAGTTCTAATGTTGCTTTTTACAGATACTTTAAGCTGTCTATATACAAATTAAATGTGTTTTAGATCTTGCCGTATTTAGATATAAGTAAGATGTTATATTCCTGTTTGTTATTTCTGGATTGTTCAGTGTTCTTTCCCATTTAATTAAAGTGCTTTGCTATTTTTAGACATTCTTCTTATTCATCTCCAGTTAGTATTTTTCTTTTGGTTTTCTCATCCTTACTGGACAAGAAAAATTTAAAAAGCAATTTTGGTTTAATTCTTCAAGCTCATTCTAAGGTGTAAAAAGCACTGCATTATATATGGTATTTTAGGCAAAAGAACGGATTTGATAACCGTTAATTTACAAATGAGTGTCATTGTTCATTTATTCCAATTAATTTTAAAAAATCTAATTGATCATTTCCTGCATCTAATTAAGATTCGTACCAAAGTAGTAAAGTTTTGTTTTATTTCAGTTAATAAAAATAATCAAGTCCAATTTATTGTATAGTTTGTGATTAGCTAAATAATAATGCCTTGTGACCTACTGCAATCATTGGAAAGGGTATTGCTTGCTGAGTATCAATACGTTCAATACTAAAAGTAAAAAAAATGAAACTATATGTACAATGCAGATACAGTTTTTGCACTTTGTATTTTGTTCTTTATTTTTAAAATAGTATGTGAATCCCTTCTGTCCACATAATTTTAGGTATCAGGTGCGGATCCAGGACTTTCGATGATTTGGTTTAAGGAGGGAGGGCACAACTCATTAATCAAATTTATATTATGTAAATGTGGTAAGGGTTGGGTTGTCCAATGTCGAATCTCGTGCTAGCACGACTTTCATTTTTGAATGTCCAAAGTTCAATGTTGAGCTGGCACGACTTTCATTTTTAAATGTCCAATGTCCAATGTTGTGCTGGCACGAATTTCATTTTCGAATTTCCAATGTCCAATGTTGTGCTGACACGACATTCATGATTGAATGTCCAATGACTTGCTAGCACGACATTTATTTTTAAATGACCAATGTCCAATGTCGTGCCAGCACGACTTTCATTTTTTAATGTTCATTGTCCAATGTCGTGCCTGCACGATTTTTTATTTTTGAATGTCCAATGCTGTGCTGGCAAGACATTCATGTTTGAATGTCCAATGACCTGCTTGCACGACATTCGTTTTTGAATGTTCAATGTCTTGCTAGCACGACATTCATTTCTTAATGTCCAATGTCCAAGGTTGTGACAGCACGACATTCATTTTAGCTTGTCCATTGTCCAATGTTGTGCTGGCACGATATTCATTTTTTAATGTCCAGTGTCGTGCCAGCGCATTTTCTATTTGAATGTCAATTGTCCGATGTTGTGCTGGCACGACATTCATTTTGGAATGTCCAATGTACATTCATTTTTAAATGTCCAGTGTCCAATGTTGTGCTAGCACGACATTCATTTTTGAATGTCCAATGCCAGCACGACTTTCATTTTTGAATGTCCAATGTTCAATGCTGTGCTGGCACGACATTCATTTTTTGAATGTCCAATGTCCAATGACGTTTGTTAAACTAATTTCACCCAGCTATCTTAATCTATGAAATCGGAAATGCAGAAAAAATGCAATTTTAGTATAAAAAAGTATTTTGGTTTTAGTTGTTATTATTTAATATTACATTGATAACAACACGTGATTATGTCAATCAACCAGTCGAGCAGCATAAATTAATTTATTAATTAAGTGACCATTATCGGTTTCTTAAGGCTAATCAAAAGACGATATTTTAACAAATATAATTTGTTGAAGAATTCCAGCTTTTGGTATCTTTTTTTTACACTCCGAATGATTTGCCACACTATTTCGTCATATAAAAAGGCGTTTCACTAACACATGAGCGAGTCGCTTTAATTTCGTTTTCGGCAAAAAAGTGAATAGCTCAACATGATTTATTTTCGCTGATGGCGTCATATGCCCGTTTACCAGTAGTCTGACCCTTCATTTGGAACGAATATGGTAAGACTATTTTGAAAAATTTTCTCTGAATGGTATTTCGAAAACCATCCAAACTATGTAATCACACACCCTCCGCACATACAAACGCACAGACATCACACTTAGTAGTCATAAGTGCCTAGGACATATCCAATTGCTTTTATGTAAAGCGCCAACTCTGAGTAGAATTTCAGTCTTGTGTTTGCTTCACGGAACATTAAGTAAGCCTTTGATGTGCTACCGGCTTTGCTGCGGAAACAAGGTAAGATGTGTTCGCGTCGCAAAGATGAACAAGAAACCTAAGCTTTATAGTGCTCGTATTATAGCATGTATTGTGTGTGTGTGTATACACGAACATAAATATATTTTTTTTAAATGTGTTGTACATGAGATGAAGAATACATTTACCATCCCCGAATGATAAACATGCAGTATTGTTACATGACGTCCTATAGAAATCGGCGTCGGTCTTTTCCCGAACTCGGCAATTACAATGAAACTGAACTGGTCCGACTAAAATTACGGAATGACAATGTGTAATAAATTCAAAAGCTTAACTTTTCAGTAATTTAGTGCTTTTACTTTGAACGAACGATGAATTAGAACAATTATCATAAATGGTTTTTAATGAATTATTGCACAAAAAGTGGATATTAGTGGCGACACTATGGTATGCAAATATGTTTCAATATGTACATGACAAGTCAACAATTATTATTGATGTATCGAAATTGTATTCCAAAATTAAGAAAACTGAACAGACAGATGTACACTTAACAAAAAAGTTCACATGAGACATGAAACATTACCTCTGTTACTGATAAAAGAATATACATGCATGCTTTAGTATGTAGCGTGCTTATGTAATGGAAATAAACTGGGGACAAATCAAGCGGTCGTACAAGTTACGCCTACCACGATATTGTTTAATGACGTATAAGACCTTAAGCTGCAACTTGACCATGCTCCCTACGCAGGAGTAATTTTGAAGGGTATGATTTTCCCAAAGCTAAAGCAAAACGCTACAAAATGGGGGATGTTTACCCTCCGAGGGAGGGTGCGTAAGTGAGAAATAGTTATACTACGTTACTCTTAATAGGTTGATAATAGTGGTTATAGTGTTCTCTTATAAAAACGTTTATGAGGTAAAAAGTTGGTAAAACATCGTCATTAAGTTCTATGAACATTTTCAACCTGCGCGAATTTGGGTATATTACGTTACTTTTAAAGTGTAACATAAAACAACTTTTTTAACAAAATAATAAAAACAAATAAAGTCATGTTATTTTCTGACACAAGGGGTATGTCATATTTTAAATAGGTATTAAACGATTTTATCAATAATCCTCCAAACTTTGCTATGATTGTGTAGATAAAACGTGTGTAATTTGCGTTACTAACAGTTATAATTTTCACAATAACAATTAATGCCGGTAATACTGTATTAATAAATATTGAAACACTGCAGTTATAAACAAATGAACTAGTAATATAACATAGGTAACTATAATTTCGTTACATAGGCAAAAGGTTTGAACATTACCAATTTAATGTTGGAAATGGGTAAGATTAAATAGAATTGCAATCAAATAAGTGTTAAAACACAATTATATAAAAATATGTTTTTGTTTAACAGAAATTGCAAACTGGCATTTAAAAGAGAGATGTTTAATCTATACTCAATAAAGCGTGTAAAACATTTAAATGCAGTTTATAAACATATACATAAATTGATAAACAAGACGAAAATCTATTTTCTTTAAGATAAATTAGATTTTAAAAGTGTGCTCTAGTAAAGGGTCAGGCAGCTTGCTTGGATGAGTTCGTTCGCAGTGGAATTGTGAACAAAGCTTTGCTTCTCCCTTGCTCCAGTTCAATTGTCCTGAGCAGCTGCTGTTGGAAAACCGTGTAAGAATGTTTCATAGACATATGACGGCAAAGTCTTCCATGGGTACTGATACATTCGAAGAGCTGGCTGACTACCCCGCTCATTTAAGTCATTTGAATGCAAAATAAGGTTTACGCCATCATTCTAGATATGTGTTCCAAAAGAAAGAACTCCTACGGACTTGAAGACTTATATGGGCAACAATGTCAAAACCCAACTGTTACGTCTCCTTTTTGACAAGCAAAAACTGACAACTATGCAGAATAGCTTTGAGAACTCTTGCTACTATGTTCTAAAAGAAATGTGTTACAGACTTGACGCACTGTTGCAATATTTTCCGAGGAGCAATTGTTTTCATCCTAACAAGAGGCAGACTCAAACAGGGTCATTGTAAGATCTCCGGACACAGATGTGCTCAGTAGTTCCAGCCATTCATAGCTTCACAATGTGTTATACAACAAGTCGGTTTGTTAGGAAAGAGAAAATGGTGCACCTTTAAATCATAGAAAAGAACCAATTTCAATACCATATTGCTACACTGTCTAACTTGGTCTTCTTCTTGAAGGAATCGAACGCTTAGTCTGCTGTATGGTAAACCAAAATATACACAGATGAACAAATTGAGAAATGGTACATTCTGCCAAATTAAGGTCAATGTAACTCTCTTGATTCGTACAGCAGTATCATAATGAGTTTACTGCGAACATGTAGGGCATCCCTTGAAATGCATGTTCACCGAGTCAACTATAAAGTGTACGTCTGGCTTCACTCCCATGAAAATTATCCACTACGACTTTCAGATGTAGAACATAGTGGTTGGAAAAGGGCCAAGTGGTATCGAATACGAGTGGGCAAGTGGTAATATTTTATCGCAAGAAATGAAGTGTACTAGTGAAGATGTAAATTCCAGTGACTCGGAAAAAGACGGCGACGAAGTGGAGCCTGATAATATGATTGACTTCGTGTCAGGGTGTTGATATTTCGCGAGCATATCAATAATTAAATGACATTACTTTTACTATAATGTATAACCTTATACACGTAAATAATGCATAATTGGTAAGATGTTTCATTTATGCATTCTGTCAAATATAGGACACATAACATCAACATATATGTCAAATTGTTTGAATGCACTATTTGAGAACTACACATAAAGGAACATATTTTTTCGAGGGTCTACAGCACATTTCTTGTCTGTGTTTTTCATATTATTTGTATAATAATACTATTTTAATGTAGTAATTTTGCTTAGTTGATGATGTTCTTGTTAACTGTGGTTACGTAAACTACAATTTAAAGATGCAATAGTATAACGGTTGTAGAATGTAATTGCTATATCTAGTCCATTAACATAAAACATTTAGTGTTATGTTATCTAGTCAAAATGTCAAGTCATGCTATTGGAATTAAATGTCTTGTATTTTATTTAAAGATTGATATTTTTTGTCATAAATTTTTAATAGTAAGAGTCGCTCATGTTTTGCAATTAAAATTGGCACCACAGAATAGAGTTTTGATGAGAAAAGTATTAAGTCGATAAATCAAGATCTTTTTAATTTAAAATTGATTGTAACGCATATTTTACAAGGTAACGTAATTCTACATGTACATTCACCAGATTATGTTCTTGGTTTTCTTATGAATGCTTGTAGTTTGCTTTTGTGCCATTAACAATGATCATTGTATAGATAGGATTGCAAAATGGCGACAAGTGCTCATTGAAAGCTTTATTCGTTTAATACGAACAGGCAACATATTTTCTATGATGTGACGTATTATACCTGCGAAAGCCTAACGGTGAAAACATTATGTCTTGTTCATCTGTACTGTCTGAAGTTTTATGTCTTATTAAATTTTTCTCGACAAATCAATGCAGATTCTTTTGATGCTTGTTGTTCATCATAAAATATTGCCAGTCTAGAAGTAAAGTACATTACAATATTCGTAGACAAGAAACATCTGTTTAGCTGAAAAAATATTGGTGTGTATTATTACGGCATATCTAATAGAATAAAAACAAATTTCTGTACTTTTTCCTTTTATTTAGTGGTAGTATTTTACAAGTGAAAATTATGTTCGAGAGTTGAAAAAAAAATTGGTAACGAATTTTAAATGCTGTAGTTTCCAGACACCCAAACGGTCAAAGCGTAAACATGTCTAAAATGCTTATAAGATGATACACTTTCATTGAATCATGGTCTACAAAATTGCCCTTCAGGGGAGCAAAACCATTTCTCCCTCACAGCCTAATGGATCTTAAGCCAAACACCTTATCAAGAGTGCACTATTTCTCAGCCGTGCCTCGGACAGATGCCATACATTTCTGTCACATTGAGGAAAAGTAGCTTCATCCAAATAACGGTTCTTCTTTCAATTAATGAGAATGAATCTGTTGGAACAAAGTCAGACTTTAGTTTATTTGAGATAGCAACTTCAGTTTATTAAGTATTTCAAACTGACTGTATTTATTCGAAGTTTTGACGTCTTTGCCTTGCGAAGACATTCACTTCAGTTTAGAATTAGCGTGACTTTTAGTTATTACGAATAATCAAGTCCATTTTATTGTATATTGTGTCTTTTGTTGAATAATAATGCCTTTTGAGCCAATCTTATCTTCATATTATTGGAAAGGGAATTGCTTGCTGAGTATCAATCAATTCAATATTTCGAAGAACCATTTGAATAATAAGAAGCATAATTGAATTTATTCAAAGTTTTGACATCTTTGTCGTCTGAAGCTATTCACTTCGGTTGAAAATTAGCTTACTTTCAGACTCTCAGTTTGGATTAAAGCCAAAACATGGGACAGTCGACGTGTTTGTCATCCACGCGCCTTAATAGGTGCCTGAATAACAAAACAAACGTCATATGCTGCGTTCTGTGGACTACTCGGTGGTATGTGATCGGTTTCTAGATCATGTGGTACAAGATTATTTTAAGCTTGTCACGACAGCAAAATGTTAGCAATGTTTTAAGATATGTATGATGACGTTAAATTATGTACGAAATGTTGGAAAAAAATCCACCAATTTCCATGAAAAACACGTCGACTGTCTAGTTTTAATTGGCCTATTTCAGGGCGTGTCTTCTTGCATCATGTTCTCAATTTACTTATTTACTCTTTTATCATGGTACTGCATATATTAAGCATTTACATTTAATTTAGATATTTACCATTTGTATAAATATAATAATCTATATTATGTTTTATCTGTGTTAATTATTTGTTTCTCTTTTCTTTCTTATTATGCCATGTATCATTGTGACCATAATAATTATTATTTGGCATATCATATTTTGACAAGAAACTGTTATTTACATGTTTACGACAATAAACAACTCTGTCTTTAAACATTTACTTGGTAATCGGTCAACGAAACAATCATTCTCCTAATTGTGATCGCCGACGACTGCCTATAATTAAATGAGACACAGGAAGGGCTCCAAGATCACCTCAGCGCGTTTACACGGTACTGTGAGAGGTCGGAACTACATGTGAATGGTTTGAACACATAATTATGGTTTTCAAAATAGACGGGCGTTTTTTTAATAGTCAGTTGGACTAACAGCCGAATAGCGGCCGATGCTGTTGAAGAATTCAGTTATCTAGGTCTACAGTTCAGTTTGGCTTGAACGGAATTTTCAAAACTCTAGCCTCTAAATCAGAACAATCATTACACTGCCATTGAACAGTATGATAAACCTTTTCGAAACACACTTTTAATTTTATCATGTGGAGCTGCAGCGAAGTTTGGGGATTTTTGGCAGCCGAGAAAGTGAAAATCGTTTACCGGAAGTTCCTTGAAAGTTAAGATGCCAACAGTCAACGCAGCGTTCTCTGTGTAGTGCGATCGTTATTTCGCATTTTAAATATATGTAAACTTTATTCAAATTGATATATTCAATCTGGTAATGTGTTTTAAACTTCTACTGTACAAAACTGTCAAAAGTGGCTGTTATTTTTACATCTGTTAGCAAAAATCGCAGAAAGTATGGAAACCTTTTCTTCATCAAGGCAAATATTCAGAGGCACAGGTTTGCAAGAAAGTGGCAATCTATTTTTTTATTCTTCAAATTTCGGTAGCCTTTTAGAATTGTTCTGATATTCTAAAGACAGTATGATGTCAGATGGTTCAAAAAGCACTCTTGCTGATGAACTTTTCTTGGCACGCTTTTTTCATGGCGATACTTTGTAAAGCAGGGAACAAAGTAGTGAGTTATAGGAGAACTGGTGTCATTTTTAAAGTTTTTCTTCAGCTTGGCTGGTGAAAATAGTGTCTTTCGTTTTATGATTTTAAGTTAAGATTGTATGAGTGCGGGAATCGATGAGATGTATTTGGTTCAGATGGAAATTGTTTTCTGCCGATGAAGCGACAATGACAATTTCTTTCGACGCATCATATTTAAGAAATAAAACACAACACTGAGGGTTATATGACATTATAAGGACCGGCCAGTCAGCCACCAAAGGTGTATATGAACCGAGGTGTTAGCCGAGGTCCATTCACCTTCGGGGGGTGTCTGACCGGTCCTTATAATGCCATATGGCCCGAAGTGATGTGTTATAAGAACGTCCAGCCAGCCACCAAAGGTGTATATGAACCGAGGTGTTAGCCGAGGTCCATTCACCTTCGGGGGGTGACTGACCGGTCCTTATAATGCCATATGGCCCGAAGTGATGTGTTATATTTCTTATATTATACCGAACACTTTTCATTACACGACAATATTTTTAAATGTGTTTTATTTTACAAACCTGATAATGTTTACTTGCGACAAGTTTTCGCCGTTGTGAAAATAGCAAGCCGCACTAACCAATTGTATGACGTCACCGGTCCATATCATATTTTTGGCGAGGTCCGGACCGGCCAAAAATATAATATGGACCGCTGACGTCATAAAACTGGATTTTCATCAAAATACAGTGATATACGGACCGATCGAGATTATATATATAAAGAAGGGACAAATTTATGTGAGGTATAATATAAGTGAATATTATACAGTTTATGTTAAAGGGTGTGTGTGTGTGTGTCTGTGCGTGCGTGCGCGCGTACGCGCGTGTGCGCGTACCTGTGCGCGTGTGTGTGTGCGCGCGCGCGTGTGTGTGTTATTAATACTTTTATGAACACATGATTGATAACAAGGTTATTATATGTTGAGAGTTAAAAAACCTGTACTCTTCATGCATGGCGGGCAATCATTGGAGCCATTACATTTCGTTATGCGTTGAAAATGCTCCAGCCCGTCTTCCGTTATAAGTGCTAATGAGTGGGAAATGGACATAAACAATATGTTTATCTTCTTTTCGTCTATCTCATTTCCATATGGAACCTTATTGATGTCACTTGAAGAGATCCATTAGATTGTCAACAGACAGACAGTTCTTGACATGCCATGTCCGGTAAATATGAGAAATTGTTCATAACTTTAATGAAATCATCGCGTTAAATGTGTGAACACCAGGGAATACAATATGAGAATTCAGACAAAACAAACTGAGGGGTGAAAGCGAAAAGGTTATATCTTCTTCTTTATTTAATGGTACTTAGAACTTTTTCGAATTCCCTCGAAACGCACTTCTTAAGTTAATTTGCTAAAATATGAATAACCGTAACATATTGTTCGCAGTTAGGAGCTTTTTGGCGGCACTATTTATCATACTTTCGGAGTGATGGAACCTATTTTACATGCATGTATGGCTAATCGAGACTGTAGTCACACATGTATATAAGCACATGCTTCAGCGTGCGTGAAAGTCAAAGTGGCATTATCTTGAACGTCGACGTGTGAGGTCGATAATAAATAAGATGACGTATTAGGTTGGGGAACGTTAAAAAGTACGAAATGTCGTGAATTTGGTCTTACTTTGACGCGTTGGAAACCGATGACAACAAACCATCCCGGGCACCCCGACAGGCGCATCTTGTAGGTTAGAGCGTCCCCTAAATGAAAAACTGGTCCCAGCCGCGGCAAGTTCAGGGATGCTGAGATATCTTGGACAACGCCCATCCCATTTTTAGGCATTTTTCGCTGCATTTTAGAGTGTAAAATAGCCTTGTAAGCGAATTGAAACGGTGACGCAATGAGGTCAGAGATGCGCCGACGGTTGGGGAACATTGAAAAGTACGAAATGTCGCGAATTTGGTCATACTTTGACGCGTTGGAAATCGGTGATCGCAAACCATCCCGGGCACCCCGACAGGCGCATTTTGTAGGTTAGAGGCGTCCCCTAAATGGAAAAACTGGTCCCAGCCGCGGCAAGTGCAGGGATGCTGAGATATCTTGGACATCGCCCGACCCACTTTTAGGCATTTTTCGCTGTATTTTAGAGTGTAAAATAGCCTTGTAGGCGAATGGAAACGGTTAGGCAATGACGTCAGAGATGCGCCGAATGTGGCGTATCTTAGGAAATCGAAAGGGCTAAATTTCAAGACCAGAACCAACCTCCTAGCCCTTTTGGTACAGGAGATATCTTCGAGATTTGCATTGCCGTATCGGATAGGTTGGGGAACGTTGAAAAGTACGAAATGTCGCGAATTTGGTCATACTTTGACGCGTTGGAAACCGGCGGCCACAAATCATCCCGGGCACCCCGACAGGCGCATCTTGTAAATTAGAGCGTCTACTAAATGGAAAAACTGGTCCCAGCCACGGCAAGTGAAGGGATGCTGAGATATCTTTGACACCGTCCACCCAAGATTTAGGCATTTTTCGCTGCATTTTAGAGTGTAAAATAGCATTGTAGGCGATTTTAAACGTTGACGTAATGACGTCAGAGATGCACCGACGTTAACGTAACGTAGGAAATCGAGAGTGCTAAATTTCAATACCAGAACCAACCTCCTAGCCCTTTTGGTACCGGAGATACCTTCGAGATTTGCATCTCCGTACCGAGTAGGTTGGGAAACGTTGAAAAAAACGAAATGTCGCGAATCTGGTCATATTTTGACGCGTTGGAAACCGGTGACCACAAATCATCCCGAGCACCCCGATAAGCGCATCATGTAGGTTAGAGCGTTCCCTAAATGGAAAAACTGGTCCCAGCCACGGCAAGTTCAGGGATGCTGAGATATCTTGGACACCGCCAACCCAAGATTTAGGCATTTTTCGCTGCCTTTTAGAGTCTTAAAATAGCCTTGTAGGCGAATGGAAACGGTGAGGCAATGACGTCAGAGATGCGCCGAATGTGGCGTAACTTAGGAAATCGAAAGGGCTAAATTTCAAGACCAGAACCAACCTCCTAGCCCTTTTGGTACAGGAGATATCTTCGAGATTTGCATTGCCGTATCGGATAGGTTGGGGAACGTTGAAAAGTACGAAATGTCGCGAATTTGGTCATACTTTGACGCGTTGGAAACAGGCGGCCACAAATCATCCCGGGCACCCCGACAGGCGCATCTTGTAAATTAGAGCGTCTACTAAATGGAAAAACTGGTCCCAGCCACGGCAAGTACAGGGATGCTGAGATATCTTTGACACCGTCCACCCAAGATTTAGGCATTTTTCGCTGCATTTTAAAGTGTAAAATAGCATTGTGGGCGATTTTAAACGTTGACGTAATGACGTCAGAGATGCACCGACGTTAACGTAACGTAGGAAATCGAGAGTGCTAAATTTCAATACCAGAACCAACCTCCTAGCCCTTTTGGTACCGGAGATATCTTCGAGATTTGCATCTCCGTACCGAGTAGGTTGGGGAACGTTGAAAAAAACGAAATGTCGCGAATTTGGTCATAATTTGACGCGTTGGAAACCGGCGGCCACAAATCATCCCGGGCACCCCGACAGGCGCATCTTGTAAATTAGAGCGTCTACTAAATGGAAAAACTGGTCCCAGCCACGGCAAGTGAAGGGATGCTGAGATATCTTGGACACCGCCCACCCAAGATTTAGGGATTTTTCGCTGCCTTAAAAAAAGTCTTAAAATAGCGTTGTAGGCGAATGGAAACGGTGACGCAATGACGTCAGAGATTCGCCGACGGTGGTGTAACGTAGGAAATCGAGAGTGCTAAATTTCAAGACCCGAACCAACCTCCTAGCCCTTTTGGCACCGGAGATATCTTTGAGATTTGCACACCCGTAAATGGCTTTACGTCGTCCGTATTTGATGGATTTCGTACCAAAATCGCCCCATTTTTAACATTGATGTATCAAAGACTATGTTTATAAGGTTTTAATTTGTGATCTTGGGACATTTTATATCTCTATTTAACTGTCATACCTTACGATAGTTTGTCCCCGTCACACGTGACAAACGCTGGAAGCGCTCAAAGGGCCTCATTTTCATACATAAGTAATAGTTCGTGTTTTGAGATGGGAGTGATGAAAATTGCTGAGTTTTACTAACATTGCTCTAGACGTATTTTGCAAATACAGACCCAATGAATGTATATGTGTACAAGTTTTATTATTATCCTCTTTACTTAAAACACTGTCATAACTTTTAACGTGTTTTCGGGGAAAGGGATATTTTTTCTGTAGCAAATAACTTCAATAATTATTCATGATTTTGACTCCAGAGTACGCCAACATTTTAAATAATCAAATAGGGGTTCCTGTGTTTTTATTTTTATTATTTATGTAGCCTGTTTAAAGAAAACACTTTTACTGTACATTACGCTATGTTTTCAGCAAAATCACAAACTTAGTATTTCTTTAACGGCAGACATTTTATACGACGTACTGTCGATAGTCGTAAAACTTACGTCATTTTCTTTCTTGCACACCGGATTAATAATTATATATAAGAGGCCACTAGGCGGGCCCGAGGGACAGAAATTTCGATTCGGACCGTAAACAAATGATTGGTGCTTTTTATTGAATACCTAAAAGTATCGATTTGTAGGGAAAATACTTATAAAAATGAGTTTTTGTACATGTCACTAAAAAGCGCGCGTGACGTTGTTTATTAACGTCATGGCGTGTAGTAAGTTAAGATCAAATACTTCATCTAAAAATCGCAATAATAAGAAGTGGCGCGTTGTTGCGCGTGACTCATCTGACATGTGGTACCCGGTGGAATTTTCCAGCACGGCTAAATTTAACGGAAATGCATATCTGGTGTGAAGAAAACCTTCTCGGCGACCCTATGCCACAATCAATCTAAAATAATGTGCGTTTATGAATCTATTATTCAACTCGATTCAGTTTTAACAACGATTCAGTTAATTTGCTATAAGTAAATTATCATACAGGACGCTGTCTCCTTACCCCGCTCCTAAACGTTACGAAACAAACGTTTGTTTTTTTACAGAACGAATGTCCTTGAGGCATAATGTCGGTCATCCTCATGTTCGAACACACATTCCCATGGTAAAATCATCGTGCCAGCAAAGACGTATAATTATCCCTACTGCGTAATTACGTACATTGTGAGTCCAATTAACGGGCAATTGAGATGTCATGTGGTTTTAGTTCCTTAGCACTTGAAATGTACTCGAAAGGATAACTTTAAATGTCATGAGGGCACACGTAGGTAGTGTCTTAATTACATTGCGTTAGAGATTACATTATATTTTTTCCTAAGCAATGCACAGGTATGTATAATACACCAAACAAAGGGCATTCTAAATGTAGTATATGAACACTTTAACATATCTAGTGCTTGCTACTACAACTGCCTTTATAAGTCTGATATGCATTTGGCGCAGCTCTGAATAATTATAAACCATTAAACAACGTAGAAACGCTGATCCTGAGAGAAATGTATAATAGAAGAAAACATTAAACGCAACGTATATTTTGAAAGAACATGTTCATACCGAAGAAAGACAAGCAATCATCAAGTGTATGAACAATTCAGGTTTTTTATATGGCCACACTGAAAACACCCACACGAATCAAGTATGTGTCTGCATATATAGTCAAGTCCACGACAATTCAATGTTTTAATACAGGATGTGTGGTTCTGCGACATATGTAGGCCAGGCTTTATACACTGATGACTGCAACTTAACATTTCATTTCTATTCAGAGTGTGTACGTAGTCGTGCTAAAGCGCATCTGAATAATTCCAAATACTACAACTTAATAACCTGACATTAAAATTTCAATCAACAGGCAATTGAGAAGTCGTACTGTTCAAAATTATATGTTAAATTGCTATTTATATTTCCTTTCATTTTTATTTAATGAAATGTCTGAGAGATTCAATATAAATGAGTGTCTGGCATTTGTCACAGTAGTACACTATTAACATCGGCTCCGTGAAATTAACGTCTGTGCAAAATTATTAGCATTTCGAAATATTTCCGGTGATTTAAAAGTTATGGTGCAAACACTTGTTCATACAGCAAAGACAACTTACATTTTCTAAACTTTGACTTACTTTATTATTTAAAAGATTTAAAAAAAGTAAATGGCCAAAATTATTTTAGACGTTTAATCATTTACGAATATTTGTATATATTTTGATATCGAGCCTGCTGAAGCATGTAGCATGTTGATGTAATGGAAATAAGGGGGGGCACGCCCAGCAGCCATACAAGTTACCCTACCATGCTATGGTTTAATGATATAGGTATTTAAAGCCAATTTCCGTATCAATAGTGTTTCTTAAATGGTGCATTTGACAAGTGCCATACATTTCTGTCACATTAAAACAGTAGTTTCATCCAAAGAACGTTTTTGCTTGTAAGTGTAATTGATTAGAATGAATATGCTGGAACAAAGTGAGACTCTAGCTTATTTGAGTTCGCGGTTTCAAGTAATTAAGTATATAAAACTGACTGCTGTCCAAGTTTATCTGAACGTTGTGGAAGTGGTAATTGTTTGTATAATTGAATTTATTAAACGTGTTGCCATCTTTATCTTGTGAAGCTATTCACCTCAGTTTTCAATTAGCATAACTTTTAGATGCCTACACCGGACACCGGACACAGGATGTGTTCTACACGCCTTAATTTAGAGGTGTCTGAACTTTATATGCTGCGTTTGGGAAGTTCTGGGAGGCCTATGATTCGGTTTCTATAGGGGACATGTGGAGTACGATGCTTAAAGCTGGCATCGACGGCAAAATAGTTGCAAATTTGCAAATATATTTCAGGACATTTAATTATATATTTCATGCCATGAAAATGTCTCCGATCTCCTCAGCAATAACATCGGCTTTTTGAGGGAGCGTCAAATTCTTGTATAATGCTCTCCTTTTACCATAATTACTTCAAGAATTTTGTTCTCTTGGTAATCGGTCGACGATATAAAACATGATCCTAATATCGTACGCCGATGACATTTCTTAAGAGAGACACAGGAATGGCTCCAAGACACCTCTAAAGAAAATAGAGGACATCGACGGCTGGAGGGGTAGCTAAAACAAGTGGTAAGTGGTAACTATGGTTATTAATGGAAATAAATAGGTTAATAACGTTGAGCAATCAATACCAATAAATTAAATGGATAAGCATTATTATCATCATGTTGTTTTTAATGTGTTTTTTTTATTATCGATTATGTATGAAAAAAATGGCAATGTTTCAATGTTTCATAAATTCTTCGTCCATCTTTTTTACAGATCAAAATCAACCTCGAGGCTCACATGTCTAAATATGTAAAACTGACGCAGGTACAATACATGTTGATTTTGGTTACGAAAGTATTAATACATGTATTTCAATGATAAATAAACATTTGTTTTTGAATCGCTTCATCGCTCGCTCGCTCGAAAACAAATGAGAAAAAAAGAATAATATAAAATTTCTAATACTAAAAAATGCACTCGATCGCTCCTATTTTAATTTATCCAATGACCCTGACATCAATTTTGTATTTCCGAAGATGTTGGATAGTGGGTCAATCTGACTTGCATTGATCAGCCTCTTTCCGCGCAACCATCTTTTATGAGTTATTACATTCGTTTTTTCGTCGATCTCATTTCCTTCTGGAACCTGAACAGAACTAGATTTTCCCCAGATTAAATTCCTCCAATAGACAGGCATTGGAATGTCATGTCGGTTAAAATATGCATGTTTTTCCTTCTTTCATGTTTAAAATTGTTGAAAACTTTAAAGAAGTCAACGCGTTAAATGTATGAACACAATTGATAAAAATATAAGTATTTCCACCAAACAAACAAACTTATTAAGTTAATTGCTGAAATATAAATACCTTAACCTTGTACGTTCATGACTACACTTGTTTAGTGGAAATGTTTGAAGGACACTTAAGTTTAAACTTAGTATGTGACCTTTAAAGTTATACAGTCGAAACCCGTTGGTTCGAACACGCTGTAAAAGACCGACTTCTTTCAACTGAAGGTTAGCATTCCCGTTTGGCTCGAATTTCCCGAGACTCGAGGTATTTTCGCCGGTCCCTGGGAGTTCGAGCCAACGGGGTTCGACAAAAGTAAATATAGTTTTCTTTTTTGTTTCCTGTAGAAAAATCTGCCAACCTTTACTTATATACATTCGTTGCAAAGAGATGAATACGCTTTTTACTGGAACTATTTTTCGTTTCTAAAATCTTAACATAATTTCGAAATTAACGAGCCTATTTCACATACGTGATCCTATATGTAGGCCTTATTTTCGAACTATATAATTTTATATATACTTTTTTATTTGATTATATTATATTATATATAAATAATCAAATAAAAAGTAACATCATATGGGTATTCTTTTGTGATGTTACTTTTTTATTTTAGTATATAGGTTCTTGAACCGGCACTTTACTATTTTATATATCTTGCATGCCGGCGGTTTGGTCACAATGATCTATACGTATGTGAAAATAAAATCCAAATGGAAGTAAATATTTACAAGCTTTATTATTTAGCGCTTTACTTTTATTACTGTCAAAACATTTGACGAGTTTCGGTGACAGGGAACATTTTTTTAAATTAAAATATGTTCAATAATAATTCAACACGATACGTCAAAGTTTTAAACACACAAATAGCGGTGAACGCGTGTTTTTAAATTTAATTATTGAGGAAGTTTGTTTACATAAAATACTTTTATTGGAAATTACGCAATGTTTTAGCAAAATAACAAACCTTTGTTTCCTTAACGACACGCATCTTACATGATTTATTGTCTATCGTCGTCAAACGTATGTCAATTCCTTTCAGTCATAGACGTCGCTTGATAAATGTCCCCGCAATTAACGAAAACAATGTGTTTTCTAAACCAAAATGTGGTTGGAAAGTTTGGTTACAAATCATAACGCAGTTTATAGATGCAATCATTGACCGTGAAAAAATGTCGTAGACATGAAGTATATTTCATTTTATTAAAAATGTAATCAAGATTATATAAAATGATGTTCCACTGCAATGGGCAAATATAATGAGGATCAATGATTGACATGTGATTAAAAGTGCAATGCGATACAAGCAGCTGTAGAAAAATGTGCCTTTTTGAATGTTTTTAACATATTTATATTATTTTTTGAACGCGACTTTTACTATCAGCTTTTTACGTCAAAACAAATTTTAAATGTTTACTGCCTGAACGGACGTGGTGGAAACATGCATTGACTGCACGTGAAGTCCATGACGAAAACGTGTGCAATATGATTTTTTTTAATCTTATATATAAATCTCTACTTTTTACGATTATTATATTTTTCTGAGTGTTTTAATGTGAAAACTAGCACAATAGAACAGTCAAGAGACGAAAATGACATTAGATCCTGGACAACATGATTATCCGTACGGGAACAAGAAATAAACCTCGTAGATGGAGTCATGCTTGCGGTATGTTAAAATAGATTTAAGATTTGTTCACAAAACTCCACAGAAACGCTGACTCTTTAGAGAAATTTATAACAAGTGAATTTAAAAAAACAACGCATTATTAAATATGAAATCAAACCAAAGAAAGACAAGCAATCATCAAGTGCTTGAAAAATACTTGTGGTTTTGTAACACATATGTCGGTCAGCCCATCAACATTGATAAATGCAATTTCCCATTTCATAAGACATTTCTATTCTGATCTTATAAGAGTCGATTCTCAATATTTGTGCCTTAGCCCATCCGTGTATATACTTCCCTCTACGACGTAATAACCAAACTATATGCCAATAAACAGGCATTTGAGGTGTCGAACTGTTCAAAATTAGTTGATTTACTGCTGTCTATATTCACTTTTATTTTCTATTATAAAATATCTAAGAAATTTAGGAAAAAAAGACTGTGTGGGAGTTGTCACAGTAGAACGCCATTGACGTCGGCTCGGTGAAACTAACTTCTGTGCCAAATTACTACGTACATTTTCTGATCTTTTATATATTTTATTTCATTAAATGTCCAATTGTTTGCATTTTTTTATTTTCATATCTATTTATTATTAACTAATACTTATATTTTATTATTATTATTATTAATTTATATTAATATGAAATATATTACAGTATAGGGTATTTTTGAATTTTGTCAAATCTCATTTTATGTCTATGGCAATGTATTATAATTATTGATAATATACATGTTCAAGTATGTATAAAATATAATTTTGGCTAGTTGAAATTATTTATTGTGACTTAAATGAGCCTTTGTCATCAAGCCACTGTGGTTTACGTCAGATCCTTAACTTCAGATTCATGTCGTAGATGGCGTCATGTTTGCAGTACGTTAAAATCGAAACTAAATAAAAACAGTAGATCCCTGAAGGTAACTGATTGAATAAAAAAAATGTATCATTTAGTTATCCAGTTTGCAATATTTTGTTCAGTAAAAGAAAATAATAAAAGCAATATGATTAATGAAGTTGTGTAGCCCAGTTATGCATCAGTCAATTGTAACCACGGCCCCCCAGGTCCGGGCGTATACCGGGGATAGCCGGGGAAAAGGGTCGTGTTTTTACTTTCCAGGTGGCCCCGCAGGGCCGGGTGACCGCGGTGGTTTTGTCATAGCGCCAAATTAAGCCGAGATTGGGCCTTATATAGAGTCTCTGGGGTGTGGGGCATTTGTCCGGGGTTTAACCATCAGTTCGTCCCCGCACGGCGGGGATTTTACCCGGGGTTGGCTGGACCGAAAGTCAAAGTCCAGGCTATTCCCCGCACCTGGGGGGGGGGGGGCGTGGTTACAAATGACTGGTGCATTATTGAGATGTTTTAGACGAGGCCCGAATTTTTTGCAAGTGTCACAAACTTGAGTAGCTACCTTCAAAAAGCCAAATGTCTTGTTGTTTTGTAAACGTTGTGTAGGCGATATCAGTCTATTTCAGAGTCGAACGGTATTAGTTCATTTCCGACAGTAGTTTGGTAATCATCCGGTGTCCCAATCATGGTCAGGTGACTACTGGAGTAAATCTGTGTACCCCCAGGAAGTACCGCATGGCTCGATGTTGCACGTTTTCAATGGACTTCAACTTCCGGCATCCCCATACGCCATTACGATAATCAGGGATAGGCACTGCACATGAGTCAAATAGCTTTTCAAATGTTTTAAAGAGAAACGCTCGTGTTTTGTGGCCAAGTTTTTTTCCGGCAATGCGTTTGAGAATACTTATTTTATCATTATAACACTCTATGATATCAAAATTTCAGAAGTAAATACAATCAAAAAAGTATTTTGGTTTTAGTGGGGTGCGGAACCCAAGCCGGTAAAGTCAAGACAGAAAGATAACAGACGCCTTCACCAGTAGGCCACAAGGACTTATACAAAAGTAATGGATATTTTGATTTAACAATACATTGATAACATCACGTGATAATGTCAATCAACCAATCACGCAACAACGACACCTATTTGCTTGTGCTACACAAATCACGCGTGTATCTATAATGACTAAGGATTACTGGTCTTAATATGTTTATAATTTGTTCAAGCAATGTTTGTTATTGTGATCACCATTATGTTATGCACCATTTGAACAACGACTTTATGACAGAAATGTATGACATTTAACAGAAATCATTCATTCGCAACCTAAGCAAGAATTTTACCATTAATTTAACAGACACTTTGAGTTTAAAAAGTATCTTGATGTGAATATAAGATCGAACTGATTAACATTTGCATTATCTAGACTACGATTATGTCCGCACTTCCATGAAACAAAAGTTTAAACGTATACTTGTGTTGTGCCTTTAGATCGTAAATGTCAACTATGTCACGTGTTTATCCCTGGATCTGAATTCCAATTTATGTTTAACATTGAATTGTGTCACAACACCATTTTTACAGCTCATGGAATACATAAAATACATAATTATATATATTTATAATAGCAATTATGTTTGCATAAATATAATTCAAATTATTTGCTAAGAAATAGTTTAACTTAGCTACATGATGCCGTTTCTAAGGCATTCGGATACATTTGCATGTCACCGTTATCAAGGTCACGTGATTTTATTCATCACGTGACGAGATCTCGCGATAGTTCTTTCTCTTTGGCGATACTGTAGCGGCCGCTACAATTCAAAAACTCTTAACAATATCTAAATTAATCGTAGTATTTTGACAAGCATTCAGCGATGCCGGGACGCGGAAGAGGTGTGAAGAGAAGACGGCACCAGGTCGACCCGGACAGGACAGCTGACGTGCCTGAACAACGCGATGACGGAGGTAAAGATATCAATGTAACCGCCCCAAGGATCACTGATTTTGAATCCATTATAAGGGAATCTAACATAATAAATGGGTGTGGTGAGGCAGTTTGTAACGTACAACCATTACAGGACACAGGGAGCGTCTTATCAACGGTCGTAGCGTAAATCGTAATCGTAAACGCATCGTAACACCATGTCTAACATTACCAGTAGCGTCACGCAATTAGCACAGCAAATGAACGTCCCTACTATCATACGCCTGGCGGGCGACGATGTCGCCGCACATGTGCCAGAATCACTTAAACGCCAAATTATCAACGGCGACTATGTAAACCTTGCGCTTCTGTTGAAAGGCTCAGTCGAGCTTTCTGACCTTTGTGGCGGAGCCACTTTACATCTTTCTAATGACGGCCGGCTTGAGACGCGCCCGAAAGAATGTAAAGATAAGGTAACGAATATCGAGAAATGGACTGACGCGTTCATCATATATAGTGCAGTGTACATATCGGCCCATAAAGGTGCAACACAGGGTTTGTTCAAATATATGCGCGACATAAGAGAATGCGCTGCACGCCAAGGCGGCTTCGCGTGGCGCGCGTACGATGAGCAATTTCGGATACGGCAAGCAATCGAACCAGCCTCTTGGGCACGTATCAACAACGATCTCTGGTGGCGTTGTCTGTTAGTCCGCGATACCGCAACTCCCACAAATCCCACCCGCAAAACTCTTGTGTGCAATTATTTTAATGCGGGTCATTGTCACTGGGCGAACTGCAAATACTTACACTCATGTGCTAAATGCGGGGAAGGCCACCCGGCGGCCCATTGCCCTAGGTCACACACGATACAAAATATCCCCCGTTACCCTGCGGGAGCGACATTTCGTGCCCCCCGACCGAGGCGACCAGATCAGGCCTAATATAACGGTGGTCGACACCAGATTCGGTATTCTTCCATGTAATTTGAATGCGACTGAAATTGCCCCATCCCCCATCAACCTTAACACACTGTCAAAACTTCTTTTAAATTACAACGAGTCTGAGGCCGAATATTTGTTAAAAGGTTTCACACAAGGTTTTAGCCTACATTATCAAGGCCCTAGACAGGAGCGTATGTCAAAAAATCTAAAATCAGCAATGTCAAATCCGCATATAATACAGCAAACAATTAACAAGGAAATCACGGAAGGACGAGTCGCGGGACCGTTTACATATCAGCCACTGCCAAACTTTATAGTGTCGCCTATCGGTTTGGTTCCCAAAAAAAGCCCCGAATGAGTTCAGAATGATCCACCATTTATCTCAGCCTCATGGCACCTCGGTTAATGATTTCATAGATCCTAATCTGACATCTGTGCATTATACCAATTTTGATAAAGCGGTGGAGCTAATACAAGAGCTTGGCCAAGGTTGTCACTTGTTTAAGATGGACATAAAAACGCATTCAAGCTCATTCCAATAGAACCTCAAGATTTTCCGCTATTAGGTTTTCATTTTGAGGACTTCTTTTATTTTGATAAAACTTTGCCTTTTGGTGCGTCGATCTGCTGTGCAACATTTGAACGTTTCTCAACGTTTTTAGAACATTGTGTTAAATGTCGTTTGTCATCGGGTTCGTTGATACACTACCTAGATGATTTCCTGGGTGGTGATAGGTCAAAATCCGCTTGTTCGCAGGTGATGAACACATTTGAAAAGATCATGCATCAACTTAATGTACCCATGGCTTCGGATAAGACGGAAGGCCCAGCGGAAGTTCTGGTTTTCCTGGGTCTGGAATTAGACACTAGGCAAATGGTGGTTAGGATCCCAGGGGATAAAGTCAAGGAGGTCATATCCAAAATCCAGGCTATACTACAGAAAGATAAGGCAAAGGTGAAGGAAATTCAATCCCTCATTGGCTCTCTCAATTTTTGTTGCAGGGCCATTATGGCCGGGCGCCCTTTTTGCAGACGTCTCATCAACGCGATCTGTGGTTTCTCCAAGCCATTTTATTATGTCCGAATTAAAAAAGCAGTGAGGTTAGATCTGGCGATGTGGCTCTGGTTCTTTGAGAGATTTAACGGCGTATCGGTTTTTCACGACCGTTTTTGGTTGTCGAATGAGGACGTTCAGGAGGGCCAGGGCGTGGTTTTGGTTTGTTTTTTTCAGGGTCAGTGGTTATCAGCGGCTTGGCCTGAAGAATGGCATAACGAGGGTATAACAAAAGACATCACAGTCCTGGAAATATTTCCTATTTTAGTAGCTACATGTATCTGGGGCCCACGCCTTAGGAATAAGCGCATTAGGTTTAATTGCGATAACTCGGCCGTGGTACACATTTTAAACACGCTAACATCGAAATCTGACAGAGTTATGTCCATTGTTAGAACGATTACTCTGAAATCCCTCCAGTTTAACCTTCTTATTAGGGCCCAGCATGTAGCCGGCAATAACAACGGAATATGCGATGCTTTATCCCGGATTCAGATGGACAGGTTCAGACGCCTAGCTCCGGAAGCAGACCTGGAACCGCAGCTTCTTCCGGTACATCTGTGGAACGTCTTCAGCGTGGAGCCGTCGACCTTTTGCGACATGCCATTGCCCCTAACACAAATCAACATATAGAACAGGGTTAAATGCACTAAGGGGTTTCCGTCGGAAACTCAATTTCGACGATGTATGGCCAATTCCCGAACATCATATAGTAATGTTTATAACATACTGTTTTCAAAACAACTGCAGTGCAAGTACGATCCGGACATACATGGTCGGCATTAATTACTTTCATAAGTTGCAGAATTTTAAGGATTTTTTTTTAAGTTTTTGTTGTAAACAAACTGTTAGAGGGATGTAGCAGGGCAGGTCGACACCCGGAAGAAGCCGACAAAAGGCGCCCAATCACACTCTGTATTCTCATTTCAAAAACGGAGGCACTTCCTTTGGTGTGTTATGATGCATTCGAATCTAAATTATTCAAAGCTATTTTTACGTTGGCATACTTTGGGCTTTTCCGCATAAGCGAGCTAGTCGCCCCTGCAAACGCATGCGCAGGTAACCAAATACGCGGGGGTGATTTGTTCTTATTTGAGGACGGAATAAGAATAGGCGTACGCTTGGTCAGATCCAAAACTAGTCAACGCGGTCCGCCTATCACCTTTAAAATACCCAAACAAAGCATTGGGCCATGCCCTGTTAAAGCCGTTACTGATTACCTGGCTGTAGCGCCAATGTCCCATACTGCCTTTTGTCACATGGACGCCGCACCCGTTACTAGGCAACAAGTTACCGCAGTCTTAGAAAAATGTATTAAACGCGCGGGACTTGACACTTGTAAGCGTTTACAAAACGCATAGCTTCCGTATAGGTAGGGCTACTGATCTCGCGGCACATGGGTGTCCTCATGATATGATAACGAAACTTGGTCGGTGGTCGTCGGATTCATAAGAATATAGACACGCCGAACTGAATATGCCATTTAGGTCATTACTTGAGTATATGTATTTAATAGTGTGAGGATTAGGACACGTTGAATTAGACGGCCCGGGGAAATAGGTTAGGAGATAAAACCTCATATACATAAATAACATTACGGATACATATATAAATATATATATATATAGAGAGAGAGAGAGATAAATATATTTCGCAGACATATGGGTCCTGGGAGATTCAATCCCGCGTCGGGCCGGCGAGAGAGCACGATCGAGGGGTATACCAGATCTGAAGCTTCCCGCGTCAATTTCCTGGTGGGGAGTCGGCGGCCTCACCTGGCCTAAATTCAGGAGGTCGTTCGAAACAAAGGTTCTCTTGTGTTCTCCACCAAAGATCATAGTCATACATCTCGGGGGAAATGACTTAACCCAGGCTCCCTGTAACGTAATTTCAAACCAAATCGCAAAAGAAATCCGCTATCTTAGAGCGGCCTTTCCAAACGTAATAATAATTTGGGTTGACATTTTGGACCGCATGGACTGGCGCACACAGTCTTACTCAAAAAAAAAATAAAGCCAAAAGAAACCGCTTAAACAGACATGGTAGGAGCTGGGTTAGGCTTACGGGCGCGTTCGATGTTCTGTCGATCGATATTGACTCTACTACACCGGGGTTTTATCTGTCCGACGGGGTACATCTCTCGGACGTCGGACTAGAGTTTTATTTAGATTCAATGAAGGACATCCTTAAAAAAACATTTCTAAAACAACCGATCATTTGCGTGGCCTAGGCATCAGAATTTTGGAGGATAAATTTATTTCATTAAATTTATTGTGGCGTAAAATTCTGTCGGTTGGTTGACCGTTGGCACATAAATATTAATAAGTTTAATATAATAAATCATTTATTGACTATAAAATAATGACTACTGGATTTTTGACCTCTACCAGCGTTTAGTTTGAGCTAGTGCCAGCTCGTGTACAACTGTTAGGTTTAACATCTGTGAACAGTTTTTCTTATTTTACATTTACAAGCATTTAGGATGCTTCAACCGTCGGTCTTACGACCGACGGGATTTTACGTCACGCTGCGGCCAAAACTTGCCACTACTTAGGTTTTTGATAAATATGGTTCATACATATGTATATATGTATATGTCTAAAGGTTTCCATCAATAAAAGTAAACATATACCCACGTTTTGTTAGTTTTTATTTCGCATGATATAAATAATGTCATCAAACTTAATTATACTCTAAGATGTTTGCCTATATATATTTACATTGTTATGGTTAGACGTTCCGCCAGCATTGATGGAGTTGCTTCATAATTCTTAAAGCATGTTTTTGTATTGTATGTAATTGTCAAAGTTATTATTTATCACATGTACAACTTGTTCACATTTTATTCTATATGTTTTTGTTCAAGGCCAAAGGCTTATGTATTGCGGAAATTGTCAACAAAAATTAAAACTATTACTGAAAACCTTAACAGAATACCCATTTATTACTAAGTGTGTTTTAATTGTTTTCAATGTGAATAAAAAAAAACTTGGTAAAAAGTTTATTATGTTTTCAGGACATATAAAGTGTCTCGTTGTTTCAGTTAACAACAAATGAAACCCTTTTATATGTTTTGTTTAACACGCTTATTCATTTGTATTTGATTGCCAGATGCCACAGTGTACATCTGCGAGGAAAAATCCGCAACTTTTATATAATTACCGGTAAACAAATAATTCCGAGGTAAAGCAGTATTTAACGGCGCAGTATTAAACGCAGTCAACAAAGAGATAAAGTTACGCAGTTAATATAGACAGAGAAGGCCATGGAGAAACGTAGTTAACATATAATAAGGAGTTCTTCTATTTAACTAGACGGTTGCTTTGTAATCAAAAGCAGGTTGTCAAATTCAGTTTCACGACATTTGACATTGGGAAATAGATAAAATACACTTGAAACAGAAACAGTGGGACATTCACGATAGTGCGTAGTGTGGCCTTGACATCTGCAGATTGTCTCAATATGGTAAACATTTGTGGGTTGTTATTTCCGAATTCTTTAAGCGGTTCAAAAGATATGGAGCGGAAACGAAATATAGTCATATTATAGTCATATGACCTGTGACCACTAAGTGTGAACTTGACCGTAAACATGCGCTCGCATGCACATTGAATAGTCAAGTTTTGTGGTCAGTTATTTCAAAATCATTCAAGCGGTTCACGAGCTATGAAGCGGTCACGAAATGTCAATTTACCTTCGACCTCTTAGTATGACCTTGACCTTGAACTGAGTTAATTGTTTTATTTGTTCTGCACATCGTCAAAATGTGGAAAGCTTTTTTGCTTAGTCATTTCAAAATCCTTCAAGCGGTTCAAGAAATACGGAGAGGATTCGATTTGTGACGGACAGACGGACGAACATGCTCCTCCAGCAAAAACAATGTGGCGCCCAATTTATGGGGGAGACATAATGACATACATTAGAGTAGAATCTTATTTGAATTTGCACGTTAAAGCAGTTACTGATTTAGACTGTCAGTTGCCATATATTCCCGAAAATATATATATATTATAGTATTATATTTGGTCATAAATTATATAATCAAAATGAAATGAAAGCAGATTCATATTAAATGTGCTTCATTAAATCTTACGCTATATCAAATCCAAGTATTTAGTGCCGCACAAATTTAACTAATGGTAGACAGTAAAACTAATAAAAGCACAATAGAAAACACAACTCCTGAAAACTTTATTATGAAAGAGCATATAAAAATAAATGGAAATTCTTGGAATACAATTTCCAGACAAATAAAAGACGAGCAAATAATGAGCAATCATTTTAAATGTCCCCTTTCTGTCCGTGGCAATAGAAAACAACAACAACAAGAATCAAGTATTTGAGAGATGAACTTTCTCTTTGGCCTTGTGGAATGCCACTTCATCCCTGTACTTCAGATGATAGGGCTCGAACCGCCGGGTTAGGGGCTCGTGAGGGTCTGTCACCCCTGGGTCGTCAAACACCGTCGAGATTATCACCTTCCGCTGGGCACGGCCGGGGTTCCGGTTAATCTTCTCTCCATGGTAACTGAAAAAGTAAAGCATATCTAGCATTACTTCTTATTATAAGACTTATTTGTTTTAGTAAAAACTGTTTTTCTTTGACATGCTCACTCAGTAATATGCAATGTTGACAATTGTGTTGCCTGCACACCACTTCGCCTCGATGTGGCTGACATTTGTGACAATACATTCTAACGTATCTCAAAGGGACACATGCTGTGTAGAAGTTTTAAACCTACAACACAGTTGACTGCAAGGGTTACTCTGAGGTACGGATTGATTCTTGATAGCAAAACTTAGGACAATTGCATTGAAAATTTACGCCAAATACATGAGATTCCAATGAAACTTCTGAAAAGTATGTCACCATTGTTATGCGCAATGGCTTGAAATTCTCAATGCATGTAGCCTGTGCATTAAGCACAGTACTACAGCATATACATTTATTTAGTATATATCTCCTTTTTAGCATCCCACAATCCATTCCCGTGCCATATTAATGCGGTGTGCTGAGTGCTGTCTTTTACACAGTTTTTACGATTTGTTTTCAGGAACGAATTATATTCCTAAACAAATTATTCCAAAAGAATTCAAAGGCGGATTTGTGTTTAAATATATTGAAGTAAATGCACCTAAACATTTATTCATGCGACTGATTCATGACGTCAATTCAGGAATGGAAATTCCGGGAAATATCGTGTTAAACCTAAGTGCAGTTTTATTGTTAAAACCACTAATAGTTCGTTGAAATATGGATTTTATAAAAAGAGATATTCAATAAAAGGATTATGACAATAAAACGTGCATCTATCTCGGCAATGTCCCATCACAATATCACCTATGTATTAATAAGCTCAAGCGCATGCCATTTTCCAAAAGCCATGACCAACGGACTCGTGTATGCAGGCCTTGTTATTAATGTCGTCCACCCTATTCTCCATGCACGCTCCCTAACCCATCTTTAGAGTGCCTCTTCGCCTTACTTACCCAATCCCGCGCCGGTCCCGTGGGTGCTGGCCATCGTTGTCCAGGGCATCGGCCCTGCCCCTTATGGTAGATCCAAGTCCCTGTCCTTCCTTCCAGCCCTGAGTCTCCAGAATTCTTCTGCCCACTCCCTTTGTATGAACTTCGAACTTGCCGATCACTGTGCTATCCTCTGGCTCGTCCGTCTTTTGTTTCTTCTTTTTCTTTACGGCTATTCCTGGTAACAATAGAAACAGGAGTTCATTAAGGAAAACATTTTGATTAAGTTTCATGAGTATGTAACCATGTATAATGCCTCTAGTTTGTTCCAAAGATTTTTCAAGATTTGACCTAAGGACCTAGTTTCTGACCCCATGTGACCCACTTTTACAAGTGGTCGAGATATGATCAAGGGGAACATTCTGACTAAGTTTGAACATTTTCTGATCAATGCCTATCAAGATATGGTTCCGGACGGACGGACGGAAGGACGGACATCGCCAAAACAATATCCCCCTCCCGAAACCTTCGAATCGGCGAGGTATAATAACAATTGGTGTGCATTTGTTTTCTCTTGTTGATATACGAAAAGATGTTCAGTCAAAAATCTAAGAGTCTTCTATAATCAGCCACAAACTCACACCTCTATTTTGCAAATGAATGACACTCGATTGTTCAAAATGAGGTACTTAATTGTCAATTTGTAAATAACGGAAGTTCTGATGCTCAATCAAACAACCCAATAGTTCATTAAAGAGTTTGAGACATGCGTTCCTATCCCTACCTGCTGTGAACCTGTCGGTTTGCTCGACTCCCTCCCGGCGCCGCTTCTCTTGTCGCATCGCAAGGAAGTCCCTGGCGTCCTTGTCACCGGCGCCAGGCTCGTAGTAGCCGCTCATATCCACGTCCCAGTCGTCCGTGGTCTGCTCGTCAAAATCTGAATGTTTTTTTTTTAAATAATACTGATTTGAAATTCATAAAAAGAAAGATTATATAAAATATTTTTTAATGTTACTGTCCTTGCATTCAACTTTCAGAACAAAAGCATTCTACCCATTATTGCGTTCTTCACAATCAAAGAAATACTACGTAAGGAAAAGTCTCTACAACATGGCAGCAGCAGTTACCTCCTTCCAGTGCCTGCCAATACTGGGCATCAGTGTAAAAGACAAGGCCACTGCCGCCTTTCTCCCACTTGAGCTCGATATCCTCTTCAAACAGGCGCTCCTTGTTCCGCTCCTGGTTTGCCGGGTCATCCATCAGCGCCTCGTGCCGCTCCCACTCCTCGCATAGGTCCTGGTCCTAGAAATGTGATATACGGGACGATAAAGAATAGTTACTGTATTCTGTTTTTAGAAATGCAAGGTATCAGGAAATAACAACATCCTAGAGGGATTAAATTGTTGTTTTAAACGTGTACTAGTATTATGTTAACATAGATACTCACCAAGGATATGAAGCAAAGGACCCATATAAACTAACCTAAGATAAAGCAACGACGATGAACTTTCCTGAATATGGTGAATATTGTGTATATTGGTTCACCATTTTCAAAAGAAATTATATGATTTTTTTTTTGGTAAATATAAGAATTCACATTTCTGGTCGAGATGCAAGTAAATGTTATTGGCATTGGCTAATGGTTTTGTAAACAACAATTATAAAACTGATACAAAAAGGTTATTCCATATATGAGCTCATATATTTATATCTCTCACTCAAAACCGGTGCAATTACAATGTTTTATTGTATTGAGTGATCTATTCGAACAAACGAGAGTAATAAATCAGCTCACAACAGGTTCCAATGCTCGACTGTTTTTGTTTTTTTCATATAATAAAAACTAATGGCCGATCCTATTTACCTGGAATTTACCTAGTGTCAAGCTTTAAATATTGCCAGCATTAATTTTAAACAAGTTGATGTAAATTGAAACATGTCATTTAATGTTTGGTTTTATACTGTTTCTCTTCATTTTCTTGTTGACTTACAGATAACGTACATGTATATTAAAAAATGCTTCTGGCAAATTACCTCCTCTGGATCTTCATCTTCTCTCATCATTTTCTCTTCAATATTGAGATCCATTCTCCTGCGTGCTTCCTCATCTCTCCATGACTTCTTTTTACGCTTGCTAGTCGGAGTGGTCCCTGTACTGGTTTGCCTATTACCCTCCTCACCATTATTTGTATCTGCCTGAGTCCGACAATTATGAATTTTCTCAGAAACTAACGAATGTCCAGATCCTGTCATCACTTCAACATTATCACATAGAACGCCTTCTCTCACATCACCACCATAATCAAATGGTACACTTCCATATTGTTTGCTAGATCTAGTTTTGGGAAATGTAAGTCCCAACTTTTTAATAATTTTGGGGGGTAATCTACACTGTTTGATGAAGTCCAGAAAGACCATTGTCGGCGTGCCAACATTGCCATTTGGCATGATGTCTGGTGGGTTTAGTTCTGGCAGGGTTTTGAGATCATTTTCTGTAAACACCTCCCTCTCTGTAGGCACAATTTTACTCTCTCCTCTTGTTAGTAATTTTGGATCTTCTGAAAATATATAACGGTACCAATTTTTAAGTCTTCTTAATACTTATTACTCATAATGTAAAAATAGGAAAGTAAAAAAATAAGGAATGCTTGGAAATAGGTGTGGTTGCTTCAACCTGAACATACAGATCAGACAGATCTTATAATTAACAGACTATAACGTGGTCAAGGAAAAGACACCCTTTGACCAAATAAAATATGATGTTAATTCTAACATATGTCTTTGCATATCAACCAAGAGTCTTAGACTCTTTCTTTGCTCATAAGGCGACAAGTCAGCAATTATAAGAAGATATCATAGTCATGATAAACACAATTAAGATCCATACAGCAACCAAAGATTTTCTAAATGTTTATACTCTTAGGGCCAGAAGTTGAACCAGTTCTGCCATCAATCAAAGACAAGTAATATCTGCTTCTATCAACCATGGATTTCAAGAAAAGCAAAACGCCTATCAAAACACAAAGGGCGTACTGAAAGGCAAAAGAAACTGGCAAGGACCAACAGCACTTTAGATTCTAATCACTAAAGAAAAATATAAAAATGAATACAGAAAAGCCTATCTTAACTTAGCAAAAGACATAGTCAGCGTTAAAAACTCCCCAAAAGCTCAGGACCTATGTAGTAGGCAAAAAAAGTGACAGCAATGGAAATGCTCCACTGAAATCAATAGGGATGAGAGACAGTGATCTCAAAGACAAAGCCACCATTTAATTTTTAAACAACCAGTTCACGAGTGCCTTTATGGCAGAAGATATGTCATATATCCTACCATTGCAGGGTAAACCTTTCCCAGACATACATAACTTCACAGTAGGAGTCAACAGGGTCTGAAAATGCTAGCAAAAATGGATGTATACAAGGAAGCTGGCCGGATCACATTCCCACTATATTGTAGATGCTGAGAAGGTTAGACCGGCCTTAGCATTGGTTTATATGGCATCTCTTCAACAAGTTGATGTCCAAGCAGATTGAAGAATAGCAAACATGAAATCTTTATTTAAGATTGGTGACCACAGCGTACCTGCAAATTACAGGCCCACATCCCTAACTTCAGTCTGTTGTAAGAACCTCAAGCATTTCGTGCTTAACCAGGTAAAGATATAAAGAAAGATATGCTCTACATAAGATTGGGTTGTCCTGTCCACATAACAAAAAATAACTAGAAAAGTGTCCATAGAACAAAGATGCCCCCATATCCCACCTACACTTTCGTGCTATTATTCTGCCAGTAGGTTATGAAGTGTGACTATAAGAAAGGCAATACCAAACTTTCCATATAAATAAAAAAAACAATCCAAGAACATGACCCCTAAAGAAAACTCCAAACGGTTCCCAATTATTTATAAATTTATACCTTGGTGTAAATGGGACTCAGATACCAAAAACCAACATTAACCAGACTGAAGCTGTTCAATGGTTTGTCAAGGTTGACTAGAGGACAACCAGTAGTACAAGCAATATGCTGAGTTATCTTGACTGGCAAACCCTCTAAGAACGTCGCTTACACTAAAATCTGGTAAAGGCCTATAGAATAGTACATGGACTAGTACAGGTATTCTAAAATTTTAAAATCTTAATCAGTCTGGGTCATTTGATGCCCTCACCCACAAATAAAAACAGTGTTTTGACCCGAAAATCTTATTTCTAAAAAGAAATTCTGGAAGTTTACTATGTTGTTCCTAAACAAACAAGCATTTTCAGTGAAAAGATATCCCCCGCCAACGATGGCTTGTTTGTGCTTGATGGCTTGTTTGTGCTTGAAGGCTAAAAAAAATCTTAGAAAGAATAAGATAAGCACATTGGTTTATCCCTTTCCGAGCCAAATTATAAAATATCGACCGGGACTACTTAATGATAAAAAAATTTAACGAAATAAATCAGAGGGATTTACCAAAGAAGTTCATTGCAGGATGTTGGTTCATATAACATTCAAGTTTCATTAAATTCTAGCAGCTAGTTACTGAGAAACGGCTGCAAACAATGATTTTTTTAATAAATCAAGGGCAATAACTCTAAGGAAAATTGACCAATCCAAAAGAAAAATAGACAGGCATCATCACAGTATGTTGGTTCTTATTTATTCCAATGTCATGAAATTCTACCAGCTAGTTGCATAGAAAAGGCTGCAAACATGGATCTTTTAATAAATCAAGGGCAAATAACTGATATAGAAATTACACAATCCAAAATATAAATAAACAGGCATCAGCGCAGTATGTTGGTTCATATTTATTTCAAGTTTCAAGAATTTCTACCAACTAGTTACTGAGAAATGGCTGTAAATGAGAGTTTTTCAAAAAATCAAGGGCAATAACTCCAAGTACAATTGACCAATCCAAAAAGAAAATGTACAGGCATCATCCCAGTATAGTAAATCATATTTATTTTAAGTTTCATGAAATTCTGCCTGCTAGTGACTGAGAAATGGCTGTGAATGTGCGTTTTTCAAAAAATCAAGGGCAATAACTCCAAGGACAATTGACCAATCAAATTTTTTTTTGGACGGGCATCATTCCAGTATAGTGGTTCATATCTATTTTAAGTTTCATGAAATTATACCGGCTAGCTACTGAGAAAACGCAGTATTTCAATATCGCCCTCCCTATTTCATAGGCGGGGGATAAAAATTGTGAAAATACCAATCTTGGTTAAACTACACTAAACACCATGCAATATTTTTTTTGAGTTGTTGAATGCAAATTAATTCTAAAATAATATATTTTGATGTGTTTTATCTTATTATTTTATGATTTATTGGGTTGTGCTCCAGCTGAGCTATAAAAAACAGGAATTGGGCATTCTTCAGGTGCTTCAAATGTTATCTTTTAAATGTTTTTTTAAACCGTTAATGGTACAGTACTTCAATATACAATCAAACAACAGAATCATAATCAACAAACGGATTAATCATGTAATGCTTGTGATGTGTCAAATGGATAACTGGAAGAACATAATTTGTTTAATTGTGTCTCCTGTGATTTATAACATATTTAAACCGAATACAAGCGTCTGCCAATCAACAGATAATGAGTGATAATCAAAGTGGAACAAAACAGCTGGTCATGGTTTATTGTAGTCTAAAATAATAGACGTGTTATACAGGATTCTTCCAATCCCTAACGTCTAAACGGGAATGTGCAAAAAATGGGGGTGTTTTAAAAATATTGAAATTGTTTTAAGTGAAGTATTTTATGGTTGAAATTGATCATAAAGAGTTATATTCATATTTTACCATGTAAGTGAAATGTTATTTTGCACTAAACAAGCATTTAATGCATTAAAACAAGTTGTTTACCTTTCCAATAAAACAAAAGTTGACTGACACAGAAAACAATTATGCGAAGGGGAACAACTCGATACAATCGTAATAGCTCAGCCTCCTCCGACAAAGCTTCGAGATAGACCTCGTTATACAATCTTAACAACTCGGCCATGGCCGAAATGTTCCGAGCGATTTAAAACTGTGCCCTAAAGCCTTGCAGGTGCCCTTCATGTATATATCGTTATGTTTTGACAGAATGAAATGAAAAAAAGCCGTCAAACTTATAATTATAAGTTGGATATTTATTTTTTTGTGTACGGAACTAATATAAAATAACATTATCTGGTAATATTTCTTGTTTTTATGATATTTTATAGACGCTATATGCTTTAACCCGGAATCCTGATCGGAACAACTACCCACTTTTGATACTAAACAATTTGTACGTGAAAGATTTGCCATATCAAAAATCTAAAAAAAATCCGTCAACGTACAATTATTTGGACTAGGTTTATTGAGGTATATATGGGAATGAGTGCATGACAAACATGGTTTGTGTATTGCAATTTCTACATTTTATATGGACTTAGCTGATTTGGACTTATATTTTAGCCATTTTCTGATACTGAAATCAATCAGATGTGTTCGTGATTAGTACAGACTGGCAAATTATCGACTTTTAGAAGCTCTGGACTAGTAGACATTCCTTGTACCTTCTATAATCTCTCAGAATTGAGCAACAAAAGTCACTCCCTGAAGCTCCTTCTCAACATAAGGCTTGATATTTCTAGGTGCTCTTTATTTCCCTTGGACAAATGACAGTCAAACAACCTACCAGAGCTCATGACAACAGTCTAATCCCTAGAAGCTTTTAAGGGGACGCTAGCCAATACGCTGTTGAAGCTCTCATTCAGTGTGACACTGATTTTATTGTCTAAATGTACAATAAACACACTTTCATCCTTTTACCGGACACGACAATTGTGTAAAAATGCCTCAAAGTGGAGATTTATGTGTGGTAACGGAAGAAGAAGCAACTAGTCAGTGAAGTTAGATTATGAAATGCAACAGGTTATTGATCATTTATTAATTACCTTTTGCAGCTGGAACTCTTATTCTAAATACATAACATGCTTGTTTCATGATCTCTCCCTTTGCATCATACCAGTGTTTCCTGTTATACATCTTAAAAAACTCTAAAAACCGTGATTCAAGGATTTTAACTACACAACATGTTGAACGTTTTTCACACGATGAATCTGTCAGCTGTGAATTCGAATTTGTAGAAGTGACTGCTTCAGGCCTATGCCTAAAATGGAAACACATAAATCCTTTGGATTCTACGAATTGAGAAAAGTAGTCTCGCAGGTCCTTTGAGTGATATTCCATCGGTATATTGTTAATAATCGCGTAGCACACAGTCGTTTCCTGGTTTGTTGACTCCATCTTGATCATTATCGATAGAAACGCTTTTTATTCTGATTTTAATGAGCGCCTCCTTGACAAGAAATAACACATTTATCAAAACCGCACTTTGGTTAGATACTACTAATAAACTTTAAAATTAAGACGGATTTATTTCCCTGATATAAACTCTTTTTTAAGATTTATACTTTTTATGTTAAGAGTAAAATTTCTAATCACAACACTCACACATGGCGAAACAAGATTTTATGGCAGAGGAAAAAATGATATCATCTAAAATGTGTTATTGGATGCATTTTTTACTATATAATGTTTTTAAATACACTTCGACTATGGTCAGGGGGCATGTTCTCCCAAACTCCCAGTTGTATGGATGTGTCTAAAATGTGTTATCATATCCTTTTTGATACATACATGATTGAACATGTACAGTGAGAAAGGCAACACAACTTTACAACTATTACGTAAATTTCAGAATAAATACAGGATATGGTTATATACTTATAAACTTTTAAAAATATCTGCAGTCGTGTTATTTTACCGACAGACTGTCCAATTGTATGTCTGACAGTATTTTAGAGTGTTCGAGCTTCCATTTGTTCTTGATATCTGTTCCATATTTTTCTATATTAATGCACTAACAATACAAATGGTTCCAAAGAACAATTTCAGGGCAGAAGAAAGGTATGGCTTACCAAGTGGCTCAAATTGTACTTTCAATCAACAACAGAAAGATACAAATAACAGTATAGCTACAACTGTTCATTAAAAGCTTTGAATATAGATTTTGCATATAGTCTTTCAAATGTTCATATTTGTTGGGGATTTAAAAAGAATATTGTACAAGAACAATATACTGTGTATACATTTATATCCATACATTTAAAAAAAACACAATAACACAAAAATAAAAATTCACATAACAACATGGTATATATATAAATAACAAAGGTGCATGTATAAGAGTACAAAATTAAAAAGACTATCTGAAATAACCTGGCCAGAACAGAACAGTTGTCCGTTCACATTTTAAAACTCATTCACATATCGGCAGAAACAATTCTAGGATAAAAGGAAAAATGAATGTATAACCACTTTAAATATATAAAATTAAAATTCTTATATATATATAATTTTCTGTTTAAAAAATATTGTTCAAAACGATTTCCCTAATTCTCAAAGAAAATATTGTGACACATAAGGATCGTTCTACGTTTTTGTTTAAAAACCAAAATGTGTACACTGTATCTGCACAGACTATCACAAGATGGAGAGTTTTCTTTCCTTGGCAATTTTGGCTCGAGAACTGACGTCCATGGAGTAGACGGGGTCTCGGGGAAGAGGCAGGCCAGATGTAGCCCTTTGGGATATGTCAAACTGGAAATAACTCTCGTCTCCCTGGATACTGTGACCATAGCAACTGGTAAAATGTGACCTAGTCAGAAAAACAGTAATGATAAATTATTGTGATAATAGTTGAAGTACAAAAATGTACATCAGAATAATTAAATTACTTCCTTTAAATGAAAATGAATCATAAAGACTTAATATTCCACTTACATTACCTTTAATATAAATTGATTTAATTAACACTTTTGTAATCTGTTAAATACTCATTAAATTAAATTTGAACAGGGACACAAAATTACAAAAAAATGCAAAAGTGACACTCAATAAATTATTAAAATACAAAATAATTTTATATCTGTTCAAAGGATTCCAACAGTTAATATGTACATGTACATGTATGTCAAACTTTGTGACTGTTACCTGTATGTGACATCAGACAGGCACCTATTACTCTGAAAGTCTGAATGAAGACCAGCCAACATCTGGTGGAGGTTATTGCCCCGTCTGTCCCCTTGGCTTTGGTCAGATATCGTTCCTGAAATAGTCACCACTACATGTAGCATGCTTTGTATTTTACAGAAAATTAGCATTGCCTACAGGAAAATGATTTTTTTAACATCATGCCTGTTGGATCATACCATATGAAATGTATAGCATTTCAGCTGGCTTTCACATATGTAATAAAAGTACTAATATCAATATTTGTCATTTGCTCCATGCATTACACTTCATTTATGCAACTTTAATAATATAAATTCGAAAGTACTATTGTCTTACTTTTGAATGATATTTTCTCCATGCTTTAATACCTCTAAAACTATTTATATTCCAGCTCACAAGTATGTGATAAACTAAGGTTGTACCTTTCACATGTGCAGTGTATGTGCTGCAGTGTAGATACTTGTACAGATCGTGAGCATGGGCGTCACCTTTCACGTCCTCGGCTGCCGTCTCCAGGCACTCCTTGATGTGGAAGTCCAGGTCTGCTAGGCTCGCCAGTGAACCCTTCCACTGTGGAGTACACACGAATGTGTTTCTCACGCATTGGTACATGATAATATAAAACATGGGGAAAAGTACTTAACATGAACTACACATAACAATATCTATAAGAGTTATTGGTGAAATGAGTCTTAGTTTTTGCTACCAAAGTTGGTCATAAACTGAAATCAGAATCAATTTCAGTTAAAAAAGGATTTTAGAAAAGCTTATGTAAAAATTCCTGATTCACTGACAGTTTTGTTTCTCTTACCAATGCATGGAAGAGGTTTTCCTGCAACTGTTCTGGGTTTTCCATGAGCAGTAGCAGGGAGATATCCGCGTGACACTGTACATACACTGTTACATCATTCAGGCCCTCCATCTCATGGGTCCAGTAACGAGAGATTGTGCTATCCGTTGACACATCGCTGCTAAAGGATGACATAATCTCTGCTGTCCTGATCTTGATATGCGGTTTCTCCATATCAGTAAGCCCCTCAGTTTCTGTGCCAGACTCTATACCATCTCTGCCTGCAGACCTAAAGTCCATAATTTCTTGGTCTATGTTTGGAACACCAAACATCTTCTGTTTGTTGTAACTAGCTATGCAGTTAGAACACCTTACTAGCTGATTGTTTCTTGAATGATTTTGAGGACTTGATTGCAGTTCCAGACAGTTTATGCACGGCTCAATGTGTGCTAAAGAATAACCTTCATCCTCAGTCTCTATTTCAGATTCATATTTCTGAGACACAGGTGAAAATGATCGATCAATAATATCTATGTTTGGGTTCACATTTTCTTTCTCTTCCTCTATTTTGTAACCATTTGCTACTTCCTCATCACAATGTTCAGATCTTACATCTAAATTAACTTTTAAAGTTCCTTCTAAATGTTCTTCCTTTATAATCTCATCTTTATACGAGCTATTTCCTACCATTCCTGTGTGAATGTCAGCTGAATGTTTCAGGACTGAGTGCACACCTTCAGTTTTCACAACTTTCGTTTCGTGGTCAGACAGATTGTCATAAGATCTTACACTTCTCTCTTCAGAAGAAGACAGATTGAGCTTCACATGGATTTGGTCTGCACTTGAACTATTTTGTGGACATGATTCAGCTTTGGAATTTTTGTTTATCTGTTCACAAATAAATTTGTGGGTTGAATCACTCTCTACAGCTGCATTAGCACCAGGTGAATGCATGTTTTGTTTGGTATCAAGCTTTACATCTTCATCTTCATTATCCTCCAAGTCACTTATGGCCGGATCAGCATCTGCAGTTACTTGACCAGTGTCATAGTTACCCTGTTCAACATTATTACCTTGAGAATCAATGATATTATTTGTACCAGTCACTGTAATATGTGTAGTTACACTATTATTAGACTGGTTCCCCTCAGTGTCAGTATCTGACTCTTCCTCATGTTCACCATCCCCAGAGGAAGGCAACATCCTGTATTTTTCCTCTATCTGCGTGGCTGGCACCCCCTCATTTATCACCTCACCCTCGCTTTCCACAGCAGACTCGCCACTGCGGCACTCGACTATGGGCACATGTGACAGTGAGGTCCTTGTACCACGGTCAACGTCACGACCCCATGGGGACCTTTCTGCACTCAACACTTCTTGTTGCTTTCTTTGAATTGCTTTCTTTTGTTCGTTGGTGAGAGATGTTTTAAGAGTCTTTTGTGTGGCTGACTGGGGGTGCTCGTGTACAGGCAAGCCTAAAGCAGGGCAAGTCAAACGTCTTGTGAGTTTGCTTGGTTTGGACGGATTTGCTTTCTCTGCTGACAACCTCATGGGGTCTTTTTCACGGGATTGACTGAAGTCTGTGGCATTACAATGGTGCCTTGCAAGGGGATCCAGGGGGCAGATGTCATGATAGTCCTTGTCTTTTAGGAATATGGTCACAATTTTGCATCCCCTTGGTAACTCATAATCTGTAAAGATAACAAAACATTTCAATTTATTACCCAGTCAATACATTTTACTGTTCTTATGTTGTATATGAGAATAAGAATAAATGACTATTACTATGTTGTTACATTAAAGCCTGGAAGATTATTCTACTTGCTTGATTTGACTATTAATCAACTTGAGCATATCATTATATCCACAATATCCCTGGTAACTTACCAATATCTTTAGTTATGTGAGGCATCTAGAAATAGAAACATTGCACTTGTGAGTCAATGGAATGGTGAAGTCATATTTGTATACAGATGGATGAAATTATATTATGTAACTATCAAAGAAAATAACATTCATTTTATAACTTTAAAAGGTGTTTAAATTAACAATGCTATACTTAAAAGGTGTTTATATTACTGGTAACAATGTTATAAATATGAAGCATCATATTATTATACGAGTCTGACATGCCTTGTATCATACCTTGTTTCGGAGGTATGTAAGGTGTTTAGTAAGTTTGGGAGGAAGCTGAGTATTCAAGACACTGAAACAATGAATATATACAGATAAGGGAGGAATCACTCAGACACAGTACAAAGAATTGGCTCAGAGGCAACATGTTACATATCATGCTATACTGTATATTGAATCTGGCCAGAGCTATTCCTAAAACCCAGATCACCGTTCACTTGAAATTTTGTTCAGAAAGTCATTTCAGTGCTATTGTAGTGCAATATAATGTATGCAGTCATTACAAACACTTAAAAGTTTTGTTAATAATGTAATGTACCGGTATGCACATTTCATATATATAACCAAATATGAATTCCTTTATGTAAATGGAAGAATCGACAGTTCATTTTCCGTCCATACATATTGTAAGGCAGGTGTGTGACTGACAATTATTTGTTTTAAAAGCATGCTTTTAAAGTTAAAATAATTCTCATCATGAAAATAAGTTATTTATGCACCTAATTGTTAAAGATTTAAAAAAATATCAACTCCAATATTTAAAAACATTAGGATTTCATAAATGCCTGGTACAGTGCGAGGCCAGGGTTTAAGTAATAACCTGTAAACAGAGCAAAAGTGTTTAAAATCAGTCCAATAAGAAGCTCATTTTCTGTTTTCAAACTTCATTTTTGGCTTCCAATACCAGACATTCATCAAAGAAATACCAACCTGTTTTTGTAGAGGATCACTCCGGCTAGGACATAAGGCCTGCGTTGACTGGACTGCAGTATCTGGCTGGCTTGCAGGAATAATTGAGACCCCGCCTGTAATGTACATGTATCTTTATGCATAGCCTTTATCAGGAAGTTAAAAGGTTATTTAACACCCTACTTGCATTAAGAAAAAGTACTGGTTTACTTTGTTTAGCACTGAAGTCACTAAATATAAGACAGGTTTTAAATCCTTACTTCAATGCCTAAAACTAAGGTGTGACCAAAATATATTACACATATTTTGACCACATACATATCCGTTACAATAATGAAATTGTCAATGTCTGTGCCTATAAAGATCCTTTTGTATAAATTTAGAAGAAATTCAAAACATGTATGTTATAAAGATATTCAGAAACAAAATGAACATCATGTATCAAAACCCATTACATAACTGTTAACATAAAACCATACACACACTCAGAATGCTGAATCTGGGACAGTATTCGACAGATTTAAGTTTTTCGTACAGACTTATACTTTCTTTGAAATGTTGTGAAAAAGTGTTTGAAAAACACCTTAGTATATATGTTTCCATATTAAACAAATCCTTATTCCCCATACCGCATTTTGAGAGTGAAAGTTCTAAAAGTTTAAACATCAGTGGTCCTTTTTGCATATATTGAGTACAGCACCAGGTAATTACGGTATTTCACTACCCCTACCCTTGGCAGTTCAGTGTATGGCAAGCCCTGGAAGGTCTGTGAGATACTGTATCCCTGGCACGCTCCTGTCACCTCCAGCAGGGTCTTCCACACACGACCCAGCTCAGTTACAAACTCCCCTTGGCTCCCCTTCCAACGCTGAAAGCATAGAAAACATTGTAGCTCATGTTGGGTGTTCTCTAGGACTTTCCAGCTGGAGTTTGGACCCTCATGGTTGACAATTTTGAGGTCTCTGATAACTAAATGGGGTCCAAACTTCTTTGGTTCCACTCAATGACAGTTTAATTTGGCACTCCTAGGGCTGCACAGTACTAGCTTATCAAAGTGGAAGTCCCTTGATTGAAAATTGAGTCAGAGACTCAGGTTACCTGCGTCATGAAAATCTTTTGCTTTTGTAGCCATTTAATCACATTTATTATATTCTTCTGTTTAGTTAGATATTCTAGAATTATTTAAATGAGTAATATCACACATGTACGTACATATTGTTAGCTATATTTTCAAATTGATGAGAACAAACACTAATTTTTATGTCAGACAACAAAAACTTTTTCTAAGAAAATGTTGTTGTTTTTTACATTTAAGTCGAACAATGCTTCAAAATACTAAAGAGAATAGAACAATTTAGAACTTTTTTTGTGGTCAACAAACCTGCATCAAAGTGAATCACTTACCAGCTTGAGGCTGTCAATGCTGCCATGAAAGGTTACAAAGGCTTCATACAGGGCATCTAGTTTCGCGAGAAGAACTGAATCTGGTAGAAATTTGCCTCCTTGAAGAACCTGGAACAGAATGTGTTGCCAGTGAAGTATGCAGCAAACAGTTGTTTGTTACTGTCTTGTTTTAAGAAATATATAATGTCCACCATATAGAAATACTAGATATAATGTGCACATGTAGAAACACTTGATATAGTATACACATGTAGAAACACTTGACTAGATATAATGTACACATGAAGAAACACTAGATATAATGTACACCATGTAGAAAAACTAGATATAATGTACGCCATGTAGAAATACTAGCTATAATGTACACATGTAGAAACACTAGATATAATGTACGCCATGTAGAAACATTTCTATGGTTTAATCTTAGAAGTTACAGTTCCTTTATATTTCAAACACATTTATATTGTCTTCAAACTACCGGTATTAGTCTACAAATGTACATGTATGTTACCCTCATGCAGACATTAATCACGTGTATGCCAATAAGTTTGCTGATTAGTTTTCCATTTAAGTGAACACTGTTGTAAACAAGTTCAAATTAAAAAAAAATATATAGCAGGGCTGTCTTTAGGTTAAAAGGGAATGGGGTTGAGACCCTTTATGAGGCTCTTATGAAGGGAAACTATGCTGGAAAAAGGAAATTTCAAATAACACAAATAACTATTTTCCAAAAATAATATCAGGTTTAAAATAGGGATTCACATTCAAATTATAACTGAATTATGTTGACCAACAGCATATTGCAGCAGAAAAATGCCTCAATCATGGCATTATTGGTTGGATTGTGTCCTCTATTTCTTTACAGCACAGTCTGAAGGTAAATTTTGACACAAAAGAGGAAAAATATCAATTATGTACTTATTCTGTAAAAAAGTGCCAAATTTCTGCCAAAAAAACATAGAAAGACAGCCCTGGCCAGAGTGAGTAGTCAGTACCAAACTGTATGCTCCGGCTGTCTTTATGCCATATTTGTCTCGTTGAAACTTGAACACCCTTGGGGAAGATCTGCTGATGGTTTCCTGCAGATACTCTGTCAAACCCATCAACTGACAACACAGCTTAACCTGGTCATCTGCCGACCACTAAAATAAAAGACAATGTTCACATCATCAAGAATGTTACAGAGTAGGAGTATTCAATCCATTAACAAATATATTGACTTTTGGATGCTGGGTGACTCTATATTATCTTTTGTACCATTTGAAAGGGCACAATACAGTTATATCAGTACCTGTCATTTCATGCCAACTTTCAGTTGAAATTAAGACCAAAAATAAAACTTGAACTACTTTATAAATAATATATTTTAATTCATTTATTAGCAGTTTGGGAAAAATAACACAGAATCACATTGCATCAAAATTTAGCATTATGGTTTATGGACCTACCAGAAAACTAGATTATTAGTTGTTAGGAACAGGACCTGAATTAACAGGTTTAAAGGAGCAAACCTGTTGTAATATATTTTGATTTAAAGGGACTGTTCACCAGATTGGCACCAAAAAAAGTTTTCTAAAACGAATCTCAGGACAATTATCTAATAGAATGTGTTATGCTTTGATATCATAATTGTAAAAAAGTACCAAAATGTAAAAAAAAATTGTGTTGAAGACCAGGTTCAAACCTGTGTTGCCAAATTGCAGTCCAGCGTCGTATCCACAGAGCTACGATGGCTAACTCTAATTGGGTGACATAATTAAGCTATACACCTACCTAATCACGCATAAGGAATGAATTCTACCCGGTAGACATACCCAGTAATCTTTTTTAATGGAAAAATATGAAATAACTGCTAAACTTAAATAAATTGTAAACTATGTGGTACTTCAGTTAGTAAGTTTCAATGCATTGTACACATTGATGCCAAGTTTATGTCAGTTTTCGACAATTTTCTCTTTTTTTCGCTATTTTATCATACGGAGTACAGCCCCTTTAATAGAATAGTTTTTTTGTTGTGAAAATTCAAATTACAATAAAGTACAATTTTAAGACTGAACTGATTTTCGTTTTGAAGGCCTGTACAAGTCATGTGATAGTGATCATTTAATTGGATATGTATATGTAATTCCAAATTTACAATAGTTGGTCAAAGTAAAACATCACTTTTTTTATATGTGTATTTTACTTTAATATTTAAAACATATTTTACCACAGCCTTATTTCAGCAGAAACTTACATTTTCAGGTTGAAAATAAATGATGGCATCTTTCAAGTCATCTTCTTCCTTTTTCAGCATGTTGTGATCATAGATGAAAAATACAGATTCATTCACCCTGAAAGAGACAAATAAGTTATTTCTAGTTCAAGTCTTGTATTGACATGTTCATGAAAATATATAAACCAATCTAATATGTTCATTTATATTTTTTTGCAGGTTATCAACTATTTCAAACCCTTTTTGCCATCAGTCACTGTGAACATGTCCAGGAAAGTCCTAAATTTATTATAAATTTATAGATCTATCAATATATTGTATACACTATATCAGTATTTGCAGTGTAGTTCTGGACTACATATCAAACCATAAATACTTTGGATTCTATTTTTAGAATTATATGATGCTGGAGTACATGTAAACACTAAATGAAAGAGGCTACCAATACAGTGCCAAGTGAATTTTATCATTATCTAAGGAAACTAATATGAATTATTTGAAAATCTATGTAATTTGACTAGAACATAAGGTTAGAAGTAGGACACTCAAATTTTTCACCACAAATATTAACAAAAAATGACAAACAACACCTGGTAAAGTAGCGACGCAAATTATGATAATAATATGTGTGAGACCTCATTCAAAAGACTAATAAATGTATACAACCTGAAAATTTGATCGGGAAAGCCTTTTACTTAAACTTAGTTGTTCAACATATTGTAATTAATTATATACAGTAGGAAACAATCGGTTTTGTAAGCAAAATGGAAACAAAATGTGTTTTTATTTTGATCTCTTGCACAATTTTTTCTTGGCCTTATTTATAGTTTCTCTACAAATTCAAGAAAAATAGCATTTCTATTAATTACACTCACTCAACAATCCTAAAGCTTAATTTGTACTGAATTTGTGGAAATTTGAAATACTTTCAAATACTCCTTTTCTTGGCAAATTTGTTCGAAAACTTGACTTTTTGTTATAGATATATATGGCAATGTGGAAATCAGTGAAGTTAACCTTTAAAGGTTTTTTTTTTTTTTTTAAATGATTAAAAGAATACTGGTTGACGGTACATTTCCGAACAGGGCACAAATAACGAACACCAGCTAAAACATGCATTTGTTTACCGTGATCGATTATTCGATGATCTAGATCAATACAAAGGCTTGCCTTGGTCACATTTGCGAAGTTTCATCTTGTTTTGTTGAGTATTTTTCTAAAAAAATGCCATTCAATGTTTATATCTTTAAGATCAAAATGTAGCACACGGGGGAATGACTTCAGAGGGTGCACGCGCATCTTTAGGTTTTGCAGTTATGTTGACCTACATTTATGATATTTATAAATAGAAATCACGCTTTACATTTGAATTTCATGTTTTGAAAAACATCAGAAACAATAAAATAACTTTGTAGCTAAGTGTTTATTTAATATAGCATACTTATTAATTATAATTGTATAACCATGTATTTTCGCTTTTCAAGTGTTCGGTATTTGTGCCCTCCATAGCATAAATTTAAAGGTGATTTACTATCTATAAAATGAACGATTTTCGACATAAAATTGATGAGATCGTGAATCTGTTCTTTGACAGATGTTGTCACATTAACCAAAGATGTTTCATACGCAATTTTAACTTGCTACAACAAAAGCTCTCCAAGATAATTGTGAAAAACCTCAAAAAGTGTTCGGATTTGTGACCTTAGCCAGTATGATTAACTTTCTGAATAATCATATACTAAAGGCAATTTACAGAAACTGATGATTGATCAATAATCTTACAGATTATCAGTAAAGTGAGGAGCTCCTTCAACTGTGCGGATCAACAAAAATAGAAATAAAACACTGTAAATGACAATCCTGTGCTATACTTAGCCTAAAGTGCAGTAAAGACAGTTGTTTACGGACAGATGAGTTCTAAAATATGAATGTGAGCAGTGTAAAATATGGTAAAGTAAATCGCACATTATTATGACATCTATGGATTATGTCCACCTAATCCATATGTCAAAGTTTCTTTGCACTCTCATCACGATAGATGGTTAAAAGTGAGAAAAATTGTCAACGAAAATAGTGAAATAGCAGACCTCCCCTTGTCGGCCATTTTGAACAAAGTTGTCACATGACTGTAAAACCATGTGACCCTTAGGTCACACTGTAGTAAATTATTCAGTGTCCTTGCAAACATATAATTTGATGTAGGCTGTGACCAATATTAAAAAATCAATCCCACTCCCAGATGTAAGTTAATGAAAATGTGCTGCAACATATAAATGCCAAATGCTTGAACACTAGATTTAAATGCAGAATTTAATTGTGTGCCATCCACGGCCATGACATAGCCATACAGTAGACGGAAGTATACCGCCACGCCTTCTTCCAGGCTCAGGAGCGGGACCAGGTTTTGAAGGTAAAAGGGGCGTCACTTATATCCTATTTGACTTGCACTCTTCCCTCAGAATCGAAATTAATTTGTTTAAAGTGTTTGACAGTGTGTGTGGGGGGGGGATGTACTCTTCCCAGATTATTTTAACAATTTCTGGCCACCAATGGTCAGCGGCATCTATTTTATTACTGTTTTCTCCTATATTGAAATTAAAAGTTGAACTTGGACAAAAAAAAAAATATTTTTTTTTTTGGGGGGGGGGGGGTGCGCGCCGGCTGCCCCCACCCCACTGCAGCCGCTATTGAAGCTGATATTTCTCTGTGGAACCAGCTGAGAGAGCACATCGCCACTGGCCAGAACTGTCATTCAAGGATCCATTCAAGGATGGCCTATAGCTGGCCATCACTACCGGACTTTATACAGGTATTTAATATTTTCACACGCTGCACGCGCTGTACATAAACACCATGTGCATACATGTAACGATGCTCTAGAGTGGGCCCTGCGAGTTGTTTGGTAGGAGAAGGAAACAGTATGCAGACAAAAGCGGCTTCGCAGAGCATAGAATCACAGACGTGAAGTGCTTTTTCTTTAAAGCGAGCGGGGAGGGTCGGATACATCCGTGTCTCGAACGCTCCTCTGCAGTTTACGAATAAAATTTGCCAGATTACTGACCAAATTATTAATTAATACTAATTGATCCACGACCATATAAACCAGATGTAGTCTATCTGTCCGTGATGTATCTTAACCTTCGAGTATTGATTGCATCGTCATGTTTGCCATTTCAACGGAAATTATCAGCTTTGTTTATTTTTTTATTAAACCCTTATCTCTTGACTGTGTGTATAACGTAGTGGACTATAGATCCAGAGGCTCGATTCAGTTGCCACCGAAGTCTTGCTTTATCTAAAAACGGATATCAATCATGTTATTCCTTTAAAGTCTAGTTCGACAGCTAGAAGCTTTGCAATTACAAATCAGACTGGTTCATCGTTTTATATCATCACAGGCTTGATGAACATAGGTATATTTAAATATATTAAGTGCATCATCCGGGTATCATGGAAACATAGCTTGAATGAGTACTTTATCAGGATTTGTTTACATTACAGAAGCGCAAACCGCAGTTGTCACATAAAAAAATCAGATATACCTTTGAAGAGGAATATATTGCACATTTATGTATTTTCTTTATAACAGATTATAATGAAATCAATCTAAACAGGAACATGTCCAACCTAGAGCTAAATAAACAGCACACACAAGACGACATTATAGGGCTTTTACAACAATGCAGTCGGTAAAACTGAAATATTGGTGAGCTTGGCTAAGTCAGTGAAAAATCATTTAGGTATTTGGAGTACATTAGTTAAGCATAAAATAGTCATAGGAAATCAGAAATAAAACACATACTAAATGAAATTGAGACAACTTTTATTCAACATGGACTAAACATACAAAAATATATGTTTGGGCAAGATACAACATTTACGAAAAACGACAATAATTCATAATGATTGTCACTTTATTTTACTGGACCTTCTTATTTTAAGTGACACCTATTTGAGTCTAAGAGCTGAAAAAACAAACGTTGTCTTTACACAGCTTACTCCAGACGCTTACATACCAAATTAGTTAGTATCTGTTACCACCCATCTAACACTGTCACCCACAACGTTGTTGTATACGTGATAATGGGCGTGCTGTTACACAGATGTAAGACTACAACAACATTCTAGATGACTACACCGCTCGTTTATAAGTTCTTGTGCAAACTGCGTCCTTCGCTTTTAAAGTCTGAAACACAAGAATAAACAAGTGGCATAAATGCATTGCAACCTGAGCAAAGCGGAACACAATAAATAACGTGTTACTTATGTCTAACTACGACTATTTAAACATAATTAAGTGAGCAAATGTAGAGTATTACTTCACAGACAAAAGGAACAAGAAACGTAACTGATGATTACTTTCACGCTCGAAGTAATAACGTCCTTGTTTCCACTGACCCGACCGATCCTATTTTGTCTTCCCGACCATACACTTGTTTGCGATTTGATCGACATGTGGATTATTTTTTTTGGAAATTCCCTTAATAGTCAACATGTTAGAATTTGACCATTTACAATAGTGATATAACCTGATATAGGTCGATTTGGTACAGAATCCCGGCTCTCAAAAAAGGTAGGACTATCTTCCTTACCCTAGGTTTTGATGATGTTAGAGGAAACACAGATATGTGTTTTGCTTAATGGAATAGTGGGTCTCTTGCTCGGTATAACACAGGAATGCCAATGACGTTTTTGTTAATTGTTTGTATTCAAATTTACTCCTTAAAATAAGAGGGTTGTTAAGTCGGGCTGATGTTATGTTTCGGTAATTGTATCTGAACATCATTGTCACACCTCCAAACAGTGTCATTTGGTCTGCATTGACATAAACCAGATTGCTCTTTTCAAAAACAATGCCTAAAGGCGTTTTACCGAATCAAGAAAAGATGTACCCAAAAAGGAAGGAAGAACGGTAAAAAAGAAGTTTAGCTTATTCTTAAACATGTGTTACTTTCTTCGTCGTTATAAAGAGCTCTTCGGAGCATAAATTTACTTCATAATATTTTTTACCATAATCATGGTATCACCGTCCCACTCCCTGGTCAGTATTGAGTCCACCTCGCCCACCTGGGTCTGAATCAGTTTCTGCCCTTCCAGTGTCACGGTCGTCTGCAATGTGACCAATGACACACATACTGATTAATCGTTTTTAGGTTCACCTAATTTAAACCATTCGTTACGGCTACTGCTTGACATGTAATTATTCACTTATTTAATAAGCGCTTGCATTTCTGTCAATTCTGTGACAGAAATGAAATGGGGAAAAACTCATTATTCAATTGCAGTCAAGATTATGCTACAATATAGTGCTTAACTCTAATCATTTAACCCAACTTAAACCTTGATAAGAAATAATGCGAATTTAACATAATTAACATGCAACGGCGGGTCTGTAGTGAGTACCTTGAGTTTCCGACCGTCCCCTGTGACCTCCTCAAATTCCTCCCCAAGGACGAAGGCGATCTCAGTGTTCTTGAGCGTTGTAAGAGTCTTGATGGTCCATCGGTCCCCCTCCACCTCGACAATCTGGGTGGGCTTGATCGCTGCCGCCATCTTCCGCATCACCATGCCCACACCTGCAAAAGAGAGGGAGTAGTTTAACACAATGTAAGAGTATAGCTTTAATCTTTGAATTAATTTTAATGACAAATGATGTAAAAAGCATGCAGTGGAAACTGTGATTTAGACCCTACCAAATTGATTTTATGTTAAATAGCGACAGGTGTCTAAACCCGATTGAAAACCCAGTGCCATAAATGATAAATAAATCTTATTATTCATGTAACAAATGTATATAAACAAACGGTAGCAGATTTTTCAACTGAAAAAATAACATTTTTATTGTTTTCATTTTACAGGGCACAGAAAAGTGTGACTTTATTTATTGTGTATCAATATTATTTAAAAAAATAATCTCTAGAGTTTTCATTCTTTTGATTTTGGCAAAATTCTTATTTTATTTTGCGTGCTTGAGACCCAGCCATCCGATCCCGCTTAACATCTAATCCTTAGCATGGCCTTATCAAATTTACGCTCGGCCTAACTGAATTAACTCAAAACTTTCTTTCATTCTCTATAAGTAAGTAACTATTAAAATAATTCTTATATTTAGTGTCCAGACTCATGCCCCCACCATCGGGATCGCCGGACAGACTCACAAGTAATAATCATGTTAGAAGACCCCTGACAACCAAAAATCCGTATTAATGGTAAATCACAACCCCTAAATTTGCAATAAGTAACGGAAATAACTGCCACTTTTATAATTTTTCGAAGTGCCTTTTTTTACTTTCCCAGCATTAAGTAAGTTATAGTTAGCCGTTTTCCATTGTTCATTTGTTGTTTAATTGATCTGCGTATGTATCCTGTATACAGTAGCACGCAGGACTACATATTTTTGAATAAAGTTTCAAAGTTTCAAAAGCTCGTAAATGAACATTGGCTGATATGACGCCATTCGCACTGAACGGCCTGCCGACAATAAATCGTTTAAAAGACCACTTTTTTAAGAAAAAAAAATAACTTTAAAGCATTCAGTCGACAATACTGTAGATACATGTAAAACATGCAAGATATTCAAACAACTATACTTTCTTTAGTGTCGATCATTATATATTGTGCAGAAATGGAAGCAAACTATGTTCACGTTACAAAATGTTATATTTTCAATACTTGTATATTCAATTAAGTTTGAAATTCCCACGGCATTTTTCCATTGGTTTTGTGACCGCGTGTTAAGGTAGTTCAGTGCTATGTTGTACTATGCTTGTGACTATATTAGGATACTTGTTACCTAAAATGGAACAGCAAACCCTCAAATACTGCCACTTGAGGTATTTAGGTGATAACGTTAGGATAAGATGATCACAGCAACATGTTGTGACTACATTCTGTATAAACCTGATGTAGGATACTGTAGCTAATGTTTCAACGAACATGGTGCCTGTTCAGTTGTTGTTGTTGTTGTTGTTTGTAGGCGCACTGGCTGCCATTTGACTGAGTCATTTAATTTGAAGATCGATGTACTAAATGTCATTTAATAACCAAATACTGACAAAATTAACTATTTCGGACAAAACCCTGGTCACGTATACCGTATCCTTAAATCTTATCTACATAAAGTTAACCCGTTATAATGTTACTTAATTATTGAATGGAATTCGCAAAATATAACCTGTTAGTGTTTTGCAGCATGAAATGGTAACAGGTGGCATTTCTGGGCACTCTCAAGCCTGTTTTAGTCTTATATGATATTTATCTTTCAGAAAAAGTTTCGCGAATATTAAGTAGATATTTTTTTATCTAGATAATTAAAGTTCAAATTAGATGGTGAATAAGAATCAAACGTTATCGTGTTGTCTTAATGCAGTAATTAATAGTCAACCATACACTATACTTAAACATCTACGAAATAAAGCAAAATCAAAACTCTTACCCACGGCCTTCATGTATTCATCAAATCCTGTGGTATCAACCAGAGTCCATTTTCCTGCTGCAAAGTCAGCCATAATGTATTCCTTAGACAGACTTTCTCTCGTGAAAAAAAATATTGGAATATTATCCACTTGTACAAGCAGTATATCAAACCTAACCACGTGGTTACAATGCTATCTCTGACATTCACTTGTATTTCAAATACTGTTTGTCTGATATATGGACTCAAAAAGACTTATAGACTGGTGCGAGAGCTGACCCAATTACATATGTAAAGTTTGGAGCAAAATTTAAGAACCTTTCTCACGACTTCCGTTATCCCCGTGCCTACACGCAATGTTCCTGGGATTGGTTTTGTAAGAACCACTGGTAAGAAGATTCTGTTGCTTCAGGCTGCCATAGTTTATCCAGTTACAAATGATGGGAAATCTTTTAGGTCTTGAGATGTTGTCTCCAATCAATAATTGTTTCTAGCTCTCTTCAGTCATTTTGTCCCCAAAGTCGTGTCAATTCGTCAGACAAAGACAAATAGCTTGGAAGATTTGAATGCCAGTGAACATAAAACAAAATTATATAGGTCGTATTAGTTGTACTAGCATTCCGAATCTTGAGATTTTGACAGTTTCAGGGAAAAAGTTGCCATGATTCAAATTTACACAGCTGCATGCCCCCAACACCCAAAAGATTATTTATAATTATTTTACGATTGTTTTTAAAATATGCCTCTTACGGTTTAAAAGATTGACATTATTATGCCATGTGGTTTGAAAGAATGGCATACTATAGTTTGGGAGTGCTAAATTTATGCTGATCCATGTTTCTTTAATATTACATTAACAAAAGAAAATATGTCAAACTTTACCTTGTAATATGTTGGATAGGATCGATGGTGACATCCAGCGGCCAGCCTAATTATCCTATTCAGCCTCCATTTGGCTGGCCAAGGGTTTCACCCCTTTATCTATTCTGGTTGCATAATCGCCACTTCAGCCTCCTTTGTTATCTTTTACCATTTCATGCCGCATTAGCATGAGTGATGGTTCGCATTCGTAGTATACGATGAGCAAGCCAATTGAGTTCGATTCTTCGTACATCCTGGACATGTCGCAACAAAACTTGACGTGAAAAAATACGTTTGAAAGTTAATCCACGGACACAAGTGTTGCATTTATATGTTTCAAAGTGACCTATGTATCTGAAACTTTCGTGTACATATATATATAACAATTAACCGTTCGATGGCCGATAAGCGTCCAGATTAGATAAATGGGCTTATCAGTTGCCTGTTACGCCGTCGAGAATGTTGAACGTCTTTGTTTTGTGTTCTTCTTGTGAACAAAATAAGCTGACAGAACAGACAGAAAGCCCATAGGCAAAATCAGTTCAAACTAGTCTCGTTATCATGGAAATGCTTCTTAGATTTGCAGTGTACTGTGAGGGGAATTACCCGATCTGGATACGAAAGGACTCCCCTTCAGCGTTTCATTGTCAGGAAAAGTTTATCATTTTATTACGCAATCAAGAAATATTACACCTATTTTTCATTAACCTTCGTATATATATATATATATATATTCGTCCGGTCAATTAAAATATTAGGCTACATACAATCTTAAAACCATGGTTGTACTAGAAACACCGATACACGAAAGAAATCCTGTGTTTAAAACGGTACTGACTACAACATTTCCCCAGTACTACCCTTTTAATGTCGAGCACCAGACGAAGAAGCTACTGGTACCAAAGTGTATCTTTTTTGGTATGATGTGGGCCAGGGTTGAACCACTGACCCTCCTCATGCGAAGCTCTGTTGTCGTTTATCAAGGTCTGTCCGTGGTTCGTTATTGGCTTGCATTATGGCTTAACCCCGCCGTGACGTCATCACGACTTATATAGTGTTTAAATGCCATAAAAGACATAAGAAAGAAGTGACTGCAATTCGCAGGCAAATCCAAATATATGAAGACTTGAAGAAGAAGAAGTAAGGTACCCTGAATGTAGCTCTTTGCAAATACACCACTTGTTTCTTTAACGTGCTCGATGTAAAGCACCGTTACACGGAAAACAACTTACCTGGGTTTAACCAGTACTGAGTACACCATTTCCCCACTTTTGATTACACCATTTTCCTATTATTACCCTTTTAATTCCGAGCGTTAGGCAATAGAGCGACTGGTACCACATTTTTACCACTCTACTTCCTACATGTTTTGTATGCTACCGGGTATAGACGGTGTCGCCAAACTGTGTGACGCATTCACGTTATATATACCATGTGCTCATCGCAAAAATCGTAATTCATATATAATATTATTTGGGTTATTCTAAAATAATAGAAAAAACTCCTAAAATGCACTAGTTTATTCAAGAAGTTTTTAGATCTCCTAAAACCTGTGTTTTCAAAATCGGATAACGTTAAACAGTCGAGCAGATACAGATAACGATATTTCTTATAAATACATACTGTAAATGTGACATACAGTGTAACAGCTATATAATTTTGGGAGAAATTTGAAAAATAAAAAAGGTATTTTTCAATTATGTTTCTTCTTACATTAATTAACATTTCTTACACATTGACCAGCCTGGTTTTGAAATCATTGACAGTTACTTCCCTTGTTTATAGAACTGTATTAAATCATTGACAGTTACTTCCCTTGTTTATAAAACTGCACTTGTTCACAAAGATTTAAAAATATATATATTTGATGTTTGGTTTGTTTTCAAAAACTTATATATCTTTTTTTTTACATGGGTCAACAATGAACATTATTTTTCGCTTTAGTGGCTCGATTCTAGTTATTCTAAAATGCCGTCCAGTATTCTTATATATATATACATATTGTGTTAGGGATAAATTCAAGGTTTCTCACACCTGGTACCATACTGGCTGTAGATCCAACATTATTTTTAAAAATTCAGTGAAAGATTGATCTGGTATTCTAATCGTAATAATAGATTAATTATAATACTAATAATTGTACTTTATTTAACGAGTATAATATATTACTCATTGATAGATCAAACTCAAACAGAACACAAATCACAAACACATGTTAAAACATGCATTTACTTTAAAAGGTGATCGATAATTTTGTGATTAAAATCAATAATGACGCTTGCCTTAGCAACACAAGAGTAGTTTCGTCTAGTTCTGTTGAGTATTTTTCTAATAAATGCCATTCATTGTTTTAAACAGCGAAAAATTCAAAATGTGTCATATCTCTGCTAGAAATCATGTTTTACATATATGAAGTGTGTGTTGCATTATTGTTAATAATAATTTTAGGCACATGTATTTTTTCGCAAATTGACTTTGGCAGGAGTTAAGTACCAATTAAGTTTTTAATGTTAGTTTGTTTTCATTTCAGTTTAAATTAAGCACACACATCTTGTTCAGAAAAGTGAATCACTGGCCCAAAAAATGACTACAATAACAGTTCATTCTTTTGTCAAAATTTAGCAAAACTTGTTTAAAATGATGTATTATTTTAGAAAAAAACATCATTTATGAAGTATTTGGCAGTTGTGTCCTCTATAGCATACATCAAAGCGTGATTTACTTTCTGATTTACTGATTTACAGTGTTTGACATATTATGATTGAGAACCAGTACTTGAACAAATACATCTCATATAATTGTAAAAAAACTCCTTTTAAGTATTTGGATTTGGGTCCTCATTCAGTATTTCATATAAAACACTTAAATATATTTTTTTATAAAGTGGTCTTCTATGCAATCATATCACTAAGCAACAAAATATGTGCAAATATTTTCCAAACAAAACATACAGCATGCTATACTGTATGGTTATAATAAAACTGATAATAATAATAATTTTAATAATATATGTGTATATACAAATACATAATGATATTTTTACAATGTGGTCATCTATGCACTCTGATAAAAGTAATGGTATGATACTAATCATTAAAACATAATCGTCAAACACACTTAAAATCTATAAATTCATAGTGTCTAACATTATAATAAAAGCATTGATCTAACATTAGAATCTAAGCATTGATGTAGAAGAAACAGAACACCTCAGCCAGCATTGTATGAGCATAAGATACTTCTGCTTAAATCCTGCCAAAGAATTGATATTTCTTTCATAAATAGGGTATTACTCCACTTTCCATTGCAACATATGGGACAGCTTTAGTTACATATTAAGTATACTTTTCACATAAGAAATATCCTTATTGGTGGTGAAACTCAATGTGTCTGAATTGTTTTGTTTTTTGCAAACAATAAAAAATTGCATATAAAGAGTGAGCGTCAAAAAGCTGTTTTGAACATGAAGTTTTAATGTCATAATCATTTTGGGACTAAATACTGACAATAACAACAATTTCGGACACAAATCTGGATAGAATAGCTGGCATTATAAAAGGGAAGAGATGTTCAGTTTATAGGTTTGTTCTTGGCACAATTTCGTAGTGATTTAGGAAATACGGTAAAGATCAGTGACTGAGCTTATCCAAAATACACAATATGTTCCAATTGATTTCTAGCTGTAAATGAAAACAGAGATTCAAGTACTGCTATGGTATTTAGAACCTGTCCATAGGTACTTGGCCTTTCTATGACATCTGTTTGTGACCAGATTTTTATCAGAATGTTGTTTTTTCTTGTCAGTATTTGGTCCCAAAATGACTTTCAAACATCATTTCAGACCAAACAATGAGTCATATTCCTGTGGTAGAACTAGGACCCTCACTGTACTTGAGGGAAAAGGGGTTGCAGCTGTTAGAAGCAGGAATTTCAAGCCAATGGGAAGCTTATCGAAAGAAAAGAAACTGCACTATCAAAATCAACTCTTTTTTGTTCCAAAGGATTCTTGCAGTGTCTGTTGTGAGATCTCAAAATACAGTCCCCCCTCCCCCAATTTCATTGAAAAAATAGAATAGTTAGGAAGAAATTAAAAATATATTTTGGTTCTACTTTGTGTGAAACATATTATTTTATATCTCATTATCAATACTGGTATTGAAAACCTAGTGTATAATGTACTTGCAGAGAATGGTCCATGAGATAGAGAACTTCTATGGTGTGTATCTGCTGTATTGCCTCAATGAGCGATACAAGGGTAGGACTTACATCGGTTTCACGGTTGACCCAAATAGACGTATCAAGCAACACAACACAGGGGCACATGCAGGAGGTGCATACAAAACCAGTGGCAAAGGGCCATGGTGAGAACATATGTCATACAAAAACCATACCCATTATTACTTATGAAATTGGTTTATAATGAAAAGTAATACAATTAGTACATACTGGTAGTTACTTGTTTCCTTATAATTTTAAGAAAATGTTAAATGAATATATAATGTATTGACTGTGCTCATGTATGTTCGCTTTTATTAAATCAATTACACAGCTCTGCAAAGTAACTATTGTTGCAGGTATTGTACTAGATTGAACAACAATGAAAACAATTTACATTTTTAATTTATTTTAACATCACTTTCATTTGCCACTGTTAGCAAAATAAAACTTGTACATGTATTTTAACTCAACCTTTTTTCTTCTAGGGAAATGGTGCTGATTGTTCATGGGTTTCCGAATGAGATATCTGCATTAAGGGTAAAATAAATATCCAGTAACTACAATGTAATTTGTGATCACTGTAAATGAATGGAAACAAGTTCACAGACTGTTTTATAATAAACACTTGATTTCAAGTTTTCAACCAACTTTGTCAGCACACAGTAGAATTACACTTTTTTCAGAGACTCAGAATTATTAAACGTTGAATTTAATTTTAGAAATAAATCCCATCTTTCTCCTCAGTTCGAGTGGGCCTGGCAGCACCCAGAAAAATCCCGGAGGTTGAAACATTTGACTAAGAAAAGAAAAAGCGAGAAACAGTTTGACTACAGATTCAGGTATCATATATGCAAAGTTATAGATAAAACACACACACACAATATCTGTGTTTGCATTACAGCTCCATAAACCAATGCCATATTGTGTGATGTGCTATGTTGTTAAAGGATTGTTGTACGGCATACAGGTATACATGTAGTAACAAAGGAATGTGCACAATTACTGTATAGCAACAAAACAAAAATATCAACTTAAAGATAAGTTGCAGTGAAGTGCCAAACTTTTTCATTTAAAACCCTTTTGGTAAATGTTTCTGTAATGAAGTGTAAGTAGACTGTATAGAAAGAGAAACATTTTCATTTGATTCCATTATAAATACATACATGTATGTACATGCCATGCTGCAGAGACTCAATTTTTTTAGCTTGACAATTCAAAGAATAAGGAGAGCTATACTACTCACCCAAGCGTCAGCGTCACACCTTGGTTAAGGTTTTGCATGTAAGCACCTTTAAGTTATTATCTCAGTAAATACATTATTGAAACTTTAGATATGTATTCCCCACTATCTAACCTACTATATAAATGAATTTTTTGAATATAATGCTAATTATGGGTCTTTATTATTTGACTTATAAATTCTGGTTAAGGTTTTGCGTGTAAGCACACATAGGTTAATATCTCAGCAACTACTTGATGTATTGCATTAAGACTTTATACAATGGTTCTCAACCATCCAACCTACTTAATTAACCAAGTTAGATAACTCTAATTTGCATTTAATGCAAATTAATTGCCCTTTATTATTTGACATAGAAATTCTGGTTACGGTTTTGCATGTGACCTTTTTCAAGTCAATACCTAAGGGAATACATCATGTATTGCATTGAAACTTTATACACAGGCTTACAACCAATCAACCTTCTTAATTAATCAAGTAAGATAACACTATATTGCATATTTTATAATTTATGCCCCTTTATTATGTGACTTAGAAATTCTGGTTAAGGTTTTGCATGTTAGCACACATAGGTTAATATAATATCTCAGCAACTACTTGATGTATTGCATTGAGTCTTGATACAATGGTACTCAACCACCAAACATAGTTAAATAACCAAGTTAGATAACTGTATTTTGCAAATAATGGCCCTTCATTATTGGACTTAGAAATTCTTGTTAAAATTTTGCATGTAACTACATTTATGTTAATATCTCAGCAAATACATCATGTATTGCATTGAAATCTAAATTTACAGTGATCCATGCATGTTTCGCCAAATCTTTTCAATCCTCACACTGAAAAGCAGCGGAATAGTCGAGCGCGCTGTCTCTGTGACGGCTCTTGTTTTATTAATCTTTTAATTTAAAAAGATTGTATCATTGTTTATATTGTTTTATTAACTTGTGCAACAATGTCATAATCAGTGAAATTTTATTACCACACAGAATTGTGTCTGAGATGTTGCGGACAGCCCCCTGGAAGAGACTAGCCCTGACAATTCGTTGGCTGAAACAAGAGTTTTCCAGGGATTTCGACCCCAGCCTCACCCCTCCCTTACACATGGCTTTGGCATATGGACCTGTCAGAAGTACCAAAGTGAAACCAGGTTAGGATTTTCAACTTCTGTTTATCAGTGGCACACTTGTGCCATTATTATGAACACTATTGCCTCTGTTTATTCTCAACTCTATAGATATTTGGAAATGAAAACAGCCATATTCTTGCTTAAATGTTCAACCTTAATTTCTTAATGAGGCCATGTTCTAATGTATACAAATATGCAAGGTTTATGATGGATAATCTAATGCTGTGATATGTTTGAAAGGCTCAACAAAGGGAGGTAAATCTCCAAGCAAATCTGACAAAGGGAACAGCGATGAGATTGCTGTACCTTTAAGACGACATTCACGATGTGCTGTGTGCAAAGACATTTTACAGGTACAGGTTTGTCATGAAGTATTCACAAATGAATAAATTGTAAAGTGGAAAACAGTTTTAATGTGAAATGTTTGTATCATTTTAATGCAAATTTCACTCACTATTCTGGTCTGTGTTCTTAAAAAAATGCAAGGCATATTTTGCTTGTATTTCAAAGTTTGCATCATATGTCTTTGACTGTAGCAGGACCCAGATGAGGTAACAGTGAGCTGTTACCACCCCAGGTGCATGATGGTGTCCCACATTGTGTGTCTGGCAAATCGTTTTCTGTCCCGGGAGCGAAGAGTGGTCACCCAAGGAGAGCCAGAGGAGGTCACTCATATGGTTCCAGTGGAGGGAGCGTGTCCTCGATGCTCCCAGCCCCTCTTGTGGGGTGATGTGATCAGGCACAAACATGGCTGCTACCAGAACCTCACACAGGTAACTTAAAGGTTTATTCTTTAAAAGTATACAAGTATATAATGGTAATAGCTAAAAATATGTCAAATCTCAAGTGCCAGTTTGTTAAATTAACAGAATATATAAGGTATGTTTTTAGCACTTTATATAATTGTATTAAATTTGTCTTAATTTGTCGAAAGATTAGCAGAAGACTTGCTCAAATGATTAAGTCATTTGGACTAGATGTACCATCATACTTCACATCTTGAAGGCATGTTACTGTTGTTGCAGGCATTTGCTATTGATTACCTGAACTACATGTGGTAGTTGATAGACAATAAATTATCAGTTGTTTTCAGAAAGCTGATGAAGTTGATGGGGAGGAGATAGACCACTGGTCCAACGATCTGCTGTCCCAAAAGCCACCTTGATCTTGCCTACATGGAAATAGTCACCTTGACCTTGCCGGTTTTGGAACAGCATCCTTGACCTTGCCTATATGGGAACAGCCACATTGACCTTGCCTGTATGGGAACAGCCACATTGACCTTGCCTTTATGGGAACAGCCACCTTGACCTTGCCTGTATGGGAACAGCCACATTGACCTTGCCTGTATGGGAACAGCCACATTGACCTTGCCTGTATGGGAACAGCCACATTGACCTTGCCTTTATGGGAACAGCCACCTTGACCTTGCCTTTACGGGAACAGCCACCTTGACCTTGCCTTTATGGGAACAGCCACCTTGACTTTGCCTTTATGGGAAAAGCTCCATTGACCTTGCCTGTTTTGGAACAGGCACATTGACCTTGCCTTTATGGGAACAGCCATGTTGACCTTGCTTTTATGGGAACAGCCACCTTGACAGTACCTGTATGGAGCGGAGATGGAGTCTTTCTCATGATTGATATAAAGGCCATATAGAGGTGGTGTTGTACATCTTGAATTAACTCCTGCTAGTTTCTGAAATACTGTGACTGTTTCTTAAGAGAGTGAGTGTAATGGAAAGGAAGCATTACAAAATATGGATGTTCATCACAAAAGATAATCTTTAATACGAAATTCCAATATGAACTGTAATTAAACACATACATGACTGAGAGTAGATCTACAACAATATTTTGAATATATTTTATGTTCTTGAGTAAGGACAGATTATGAATAAAATTGATTGTGTATGTATACGTGTGTTTTAAAAACAAGTTGTAAAACATTTTTTTCTTTTCCGTTCTAAAGTCTTTTATATTGCCTCTTCAGAAAATAACTTATCACTTCTGTATGTAAATATGAACAGGCTCAAGTTAACTCTTGATTGTAAATATATTGCTCTATATTTGTCAAATTCATCTTCATAAACGGGTTGATTTACGCGTAACTTTGTAAAATAAACACTTGACTTAGCATTTTATATCTAACAGAAGCTCAGAAATGCAGTTGCATATATTTTGTTCCATGATATTCGCAGTGTGATGGAGTACATGTATTGTCACCACTTTCTATAGACATAAACTGGCTGCACAATCCACACATTACCGGTACTTTCTTTTGTAGCTTATTAATTATAAATGCAAGGGTTTTTTTATTGATTTTGTTGGATTGGTGTACCGTATGCACTGCTCATTTTAAATATGATTAATAGATTCTCTAATGCATCATATTTTTTATGATCCACCTGTATGTACACCTTATTAGCATGTTGCTATGACTGCTTCTTGTCTTATTGTTACCATGAATTATAATTTGTGGGTGTCAAAATAATCCTACAGTAGCCAACATACGTGTCCTGTGCTAAGGACTTGAGTAAACAGTCATTAAATGGCTGTCTTGTAACTCGATACAGTGTAAGCACGGCATGGTTTATTTGCATATCAGCTACCACTTTGTTCTTATAACATGTCAATGTGTGATAGGGTTAAACTTTTCGAGTTTGTTCAAATTTACCATTAAAGAAGGATCAAACACTTATAACTAACCATTATACTGAAAAATAAATAAAATTGATACATGACGAGTAAAAATGAAAAATATTTATATTGATTGCTTAAAGAAGATATTAATTTATTGGTGACATTATAATACTATGAATGTATTTAACTCCTTATTCTCTGCATACATTCTTATCAACTGTACCCGATCACCTGCTATTGACATGTGCTCTATATAGATCTGTTTATATTCATGTTGTTGCATTTTAATGCAAGCTGTATGTTTTAAATAAATGTGTTTTGCATTGAGTCTAGTTACACACTTAGAGATTTTAGCTGGGTTTTAAAAAGGGCAGAGTGATGCAGAAAAGGAGGACAGGATGATAAAAGTGATATGGGCACATTGTATTGGCCTGTGAAGAATCGAACATTGTAAATTTGATAAAAAAAATAGAAATGTGTTTAATTGAAGTTTTTGTGTCGCCTGAAAAGACGACATATAGGGGTTACTTTTGTCGGCGGCAGCGGCGTTGGCGGCGGCGTCCGCGTCCCATTTTCGCTTGTCCGGGGTATATCTCCTTAACTATTAGTGGTATCAACTTGAAATTTCATATGTAGATAGATCTAATTGAGGGCAAGTGCAGTGCACAAGAACTGTTACTCTTGCTCCCATATTTTTATAGTTATTGCCCTTTGTTATTGTTAATGCTTAAAGTTTTGTCCGGGGCTTATCTTGTAGAATATAAGAGTTATCAACTTGAAACTTCATATGTAGATAGATCTCATGGAGGGCAAGTGCAGTGCACAATAACAGTAACTCTTGCTTTCTTAGTTTTAAAGTTATTGCCCTTTGTTAATTTTCATGCTTAAAGTTTTGTCCGGGCATATCTTGAAGAATATAAGAGTTATCAATTTGAAACTTCATAGCTAGATAGATCTCATTGAAGGCAAGTGCAGTGCACCAGAACGGTTACTCTTGCTGCCATATTTTTAGAGTTATTGCCCTTTGTTAATTTTCATGCTTAGGTTTTGTCCGTGGCATATCTCGTAAACTATAGGAGGTATCAAACTGAAACTTATTCCGTAGATATATCTGATTGAGGGAAAGTGCAGTGCACAAAAACCGTAACTCCTGCATCTGTATGTTTTGAGTTAATGCCCTTTGTTAATTTTCAAGCTTAAATTTTGTCCGGGGCATTTCTCGAAAAGTATGAGTTATCAACTTGAAACTTTATAGATAGATAGATCTTACTGAAGGGGATCGCAGTGCACAAAAACTGTATCTCTTGCTTCCATATTAGAGTTATTGCCCTTTGTTAATTTTCATGTTTAACTTTACCTTGCACACTTTTTTAGCTCACCAGAAGACGAAGTGCTCAAGGTGAGCTATTGTGATCGGTCTTTGCCCGTCGTCCGTCCGTCAAAATTGCTTAAAGAACATCCCCTCTGAAACTACCTGGCCAAATTCAATGAAACTTGACAGGAAGCTTCCTTGGGTGTCCCTCTACAAAAATACAACAAGGGGTTACGATTGATTAACAACAACAACAACAAAATGGCTGACTTCCTGTTTTGCTTTTAAAAACATCTTCTCTGAAACTATCAGTCCAAATTCAGTGAAACTTTAAAGGAAGCTTCCTTGGGTGACCCTCTACAAAAATACAACAAGGGGTCATGATTGATCAACAACAACAGCAACAACAACAAAATGGCTGACTTCCTGTTTTGCTTTAAAAAACCCATCTCCTCTGAAACTACCACTCCAAATTCAATGAAACTTTACAGGAAGCTTCCTTGGGTGACCCTCTACAAAAATACAACAAGGGGTCACGATTAATCAACAACAACAACAAAATGGCCAACTTCCTGTTTTGCTTAAAAAAAAACATCTCATTGCATGACCCTTTACAAATATAAAACAAGGCATCGTCATCAGTAAAGATATGTTTAAATTGCAACATTTTTTATTGATGTTTTATCACATAGTTGTTCAGCCATCATAAACCGGTCTGGATAGCAGTTTAGACAGAAGCAAGACAGAGATGCTCATTTCACACCTGAAAACGTATTAATCCATTATCTTCAAATTATTTCTCAATGTCATTGACTTCAGTATTTATTGTGCTCATTTTTGCTTATATAACCAATTGCTTGCTCCTGGCTTAACGTTGTTACCTTCAGTTCAAATGCCACCTACACTTGAAAGTTAAATGGCAACATCATTGTCTATAAATGAATAAAATGCCAATCTAACAGCTATAATGTCGACAGTAAATAATTCGTCAGGCGACACATCCGACTCGCGGAGTTCTAGTTTTAACTTTCAGATATATTAAGTTTGTATATATTTATATTCATATAAGCTTTTAAAAAAAAGAAAATAAATATTTGATTTTCTAAAGCATTCAATTCCATGAAGGCAGAAGGGTGTCCATGCTGCTCTCCCGGAGGGCAGGTGGGTGCTCCCAATTAAGGGCTTGGTGCAGCACCCTTAAACCCTTCAGTATTCATATTTTGCTAACTATTTTTTGTTACCCATGCCTATATGCAATATGCATGGCTACAGAGTTGCCTTCTTTTTAATGATTTGTTTACTTATTTCCTTACACCCCTACTGCCGCGGTGATTATGTCCTTCTATACATCTGTTAGCTGTACGTGTCCTTAGATTCTATGGTTTACAGGGCAGGCTTTATTTACAATTTAATTTATTGTATTGAATTCAATTTAAACATCAATATAAATCCATTTAAGCATTGATTGAGGAATGTGGACCGTAAAGATGATTTCCACTGTGCCCCCCTTTCACGGATAATGTCATTAAGCAGTCAATTACGTATCATTGTATTTCAATCTTGGTTTTCTCGATATATTAAGTGCTTTTCTTTTGAAAAGCATTTGTATAGGAGACACTTGTCGATGAGATTTTCATAAGAAATTATTTTATATAGTTATTGAAATCTTGCCCATGCATCTTTGACATACGGTATAAAGATGTATGAAAATTATTACTTTGTAATAAATAATGTATAGGTATATAAATGAGCATTATGTTGTCTATGTATAATCAATTGTAAAAAAATGTAAAATAACATAAGTAAATATTCAATATCACCGTTTTTTCGGACGATTTGCCTCATATTATAAGGGCAATTGTAATACAATATATTTATTTGATATGGTCACTTTATTTTAATTGTTAAACTAATTGAAACAGGTCATTTGTTTGGCTGCAATTGACATAAAACGTTGGATATCTTGAAGCATTAGGTATACCAGGCATATGTGGAGTTGGTCATTATTCACTCCTATCAGTTGATGATATGGATCTTCATAATGTAGTTTACATGTTTCCCTATGTGTTTTTCTTATTTAAACTGCTTATGAACCACTTACATTATTGAAGTGTTTTAATAGTTGATATCTTGTTTCTAAGCAGCCAAGAATTCTTAATAGGGGCAGTATAATTATTTCCACAGGTATCAACCGGAATCTTATTGTCTGTCAATAATATTGATATAGAATATAAGGCGATTACTTTGGATTGTCTCTTGCCTTTACAACGCCGCTACCTTACAGAATACATTGCTTGTATGTTTAAACTTGAACTAATTCCGTATGGATCGATCGTCAATTTTAAAGCGGCTCAAATAGCGTTTAGTGTTCGGTAAGAGGTCTTCCAATACAGCGATTCATTAACAGCCCATAGACTCAAGCCTGGCAACAGGAGGGCTCGGTGTGATAGGAACTTGATCCTGGAGGTGTTACCCTGACTAATTACCCCGGTATCTGTGCCAGGAAATTGAACAACTGGAACTGTAATGTTGTAGGTGACATGGGACTGTAAACCTTGGGGATTTATGACATGCAGAAGATGAACGGTACCGTCACGGGCAAAGGTTTGTATACGTTAATTATGATCTATTTTGGGTTTAAAGAGCTCTCTACCTTGTGTACAGGGGCATAATGATATTCATCGTAAACAAAATGACAATCGTTATTTGATAGTTATCTATCTAGCACGTATACCGATACCCAAGTAGACACGAATTACCATAATCACGAAATGCCTGGCCAGAAAATGATTGATACTCGTACTCTTTATCACTATTTCCACAGTTCGTTCAAAAGTATTATATTTGGTTTCCAGACTTTTTCAACTTCGCTGCGTCTTGTACTGAAAGACTGCAAATCTCAAGTGTGGGAACATTTCAACGTCATTACAATAACTTAATGCAATAAAGTATATAATAAGCTTATATCGAGCAACAACCTTTTCACTTTAGATTGCATGCAAAAGTCCTTAATCTGCGTTAAAAAATTGGCTCTGTACCAGTTTCTCATACAGGGCTGATGGTTAAATAGCTGACCGTTTCCAAGACCTTCACACGCTTATATAAATGTTGACAACCAAAACATCCATTGTGTGGTCTGTACCAATAAATGTTAAACGATTTAAAGAAAACAAATTCATTTGATTATTGCTGTTAATGTGTTGGCTTTAAATTAGTTATGAATGACAAAGACCAGGTCATACTGGATACGATTTATTTGCCAGTTGTTATTATTATTTGTTATAGGTCCCTTTATTTGAAAACGTTAAGCCTCTTAACTTTCATTAAACTAAGCAAAATCTTGTATTCTTGCTTTAATTCTCTAATTCTTTAATTTAATCTTATGAATGTGGAATTTTAATCAGCTCTGTACAATTGCGTTATCTATTTCAAAGCCGATTTTTTTCTGTGATATTGAACTATTGATCAAACTGCTAAATTAGCACCATATCTCGAGAAAAAATCTACTTTAATCCATTTTATCATTTTAAGATAGCAGATCATGTGGGCAGGAACGATTTCATTTCGATCCATTTTGGTATCAGATAAATAGAACTTAACCCTAAAGATATGTTCCTTAAAGTTGTCAGGCTAATCGTTTAAAGGGAAAGTAATATATGTTATCTCATTTTCAGTAAGGCCGAAAACTGTTATTTGTTTCCACTAACATCTCGTAAAGAAAATAAGGTAGGAAGGAATAACTTTTTTCTGATAACCGGGAATCTGGACCAAACCGACCTATATCCTTGTATATCACTTTTGTAGAAAAAATAAAATATAAAATGGATTTTTTTTTAACTTGTCCCGACTCAAAAATTGCATTTTTTTTAGGAAATAACGAAACAAAGTCCACACTACGGCAAAAAAGAAGTGAAGGTTCACGAGGAAAAATAGAGTCGGTAGGGTTAGAGGAAACAAACGTTTATTTATACGCATGAGTGAAAAATCGAACACTGACTTGTAGACGACTGTTATTTTATTTGATATTTCGACCATAAGAGTATTTGTCAAATGTAAATACATTTTGATTCAAAATCTATTTACATTTGACAAATACACTTTTTGAACAATACATCGACTTCCTTTAATATACACCTACTTCCTTTAATAGTGAATGTATGCTTTTACCCTCAGCATGATGGCCATTTACCCGAGCAGCACACGTCCAAACCAAAAGCCCGTATATAATCGTACCGAATAAAAACCAAAAGCCCGTATATAATCGTACCGAATAAAACGTGCTATATCAAGGAGTTCGTGATGATTTATTAAACTTTTTATATTCCAAAGGTGGGAATTGTCGGTGTGATTATAACATAACGGATTTGCAATCTGTAAAGAAAGAATTCTCTGGCGTTCTACTAGCTTTGCATATTGTCCCCAATCAAACATGTTTATATTATTTGATAGTTAATTAAAGTATCATCAATACAACATATATACATCACCTATTAAATATACATTAGAATATGCATTGCCACTCAGTATATGAGTTATAAGAGACTATAGCACACAAAAAACAAAACTATACATTACTTATTTAACATCTAAAATCGATATATACAAAAGTAAGAAACTAGAAACCAATGCTAATCTTGTTTTAAAACTTAGTTAAATCAAACAAAATAAAATACTGAAAACATGAACGCGCACAAGCGTGCATACTTATGAAATGGGTGTAAAAAATCTGCAAGTCTCAAGTGTATCACCCCGGTCAGACCGTAGATGAACTGATTAGCACTTTATATGTGGTTTGCAAAGTTGCAATGATGTAACATGTCATTACTAGAAATTGCAAATCCAACTTGATTGAGATTTCTAAGTTCTCATTTAAGACAATGATGCTAATTACAACCCGTACTTAAATGACCGTTCTTTAATTACCAACAGCTAGTAGATATCGGGTTGAAATTACCATTACTATCAATTTGCTATCTTAATTGTTTTTAGTTTGAATGTACTGGTTCAATACTTTTTCAAAGCAATGCGAACTGTGTTTTAGATTTTCTCACGTGATTCGCTCAATCTGTCAACCTGGCATTTGTTACCAACAGGGCTTCTGTCAGACAATCTAGATTCTAAGTCATAAAGTGTCACAGGAGGAAAATCCCTGAGCCCTCAAGGAGAAAGGACTGGGTCTATATAATCATTTTATAAGATATATGCAGTTCTCCACTATCGTTTGGTGTATTCTCCGCAGACGCCGAGTGCAAATTCCACATCCGCCACCTGGACGATGTTGTGGACAAAAATGGCACCAGCATCCACAGAGCGGACCTGGAAAGGGCGCTGCGATACAAGCATCTCGATATCCCGGAGTTCAAGGTCGCCGAGACGCTTCTGAGGGGCGGAATTGACCTTGAAAATTTGCCATGCCAAAAACCCAAAGTAGTGCGAATGTTCGTCTGTTCGTCAGGACAAGGTAACCAGCCCAATTCTCATAATTGTAAACATTTTAAGAACAACCATCTATTTGTAAATAGAATGATAGATGGTACAAAGATTATTAATATTTGAGTAATTTTAAAGTTATTGAGTAACGTATTTGAAAAATAAAGTAGTCTCGTGTTTGCAGATTTTGAGGCGGAGCGTAGTTATCTGTTTGAGAGCGTGTATCCCCAGGTCCGCGAGTACTGCCGCACCAACCATGGAGTGGACTTTCAGGTATGTGTAGCCAATTGTTCTCATCTAACAATGTACTGTACATTTAGACAACACATTTGTTTTTTTGTTTTTATCTGTTAGGAGTGTGAGGGTAGGGGGGATGGTACAAGTGGTCTAGCGGTATGCACGTGTACAATACGTGTAGGTGTCCACTTCCCCCCCCCAAGCGTTCGCGAGTTCGAGCCCAACAATTAGGGCACCCGTACTGCGTTTTAGCCAGGGGCTGGACTTGAGTGCGATTTATTACACTTCACATTACTCTTATTACATGATATGCCTCATAATCGAGCTGTAATAATTTATTGTTAACTGTCTTTTTGTGAAATAAGGCGTTATTCCAGTCGGTGTATAGACCGTGTTGTTTTTTAGTTGGTGGACATGTACTGGGGCGACTCCTCGATGCCGGCATGTGACCCACACAAGATGGCCGCCGTGCACGAAGAACTATCACACTGTCAGCAGACATCCATGGGACCTAACTTCCTGGTACGCTCTCAAACTTTACACTCTTCATACTTTCTTATCAATAATCAAATGAATGAATTATACACAGGAATTTTGCACGACCACTTGTCCGCTTAAATATATATAATATGTAGATATTTCTTTGTGTTTTTGAACTAGCTCATTGCTGTAGTTTCTTGCACGGTGTTTTTTATGTGACCTGCTTTTGTTTTGCAGCTGTTTATCGGTCAAAAATACGGAGAGCCTCACGTGCCGGTGGAGATTCCAACTACCGACATGGACAGTATCCGCTCCGCGTTGGAAAAGAACGGAACTGACGTCACTTTGCTGGACAAGTGGTTTCGGAAAGAGATGAATGGAACTCCAGAAGTATATCGACTCGTTGATATAAATGGTAAGCATTCATCCGGCAAACTTTACAAACTATACATAAATTAACCATTCTTAGCGTATTGAAAGCTCAGATGACCCCACGTAACTCCACAACGGGCTCAAACGTCCATTTTCCTGGACCTATTGCAAGAAAACAGTATTTCTTTCAAATTTAATGAAAATGATAAAATGTACGCTTAATCTTAACTAACATTAATAAATGACAGTTTTGTTTCATTTCACAGGAGATTTCTCGCAGGAGTTCAGCGAACTTGTTCGATTGCTACAAACGGGATCGTCACTGACGAAAAACGTCCCTGAAATAAAATGTCCAATGTCAGGTATACAATCTCGTCAGTCATGGAAGTATAAGATACAATCCAGCGGTTTACAAAATAAAATAAAATCTTATCAAATAAATCAAAATCAGACGACTTAAAGCTTTTGACATACATGAAATGAATGGTGTACCTTCGGGCTTCGGGTATAAGACTATGGAAACTTTGTATGGACACGTACATGGACATAGACATGCAGACCTGTAAATAAGATGGTATTACATTTTGAATGACTGAGGTTTTTATGTTATTGCTTCAGACTTCGAGCTGCTGGTGCAAACAGGAATACTTGACCAGGACCGGAAGAGCAGGGACGTCAACTGTCTCGTGTATGTCCGCGACATCCGAAATATCGACGAGCACCTGGGAGCCAAGAACGCCGCAATGTTTGTGGACCTGGACACTGCGACGGGCACGTGGGACGCGGGCCGGAAGGGCGCCATGACGGCTCTTCGGTCGGTTGTAGAAAAAGGCGTTACTAGCGAAAACATGGTTAAGGCGGAAATCGAATTAAACGGTTGCACGCTTGATGAGGAGAAATCAGAACAATACGTGGCCGAAATTGGCAGACATTTCTACGAACGAGTGACACAACTTGTCAACCAGAGAATGCTCGAGCGAACACCAATGTACAAAGATGAACTGCTGTACGATATATGTTTGCACTGGGGTCAAGTAGGAAGATACACTGGACCCCTAGTGGCCCGCAAAGAGGTCCTAGATAGTATCAAGGGCTACCTTCTCAATGAAACCGACCAGCCACTTGTGTTTGTGGGTGCCCAAGGTTCAGGCAAAACTAGTTTGATCGCAAAGGCTGCAAATGACATAAACGAGGCAATTGCTAATTCTGACATTTCGATGCCAACATCCCTCATCGTCAGGTTTGTCGGGGAGACCGGCCTGTCGCGGGACATTCAGCCTTTTCTGTACAACGTGTGTCACCAACTGGCGTACGTCACCGGCCGTCGCCGCCAGGATGTGCCGTCCGAGTATCGCGCGCTCAAGAACCACTTCATAGATCTCGTGCAGCGAGGGGAGTACGGGGGTATGCTGGTTATTCTCATTGACGCTCTTGATGCAATGTCCAGTACAGACAGCGGCCATAAACTGGACTGGTTACCGTCTAGATTGGCATCGAATGTGAAAATTGTGATCACTGTTGACTCTGAAAACGAGGATATGGTTTCGAGACTTGAGAGCAAGGTGGAACAAGGCTTGATCGAAATACCCAACTTCACCGACGTAGTCTGTGAGGATCTTGTAAAACAATTGATAATAAACTGTAGCAAAACCAAGAAAACGGTGTGGTACGATGAATGGCGACGGATTCAAGCAATATTTAAGTCAGTATCGTCGCCGTTATACGCCAAATTGGTCTATGAGCAAATGGTTTGTACGTGGCGGCCGTTTGACGAAGTTAGCAAAGAACCTGTGCCAAAATGTATCGAGGATCATATCACGAAATTGTTCGAAAAGCTTGAGAAACGACATGGGCGCATATTTGTTCAGCGCGTTCTGGGATATTTGACTGCAGTGAGTAACGGTCTTAGCGAGTCTGAGTTGGAAGACATTTTGTCATTAGACGAAGATGTTCTCAATGACGCATACGAGAAAGTGGGCGAGTACTGGAGTATTCGGCGAATACCACAATTCTTCTGGCCACAGCTACGATACGATCTGGAACCATATATTGCCGTACGACAGATTGACGGTATCGCCACAATTACGTGGAGGTACAAAAAGTTCGCCGATGTCGCCGCTCGGAAATATTTACCTGATAATAGTGAAACTGTGAGGCAAATGTACTCCACAATGGCTGATTATTTCCTTGGCGAATGGTCCGGCACCCGCAAGAAACCGTACCAACATCCACCCATGCTGATGGCAAAGTACAAAATAGTAGACTGTGACGACGAAGGCTGTCGTCATGTTCCTTCACAGCCGTTGTGGTTTGGACAGTTTCTTAAGTTCAATACCAGGAAGCTTAATAACTTACCACATACTTTGCTGAAGTCTAGACGTTACGAAGATTTGAAGGCGTCAGTATTCTGCAACTATGAGTGGATTGCAAGCAAGCTGCGAACATCTACCGTACAGCGACTGATAGCTGATTTTGAAATGCTGGACGATAGAGAAGCGAATTTGGTAGCCGATGCGATTCGAATGTCCAAATCCGCACTTGCAATACGACCAGACGCACTTGGCACCGAGATAACGGGTCGTTTATTACCTCATATACACAAGTATCCATACATCAAAGATCTTATTCGCCAGTGTGACCTCGACGTTCAGCGGTGCTGCCCGCTCGTGCCAAACTCGCAGATCTACAGCGCCCCTGGTGGCCCTTTACAGTATGAATGTGACGTTGGTGGTTTTGATGACAGCAACCCAATTGACATCGACGTCTTTTCAAGCCCCGATGGAATACTTCTTGCTGCCAAGCCGACCTACAGCAGTCGGTTGCGCGTCTGGGAGCTCTCTAACGGAGAGGAGCGTCCAGATATAATGTTGCCCTTAGGTGCCGTCCGCCCATCCCGGGGAGGCAAATATATTAACATCTTTGTTGACGACTGCAAGTTGAAGACTTACCGATCCGATTCTGGTGTTTTCCATGGCGAAATGAGTTATGGTCCTGGAAAAATAGCACATGTTGACGTAGCGAGCAAGTATCTTGGACTTGTTCTCCAAAAGGGGGCCGGGCCTTACGTGTTTGATCTAGAGCGGAGTGAAATACTGCACAAATTCAGCTACCACACGCATGCAGTTGCAATAAGTGACAATGAAGCTTATGTTCTGTTCAATGCTGAAAGAAACATTCTGCTGTACGAGCTTCCGACTATGGAGAGACGGTGTGTTGCCACGGCAACGGACGTCGCTCATGACATCATCTTCATCAATGACATACCTAAGTGCTACGTAATGACAAAGACCAAATTATTAGAATCAATACAATTTGATGTTGTCAACAGAAAATCGAAGACGAAAACTATCCTTACAGACATGGAAGCTAAGGAGTGCATCCCATCAAACTCGAAGAACTTACTGATCGTCCGATGCAGTAAAACGCTGCACGTGGTCGACACGGTATTGGATCGTGTGCGAGCCCGGTTTCAGAAACTTCCGCCGGGCGTTTTTGTAGATAACAGCTCGCAGTTTAGTGGCGCTGGTTTCACTCCTGACGACAAGATGGTGGTTGCGGCACGCTACACGTATCTCATTATTTGGGACGCAGCAACCTGCTCTCCGATCCGTGTTCTACAGTCAGCGGTATCGCCAATGGTCAAGATATTTACGCCAGACAGCATAAACAAGGTGGTAACTCTGCTAAAAAACAACTCATTTCAAGTCTGGGACCTGGCAAACCTTGACCGAGACACGGATCACTCCGCCGAGGTCCACCAAGGTGCCGTCGTCTCAATGGCGGTCTCGTCCAGCACGGACTACATCCTGTCCCATGACAATGCCACGCCGGACGCTAAGCTGGTGTGCCTGCGGACGGGGAAGGTGGTGGACACCCTGCAGCACAGCGACAACGTCACGGACCGCGTACTGGAGGTACTGCTGTCGCCGGACGGCCAATACGCCGTCACAAGGGCGCGCCTCGTGGACACCAACGGCGGTATCGCCTCCACGTTCGACCTGGTCACTGATGATGTCATGTGGGAGGTAGAAACAGCATCAAAAGTGTTCCATGCCATGTCCAACAGGTAATGAAATGGCCCCTGTTGTGTAACACACCCGAACACAATATTGCCAAATATTTTCGTTTTCTTGTGGTAAGAAGAGTTTTCTACAAAAAAGATCCCCAAACATGCACTTGAGTTAAAAAGGAGTAATAAGTATCAATCTCATCTCTCACTCTAACCAGTTATATTGATACTACCTAAATGCGGTCCCCTTTTGTTAATCATTATGCTTTCTACTAATGTACAACTGGCTTTGCAATTGCAGGTACATTGTGTTCAGTCCTAGCTCGCATACGGCTGCGTTTGTCACCTGCGCCTTCTATAACCGATGTGATTGGAGCGAGAACATATATAACGTGTTCATTGTGTGCCCAGAGACATCTTCAAACTACACAATTGACTTTCCCTACCACACCGAGTTTGTTTCACCGCCACGGATTGTCACCGCTGGGAAAGATTCCTTCTTCGTCGCGGTCGTGCAGACCAGCGAGCGCACTGTTGACAAGACAACAAAACGCGAGTTGTCGCGCTGGAATGAAGTCCGCTTAGTCGTACAGAGGATGGATTCATCGCACAACCCAGAAGACCTTTTCTTGTACAGAGTTCAGAACTGGTCTAAGGAGGTTGGGAATAAAGATGTGTTTTTGGATTTCATTCCCGTGAACGAAGAGAAGATTTTGGTTGTGTATGCAAAAGATCTAGCTTCTTATGAGTTTGTCACAGATAAGGGAATTGTTCCGCCAAAAAATGTCAAAAAGGGAGCTTTTATGTTCGATGTAAAGTACAAAACTCCTCTCAAGCATTTCCCAGACTTTCTTTCTTGTAGTTCAAGCTTACGTGGTTTACAAATATCTAGTCAGTTTACCTATATCATGGACAGCGACTTACAAGTGTTCAAATACAGTACAAACTCATTCCACCGACAGATCACATCGTGCTCATTTGCGTCCGGTACTGTCCGCCCTGCGCTTGATGGACGGTACCTTATAGGTATATCAGGGGACCGACGGACCATCGTCGTCGTGCGAACCTCGGACGATAAGCCACTGGGCTCCATGTACGTGCACGGGCGCGCAACGTGCCTCGAGATGGCCGAGGATGACCGTACCGTCGTTGTCGGGTGCGAGGACGGAAGAATCATGATCATGAGCCTCATTTTGGAGTTCGCCGATCCGCTAAGAGAATACATTGAGAAACTTCCCAGCAGAGTCGACGACGAGTTTGAGGAGAATCTTATACTAACTGATGTCAGGCGCCTGTCCATGTCGACGCCCGACCAGCACAGACTGTCAGCTCGGCTCCGGGAGAAGGCGCGTGACGAGGAGCGCCGACCGCCGTCCTACACGACGCTGCAACGCGCCGTTACCATCTCCCGCCAAAACAACCGCTACAGGAACACACCTTCCTGTGCACAGCAGTGATATCGTGGAGCACCGTAGCATACAGTCGACAAAAATGGTGGACACTTTTTAGAAAATTGTTTGAAAATACTTTAAGATATAGCAATTAAGTGATACAATATGAATGATATTGAGAATAGGCCGGCTTCATTTGCCTAACTCAGGCAAATATTCATCTGCAATCGGGGCAATCAACTATTTCTCCACTTTGTTGTGCTTTTTTGGCACCTAAATGATTTTCTTCATGACTTTGATTCAAGTGTTGTAATTGTTACACGTTATCTTATACATACAATTCATTGTTACTCTGTCAACCTGAATCATTTGCTATTTTTGTTTATGATACATAGTTTATTTTTATAGTTGAATAGAGCATTTATTTAAGTGTTTAATCTTATGATGATAAGGTCTTGCATTGCTGCCAAGCAACTTCTGTGATATATGTAAGGTTAGATTCTAAATAAAATTCAATAGCAAAACAATAGATTACTTTCTACTTGTGCTTGTGTATACATATTAATGCTCTGTTATGAAGACAGCTTAAAGCTGATCTATATCATTCATTCCATTTCCGGAGAATAAACCAATACCATTTTGAGCAGCTAAGGTAGAGTTCTCTCTGGTGGGGCTCGAACGTGTGACCTCTTGAATGAGAAGGTGGGCAACTGACCATCTCAACCTCAAAAAACACTAATAGTATCTGGTAGCAAGAGCCTTTCACATCCAGCCTATTCAAAACATTAGCTCTCATGAGATCTGGATTAAATGATAAGTAAGTAAGTGTTGTGTGTTTACTTTTATTTCAATAACATCAAGGGAAAAACTCAGACAAGTCTAAAACAGCTCTCTACAATCAATAATGTGACAGATACGAAGGCTAATTACTCAAATTGCATTCAAGTAGACTACATCTTCAAGTAAACTACAACTGAGATTCATAAATAGAACAGCACTAACAAAGAGCATTTGGGATTAAAAAAGAGAGAGTTTAGGGGTCCTTGTGTACTAGTAAATTACCTGTAGAAAGCAATATGTATATAACACAATAGTTATACTGATGAAATGAGAGCCCTTATTACATAAACACACGCATTAATGGCCAGACAGTTCTTAAATATGCTGGTTTAAAGCACCAAATTAACTAAATATACAGAATGCGAGTCTTGTGGATCACATACAAAAGCAATCTCAAAAAGTAACAAAAAAAGATGTTTAAGTAATCACTTCATTTTGTGCAACATCAACAACATACTAGTATAATAATAACAATTTCACAATATCAAATTTAGATCTAGTGCCTATCCCTCATTAGAGACAGTTTAATAACAGAATCCAAAGATATAAATAAAATGTGTATATTATATTCAACAATTTATCAAAATATTTAATATAATACTAAAAAGAATATCAGTGTTCTTAACATTTATTGAGAGTAAAAATTAGAAATAACGAGTTGAATAATTGATAATAAATTAGATTAAAAATGTCTGTATTTATAAGATTGTTCACTAAGCACAGTGGGAGGGTTAGAGTTTATCTAGTAGGCGTGCTTCTCCACAAACAGCGACTGTCCAGCAGCTGCACTCTGGATGTCACCCTTGTATTGTCCCATTGCAGCAAGACCGTTGGCCTGAAAAATAGCAAAACATATTTAAACAAGAGATGTTTGTCAAACATTATGCCCTCCCCTCCCTGAGCGCTATGTTGTCAGGATTATTTGGACAATGGAATGAAATATGCATGGACCTCCAAGTCAAGTTTTAGGGCCATGGGTGCAGGCAGTGTCAAGTTATCACACAGACAAGCATTTTGCTTTCAAGGTCATTGGGACCTTCACCTTTGACCCGATGACCCCTTAAATGAATAGGGGTCATCAACTGGTCAGGCCCTACCTACAAGTCAAGTTGAGGGCCACCGGTGCAGGCATAGTTGAGTTATCACTCAGACAACCTTTTATCATTCAAGGTTAATGTGACTTTGACCTTTGGCCCAATGACCCCTAAAATCAAAAGGGGTCATCTTCTGGTCAGGCCGAACCTCTAAGTCAAGTTTGAGGGCCATGGGTGAAGGCATTGTCGAGTTTTCACTCGGACATATTTTTATCATTCAAGGACAATGTGACCTTGACCTTTTGCCCGATGAACCACAAAATCAATAGGGGTCATCTACTGGTCAGACCCAACCTACAAGGCATGATTGAGGGCCATGGGTGCAGGCATTGTCATATTAACAGACAACCTTTTATCATTCAAGGTCACTGACCTTGACCTTTGACCTCTAAAATCAATAGGGGTCATCTACTGGTCAAGCCCTATCTTCATGTCAAGTTTGATGACCATAAGTCTAGGCAGTGTTGATTAATCACTCAAAAAAGCTTTGGTCTACTAACGGACCGACCGACCGACATGTGCAAAGCAATATACATCTCTTCTTCGAAGGGGGACATAATAAAGTAGTTGGTATTGAATGCAGTTGGTACAAATACTAACATTGAGACATTGCAATTTTCAGACTTTATTCATTTGCGATAATGCCATTTCAACAGCAATTATGAGACCTTTTCACTGGGACTGCATATTAAGATTTTGAGTTTCATTTTTACCACAGAAACCACTTAAGTGACTGTGTACAAGAGCACCGCAAGATGATTCTGATACTTATCTAATTTTCTCAGTCAATCAGGGGCAATAACAATAAGCATTAACATACTTCACAATTCTAAATGTATATATATTAACAATTATATACCGGTAGTCAAGGCAAAGGTTAAAACTTTTCCATAACCAAAGACAGTGACACTGTGAAGGCTATAGTATAATATTACCTGACGTTTTTCAATGAAAAATAGACAAGCTAAAAAAATCATGAGACTTATTTCTTTTCTGTATTTTAACAGCAAAGTAACCAATAAAAGTACTTTGTATATCCTTCAAGCTCCAATCTTCACTATCATTGTGCTCAAAATGAAATGAGACTTTACCTTAGCCCTCATCAACAGCTCATTCTGTGCAGTTTTGACATTATCATCCTTGCCTTGCCAGGCCTTGAGAACAGAGGCCTGGAGGGCACGTCCGTATGAGAAGGTGAGGGCCCAGGGCTTGCGGCCAGGGAATGCGTTGATAGCGCTCAGGTTGATAGAGGCATCCTCCTCTGACTGTCCACCAGACAGGAATGTGACACCTGTACACGAAGATGATGCCATCATAAAGCAAACCAATTACAGGATATTCAACTACGACAGGATATTTATAGGGCTTTTTTAAACTGAAGTGTAACTGTTCACAGTTTAAGTAAACTAAAGAGTGACATGATTTATCTTGCTGTAAATATAACAACATATGTATAGGTAATAAACATTTCAAATTTAATAGTTAAGGAAGCACCTGTAGCTTGATTTTTAAAATTGTGATGTCTGTTATCCAGGCATACCCTGGGTGCAGTTGGGAACTTTTTTTTACACATAGATGTAATAGAGATCTTTACATAGTGTAGAGTCAAACAACTTTTACACAAATGATAAAAGTCACATGTGCTATTACATTCCATAGAGCTAGATTTTAACTTTCATAAAGAATTCATGTGAATTAAAGGACTTTTGGCACAAAGTTAATATTTCTGCATAAATTCATTATTGACATATAGCTTAGTGAATTTTGTTTGACTGCAATATCCAAAACATCCTGTGATGTGGAACATTTATTGTTGATGATTATTCAAACAAATGAACATAAAACAAGCTATACCTGCCACAGCAGGTGGTACGGTGCGGCTGAGAGCAGTGACGGTCGCCTTTGCAATGTCCTGGGCAGTGTACTTTGTGGTGCATGACTGACCAGCCGTCACCATGTTGGGCTTCAGCAATGTACCCTCCAGAAACACATGGTGGTCAGCCAGGGCCTTGTACTGGAACGCCAGCACCTGGAAACATTGTACATCTTATAGTAACATATCTGTTATGAAAGGTTAATGCAACAAGAACACAAGAGAGACACTTGACAATTAAATTTAGTTATTAGAAAAGCTTCTAAGAAACTGATAAAAGAATAATTTAAATTTACACGATACCTATTTCACGCTGGTTCGCCTCAATTGTAACTCACATCAAACAAAGAAAAGAATTAAAATTATTTAAACATAGGGACTTTCTATTCTCACTCATAAATGTCATGCAGATTTAATCTCAGCTATTACCTGTTCAGTGACTTTCTGTGCGGTGTACAGGTCATGCGTGCCATCAGGGAGAACCTCTGGCTCCACTATGGGTACCAAGCCATTCTGAAAAAATGAAAATACATCATTTGTATTTGGTAACCTTCCACTTTTTTGGTTTGCCCAAGAAACAGTTTTCCCAACTAACACATGTTATAACTATCTTACACTGGTATGACCTAAATGCAAATCACAACTAAGAGGCAAATCACAATAATGAGAAAACAAAGAGAAATCTAAGGTCTTTGTAATGCATATACCGGTTGATGCAATTCACTGTCAAGAAAAAAATGACAGGGCATACAAATACACATGCCCATAAGGCTGGAACTATTTGGTATTGAAAATTGATTAGCTCAAAGTCTGTTCAAGTGATTAAATTATTATAGTAAAAGTGACTTGATATTTCTCTGCAACAATTGTCTCAAGAAAGAAGAAATAAACTGACATTTTTGGATGATTTGCATTTTCCATTCTATACCTGAACCAAAAAGAAAGGATGTATAAGAGAAGTACATAATCTGACAAAGAGTGTTGATTATGATTACTATTTAAGCATATGCTAGATTGTTTTCCTTGTGCACAATAAATGCAGGAACGCATAAATGATGACATCTACAACTGGTAAAAGTCCTAGAAAATAGAGATTTGAATCAATGCCAACTTTTCTAGACAGGAAACATCCTTGGAGGTGAATTAGGATAACACTGCTGTCTAGTGATATTGATTCATGGATTCTGCACAAGCATGCAACAGTGATTTCTGGGATTCATTTCTGACAGCAGTGATGCATGTTTGTGAGTGAATATGTGATAAAAGTAGAATTTACAGCCAAAATCCTTATTCTTGGTATATCGATCTACTGCAAACCACTAAAACGTCTGTTCTGATTAACTCTGATATACCAGTACTAAAATTCCAGGTAGTCTGATCAGAATGATAGTAAGAACTACAATTGCCTTAACACATAAAGCTTAGGGACAAAGATTACAAACACAAACACATTTTTCCTAAATCAAAAATACATAAGTAACTAGAACTGTAAGCCAAAGGCTAACGAATACCCCCCAACCCTTCCCTGTCTAGGTTGTTTGCCCTGGCCTTAGTTATGGTATCATTAGAAAGCACAAGGCAATAATACAGGTGCACAAAATCACATATACAAAGGTTCACATCATGGTGATGGATAGCTGAAAGTTTGAGAAAAATATATTGAAAAATGACAAAGGAGTAGGCCACCAAAGCGAATATTGTAACAAATTTAAGGCCTGTATGCACCTAACTTCAGGACTTTTGATGGTCTTTTTAAGGACAAAATCAATTAAAGGTCTTTTTAAGGCCATGCAAACATTCTGATTAATACAGGTGCACCAAATCACATATTCAACAGTTCATATCATGGTCATTGACATCTGAAAGTTTGAAAAAGATTTATAGAAAAAATGAGAAAAAATGACCAAGGATTAGGCTAGACAAAGCTGTATAATTTTTGCCTATTTTAACTTATTCAGGGGCCATAATTGGAGACATGATCATGTGATTCCAACCACACTCACAGGGGCAAATGTTCTCACCATGGCTAAAAGTTTGAAAAAGATTCATTCAAAAATGACGAAGGAGTAGGACGAACAAAACTAATTTTACCCAATTTAACTCATTAAGGGGCCACAACTCCACTCAGGATCATGTGACTCCCACCAAATTCATGGAGGCAAAGGTTTACATCATGGCCATTAATATTTGAAAGTTTGAAAAAGATTTGCTCAATAGCTTCAAAGAAGAATCCTGGACAAAGCTAATTTTGCCCAATTTAACTCATTAAGGGGCCACAACTCCACTCAGGATCATGCGACTCTGACCAAATCCACGGAGGCACAGGTTTACATCATGGTCATTAATATTTGAAAGTTTGAAAAAGATTTGTTCAATAAGACGGACAGACAGACGGACAACCCGATTCCAGTATACCCCCCCAAACTTTGTTTTGGGGGGTATAACAACTCGCAACACAAATACATGATGCATCTCCTTGATGTAACAATAATTGCCTTAAGACATTACAACAGAAGCTACCTGTTGACAGATGGAAGCATATCGTGCAAGGACGTTTGCGTTCTCAATCATGGCCTGGTATGATGGGTTGTGGGAACCAATCTTCAGCACACACCGCCATTTGGCAAACTGGGCACCATCCTTCTTGTACTGGGCACACCGCTCAGACAAACCATCCAGACCTACACATTGATCAATTGTTATTAATGTTCTGACTTCAATGTAAATCTATTTAGCTATGTTGCAGTGTACACAATAAGATTCGAAATAAAAATAATAAGTGAATTTTAAGAAGAAAAAGTAGTACAGTAGCTGATCAGTTACTTAACTATTTCAAATGGTTCTACTGTAACTTATTGAGAACCCTGATGTTGTTATGAATACAAACTGTAATTTTCCATATGTGGTATTTTACCCCTTTTTTAATATAAGCTCTATCAATTACATGATGTTGTATTAAAGTAAGATTTAAGCATCAAAAATGTTTAACATGTAGTTGCAAGAAAGAGTGTACCTTGTGTTGTACATTCATCATCACTGCCAGCAAGGGGCACAACTCCTTTGTCGACCTTGATGCCGGGAATCATGCCTTTCTGCTGGAGGACCTTCACGAATGGAACACCTGAAAGTAAAACCTAGATGTAAAGCTCATAATAATCTTCAGATTTACCAATCTACATATAAAACTGATTTCAATGACTTAACTGTAAAATGAATGTTTATCAAAGACTCTTTTTTTACGTACCATCTTTGTTTTTCTGGTAGAAGGTCTCGTGGAACATGATGACACCGCTGACATTCTCCGCCAGAGCATCAGGTGAGGAGAACAAAACTTCACGGTAACGTCTTCTGTTTTCTTCTGTGTTCTCTACACCAATTGGTCCCAGGCGTTTACCCATGGATCCTACAGTAGCATTTACATGAAAATCAACATCATTTACCAAAAAAAATCAAAGCAGTACATTTTAACAGGTTTCATTGGTTATTCTTTACCAGAAAAGTCAAACACATTAAATTTAGACTTTGAAATAAGCACCACTCAAGCAGCAAGTTTATGCAAAAAAAATTTTTTCTCATACCGTAACACTTTTTCACTTCATCTTATAGTTGTACAATTCATTTCAAACCTGTTTGTATTCACATTTCAAATATGATAGAAAAGTTTGTTACAGGTCTTTTCAAGTAAAAATCGAAATTAAGTATCTAAATGTCACTCTTGAACTGCGATTACAAAGTTTACTTTACTGTTGACTGTTTTGGGGATAAAATATTTACAAGTCAAAGAATCATCTCACCTGTAGACTCATCAGCAGCTAAGATTCCCTTGCCGGGAGCCGTAATGGCATTGGCAATCTTACGGAGTTCATCTTCCTGCTCCGGAGTCAAGTACTGAGGGAAGATAGGCATGATGACCTTTTCTGTTGGCTCTTTTACACTACAGAATAGATCATAATATGCATTTATTAAGTAAGTGTAATCCAAATTACACCACATCCCCCAAGCAATGGTCAAAATAAGAATTGGTAATAGCAAGCAAAATAAAAGGTTCTTTGAAACAATTTTTTGAAATACCAGATTTCTTTACACAACTTGTATAAATAAACACCAGACGGTGGTTCGACACTCTTAGTACTGTTTGCAAGGCCCATCAGTTAAGTTATCCATAAAATGTGGAGAGCTAATATTTCTTTTCTGTTATCTGTTTTTTTTCACTGTTTGCTTGATTTAAGGTTTAGATATCACTAAGTCTTATAACTATTTCTTGACACAAATTTTGTTAGTTTGGCCTAAAATTTACATAGGATTCAGACTTTAGTCTGGTTGGCTTCAATCAATCATTCATTCTATATCTAAGGCACCAATATTTTTCAAAAAGATACTTAGTGATTTTCTCTCACTGTCAGCTTATGGATAATAATAACTGATCACTAAATCCGTTACTGAATTTATACCTTCAATTTGCTGTAATTTATTGACTCTTTTTCTAAATGTTTAGCATATATTAGTATACAAAAAAAACCTGTTTGGTCATCTACAATTTTTAAGCTTTTTGTAATTTCAATATTCTGATTACTAATCCAAATAATCATGATTTTGAAAGGTGATATGATTTGTTTATCAAATTTTTATTATATCAAAATTTATTGAAAAAAATTCTCCTATGATCAATCAAACTACTTGTTGTATTCTACAAAATTAAAGGTATTTATTTTCTACATTTGGGCAAAAACTCAACTTATTACAACCCCATTAGCATCACATGTGCCCTTCTATCTCAGATTTCAGTCAGCACTTTGACTTTACAGCATGAAGTTGATTCAATATAATAATTACATTTGTGAAACTGGAAAGAACATTAGTTTTACCAATCATTCAACTAAACGCTACTGAAAGATAAGTCCCCACCAGTAACTTTCAGCTCATGCTATTATGATGGTGCACAAGACCAAATCATTAAACATCAACTGATTAGAACCCAAGCATTTGCCAAGGTCAGAAAATATTTTCATTTTTTACTAATTCAATGGCATTATATCCTGGATACTTGTTTAAATTGGAAACTCATAGCAAAGAAGTTCCTTTTATTTGTTCTGTTCAATAAAACGATAGAAAAAACCGTAAGCACTCACCTTAAATGAAAGAAACCCGGTAAAAATGTCAATCAGGAATCAGCACTGCTTGCTGTCAAACTTGTAGAAGGGTCAAGGTTACCACAATGTCAAGGACGACTACTCAATTTGTCACTTCCGGAGAGTAAGAGAAGGGACGTAACTCTTAAAAGCGGAAATGTAAACAAACAAACCATATCTGCAAATTTTGCTTTGTTTTTCAATAGGTGAGTTTAAATAAATAAATCAAAATTTAGAAAATCCATTTGTTTTCATGGAATCGAAAATCAGAAAAAGATCTAACATATTTATGGATTATATGCATTTGTCATATATTTTCGCGACATCTCCAATTTCAAACCGAACTTAACGGACGTTTTATACGGGGTTCTTCCAATCCGTGCAGGACGAAGTGAACCATTTCACAAGTGAACCAGTTCCTTAGTGTACCAAGTGAACCACATATGTATTATATAGTGGCTATTGTGTGATGGCACACTGCCTGAAAGGTGATAATAACTAGTAATTATCGCCATTTGAATGCAAGACTTCACACATTTGCTACACTGTTAAAGATGTTTATTTAGCTGTTAGAAATTGACTTTTAAGCTTCATGACAATTAGTATAGTAGCTATTTTATGATAGTAACATAAATACAAGAGATGCATAAACATTATGATATTTATTACTTGATGCATTCAACATTATTGGCTATTACTAAGGTGTTTAAAAATTCAGTATTTTGTTATTATTATATCATAGGCTCAGATTATCTTTAAAATGCTAGCGAAATGCAGATGGATCCAGCCAAAATGTCATGAAACACCCACACTTATTTGTTTTTGGTACATGACTGAGGTGTAGTCCAAATAATTGTACGTTGACGGATTTTTTTTAGATTTTTGATATGGCAAATCCTTCACGTACAAATTGTTAAGTATCAAAAGTGGGTAGTTGTTCCGATCAGGATTCCGGGTTAAAGCATATAGCGTCTATAAAATATCATAAAAACAAGAAATATTACCAGATAATGTTATTTTATATTAGTTTCGTACACAAAAAAATAAATATCCAACTTATAATGATGAGTTTGACGGCTTTTTTTCATTTCATTCTGTCAAAACATAACGATATATACATGAAGGGTACCTGCAAGGCTTTAGGGCACAGTTTTAAATCACTCGGAACATTTCGGCCATGGCCGAGTTGTTACGATTGTATAACGAGGTCTATCTCGAAGCTTTGTCGGAGGAGGCCGAGCTATTACGATTGTATCGAGTTGTTCCCCTTCGCATAATTGTTGTCTGTGTCAGTCAACTTTCGTTTCATTGGAAAGGTAAACAACTTGTTTTAATGCACTTAATGCTTGTTTAGTGCAAAATAACATTTCACTTACATGGTAAAATATGAATATAACTCTTTATGATCAATTTCAACCATAAAATACTTCACTTAAAACAATTTCAATATTTTTAAAACACCCCCGTTTTTTTGCACATTCCCGTTTAGACGTTAGGGATTGGAAGAATCCCGTATAACACGTCTATTATTTTAGACTAGACTGAGGTGTAAATAACAAACATAGAGAATTTTTGAACATATATGGAATAAAATTCAACAAAGTAGGATGTATTGATAATATATTCATTATAAGGATTAAATAAAAAAGTATTTTGTTTTTCATTTTTCTTTTCCTTTTTTCAAAACATTGTTATATCAAAATACATAATTCTAATAAATAAACACTTTGATATGATTAACAATTTATCCATATCATCTATTAAATCATTTATACTCAGGAAAATAAACTCTGAAACATAATATCTAATTAAGAGAATATTCCCTATATAACATATAGATGGTTCACTTCGTCTCACCAAGTGGTTCACTTAGTCCTGGTTCACTTAGGAAGTGGTTCACTTCGTCCTACATTCCTTCCAATCCCTAACGTCTAACCAGGTTTGTGCAAAAACCGGGGGGTTTAAAAATATATTGAAATTGTGTTCAGTGAAGTATTTTATGTTTGAAATGGCTAATAAAGGGTTACATTTATATTTTACTATGTAAGTGCAAAGTTATTTTGCACAAAACAAGCATTGCCATTGGCCAACAACTTGGCAATGCCAATGGCTGAAGTGTTCCGATTGTTGTAAAACTGTGAACTGTAGCCTTCATGTTTATATCGTTATTTTTTGTTAGAGTAAATTATAAAATGAATGACCCATCAAACTCATAATTATTATTGGATATTTATTTTTTGTGTACGGAACTAATATAAAATAACATTACCTGGTAATATTTCTTGTTTTAATGATATATTAAAGACGCAATATGCTTTAACCCGGAATCCCTATCAGAATATCTACCCACTTTTGGTACAAAACAATTTGTAGGTGAAGGATTTGCAATATCGAAAAAAAAACTGTCAACGTACAATTATTTGGGCTAGAGCAATTAATGATTAAATATACTGCACATGATCAGGTGCGTATTGGCGTTCATGTGATAATGATATGTTGCGAGTGCATGTATGTTTCTGTCAGTTTGCTATCTTAGTAATTCATGTCAATTACTGAGACTGCTTCAAATAAAAGATTGTCGAGCAAGTGATAAAGGAGATGACTACACCAGAATTCGGCCTACAGAAGCCTGACAACCTGACACTAGCAACAAGTAATCACAGTGCCCAGATGATCCAGTTGACCTTGAATTTCAGTTAGAGCATGAATTCATCAGTCCTGTGTCTATCAGGTTGTTGAGTATGTGAAGCAGACCTAGATCAACGGATCCTATGGTGTCCAGAGATTGTGTCTTTGTTCTGAGAACAAATCAGAACAAACAACAACATCAATAGATGGCATAGTAGCATCAATACCACAGCTGGTAGACCCAACCTTGGATTCAATGTATTGTTCCCTCTCCTCCGTGGTGAATCTGAGAAGTCAACCTGCAGATCCGCTGGTTCAGCAGGCATCTTCTCACCCACATCAAACAGAAGCTAGGACTGCTACAAGGAGGACGAGCTCACCACCACCTCACTTCTTAAAGTTCTTCAAACACCCAGCAACATCGCCAGATTTGGACTTACCGCTCCATCAGACACTGTTCACAATGATGACATTACAAATTAAACAATCTTTGCCATATACATAAAGGATTGTTGCTAAATAAATAAGTATCGTTGAAATGTCGACTCGGAAACTAACTAATGGGCATTTATGTTTATTATTGACTTTGTCCTATATTACATGAATTTCATAATTTGACCATAAGTGAAGCTTACGTATTGAGATTGTTGTGTAAATAATGTACATGCTATACTGGGTTTTATTTATTTAACACCATCGAAAATTTCTTCATTTATTAACAAAAATATTTTATTCAAGTTCCTGTTTGTCACATAAATAAATTAAAAAATATGCAACTGTAACCTATTGAGATTTTTGTGTAAAATATGTATAAAATTATGCTAGAAATAAAAGACTTCACACACTCTGCTTGACAAAATACCCTTCAAAAATATGAAATCAATAAGATGGTCTACTGAAATTATTTCTTTCTTTGTGGTTGTTCACACTTTATACATGATAGGACATAATACTAAATAAATGCATAACAGTGTGTGTATACCTCGTGATAAATTACGTCATATATGCTATGTCGGAATGCAATATTTTGCTTAAAATAAAGACTTAAATCAAAGATAACTTTTCGCTCACTACACCATTTTAAATGAAACAAAGGCCAGTCTATGCCGCTTAAAGAGCCCCACCTTTGTTTGATAACCGGAGTTTGATAAGGTGATTAGTTTCATCAAACACTTGGACAAACCTGTTTCCAAAACAATGTTTCGACAGTGCTCCGTCAAACGGCCGTATCGTGAAAAGGTTTGTTGAAGTTTTATAAGAAACTAAACTCTCAATCAAATTTGGTAATAAACCGAAGGCGGGGCTCCGTAAGTGGCATAGACTGCGCTATGTTTCATTTAAAATCGTAAAGAAAATGAAAAGTTATCATTGTTTTAAGTCTTCAATAAAAGCAAATTATAGCCTTCCGACGTAGCATTTATGACGCAATTTATCACGTTGTATACACACACTGATTAATTGCTAATTTTAATAATGTTGATAAACTGTAAAAATATGTTGACAGAACAACCCGTACCCCTTTAATCAATGCAAAAGGCAGTAAACACTTGTAAAATCAGTAACAGTACTACTTTCATTAAAGAAATTTATAGTTTGCCGTGATTATCTTACAAAGTCTGTTAATACATGCAAGATTCGAATGTTGATCATGTAGTTAGTTTGACTGTTATTTATGCTTCACTTTTTGTTCTATCCTACTCCTAAGGTAGTCCACCCAAATGAATGTCATAGACGCTTGGATGGATTTTACACTTAGCAGTCTCCAGACAGATATACATAAATACATATACATGTCAAAATGATATAAAAGTATCCCTGAATGCTCATTATTGTGGCTAATGCGGTAGGCTACTGCTGATTATAAATCATACAAAGTGGTTTACATAGTTTTTAAGGCCTGATTGTTTTTCACAGTGAGATAGGATTTCCAAACGACAAATATACCTTTTCAGTCAGTTATTATAGTCTTAAAAACAGAAACAGCATCCAATAAGAGCCAAGGATACATTTTGGTAAACTTTAAACTAAAATGGATGGAAAAGTTCAACTCTCAATTAATCGTAATATAATAACAAATATTTTGTGCATTTTTTTTTTATTAAACATCTTTTCCCCTTTTATCATTTAATGCAGCTGAAACTGAAGTCCACTAGTTTTGAGCACAGACCAACTCCAAAATCTGTGGGGTCTGCATGGGTCTGTGAGATTCTGGGCTCAAAATTGTGTCTCTCATGCATTTATGGTTTGGGCTTACAATTCAATGTAGTTTTTAACCAGAATTAGGAATTATCCTAGAAAAAGTTGACTTATTGTTTGTTAATTAACATTTTGAGCTTATCTCTATTGTACTCCTACTGTGATAAGATAAGTATTGTCAAATAAAAAAAACCTGTTGATGGCGTCAACCTATTCCTGGAATAGACCCCTGAACTAAAACAAATATTGTTTTTCTAGGATTTCCCACAAGCCAGGGGGATTTCTTATTGCTCAATGGCTTCCAGAATCAGCCAGACAGTTGGGGTTCAGCTAACGAGCAGGAATGTTCTCACACTTGACGAACTGGAATTGTATGAGCTAACTCAGTTGGCTGGTGTTGTAATGGACCCAGAGACATTCAGGTATATAGTAATTGTCATTTTAAGTTCAACTTGTATTTTATAATAAAAGATATTGGCCCACTACTTGCATGATACATGTATAATACATTTATTTACAGGTTTGATTTTGTTATCTTGACAAAACCATGTAGGTTTTTTACTTTAAATAGCTTTTAACTGTTGTTATAAAATTTAATTATGAAGCTTGTTTTCATCAATTCACATTTAATAATTTTTATTATGTAAACATGCTATTTTTGATAATAGGGCATTGTAATGAGAATAACGACAATATCCAGATTATGAACATTCACCCAGCCCCAAGGGTTGTGTTACATAGAGATATAAAGGAAAAAAATTCTTGTATGAAACCAGAAGGCCTAGAGCTAAGTATTTGGTTTGTAACACATTTTTCTATCAGAAACAAACACACACTTTATTAAAAAAAATATTCAGTATTTTATTATTACTGTTATTATTATTATTAATTTAATTGGCAGGCTCATCCTTGACCTGCTGAAGATGAATGTCTCACCACAAGCCGTGCTGCAAATGTTGAAAACCATGTGTGCAGGCAAAAAGAAGGCACGTGCAGGGTCGGAGGATGGGGGTGAGGCAGAAAACATGGCCCCTCCCCGTTCAAGACAGGCTCCCAGAATACGCCACCCTAGTGCCGGTAGCTCACGAAGAACAGACCCTAAGAGATGATATTGACTGTCACATCCATGTATATTAAAAAAAAACTTTTAAACAATGATTTTAATCCCAGCTGGAAATGTTTTTCTGAAAAACAAGATATTTGAATTTCCTAAAAAATGAAAGTAAAATTTAAACATGTTTACTAAAATTTAGTGAAGTTCATCCAAGGTGTTAAGCATTAGTTTTGTGTTTTATTTTGCAATGTGTGATATGATATTTATTTTAATACTAGACTCACTAGATTAGAACATTAATACTTCTTGTAAGAGAAACAGTACAGGTGTAAATGAATGTGTTTTACCACATTTTTACATGCATGTAGTCTATTTTATTTTTGTACATAATAATATACTACATAATATGATAATAATGTACTACATAATATGATTGTCTTTTGTAATAAATTTAAGTTGGAAAAAGTACATTAGATATTGTAATCAGAACATCCGAGCAGGTCATGTTGTGTCACGCAGTCTGAAATAGATACTGAAATAAAACAGAAATGTAATAATGCTGCATACAAGGAGCAAATTTATGGATCTTCAACCTACCGGTATTCTTAAAATATAAATTGTCTTGAATTAAAGTCATTTATCAGTGTGCTTTAACCTTTTTATGTTATGTGTTATGAAAATTTGGAAATCATTTAGCTCAGAGGTTGTTATGCTGCACCCAGTTTGAAATCATGTCGGTCATATGTATTTAGGGAAAAGCACCAATGCCCTTTTTATGTGATATAACTGCAACTCTTATGATTTAAGTGAATGGAAAAACAGATTGTTCACCACATTGAGATGGCATGTTTACAACAAGATCCAGGTCTTTGAATCAACATTTTGGCTTATATTCTTCTTAAACATCTTTCATGAGATTGATCTATCCTTGGCGTGTATAAGAAATGCCTGGTCACTCCTAACCTTCTGGTATTTTATTTACAATCTTTACAATGGGCCTCACAGCAAAAAGAGTTGATTTAAACCTTGACAAGGAAACTTTCTCTTGGCCTCTAAAAAAAGTATGATTACTGGCCTGGTATTCGATATGATTCTTATCCTTATTCTTAGATATGCCTCAGTGATTTCTTTCAGTCTATTGGCCAGTTATATTTACAGTCCAATCAAAACACTCAGATTCTACTTTAAATTTAAGTCAAAGCAGGAAATTGAATGGCTGGCCCTTGGTCTGTTCTAAGGAAACTGACTCATACGATCTATAACAGCTTACTGCAGTCTCTACATTCAACTAGAGCTATCGCAGGGGTGATGACTATCCAAGCACGCTGACTTGGCAAGGGGATATTATTTATTGATTCAGACAGATATCAAAATATAAATCATAAGTGATTGATTATTTGATTATTTCTAGGAAAGTAATTCTTTTTTCTCACATATGGGCATCAGAATATTTATCAGCATGACATATAAGACCATTGTGAATATTGGTCATCTCTGGTGAAGAAACTAGGTCACTAGGTAAAAAATAAGAACATATTGTAAGTTTCTTTTTCCTTTCACAGAATCGTCAGTGTTCATCCAATATTCAAGAAACTTAGACAAAATATGTCTAAGCATGATATATAGAACCAAATCAAGAAATACCTGAATTAATAATATCAACCAGTTTTTATATGGGTCATCTCAGGTGAAAAATCTTCAATCTTCAGGAATCTTGGGTCAAAATATTTCTCAACATGACATTTTGAACCAGTGTGAACATGGGTCATCTCAGGTCAAAAACTAGGTCAGACCATTGTGAAATAGGGTCAGCAGCCATTACTATTTTATCTATAAACAAACATCATGCTGTAAAACTTCATTTATCAAAATGAAAGGTCAAGCTTTATTAACGTTTCCACATTAACCATATTGTCTTTTAAAAGAAGCCTCCTTGACCCGGCTGACTCATAATACTCAACACCAGGGTTAGTATTTACATGTGCCTGTTTGACACAAAGTTACGCTGTAAGTTATTCTTAAGTTATTGAGATGAAACAATTTGTTTATGTTACTTACAACAACCTTGACCCTACTGACCTCAAAGGTATTTGCAAAATATGTCTTCATGTAAGCTTTCTACACCAAAGTTTCATCATTATTCATCAATTCTATCTCAAGTTCATGAGAAGAGACCTTTTTTATTTTTAGAAAGTGACCTTGACCCTACTGACCTCAAAAATATTCCTCGGCCATATACAACATGGGGGGCTGACTGGCCAATCATTATAATGTCATATGATGTCAGTGGCGTGTAATATATTTTAAGTATTACACATGTGTACTATAACATTGCTATACTTCACGATTTTATCTAGTTTTAGAAGATTTCTTTTTTAGATTGTTCCATAAACTCCCATATAGCCCTAATAGTAACATTTTAGTTCAAGGGCACATAATGACTGCTGTCGACATAAATATGAATATACGGCATAAAAAAGCTTTATGGTGATCAAGTGAACCAAGTTTTAGAACAGTCCCTCTTAAACTGTGGAAGTTGTTTACTCCACAAACTTCAGTTCCATAATAGCTATAAAGTAAACAGACCAAACGCTTGAATGACTGGGGCACAACTGTTGAACTGTGTAAGGCACTTATACTTAATGTGGATCATGAGTACCAAAGTCTCCGAATAATCCCCCTAAAACTGCTCCATAGACTCGTTATAAACAAAAACAAGAATTTCAAGTGGACCTGTTGAACGACTGCTACAAATGATGATCACTACATAAAGCACTAGTATACTTTACCATGATGAAGAGTACCTAGTTCCCATACAACACCTATCAATCTGTAAAAGTAGTTTGCTTCACAAACTGCTTTGTAGCTTTAAAAAGAATAAGTTAAAGGGCCATAACTCTTTAAACAGTTTGCCATAACAGATGAAAGTGTGTACTTCACGGTGTTCTTGTGTACCAAGTTTCAGAACAATCTGTCAAAAGCTCTAGAATTTTTTTCTCCAGAAACAGTTTGCAAATACCTGCTTCCCCGTGACTGTCAAAATTTGTTTGTGGGTATATAATAACCAGATATTTGCAGTCACAGCAAATATTATTTCAAGGGTAATGTGAATTAAGAACAGTAATAACAAGATAATTTAAGTTTGTATTTATTTTCTACACAACTTGTATCACATAACTGATGAAAACAATCACAGTACAAGTTTATCACTGGATAGTGGAAACATGACTTTTCTATACAAGAATCTACAACAAGTATACCATTAAATAGCACATGTAACACAAAGGCATGGAGATTCATTAGCAGAGCTTTAAAATAACTTATCATTTCCTTCTTATTCAATTTCAATTTATTAAACATTTCTCTGACAAGTAATCAACATAACTAGCAAAATTATAATTCAAATGAAATGTTTGAAACTCATTGAAAATAAGAGTCTTGTTCTGCCATTGTTTCTCGCTTTATATATATTGGACAAAGGAACATCTTTTAACAAGCAATAAGCACATCCGTTTCCAGACCTTACATTAAAGTTACAGCATAATTATAAGGGAGTTATACATGTCTGCTAAAATCTTAATATTGGCTAGGTTAAGCCATCTGCAGCCAACTGTATAAAACTTGGAAAATTTGTCCACATCTAATCTTTATTCCTGTTTGCACATTTAAATGATATTATTGGTTAGTAGTAGTTATTGGATAAATATTGACCAATCAATAAACATTTTAGCTTACTTTGAACAAACCAAAAAACAACTAGTTTTATAGAATTGGCTACTGCAGTTACTCCAATATTCTTACACACAAATACCACTTAGAAACTATGAATACATGGAAAATAATGGGGGAGGGCTTTTCATTATAAACATAAATTTAAAACATAACAATTGGCTTCACAACACTGCAAAACATTATTTGAGTAACAAAACAAAAACTGAACAACATTGTACAATACATCAACAAACTTTTACAAAGAACTTATATAAAAGCCTAATATCAATAAAATACACCCATTGATCATCATATACATATTGCTGACTTCCAACAAACTGTTAAATATACATCTCTCGCCAAAAAAAGCAATTTTCATTCTTTTAGCGTACTACAACTATATATCTGAAAATATACAATATTTATAAATAGAATAAACACTAAGGTCATAACCACGGACCTATACAACGGTTTATAGGTCTGTGTAATAACTAAATAAATATTAAAAGATAATTAAAATTGTTGTTACCCACATTTGCAAATGAGCATACTTTTTCAGCACACAGTCACATAGTCACCATTTCTCAAAGAAACAAATTGTGTTTCTACGTTGTCATAGCAATGATACAGGTCATCTAAAATGGCTAACAGTGTTAATTCATATCAATTAATTCAATATGCTAATTGAAAAAATAGTGATCACCACAACATGTTTTGAGTGTGCCTTGTCACAATAAATATTCAAATTTGTAGAATCGCAGCATCTTAAATGAAATACTAAGCCATTTCTTACCCTAAGTAGTATGTGAGAATATGAATGATAAACACAACATGACTAGGGGGGAACTTTTGCTTCATCCAAGACAACAGTGTCCTTTTTCAAAATTAGCTAAATATATAGCTGTAAATGAAGTTTGGTACTGTTCCTATCCACTAAGTGGGTCTTCGCGGCAGTGTATGGCATACATGAGACGTTGTGTCATCACCTCTTGACTCGAGTATTGTGGCAGTTTGATCATGAACATGCATGTCTCTACTCTGATATATCGCTCATCTGGGGAACCTGGATAAATGAACAGATTTGAAGGAAAGAAAATTCTTTAATATTCATTCATTCTATTTTTTTTAAGTGTGAAAAAAACTCAAATACACAATTCTATATAACAGACAATGGGTTTGAATGAAAATATTGAAAGATCTGCTACCCAAATTTTTTAACTCAATTCAAACTGATTAAGACACTTTCTCATCCAAAAACAAGTACTCTTACATTTAAATTATACTAATTCACTTACAAGATACAAGAATCATTATTTAAAGTCGGGTATATGATAACAAGAAACATTAGCTCAATGAGCTATTTTCTGACATAAAGTGGATAGAGTGAGTGTATGTGAAGACAAGTAAACCAACTGCCTACCTCCCTGTCCATCCGGAGGGGCTATCTTCATGGGGTAGGGAGGCACATGGGCCGTATCAGCTCCCCCATCCTTGCAGGGGCACGTCTGGGGGATGCGTTCTTGATTGCTTGCAAACTTGATGAACCTGGCCAGGTCCTCATCCCCCAGGGACTCTAGTGCCAACCAGAAGTACTTGATGTGCCGGTCCGTTTCCATCAACCCCACCTGGTACATTGTGTGGGCCTGCGAGTACAAACAATATAACGCATAATTTTACATACTTTAAAAACAAATGGATGGTTGTTTTGTAAGAAAAAAATGACGGCTCCCCCTATGCACATCGTTACAGTATGTTGAATATAGGCATATGACCTTTGACCTGAACTATTTGTAACATGCGCTCTGCGCATCGTCTCAATATGGAAATCATTAGCAGTACTTGCATGCGACACATTGTCTCGGTATGTAAAACACATGTGGCAAGTTTTTTTAAAATCTGTCCATACAAGAACAAGTTACAGACCATACAGGAGAAGTTGAACCCAACACACAGATGGGCAGATGGTGTGATTTTGATTCGCCAACCTTTTGGGGCATACAAATAAGTGTTGCTTTTAATGAAGATATGATTGCATAACAATTCTTGTGCAATTTTTAGAAAACGGAAGACAATGAATTATGAATTACTTAATTTTAAATCCATAATAGGTCAGCTACTGGTGAAGTGCAACCTATTTCATGATAACATCATACAATTTTGCAGACTTTATACAGACAAGATTTTTTTTTCAAATATCCTATTTGACCTTTGACTTATTAACTTGAATAAAACAATAAGGGTCATCAACCGGACTAAGGTGACATATCACTGGAGTACTGGCCCAAAAATAATGGGGGTCATGTTCAAGGGCAAACTACTTATGGAGTTTCATGGTCATTGGTCAGTCTGTTCTTAGTTATTATGCAGACAATGTTTTCAAGTAACAGTTGACTGTTACCTTGACCTTTCAAACTAAAGGGATCATCTACATATTAAGGCCAACCACCCATCAGAAATTTCAACAAACATTGTTACAGGTATTTCAAAGTAGCCACACTAATTTCAAAAAACTAAAAGGGCAGGAAATGACATATTCAGAAGATTCTAAGATGCTCAGTAATGTTGAACGTACATTTCATTTTTTTTTCAATATTATCTTCATCAATGGAATATTACAGTACCATTAGTGTTGTTTAATCTCTTGAAGTAAAGTTACTAATTTTATTATTAAAAATAAAATGGGGATGTTGATGTTACACTTGAGACTGGGCTTGAACACAGGGTCTTAAAACATTTCGGGGAAATAAGTCTAAAATCAGGCCATCAGTTTCTGACAAAAATATTTTCACTTTTTCCTTGCTATGGACCAGAGTTGAGCATATAATACAAGTGTTTAAAAAAACTATGAAAGCTGCCCGTTGAAATTGACTGAGAAGTTTAAGAAGTTTAGGACATTTGAAGCAATTATTGACTTCTACCATTGACAACAGGCCAGCCTCAGAGCTGACCTTGTGCACCAGATGTGCTCTGGTGAGCTGAAATAAGTATAAGACAGACCTAGAATGGACTAATATCCTATGTTTCCCATCAAGAACTAGACAATCAATTTGACAGCCAAAATGTATCTTTTGCCCCGACCTTCAAGAAGTCTATGCTGACAGCAGGAAGCCCACAGGTCCTCATCTCCATGTCATGGGGGGCCATCAATGTTAGGAGCTGTAGGGGGAGCACTGTGGCCACACCCGCCTTCAGGGCCTCAATACGTTGCTGGTTCACAAGCTCCGACTGTCGTAATTCACGAATAGCATCTATGTACTGCTGACGGTTTTCCCAACTTAAAATCAAACATTCAAAATTAATTAAACATTCAAAATCCAGTGAAAGTCATATGTAAAATACTTAATATCATTTAAAACTAATCACATTTAATTGTTGCCAAACAGATTGTCAAAATATTAAGAAAACAAGACATTGTCAAAATGAGGTGGATTGTAACAATGTCATCCAATCTGTCTGCATAAAGTACAACATTTATATGTTTCAATCTATAAAACATATCAACTGATGAAAAAAAAGACATATTAACCATTCATAAGACCAAACAAATCCATATGAAAACAATGAATATGTATACAAGAACCCTCCCTGACTCGTTAAGCACAACAATAGGCCAATAGATCAATTATCCGGTGATTGAAGATGACCTCGACGACACACGTACCAATTAATGGATTAGTGTCAACATGTCCTGTGTTTTACGACCAGTGTCCCGGACAGGCAAAATAGCTGACTTACATTGGTAAAATTAAGATAATCGATTCCGAGATTGACTTTCCGGGACAAACATGCACCCTCCGTGACTCCATGACAGAGATACGATTTCCGGTATAATCCCGGACGTCCGGGACGTTTTCACATGTATGTATTAAGTCTTCATTCTGTCTTACCTGACAAGTATGTGCCTGCCGTTGGGCACCAGCTGTACTTCCTCCCCGGAGAGTGATGGATACACAAACCTCGGGTAGACGTCCGCACACAGGGCCAACAACTCTCCCTCGCTCTCGGCCTGACACAACAAACAAAACAAGAAAATAATAAATACATATTTTACTTATTTGAAATTGATTAATATTCAGTTAACAGTAGCATGTACATCTCATGAAACTGATTTGTCTGTAAGGTTAGAAAAAATTGGAGCAAAATGTTTTTGGAAAACATCATGGCTTTTATAAGCAGACCTATAAATTTAACAAACACAGTATTAAAATTAATGAGAACATGTTATAAACAAAGTGTTATAGAACAAGAGTTTATTTTATAAATACATGAGTAATGGAAAGAACATGTGAAAATCATTCATTTTACAATCTACATGTGTTTCAATAAGTCAGAGCAAAAAAATATTATTTTTAGAGTGATCAGTCTACACATATATTATCAGGCACCTACCAACTCTATCTTCTTCAGGTAGTTGTAGGTCAGGTGGTCAGCCTCCTTGATGTCCACAACAGAATCCATGGGAACACCCACCAGCGCTTTCCAGAATGAGGCCATCAGGTCCAGGCCAATAGGGATGTCAGCACGGATGGTGATACCCAACAACTACAATGTAACATTTGCTTATCTCCTGATCAGTGAAAATTAAATGGATAATTGCAGTCTGACTGTAATGCGCTGTTTTTGTTTATGAAATTTCAATTTATCAGTTGTTGGGAAATGCTTAGCTAGCTATCTGTCTATTCACAATAAAACACTTAAAACATTATGAAAGCCTAAAAACAACAATGAAAATCTACTACATCTTAAAACCAGCATAATTATATTCAGTGTTTTACTGACAACTGCATTTTTATTTGTAGGTAGTTTACCTGTCCTAGGAAGGTGACAAGATTCTGTTCTGATTGAGAGAGGAGTCCTGGTCGGAGAATACAGCGGCCCCTGTTGTTGGGCCCAGAAATGGGAACCAGCAGACCTAGGAGGGGCTCTTGGATCTCACGTGCCATCTTCCACAGGAAGTGACGGAATGAGCCACCTGTAATGAATAAATTTCATCAATTCTTTTTCTTTGAGTTATGCTACACATTTTCTATATGGTCACAAAGAACCTTTGACACTATATCTATATAAACTTTCCTTATGAATTATAATAATGAAAAATGAATTTCTATCATCTCATCTTAAAGGTACACGAGTTCAATAATTGCAAATGATGAAATATGGTTATTTCTTAAAGAAATTGGAATAACTTGTTGAATTTTACTTCTAAAATAGAATCTTCTCTAAATGTTATAAATGATTTTTTCAAGAATAGGCTCACAAGACGAAACACACTGCATACATAAATACCAATAAACATGGAAAGGTATCTCGTTTCTTGGTGTTTTAACTAATACACACTTGTTCCATGGACCTCCTCGCCAGTGAACTTGACGTTGAAGGCGTATGTGGGGTCTCCTCCAAGGGCCAGCCTCACACACAGCTGGCTGGAAGGTACCTGGGCCAGCTGGCGGTATGCCTGACAGTAGCTTGTGTTGGCACACACCTCCTGCTCTCCTGGAAACAACATTCATACACATGTTGGAGAACACTATTTGTTGGAGCAAAAATATGATTCATCTTCAACATTCTTTTTATTTTGTATTCTGATTAATACATGTATTTTACCAAAAACATGGGTTATTTAAGAAGCATATGACTATCTGACATTGAAATTTCTTACAAGACTTGCTATATTATATATTTTAACAAGAAAGGACTTAAAGCATCATTCTTGCAAACTTGTGTTAATTTGAACCCCTGATTCCCTTGAAAACAGTGTATAAAATAACCTGTAATGTCTTCCAGTGGATCTAGGCTGATTTCTGGTGCAGCCTGGTCTGGTTTTCTCTTGGCTGTGGCATTCAGTATTCTGTTTATGAGAGCACACTTGGTGTCATAGAAAATGAGACCTCTGACCTTGGACAGGAGGGCAGCAGTGCTGCGACTGTAGGTCTCCTGGGGTCGTAGGTCAATCAGGGGCAAGAAAAAGGTCTCCAGAGTGTTGTTAAGGGACTGGAGGAAGGCAAACCTCAGGCGAATGCTCTCTATTGGAATACCTACAACAACAGTAATATTTCGACAAAGAATAATGCTGTAGCCATTTTATGTCATTGATTTTAATATGTTTTGTTTAAACATATGTATTTGAACCTCATGTACAGAATACAGTACATAAATGAAATTAAACAATAGAATCTATAATAATAATAATGAATAAAAAACAAACTATGAATAACTAGATATATTTTTAGATACACCTACATATCTGTTCAAGTGTATATAAGTGTACAGGATCCAACAAACATAGAAAAAATTACTGTTATTTCAAAGGCTGACTAACCTTGCAAACATGCAAAGTTCTCGCTGGCGAGGTCAGCCTGGGTGACCAGTATCTCATGTGGGTGGAGCCTGGCAGGGGTGACGGCCAGTCGACGACAGAACGAGTTCACAAACTGGGTCAAGGATGCGTCTAACTCTGGTGTCCACTGGCGAGAAAACTGCTGCGCTTGACTGTTGTCTAGACATGCACACCTGAAAAGATTTGTGTTGTACATGTGATGTTTCTGTACATAAGAAGAGTCTATACAAGCTGCTCTATATTATTAAGATTTTTACAGTAATATGTGTAAACTGTTTTAGACATGGAAAACAATATTCTCAGTACCACCTGTGTGATACTACTGGTAATAAAAGTACCTCTCAAAGTGTATATCGAAGCCACACGAGAGGATGGCCCTCCAGACTGCCCGCACGTCCTGCTTTACCATGTCGGCCACATACTGCAGGAACCCATCCAGAGTCAGGCAGTGGCGCTCCTCTAACTTCTCAACACTGTCAGACTACAAACAAACAATCTTGTAAAGTGGTAGTTAATTAACTTTATCTATTTTACAAGTACATGACATTGTATCTGAGCTACATGTACATCAAAATCAATATTAAAGTTATTCTATAGCTGACTCAACGAACATTTTTTCAGTTTTATATACCAGGGTAAATTGATGTTTGTTAATAAATCGAAACCAGACCAAATCATCTATGAACATTTAAACTATATTTTATACTATTAAATAACCTTTGTTGGTTTTTCTGTGTCTGGGACTTCATCCTTTTCACTTTTCTCTCTATACTTCTTGTCCTTCGATGATGGTCTAGAAATTCAAAGTATAAAGAGTAATGATGCTTTTATCTTACAAAAGGAATAACTATCAACACATCAACACATATATCTTAGGTCAGTCTTCATCTGTCAGACAGTAAGTGTATAAAATGCTTAAAACTATTCAAAAGCAGTAAGCACCCTTTAAAGATGCAATTCAGTAGCATGACAAAGCATAACAAAAATAGTGTAACATATAATACAGAGAATCTTTCTGATCAGTTCAAATTACAGTTACTAACTTACTATCAACAGGCATAAATAGCTTGCTAAATCTTGTTTATCATTCAAGATTACTTTAAATGAAAACAAGAGCATCATATCACTAGTAGATGCCAAAACTTGTGGGTTTTTTTGAAAAGGGGCATAACTCCATAAAATATTATTTAAGCTAGAGTAATTGGCTTTGCTATACATTTGTGTACTGTCATTGGCAAAATGAAAGTGTACTAAACTTAATCTGAATACCATGACAGCATTTTGAGTTATGATCAAATATGTTTTTGAATGACACCACTGCTTCCGCCGCCCCGGCTATCTCAACTTTCTTAAAAAAAGGACATCCTTACTTCTCCACAAAGGCTACTAGTTTCTCCTTAGAGCTCTTCTGTGGTTTCTTCCCTTTACCCTTTCCCGCTCTGTCACTGCTTGGGGACCTGATACAGGTAACACAGTGATCAGATACAGCTTTACATGGCCTATTACAAGAGCTCTAGTTCTTTGAATCCACTACACATAGTGGTTATCCTAACTAAATACGATCATATCTTTATGGAATTTTACACATATTTAACAATGTTGTCTATAATTCTGCTTTGAATTGAAAATGAAATAAGGCTTTGGATGTACAAGAAAAATCTGGGTCATATTTAATACAAAAATACATGCGTATAAAATCCACCAACCCCTCTTTGTCTGGAGTGAGGACCATGCCATATCTCCTAAGGACCTGCATCACCTGTTCTGTTGTGGATTTCTTGGGAGGGCGAATGTTGCTGAAGAACGCACATAGCAGATTCTCTGGTGTGTGCTGCAGGATTTGCTCCTTGCTCAGGCAGATATAACCCGACTCCTGCCGAAACTCTGGGGATCCGTGACGCTGTTCAACGATGAAACAACTTGTGAACACTTCTGTAAGAGCAAGAGTAGCGGCATCTCCTATCTCTGTCTCATCTTTGTCTTGAAAGAACTTGAACTTAAGATAATTCTCCAAAGGAGTGTTTGCATTGTCTTCCTGACAGAGAAGGTTTGGCCCAACCATGGCAATGCTGGGCATCTCCAACACATCATCCTGGTCTACTGACGTGCCTTCAAACAACGACTGACTTTTAATTAAGCTTTTCTTAATGTTCTCAATTTTGGTCTTAGACATGACTGACACAACAGCATATCCCCTAAGTTTTGTTTCTCTGACTACATCGGTGTCCTTGTCTGGGGATTCTGGTTCTTCCTCTTTTGATTCTGTAGTGGCTGCAGCCTGTTTTGTTGCCTTATCTGGTTCACCACCTTCCGCTGTTGCTCCAGCACTTGTCTCTTCCTCTGAAGGCTTCACCTCAGCCTCAGCCTCTGGCACTTTGGCTGTAGATTCACTTGAAGCTTCATCCTTTAAACCTGCAGGCTTTACACTTTCAACAGTATCATATGGCAAGTAAATCTCATCTCTATCAATACCTCCATTAGACTTAAAGATAGATCTCAAAGCCTGTTTGACAAACTCAGGGTCTAGTTTTACTGGTATACCTGTGATGATAATCAGTCTCTGGTGGGCTGTTATTGCATTTAGCACCTGGTTGGCATCAGACACAGCATTCACTAGAGCAACTATTCCATTCTTCTCATTGAATGCCAGGCATCTCAGAATATGTGAGACAATGAGAGCCCTATGCATCCACAGTTCATCTTCTGGCTTGCCACCTTTACCATGTGGTGGCTTTGGGTCTTTACCACCCTCTCTCTCCTTCCCTTCCTTGGGAGGCCCGGGATCTTTGTATGGCCCTGGTTCCAAGGAAGCCCCAGATGCCAAGACAGTTGCCGATGCCGAGGCTGATGCAGTGGTAGCACTGGAGTCACTTGCTGATGGTGTGGCACTGGAACTGGCTGATCCTGCAGGAGCCGTGAGGTCCACCTCACTCTCACTGGGGCGCCGAGGCTCATCTCGCTTCTGGGCACTGTCTTTTCTGTCACGCTTTGCCTTCAGCTTCTTACGCCTGGCAAAAAACGTATTCAGACTATTTATGTAACATTGTTTCTGTGTAATGTGTGGTTACAAACATTTGCAAGTTCACACATGTTTTATATAAAATTTTATCAAATGTTTCATCAATGTGTAAATTTTAACTATTCATGAATGATCTACAATTCTTTTAATGCAGTCTAAAATTTAAAATCTCAGTAAAAGTAATAGAGAATTTTGCAGAGAAGTAGCAATACGTTCATATATGGAAGTTATTGCAATGTACATTATGACTAGAATACAATGCAGATTACTTTGATGAGTGTGTGGGGCTGGCAGGGGGGCGGGGCACAAGGTCTAGAGACAACCCATGGTCCACTCCTCGGGAACGACCCGTGGGTTTGTTCAGCTCCCCTACAGCAAGGTTCAGCTCCATCAGTGCATGGAAGTAGGTGGAAAACCTTCCCTGGTCTGTCACTCCAATACCCATACCTGTAAAACATGTTCATATCATTATTCTTTTCAAAAGAACCTACAATAGTGTCTTAACTGATATGATAAAGCACAATATTGTATATTTCAACCATGCTGACATCAAACAGGTTACACCCTATGTTATCGTCTTTTACACATGTATTAAGATTGTAAAAACCACACAATAGGACGATGTTGTTAATCATTTAATTACTCGTGACTTAAGCTTACAGCCTACAATTATTTATTTTAGATTGATAACAAAGAGACCAACAATTATGTATTGCAAAGTGTTGAAACAAGACCAAGACAAACCTGTGCCACTGGATGTGGTTTTAGTTTCCCAACCCTTTGTTTCAGTCTCATAGAGGATCTTAAGTTCATTCTGGAGTACAACCATAAGGCCTGTGTTGACATTCAGGTGTGGATGGGGGGACGGGAGACGGGTGCCATTACACCCCTCACTGTTGTGGTACACCCTGATCAGCTGGGCCAGGGCTTGAAAAACATACTCCTTCACAAGCGCAGGGGTGTCTGTCCTCCAAAGGTACAGACAGATCTGCTCAATCATGTGACTGAAGACTGGTGGAGTTATCACTATGTTATCAAGGTTCCACAGGCTATCATTTGGACTCTTGGTCTCCACTGGTTTGTGTTTATGCTTTTGTTGTTGTTGCTGTTGTTGTTGTGACTGGGATGAACTGGAGCTGGGCATGTCCCACAATCTGCTGGACTCTTCCTGCTTGGGCAGGGCACAGCTCTTGATACCACACCCATATTTCTCTGTGATCAGGGTCTCAATGTATGCCATGGAGAGGAGAAACTGTGGGGGCAGGGCGTGGATGGTGATTATGATTCCAGGGGGTGGGGACACCCCGACCTTGATGTGGATACAGTCACTGGGGATGATGGCAGGGGTGTACTGGTCTGCCTGGTTACTGGTGGAGGAAGTATCACGTGGGTAGCTCACTACCTCCTGTTTCGATACCTGACCTGTCTTCTTGATTCGCTGGCCAGTGTAGCAAAATATGCGGGCCCAGGGAGATTTGTACAGGGACGTCCTGAGTAAGACAAAAAACAGACCTAAGGAATTGCCATTCAACATACATGTTCATTCAAATGGGTTATATCTTTTCTTAATTTCATACAAAGGAAACTCTGAACATCTACGAATGGAAAACAATCAATCACAATCATGTTCAGACACAACACATATCTGACTAACTTACTCTTTCTTTGTGGACTTAGGGTCTGTTTTACAGGACACAACCAGGCAGGCAGCCCCTGGGAAGTACATGTCTGTCTGGGTTTTACTCTCACTCACTGGGAACTCTTCATAAGGAAACATCTCAGGGGCCGTCTGAAACAAGTCATTAGTTCATAACTATGGATGTTCTACACATTACATATCTGAATTTTAACAACATCATTACAATAATAAATGACTTGTGCTTTATCTTCTAACACCTAACATTACAAACCTGAGCCCCAACTTGCCTAACACGACACAGGAAATGTTCACACAAGTTCTAATTTATTTCCAACGATAATGAAAGTCTTTACAAAGAAAATGTTAACAATTGTATAACCTGAATTAATTTCTTAACTGTTGACATGTCACTATCATCAAATGCAAGGACCATAACTCTCACCTAACTATGTGCAGCTGCAAACAAAATCCCAGGCACACACCTAATTCACCCTAACAACATTACCCAAAGGTTTCATGACCCTAGGTCATATAGTTTTTGAGTTTTGAATAACACAACTTCAAAAATGCAAATTTATAGTAATTGAAGGGCCATAGCCTTCCCCTTACTATGAGTATCTGCAAACAAAACCCCAGGTGCACAACTTCATCATCTCAAGAACATTTTCCTAAAGGGGGTTAAAGACTCTAGTTAGATATTTTTTTGTGTTTTGAATGACTGAAGTTTGTATAATACTTAGGGACTGACTCACGAATGAAATGACAAGGGCAAATCCCCACCAGAAATGGGAGCATTAAAAAGATATGGCCCAACAAGAGTGACACTCACAAAATACGCCCATCAATAATTTCTTGGATTCTAAGACAACTTACTGTCACATTGGCCCTTTGAGAAGCAAGCTTTTCAAGAAGCAAATGATTTGGCACAATATGGCATTAACAGTAGAAATTTTTTATTTTAATTCGAGGGTTTCGAGTCAAAAGGTGCTAAAATGTCTATAATTTTCATAGGCACTTAGAACCTTTGGGGACCACGCCCAAATCATGCCCAAAGACGATCAACGTGTTCGGGATTTGAAAAACAACATTCATGTAAAAATCGTCTCCAAGAGATGATTCATCCTTAATCGTACCCAAGAGACAATCAGTGTGTACTTGGCAAAGCATTTATACCGGCAAACATTCTTGGTAAAGATTTTATAGCTACAAACCGAGGGGTGAATGCGAAAAGGTTCTAAGTGACATTAAATAAAGAAGCAGATAGAACCTTTTCGCTTTCACCCCTCGAAACATTTTCAGCAAGTTTGGTGAAGGTCAGATGAGAATTGTTCAAGTTAGAGAGTAGACAAAGCTTAAATGGGAAGGGCAGTAATCCTGAAGTGCTTCGGGGCATTTGGCTGATTATCATACTTGACCGATTTATTTTACCAACAAATATTTTCAGCAAGTTTGGTGAAGATCAGATGATAACTGTTCAAATTAGACAGTGGACAAAGCAAAAATGGCAAATTTTGACCAATTCAAGGGCCATAATCCTGAAGAGTCTGGCTGGTTATAGAACTTTGCCAAGAATATATACCAACAAACATTTATAGTAGCAAGTTTGGTGAAATTCGGATAAAAACTGTTCAAGTTTGAGAGTAGACAAAGCTAAAATGGCCAATTTTGATAAATTCAGGGGGCCATAACTCTGGAGTGCCTAAAGCGATTAGGATAGTTATCGAACTTGACCTAGATATTTCACCAACAAACACTTTCATGAAGTTTGGTGGAAATTGGATGAGAAATGTTCAAGTTAGAGAGCGGACAAAGCTAAAATGGACAATTTTGACAAATTCAGGGGGCCATAACTCTGGAGTGCCTAAAGCGATTTGGCTGGTTATTGAACTTGACCGAGATATTTCACCAACAAACACTTTCATGACGTTTGGTGGAAATTGGATAAGAAATGATCAAGTTAGAGAGCGGACAAAGCTAAAATGGACAATTTTGACAAATTCAGGGGGCCATAACTCTGGAGTGCCTAAAGCGATTTGGCTGGTTATCGAACTTGACCTAGATATTTCACCAACAAACACTTTCATGAAGTTTGGTGGAAATTGGATGAGAAATGTTCAAGTTAGAGAGCGGACAACATTGTGGAAACGCCCGCCCGCCCGCCCGCCATGGGTGTTCCCATAATACGGCCATCGTAAGATGGGCATATAAAAAAGAATATACATATTTGAATGTTAAATCACAAAAGGTATATGAACAAAGATTTATACAGTGGATATATTTTTATACATGAACAGTAGAGTCTCACCTGTAGGCATGTACATATCTGGTTGGTAAGCTCTATCAGGTAATCCTCTCCCTGACCGGCCGCCCTTGCAATCGCTGTTGCCAGCTCATGCTTCAATCTGAAATGGCAGCCGTATATGTACATACAGAACAATTGATCACAAAAGAATCTGTTGAAACAAGACTCTGACCATTTGAAATCAACCTCTTGTGTTCATAAAGGTACTACGGTAAGCGGTTCTTTATTAAATGTAACTCAGAATCATTCAACCCTTTAAAAAGTAGGATAACAGACTATATCATTTTTATTGAATGGAAGTTTATCTATAACAATATAGCAACCATACCTGTCTACATTGCTGTACATGAGGCTGGGGAGTGAGCAGCTGTGAGAGGCGAGGCAGTGTTGGGCGGAGTCCGTGAGCACCAGGGACTTGCCAGTGATTGTCCCATGCGGCTGGGGAGCCCTCAGCAGCTCATTGGATAACAGCTGGATGTTCTCTATGTCCAACTCCTTGAAACAGTAATATTCATTTGTAGATACAATGGTTACATGTGTTTGAAATTCACTGGATCTTTGTTAAAAGTAGGTCGGGATTTGGGGGACCGATAGGGGCCTCCCAAATCAGGTTTTAAAGGGGGCAGACTAAAGTAGCCAGGTGGGCTGACACTATTTGTTATTATTTACCCAGCTACCAGGTTATTATGAAAACCCTGTAGATATGGTTTTCATTGTCTAAAATATCAACGTTACATGTAGTTCACATCTTGTTTTTTTTTTAATTACTACAAAAGGTTCACAGATTCTACCACCCATTGTATAAACTGGAACTGCAACAGGAGGAACAAATATCCCCACATCCTGCCTGGACACAGGAATGGTAAACTATTTCCATCTGCCTTATCATCACCATTTTCATTTTTTGGTAAAATAAATTGGAAAAAAAATCTATACCTTCATGAAACATTTTTGAATTGCTATCAAAGTAAATCGTGATCTATATTTCATAGTGTTAACCTGTGTACCCAAAATCATTTAAATCCATTCTAACTGTCTGGAATTGTTTAGAAGATTCAAAGTAAAAAGGGGACAAAACTCTGTAATAAATGAGTGGTTTGTAACCAAAGTCAAACATGACCTGTATTTTATTGTGTTAAACTTGCATACCAAAAACTATTTTAATTTGTCAATTCTTTAATGAGTTATTGTAGTGCAAATTCTGTGTTAAAAGGGAGCCATGATCCTGTCAAAAATAGCTAGTTGGTAACCAATGTCAAACTTGATGTGTTTAACATGTGTTCCCTGTATATTTAAATCTGTTAAGCATTTCATGAGTTATTGTATGGACAAGACCAACAGAGCCACTGACAAGCTCACTCCTATAAACCACCTCCCTCAAATGTTGTTTTGTGGGTTATAACTTCATTATGTTGATAGTTTGTCTGGAAACAAGAATATACAAGCTAAGATATAGACGTTTGACTTGTGAATACTAAGCAGTTCTAATAATTGAGTGTTTTACCTGTAGTAGTGCAGCACTTGCAGCCATCCCTGATGCGAGGCTTGAAGAACACGAGAAGGCTCCCATAGCGGAGGAGTTACAGTGGTCTATCAGCTTCAACAGGGCTGTACGACAGTACATCCTGGCTAGAGTTCGCTCTGTCCTCATCAATTCTCTGTAATGTACACAAATTATGATCAATTAACAAAACTAATATATAAAAAGTTTACTGAAGCATGTAACATAAAAGACTAAAATAATTGTGCTTACCATTGTTTCTTATTTTCTGCACATACAACTCAAATATCAAGTCTCATACAGATGAGATTAAGACAATCGCAAGTCTATGAATGAAAACATCATATATTGCTTCAAAACACATAGCAACAACTTCTCAAACCTGTGAATGTTGACATTGCAAGTATCGAGTATTTGTCCACCAGTGATGGTTGACTTTCGATGCCCCTGGGGTGGTCTCTCCAGGGAGTTGAGGGGATACCAGTAGCGGACCAGCACACCCTCACTCCGCAGGTATGTCTCCACCTGAACCAGCTCATTGCCCTGGTATATTTAATGTTCAACAATGATGTCAGTGTTAAAAAAAACATATTTCATATGTGTAAAATCATGAATTAGCTCTATAGAATGATTACACACCAATATGATGTTTAATTTAGTGCTGTTAGCAGAATGTTTCCATTGACAATATTTTCAGTGATGATATCCCAACATTAAACTTGTGAGCAAATATCGCAGGAATGCACTAAATGATCTTAACTTACCGATTCAACATCTAGCACAGTGCCAGTGAGCCCAAATGTTTTAAGCATGGACCTGACAGCAAACTTTGGGAGGACTTGAGTGGCAGTGGCGCTGCCTCCCGTTGGGTCCTTGATCACGACGGTGGTTCCCTTGCGGACACGATCGATGGTAAACTTGGCCAAATCCTCCTTGATGTCCTCAATTGTTGGCAGGTGGAGGTCCCGTGGCATTCCACCATTCTCCTCATACAGGAACTCCACTGTCTGTCTTGCTATATCTGTCATTCCTGCCAGAGAAAGAATACTATTACAAATGTGGGTGAAGGAAAATCTTGAATGTGTAATTGTGATTTTTCTAAGAAATGTTATGGCAAAGTTCATATCTGACAAATCAATTATAATGCAATAGAGTTGTCTTCGCATGTATGTTATCAGTATATTTATTCAACAAAAGACTTACTGATCAGATGTATTATTTATATTGTCAATTTCAATATCAGCAATAAGTACCCAGCTGTAGAGCCCCTTTGATCTGCTCCAGGCCATCTTTCCTCTCAGCCTCGTTCCTAAACCTTCTTCTTATAACAGGGAACACCTTCTGTTCCCAGGCCTTGACAAGAAGGGCGTAGTGATCCTCCTGACTGTGGTCCTCCTCTGTGGATTCCTCATCACTCAGAGTGTCCTGGGCAGGCAGGCCAGCTCGTGGGTCCGGCCCTGTGCTCAACATGCTGTCATAGCTTTGGAACAACTTGTACACCTTGCTTGCCTCTGGGCTATATTCTAGAAATGATATCATTTTGGTCTTATTACCAACCAAGGTGTGTTCTATTCATCAAACCTATCTATTGATAACAATGCTACATATTTTTGGCATTAAAATTTCCACATAATTTGTACATGTAATTATAAATAATGCACATTAAGAGGTACTTAACTAAGATGTTGCATTTTACTGCGAAGGTGCAAATAACTTCTGTGTTTTAAATCCTGTGTTTTACTAGTTTACAAGAAAATACCTACCTTTGAGGGGTTTAGGTATGGGAACTGTTTTACATGCAGGCCCAGCAGGTGTGGAGATGTCAGTGATTTCACTGAGGTTACTGGGTGTGGAAGGGGCAGAAACTGCCCCCTCACTATCACTATCCGACGTTGTGTTGAATGGCAGGTGGTTGAAACTTTCTCGGATTTCTCGTGTCAGGTCATCAGCCTCGTCTGCAGCCTCCCTGTGCTGCTGTCCCTCGGCAAAAGCAAATGATCTTGTACCAAAGTTAGCCTTCACCCTTGTGGCCTGTAATGGCAATTGCATAATTCACAATACACAGTACTTGATACAATGCTGTAAAAAAATGTTATCAATGCATTCAAACAAAGGCAAATGTTTTGCCATCAAAAAAGCATCAAAATTAAGATTTAAAACATGTACTTATTTCATTGAATTTAAACTCATAACAGTCATTTTTCAATGTGTAAAAAAACAATTTGCAATTAAGTCCTCTAACTATGTGTACCTTTTTCTGGATGTGAACAACTGGGTACATGGCTCCAGCCACATCATCGATCCAAGGCTGGAGCTTGCGGCCATTATAAGTGAAGTAGACCTTCCCCTTGGGTGTTTCCCCGGGCATGGGTGCATTACCGTTCCTTTCCCAGCCAATACCAGCAACATCGCCCGCCCCAACCGTACAGTCCAGCCTCACACTGCGCCACTGTAGAAGGCTTGCTCCATTGTAGTGAACTGCCTTACCATTGCTGAAAAAAACCCATAAAAAGTTTAAATTCAAATCATCAATTTTTGTTCAGTAGGAAATACACATGAATCTTTTGTGTTTGCAAAGAAGGCTAACATGTTTTCACTACTTTTTGGCAATACTGTAAATATTTTAACTTTTCAACACCTCGACAATTTTACACAGGTTATTTTTAAATCTAAATGGTCTGATTAATGAAACTTTTTAAAACTGTTTCGCACAGGGGAATTTAAAAGTACATGAACAAAGATAAAATTTATACTGGAGAAGTTCACTTACTTCAGGAAGAGGCAAGTCCCCACAGGGTTTGTCCATGCCCCGTCCTTTTTCTCAGCCACAGGCGCAAACCCAAATGACACAAATGCAGAGCTCTCTTCTTGGCTGTCACCAAAGGAACAGATCTCTAACTCCCAGTAAAATGAAGGAGCCTAAATGAAAAACAACAATTTAGGTCAAAACATTGATACATGTGAATACACTGTATTACTAAAATACATGAGCTGAAACCAAAACAGTGCAACCATTTTTTTATTCACAGATCACAAAAAAAATGAGTGCATGATTTTATATTAATAGACGAAAGTTGAATGTGAAATAGTTGCAAATATGAAGAGTATTGATACATAAAGAATTTTAGACATGCAATTTGCTAACAACTAATGCTTTATACACCGGTAAATAAAAAGCAAAACTTGACTACATGTATACCGTAATAAATGGTATAACCTGTTGTGGTATGGGTATGTTGGCGTACACAATGGTCCCCCGTGGGAGGCCTCCACCTGCACTCGGGTCCCCCAGGAAGGTAACCCCAGACAGACTGTGGGAGAACAGGCAAGCCCGCACAGGAGGGAAATTTCGGTTAGGGTCCCAAGTCATCTCCTTGTTCTGAAAGTAAACCCATGTTTCTCTCTTTGGTAAGGATCATACATATTATTTTACGACATGAGAAATAACACAAACTAGAGCTGTCACAGGAGTGATGAATACCCCCAAATGCCGCCTGGACACAGGAATGGCAAACCATTTCTTTGAAAAGAGGCCATAACTCCAAGGTTACTGCACACTGCATCTTCTTTTATCATGCATGTATTGTTTATTTCTATTTTTACTAACAGTGACCTTGACCTTGGCCCCACCAGCCCCAATATCAAACTTGACCTGTTTCTTCTGATGTTACACATGTGTACCAAATTTTTTTTAAATCTGTCTAGCCTTTCATGAGTTATTGTCCGGAAACCATGAAAAACGACCGACCGACCGACCGACAAGCTCACTAACTTGATCTGTATCTTCTGATGTTACACCTGTGTACCAAAAATTGTTCAAATCCGTCTAGCCTTTCATGAGTTATCGTCCAGAAACCGTTTTTCTTTTTTTAGTAACAGTGACCTTGACCTTGGCCCCACCAGCCCCAATATCGAACTTGACCTGTATCTTCTGATGTTCCACCTGTGTACGAATTTTTTTTCAAATCTGTCAAGCCTTTCATGAGTTATTGTCCGGAAACCGTTTTTCTATTTTTAGTAACAGTGACCTTGACCTTGGCCCCACCAGCCCCAATATCGAACTTGACCTGTATCTTCTGATGTTACACCTGTGTACCAAAATTTTTCAAATCTGTCAAGCCTTTCATGAGTTATCGTCCAGAAACCATGAAAAACGACAGACCGACCGACGGACCGACAAGCTCACTCCTATATACCCCCTCAAACTTTGTTTGTGGGGGTATAATTAACTAGACATCTATTTATTCACATTTTCCATAAAAATAATTAATTGAATAGACATATGTATTTTATAGACATTATACAAAAATACTGCAATGTTTATAATACTGGCATGGCACATTCTATTACAAACATATTATATTTGCATGACACATAACAAAAGTAAATCGGTACAAAGGAAAAAATCATAGAAACTATAATGTGGAGATATTTGATCACAATGTTACTCTGCTAGGTTATGCCGTAGTCAGAGAATATGAGGAAAGACCCCAAGCGGCACGCCAACGACATGTGTTAACCAAATAAAAACTAATGCCTAATGCTGTGGTTATGATAATGTTTTGCGTAATTATATCCTTTATCCATATCCTTCACAATTTTCGCAAGATTCAAATTCTGAAAATTCCTAATAGCCAAAAATTAGGGGATACACGGGAGAAACCTAGTGAACACTATTCAGGCTTAACCCTGGCCCCGAATTACATTCCAATTTTTGCAATTGTAACCAACAGCATTTAATGGATATATTCCACCAATAACCTGCACGATCCATCCTCCCAACCCCATGGTCAAGGGAGATAAAACCTTGATTAAAAAAATACTGCAATATGATTTGAAGGAAAAACAACAACAAATGCAATTGTGTTAAAATTTCAAATCGTCACTAGAATAAGATACTGCTTCTTTGTCAAAGTCTCAGGCACAAGGCACAGATATAATACTAGAAATGACCTTTAAATGTGAATGTGTCAGTGCCTTAAAGTAGACTAAGCTGAAGGTTTGTGACAAAAGTTAGAAGGACTGTGTACAGAGGGCATATACTGTTGGGTTACAACAAAAAGCGATTTTGTTTTTCCATTGTGGACTGCATGATATTTACCATTTAACAGACAATTGGAACGACAATGTGTGTGTTTAGAATATTTATACATGTACATAAAATCAGCTTGAAAGATGATTGTTTTGGAAGTCTTACTATAGTTTCTCAACCACATGACTTACCCTGCTGTCGACCTTGCTGGGTGGTGGGGGTGGTTTGGCACAGTCTCTATACAGAGTCCTCAGTCTCTCACAATGGGCCTCAACCACAGGCTGACGTAACCCTGTGTAAAATACAGGAGGGTAAATACATATGTTTGACTTAAAACATTTGCAAACAATACATTATTGAATGATTTTCTTGCTTTCTCCATCAGTGCATCATTTTAAATGATTAAAAAATACAAAAAAATGGGAATTTCCCCTTAAAGTACATGTATGTTATCGTAAATGACTGCACAAAACTGCAAACAACAAGTCCCACATTTCCTACCTGTGCTGCAGTCCTTGGCAAGGGACTTGAGCATGTCAATGGTGGAACCACAGTGCTGTATGAACTGCTTGGTGAAGTCTATATCCTGGAGATAGAGCGCCAGCACCCCACACGCCCGCGTCTCTAGCTCACCTACCACTCGGCAGATCTGGTGTGGAAAAACAAATATGTGAAATGTTCATAAATTATTATATTAAAACATAAAATGTACTTGCTTATTTTCAAGTCATGTCTGCATTTGCTATACTCTCACACACATTTTAATACACTTTAAGCCCGATAGAATTTTTCAACAAGGTCTTAGACAAGATTTTAGATCTGTATTAAGAGAGGGAATACAACAGCTTTAAAATAACCTGATATAACCCTAACAAGGATAAGGTTTCACACCTTTTTCTACTTCACCCATTTTTCAAGACATTAAGGTTACCTGGTTTGATATGCTATTTCCATCATCAGAAAATGGCATAGCCTGCTGCAGGGCAGACACATTATCATCATGGGGCAGCAGAATAGCCTGCATGGCTGTCACCACTGCATCAGTCAGGGACAGGCAACGGCTGGCAAACATCTGCAAATAGATACACCATTTTTGGGACACTAAGAGAAGCATATGTGGCATAATTTTGTTTTATATTCTGACTGCACACCTCTCTTATCCAACTGTAAGTGAATAAACAGGGGCTGCAGAGACATAGCAACCTGTTAAGTACCCACCAGCTCTACACCAGTTGACAGTCAAACTATTGATGTGTCATAATGGTTTACATACAGAGAGCTTTCTAAATATAGCACATTCATTATCCTGTCATAGAATACTGCCAAAGAACCATAGTCATCAAAGCACAGAAATGGAATTTCTGACATGTAAGCAAACATTGAAATGGGGAAATTACCCTGTTTCTGACTGGCTGTACACGGGAGAAGGGGACCTGTATGTTGTCACTATAGCGTGGGGAGTATGTGCCTGGGGGGTCGGGGTCCAGCTTCAATGTGACCAGCCCTGTTTGCTGGGACATCGTCACTACAGTACCTGTAGAATTCTCAACATTGGCCACAACCTACAAGAAAGATAAATTGTAATTTATCACAAAGATTATTGATATTACATCAACATGACCTTAAGGGCCTAGTTTAAGCCTTCTATAAGTGACCCCACCAAATCTGTGTACAGTACACAACCTCTGTGTATTGATCTTAATTTACTTGCCTTGATCCCACTTACCAGATTTCTGTTCTGAGTATCCTGCTGTGCAGTTTTGGAGGTTTTATTATAAAAATGGACCTCAAATGGCCTTGAGCAAATTAATGAAAACACAGGAAATTGGCCCCTACTGTGACACCAGTGCAATTAGCAGACATGGGATTATCATGCCAAACATTCCTTAAGCTAGGCCTTTAAATGAAAGCCTCTAATTTCAGCATTAAAACCTAATTTGTAGAAGAGGTACAAGAATACAAATTAATAATGATGCTGTCTTCAAGTTTAAATAACCAAATAAACAAAACAAGGTGCCTTTATATACAAAAGGCTTATTTAAGGAATGCATATGTAAGTCCAGGTGTTTTACCTCAACCTTGCATCCTGGTTTGATTGACTCCTGGAATCCTCCGAGTGCACAGAGGGCGGCATTCACCTGCCTCGCCATGGACATGAGCTGGTGGGAGTGGCAGCGTGGGGAACTCAGACCCTCCAGAGAGTTCAACAACACTGGTAGGCCTGTGAGCGCATTGGTTAGCACCTGAACAAACAATAGTGAATTATTCATGGTGAATTGTTTATTATTGTACCTACTAATTTGTCCATGTATACAAAGGAAAACAATGCAGAGCACCAATATTTGTAATTCACAACTAATCACTACGCTCTTTTAAATCTTTATAAATAGATATTTTGAATCCCTATGTTGACAACAAAAATTATACATCAGCCACTTTGCCACCATGGCCATCACAATACCTTATTTTTCAACAGGCAACAAGCCCAAAACAAATACTTGTATCATAATTGAAGCCTGCTATCATACCCTGTGAACAGCATCTGACCAGGACTTCCCGGTGTCCGTGTGGTAGTCTGGGGTGTTCAACAGGCTGTGTAACAGCTCTATAACCTCCGCTGCCATACTGTTGGCCACATGGCCACTGATAAAGGGACGCAGAGGGTCAGTCCTAAAATACATAGAAGAATCGTTTTAATCATAAGCTGGATCAAAAATGGTTAAGCACCAAAGGTAGGCCACAAGATGAAGCAATTAACGCAATTAAAATTTTGAGCAAAAATCTCCATGCCACAGATAAGGTATTGCTGATGCCTTTTTTCTGCATGATAAATCCACATACCTAGCTAATTCAGAGTTTTTGTCTCTACAGATGATCTCTTTCTCTGTCTTTTTCTTGTCTCCAGTGGAGAGATCTGTGGGCGGGGAATCAACTGGGGGCCCTGTGGACACAACCAGTCCCATCTGGGCCCAGCGGGCTGCCTTCCTCAGGGCTGTCAAGGCATCCTCTGTCACAACTTCTGCCTTGTGGTTCTGATAAAAAAGATTTATTGAAAAATCCAACACAAACAGTCATAACCAATTATTGCAGAACATCATCATTCAGATATAAGATGTACATTATATCGCATGATGTATCCAATAAACATGATGTGAATGGGATCATTCCTATGTCATGTCACTTGTGGACAGGTTGTCTGTCGGAGGACGCTTTTCAGCGAAGGTCAAAGTAATACATGTGATTATACAACACTGTTGTATTATCTATTGATGAAATACAATACCTGTATGGACAATTGAACAATTTAATGACAACCAGGGTCATCTTAGTTATTGATGAAATACAATACCTGTATGGACAATTGAACAATTTAATGACAACCAGGGTCATCTTAGTTATTGATGAAATACAATACCTGTATGGACAATTGAACAATTTAATGACAACCGGGGTCATCTTAGTTATTGATGAAATACAATACCTGTATGGACAATTGAACAATTTAATGACAACCGGGGTCATCTTAGTTATTGATGAAATACAATACCTGTATGGACAATTGAACAATTTAATGACAACCAGGGTCATCTTAGTTATTGATGAAATACAATACCTGTATGGACAATTGAACAATTTAATGACAACCAGGGTCATCTTAATTATTGATGAAAGAAAATTGATATGATCTTGAAATTCTTTACCTGTTCAATAATTTCATAAGGTTATCCAATTTTCCACTGTCATTAATTTTCTATAGGACAATTCCCTTACCTTAGTCATCTCCCTGTCCAGTCTGACCACCTTCTCCATGTTTGGACCGGGACCTCCCAGACGGAAAGGTCTGTTGTCTGAACTGTAACAACATAATTATACAGTAAAATACTTACATCCAAAAGTATTACTTTCATGTAATTTAAAAGACTAAACACCCTGATCGTAAAGAAAATCAGAATGACCAACTTTAACAAAAGGCGGAAAGAAGCCAAATATATTTTATAATGCTATCACTGTTGCAAAACCGGGATGATATCACACAGAACAAGGACAAAGCAGCATAACTTTATCAAATAAATAATCTCCTTACCTGAGAAGAGGTTGGATGACTTCATGTGAGAACTGATCCTCTCTCTTGTGTATGAACACTGACAGACGGCCATTCTGGATGACCACATCATCACTGGAATCCTTATCTTTGTTCAAGTCTGAGTCCATAGACTGGGTACGACTAGCAACAGTTGCCAGATCACCTGGAAGAAAAAAAGTTATAATTATCATTCAAATTAGGTGCAGTCAAATCACTTTATAGATCACCTGGAAGAAAAAAAGTTTAATAATTCAAATTAGGTGCAGTCAAATCACTTTATAGATCACCTGGAAGAAAAATAAGTTAAATAATTCAAATTAGGTGCAGTCAAATCACTTTATTGATCACCTGGAAGAAAAATAAGTTAAATAATTCAAATTAAGTGCAGTCAAATCACTTTATGTAATCACAGTAGTATGACTATTATCTAGAGTAAGTGTTAAACAATACCAGTCTACAAAGGAGTAACATTGGTTCACTAGTAAATTTCTCTTAAAATAGACACCAGTATTGGTTTTTACTCGGGGAAAAGACTAAGAGTGAAATTCTGCAAGATATCAATTTATCACACAAACTACATGGATACCATACATAAGGTGTATACAAACCTGGCACAAGAAAGTCCCCAAGTCTGGCCAGCAGGAGTGATACAATCTTGGCAGGTGGGTCAGAGATAGGCCTGGATGTGTTCCAGTGGCTGGCTGCAAGGGCTTGACCCCAGGCGGGAAGCTCCACCTGCTCACACTCCATGGCGTCCATCAGCGGCAACGCCACCCGACACAGCTGCAGAATGATCAACACGAGCTTTGGCGAGGGCCTGGAATAGATTTAAAATATTAAATGGTCATTTAATATTATAGTTACACAATGTTAACATATCAAAAAGAGAATATTTAAAGCTATATTGCCATCAACTTGATAATAGTCCTACCTCTGATCTAGGAGCAGTGAGAGCAGTTTGGAGACACAGGCAGGCTGACTGAGGATGGCCTTGCCCATGTGAGAGCGGGAGAGGTTATTCAGAAGGGACAGGACCTCCTGTAAGGCCTCACTGCCTGCCGCCTCATTACCACTAGACTCTGTCGCACGTGCCAAATGGTTTGTTAGGAGTACAGACACCTGCCGAGCCAGACCAGAGTGCTCCAGGTCTTCATAAAGGGATCCTGCATAAATAGAAGAGTATATAAAATACTATTCAATCTATAAAGTGCCCACGGTTTAGTATTTTTGCCTTATCAATCATTGATGACAAACATACATGTACAACTAGCAATTTCAATGCAATAACACTTGTATTAAGCATACTGAAGAAAGGAAGTACTTTGTTTTAAAAGAATACAATTTCTAAAGAGTGGCCCTTAACAATTACTAACGTTTGCACTAAGGTGAGGACATGTATATACGAAGTTTAAATGTTTCAGCCTACCTTCCTCTGTCTCCCACATGACACATCTATTAGCGAGGACCTGGAAACCCGCCCAGGCCATGGCGGACACACGTTGTCTGGTGGACTGGCTCTCTCGACACTCCGACCGGTGGGATGCCAGGCTGCATAGCTTGTCCAGCAAGTGAACCAGACCAGAGCGTACTAAACACTTCTCCTCAGCCCTGTAGATGAACACATTTGTTTATTGATCTAGATGAGAATAAAAACTTTGCTGTCTGAGCTTTAAACCCAGAAGCTTATCATACAAGACCATTTGTAAGCAATGGAAATTGAATGATATTAAGAGTACTTGTTGGAGTTTATTTAATACCATAATTATGAGTGTCATGAAATCCTAGTATCAACAAATAACATTTAGAGAACCTTATACTAATATATGAGTTATGTTATTGACATTTTTCGAACAATTTTTAAACATGTTCATGTTAGTACTGAACATCTATGACCAACAATGTGTTATAATACACCTATAAATACCTGGTGTACGGTATGATACAGAGAAGTCCTATGCTGTTACAGCAGGCTATTGGATAGCGGGAGACAACCTGTACCACAGAGGTCATTGTCTCAGCAAACGCCTCCCGCACCTGGCTCACCATGCCACCACATGTCAGCTCCTCTACCCTGGATATAAAGAATACAGTTTATTTGAAAACTTTTGACAAAGATACAGTTGTTATTCTTTTATAGCCAGAGGTACAAATATATGGAGAAAAAAATAGTCAAAGGTTTTAATCAAATGTTATATCAATAACCTATATTATATTACATCATGCACTTAAAGGATCATTGAACAGTTTTTTGTTTTTTTAAAACACATTTTAAGTTATAGCACTTCAAAAGGCATGGGATATGTACAAAATCTCTTGAACACAACATTTAAATCATTCTCCCCACCTTGGTCCATGTCGGAGTACAGATGTGACGGCGGCCACCAGGTGAGTTGCTCCACCCACCCTGGAGGCAGCAGACAACAGTTCCTTCATGTGGATGAGGGCCTGCTTCCGTGTATTCCCACGCCACCAGCGTAGCTTAGCTGTGTGCAGGAAGGCTGCTGAGGAGACCTGAAAATTTGGAAATATATTTAATCATACCAAACTTTATGTAAAAAACATGTCAGAATGATAATAAAAAAAATAAATACCAACAAGGTGTTCTTCATGTGCACTCCTTTAATATTATTGAACTACTCCTCACAAAACATGTCACACTTTTATATTGATTAGTTGTTTGTAGAAAATACTAAAACAGAGAAAGTCTTACCTCTATTCAACTGTATTGCTAAATACTTACCGCCTTTTCTGGGTCAGACCCTATAAAGCTGAAGAGCTGACCAATGAGGATAACATGTGGGGGAAGGCCCTTTCCATCATTCTCCTCTACCAAGTCTTGTAACAGGCTCATAGGGCCCGCCTTCTGCTTCGGTCTGCGTCTGACAGTGGGGGATAATTATGTGATAACGTCAATAAAATGTTGGCTTGAACAATGCACAACAAATAACATAAAACTTGAATCTGTTTTCCTGAACAAGATATAATATAATTCTTGAGCAAGTGATTCATTATCATATTAACCTAATTACAAATTAATGAACAATCATTTGAATACGCATTAAGAATACCACTGGAAGCTTTCGACATTGAATTAGGCATATCAATGCAAATATATTAATGAAGTTTCAACAGACTGCAAACCAGATTCAAGTGAAACCCTTTTGATGTCATTACTAGAAAAGAAACATACCTGTGAATTTTCATGAGGTCAAGTATTGTATCATCCTGGAAACTGTCGACACCCGATGGGGCCGAGACACTCCTGGTAACCCCGGTATAGTGTACATCTGTGTCAGACTTCACCATCATATTAGAACCTGGCATTGCAATATAAGCTAGAACATTTAGTATATGGTGTTAGCATGGTTATCAATAGGAGTAAAACAAACAAAGACCAATTGACCAATGTACAACAATGTATTTCATTGTAGCATACAGCTGTCAAATTTTAATAAAAGAATTCAAGGAAGGCAGTCAAATGCTAAACAATTTAAACAAATATCGCCTCTGAATGTTCAAGCAGACTGTTAGCTCTAACCGTAACCCTAAGTATAGTAAAGTCAACCTGTCTTGATGGCCTGTATGCACTGTGAGACGGTGCGTGTGAGTGTCCCGGTGTCGGCAGGGGAGATGTTCACGTGCAGTAGCACGTCTAGACGGGCCAGAATCCCCTCCACCAGCTGTCTCGTCCGGGAAAATGGATCCCCCTCTGGACCCTCAGGCTGCATTACCTCCTCATGCAGTCGTGTTCTGAACACAGAGACACAGCACTACTTTCATAGAGGGAAACTCATGTATGTGCCAAATATATATGTTAAATTTCAGCACAGGCTTTGTGATACTAATAAATTAAACAATGATACAAATCAAACAACGCAAGGTATTTTTCAATCATTCAGTGGTATCAAATGGCCATATATACAAGGTATTTCAAACTTACCTTAGTTCCTTCACAGCATCCTCCAGTTTTGCAGGATCAACAGAGATGTCCTTCACAAAGCACAGCATTGACAATGACTTCAGTTGACTCTGGAAAGAAGAAGAATAAAAAATTCAAAGATAGACAAATTTACCCGTTTAAATTAATATAAGCTAAAGTAACAATCAACAATATAATTGTTTCAAAAATTCACCAGTTATTCATAGTAGCATACATTTTAATATATTTTTTTTTTTTAACAATAATTGAGGCAAAGCCAACCTCCTGCAGGTGGTAGTCGTGGAAGAAGGTGGGAGTGTCGAGGGTGCGGTCCTCACGTCTGTCAACCACCTCTGTATGCCAGCGCTGTTCCAGATCAGCCAGGGCCTACAGCACAAACACACGGTCAAGTATAAAGCGTGTACAAATTGGATAAGGAATAAGAAAAAAGACAGCTGTGTTAGAATGCAAATGCTGTAGCCAAAACAAAATGATCTCTTTGTTTTTACCACACTTTTCAGGGGACAAGCTGAGTCTAAAAACAATGGCTGTATGATCATTACTATGAGTGTTATAGTAATACCTGTAGTTGTCGAGTAAGGGCGTCAGTCTTCCTGCAGATCTCCTCCATGACACACTGCAGCAGCATAAACTCGTCCGTCTGGCTCTCCTTAGCTGGCGTGAAGAAACGCACAGTTTCCTCCAGTCCTAGGTGCTTAACAATCGCTGACACCACACGCTCCAGGATTACATCTGGCTTGATAGCTTCTCTAAAATGTAGTTATTTCTCTTATATACACGTCAGGTTTTATTTCTGGCCATTGATATTGCAGATATTTTGTTATGTTGACAATGACAAAAAGTATTGAGTTCCATCCAAAATTTTGACTAAAAATTTCCAATCAAATTCTACATTTTTTTTTAAGATGTCTGATTGTTTTTTTGTTTTGTTTTTTAGAAGTACTGTAGTTTTTCTTTGTTTAAGTCATAAGGGCTCACAAGTTAATGGTTTAAAAGAATGTTTCAGTTGTTACAATTTGTTGAGATATGCCTTCCATTTTATCCATATAGAATTATGCTTCGAAGTGGGTACTACCATCTCACAAAGCTACATGCCAAGTACTGTTTATTGTTTTCCCTCATAAAGGACCTAACGTAACATGACCAGTGTGAAATGTAGTCATAATAATGATTTCAATCAAATGTTCCAAACCTCATGCTTGGCCTCAGGTGTGGCGGGTGTCTGGGGGACATGCCAATCAGGTTCTTCATGATCTCACTGGGCAGCTTGATCCTGGGTATGCGGGGGCTCATGGGCGACTGGCTGGGATCTGCTGGGGTTGGGGCTTTAGATTGGAGCTTGGGTGAGCCCGGGGTTGTGCTGAATGAGCCAGACTGCCACACACACCTTGGGAATACAAATCATGTATTGAGACTAACCACATAACAGTTTATAACAGACTGGAAAAAGTAATACATTTAAAGACAGCAACCGAAAATATTCCAACAATTTAATAGAAATATTTTTTATCATTTTTATCAATGCTGTTAATGGTGAAAAAATATAAGAAAAGAAAAACCATAACTGTATTTTAATAATGGATTTTAACATAATTGTAAGACGAAACAAACCATCATGAAGCTAAGAATATGAGCTATTTTAGCCATAAAATACGATATACAGCTAATGATACCTCTGTAGGAGTTTAGACTTGAGGAGGTGTTGACAGGAGTCCTCGTCGCGTGTTTTCTCTGGCCCCTGGTACATGAGCTGCAGCATGGTACAGGCCAGCACAGATAAGCCCAGGGCTAGGTCAGCCAGGAATGGCAGACCTGTGGATATCTCCTCTGGTGTCTCCTGGAAAATAGTGAAAAAAGTATTTCACTAGAACCTACAAAGTGTATTACTCTGCATAAATGTTGACAGATTTTGCCCATAGAAAGAAATGTTATAATATATTTCATTAGAAACTCTTTGGTGATAGAATTGAACTTGAGCTATCACAGTCGTGATGAATACACCCAGATGCCGCCTGGACACAGAAATGGTTAAAGGTCAAGTGTAGGAGAGAAAAGTGAAATAAACGGCAGGAGCACAACAACTTAATCAGGTGCTGACCAACATTCCTATTAAGATTCATGAATGTAAGTGCAATACTTTTTTGGAGAAACACGCCACACAATATTTTACAGACCACTTTTTTCACAGTAATTGCAGGTGAACGACCAACATTTCTATGAAGTTTCATGACATGTGTATGTGCAAAACCTTTGCTACATGTGACAGAATATTTTTAAACCCAATTTTTTACTAAGTCAAGGGCCATAACTCTGGAAAAGACAAAGTATAATGTAATGACATAGTGTAATGTTACTGAAATGGCAGTTACTCAACAGCACATGCTGACTAAAATACCAATGAAGTTTCATGATTTTATAAACAATACTTTGGTGATTAATGAAACACCATTTTTTCAGAACTTTTTTACTGAGTCAAGGGTCATAAGTCTTGTTAGCCCAAATGAAATGTAACAAATATGGCTGGTGCACCACAGCCCTTGCTGACCAACATAATTATGCATTTTCATGTGTGTAGATAAATATTCTTTTGAGTTGCATATGACACAACATTTTTTGAGAAGAGATGTGACGACAATTTTCTACCAGAAAAACCGTTACCACATAAAACATATGTACATGTTTGCTCTACAGCCAACTTGAAGAAAGTGAGGCTTAGGCAGATATTAATTTGTTCATCTTAGTTTATGTTTTATGATTCTTTCAAAGGAAGTAATTTGCCACAAGGTCAATGCAAAAATGTGTTAAGCACTAGTGCATTTCCATTGTGAAACTGAAACCGAAAGTAAATAAACTTCCAGATAGCAAGTGTAGGATTTAAGTTCAAGGGCCCATGGAAAAGTATGTCAGACAATAGTACACACCATGAGTATAATGTTTACCAAGTATCAGAACAATAGTGGCTAACTTGTGGAAGAACGGTAGTTTTCCGACCTAAAAGTCCCATAAAGGAATAATTTAAAGTCACAGACCCTTAAACAGTTCTTTTTATTGTATGAATTTGTTGACTGTTTGACCCTTTATGTCTCTGTTGCTAAAAATATAGGTATATATTATATGCACATTTATCACCTACATTAACTTTGTTGTCTGTAGTATATTTCAATCGCCATTCACATCATGTTGTTTTATTTGTTTGTTCACAATGAATGTTTATGGCTGGTGGCCTTCATCAAATAAAGAATCACAAATAGATTGAACTCTATGACTTGGCTCATGCTCACAACTATGATGTTTGGCTGATCAGGCACAAGCACGCTTCATGGTGATCGTGTGAACAAGGTAGTTCTCTTAAAATATTTCAATAAAAAGTGTAAAATTTGAAATTTAAAGGCACATACCTCTTCTATGATAAGGTTGGGGCTTACAAAATTTATATCACCAAATATTACACATCATGGTGACATTGCGTATCAATATCAACACAATTCTGTAGAAGATCAATTCACAAACCAGTATAGTTACGGATGTAAAATTTAAAGACACTCTAAAGAAAATAGGTGGTTACTAACGAGCAATACTACGAGCCTCGTACAATCTTAAACAAATTGGCTGAAACTGACAAAAATGTGTTAGGGACTTGTACACTTCTTGCTCCACAAACATTTTGAAACAGACAGCTCGCCAGACTGACCAACCAACTGTATAATGACTCCAATACACCCCTCTTCAAACTTTGTTTGTGGGGGTTATACAGTGTGAAGCGTAAGAATAATATATACCTGAGCTCTGATGGTGACAAGGAATCCCCACATGGCTTTGTCTGGTGTGTTGTGTTCTCGACCACTCCTCATCTCAAATGACATGGTCACCGTGTCCCCTTCAACCTGCAATAGTACAGAATTTATAATTGAGGAAGCCACTATTCATTCGTTAAACTCTACCTCCATTGTCAATGGTTCTCCCAAGACTTCATGTTTTTCTCCAGATTACACGTTTCTTCCTAGACAACATGTTTCTCCTAAGACTACTTTTTTTTGCCTAGACTACACATTTCTCCCCAGACTTCACAATTTCCCAAGACTACACATTTCTCCCAATACTACACAATTCCTCAAGACTACAAGTTTCTCCTATAGACTACTCATTTCTCCAAAGACTTCTCTTTCTCCCTAGACTTCACATTTCTACTAAAACTACTGATTTCTCTCAAGACTACATGTCTCTCAAAAGACTACACATTTATCCCCATACTATTCATGTCTCCCCAGACTACTCATTTTACCCAAGACTATACCTTTCAGTAAAGACAACACATATCCCTAAGACTACACATTTCTCCCAAGACTACACATTTCTCTCAAGACTACACATTTCTCCCAGGATTACACATTTCTCCAAAGATGACATGTTTCTCCCAACACTAGACATTTTTTCCAAGACTACACATTTTTCCCCAGAGTACTCATTTTACCCAAGACTACACATTTCTTCCCAGACTACTCATTTTAACCAAGACTACACGTTTCTCCCAAGACAACACGTTTCTCCCAAGAATACACATTTCTCCTAAGACTACACATTTCTCCCCAGACTACACATTTCTTCTCAGACTACACATTTCTCTCCAGACTACACATTTCTCCCTAGACAACTGGTTCATAAATGATAAGAAGTAGCTCTTGCCATCAATAGGTATATACATAGTTATGAAAGAATAAACTACAGTTTCATGTATATAGGAACTAGTAAAAGCTTACATGTAAGTGTTTACATTTGTTGCCTTACAGCAAACCCAAATTTATTGAAATTGCCATTTTATTTTAAAAATTTTAGTACAAACATCAATAATTGCATTTGGTTTGTTTTAAAAATTAAATCAACGTTACATGTACCCTAACTAAATCTTTTGGCCATCCAGACCCGAGGACACTACGACTTCCAAAGCCAAATGTGTTCCCTCCGTACTCAGCAAGCTTCTTGGATGTGGTGTTGGCTCCAGCATAAAGTATCATCTGAAAAATAGGAGAATATCTGTTTACAATCATCTTGACAAGGGTCAACTTTTTTCAAATGGAAGTCAAGTTATTAAGGAGAACAAGTACATCTAACTACAATTTTCTACATGTTGTTCTATTTATATACAATTGTAACATAATATGAAATGCATGAAATAAAAACAAAAACCAAGATAAAAGGGCTGTCACCCATGTGTAAGAACTGCCAGGGTTGAAACTGTTTCATGAATTTATATAGAAAAGGTTTATAAGTACCATATTTGAATTTTGAATTTTATAATAATATTCGTTATGACTTTATAGGCATAACGACATTTATTTTTAGGAAATAAACCGCTCTATTTAAGTTCTGTAAGAATTGTTTAAGTAGTCGCAGTAATACACAACTTTGTAATTTTGACGCATTGTGGTCGTTTGTTTACACTTTCTGACAGTCGGAAGTGCAATTAATTTTTATAGACTGCTTTCGATTCTGGGATCGAATGTAATCAGATATCAAGATTTAAGGCTGAAATTATTAACCAGTCTGTCATAGCTCTTCCTTTCCGTTTTCGTCGTCTGTAGGATAGCATACAAAAATTTTAAATTTCGTATGATCCACCACCTTTCTTTCCCGGAAGGGGAGTCGGTAAACGATTATATAGATCCAAACCTAGCATCTGTACAATATACTGGTTTTGACGAAGCTGTTGCCATGATTCAAAGATTAGGAAAAAATTGCAAATTGTTCAAAATGGACATCAAAAATGCTTTTCGGCTAATTCCCATTAGGCAAGTCGATTTCGAACTGTTAGGCTTTAAACATAAAGAGCAATATTTCGTTGATAAGGCATTACCTTTTGGCGCTTCTATAAGTTGCAGCACCTTTGAAAGTTTTTCAACGTTAATAGAATATTGTGTTGGAAAAAAAATGTCATCAGGCGAGTTGCTGCACTATTTGGATGATTTTTTAGGGGGGGCCAAAAATGTAGAGGCTTGTGCGTCAATCATGCATATTTTTATAAATACTATGGCGGACATAAAAGTACCAATTGCGGAAGAAAAAACGGAGGGACCGACCGAAATATTAGTTTTTTCTAGGCTTAGAGCTGAATTCTAATAACATGACTGTTAAAATACCGCGAGATAAAATAGAGCAGGTCATCGAAAAGATAACTGTTGTCTTGGCTAAGCAAAAAACAACATTAAAGGCTATGCAATCTTTAATTGGCTCGTTAAATTTTTGTTGCAGAGCTATACCAATGGGTAGACCTTTCTGTCGGCGCCTAATTGACTCAATATGCGGTTTAACAAAACCGTATCATCACACAAGAGTTAATAAAGATATAAAAAACGATTTGTTGATGTGGCTCGAATTTTTTAGGTTGCATGACGGAGTTTCTATCTTTCACGACAGTTTTTGGATATCAAATGAGGATGTAGAGTTTTCCTCAGACAGTGCGGGAGGCGTAGGTTTGGGGTTTGGAATATATTTTCAAGGTGAATGGTGCAGTGCAAAATGGCCCGACTTCTGGCATAACTCAGGTTTGACTAGGGACATCACGTTACTCGAGTTATTCCCTATATTAGTTGCGTTCTTTATTTGGGAGGATAGGTTCACAAACAAAAAAATAAAGTTTAATTGCGATAATGCAGCGGTGGTTCAGATTATGAATAAACTTTCGTCTAAAAACCCCAATGTCATGCGCTTGGTTAGACTTCTAACCCTAAAATGCCTCAGATTAAATGCAGTGATAAAGGGACAACATGTTAGCGGGAAAAGTAACTTAATTTGCGATGCATTGTCTCGTTTTCAGTACGAGAAGTTCAGACTATTGGCCCCAAATGCAGAACGCGAACCGCGACAGGTACCCAGCCTTCTTTGGAAAATATTCAACATCGAGCTGGAAAACTTCTTGCGGCCAGAATAGCTCAGAATACACAATTGGCGTATGCTACTGGCCTGAACGCGTTCAAAATGTTTCGTGAAAAGTATATGATCGATCGAGATTGGCCAGCTAACGAACAACACATAGTTTTGTTCATTGCGTATAGTTTTGAAATAGGTCGCGCAGCGAGCACTATCGCAACATACATAGCAGCAATTAATTACTTTCATAAACTTCATGGATGGTTTGATTTTCAAAAGTCATTCATTATACAAAAAATGTTAGAAGGTTTTCGACGAGGTAGGCCATCAAAAGACAACCGCGCCCCCCTGACGAAAAACATCTTAAGGGAGGTATGTTCTGTACTAACAGAAGTTTGTTATACGTAATACAAGGCGAGTCTGTTTCACACAATGTTTACATTAGCATATTTTGGCCTTTTTCGCGTCAGTGAGTTAGTTTCGAGTAATTCCACGAGTAACCCGACATTGTTAACGGATGATTGCAAAATCAATTTGAAAAGTATTTCAATCACGTTAAAAACACACAAAACAAGTCAAAAAACGACTCCATTGACATTAAAGCTCCCAGCAGAAGCGGAAAAAACAATCTGCCCTGTTTTGGCGATGCGTGAATATTGTAAAACACGCGCTTTATCTAAGGGCCCTTTGTTCTGCCACAATAACGGGAGGGCGGTTACCAGGCAGCAAGTGGCAAGTGTTCTTTCTAAGTGCATTCAAAAAACTGCGTATGCGAGAGGCCATTACAGAACGCACAGTTTTAGAATAGGCCGGGCTACCAATTTGGCTTCATTGGGTATGTCAAATGAGCAAATTATGCAACTGGGCCGCTGGCGTTCGAATTGCTACAAGCGCTACATAAGACTGTAGCCAGTGAAGGCAGGATTTTACAGTATTTTTTAAACCGAAGAAAAATATATAGTTTATGTGTCTACAACATCTAGGTCTATCATAGGGCTGCTATTTACCACTTTTCAGACATCTGGATAGTTGGGGATTCCCTACCATATTGGGGTGGCGTCCGGGCGAGGGACACGGGGAAAGTGAACCTACGCACTTCATGCAAGTTAGGATGGTACGGGGTAAGGGGCCTTGGGTGGCACGGGCTGCCCCGTGCCATCGAAACTAAGGTATTGTTTCAAAGTCCACCAAGGGCTGTTTTTATTCACCTCGGTGGTAATGATCTCGTGTCAGAGTCAATTTTTAGACTCAAAAACATCATAAATAAGGAGCTCTGTTACATTAGAACCGCCTTCCCGGCCGCCACCATAGTATGGATAGATATAATTCAACGCCGCAAGTGGTTGGGTGCGAGCGATGCGAAAGCGATCGAACACAAACGGACGCGAATAAATAGATTGGGGAGGTTGATAGCTGCATCCGGGGGTCCGTCTGATGCGATTACTTGCGACCTTAAGGCAGGAGATCATTTCTTTAGAAATGACGGCGTCCATTTAAATGACTTCGGAATCGAATATTATCTCGATTACCTCAGAGACGCGATTTTAAAAATAAGTTAAAAACTTGAGCTGCTAATTATGTCGGGCGAATTTTTGGGGAAAACCAAGTTTCTGTGGTGGAAAAATTCAGCCAGCTGAGAGTAGGGCAACATTTAATCTACATGATCACTATATCAGTCAATAATCTTTTTGGTTAAATCCAATATTTTTTATGTTTGTTCCCAACTTGAAACTTGATGGCGGGGCTAAGCCCCATACCCATCGGTGAATTGGTGGTTACAGACAAACGGGCAAAAACATGTTAAGACGATAATTTACCGCAATATAATATACAAGTCCTTAGGTTGTTGCTCTTGTGTTATGGTAACACCTATGTTGCGTAACCCTGCAGGTTCTTGCGTGTTGTGTCTAGTAATTTGTGCGTTTAACCTTTAAACGCTGTGGAAACAGTTTGCTTTGCGTTTTGATTGCGTGTCAGCAGGCTCTTGCGTGTTGTGTCCAGTAATTTTTGCGTTTAACCTTTAAATGCTGTGGAAACAGTTTGCTTTGCGTTTTAATTGCGTGTCAGCAGGGTGTGTATTGCGTACAAACATTGCGTTAAGTTTAACTTTAAATATTTAGCAAAGGGGGGTAAAAATACAAATTATCTGCCCTTATCTCGGCTGGTTGTATTTTTAACAGACTGCTTGGCGCCTTAAAGCGAACCCTTGCAGTTCCGTTTTTTACGGCCGCATATGTCCACTTTTTGTTTTGAATTTTATTACAATAAGTACGTAGTACATTGATGTTATATATTGCGATGTCATCCACGATATTGTCTCTGTTTAAAAAGTTGCAACTCAATAAAATGATATGTTTAAGAGCTGGCGTTTGTTACAGTTTATTTCACTTATAAAATAATATGCATGAACTTCAATCATAAAATCAAATATCTATTCTCACCTTATCATAGTCATACTGTGAAGCACACCTGTTGTCAAACCTCAGGTAAAGGCATCGTGCCCCTGGGATGTGTATGGTCTCCTTGAACTTGTAGTTGTCCCGTACGGGGTGAATACTCTCCAAAGTCTTCCCAGAGGCCCAGGGTGCAGGAATCTTGAGCCCAGCCAAAAACCCTGCCTCCTCACCTACATCCTTTATGCCCACTCTGATGAGATAAAGACACTCATGTAGCAGCTTTTAGGATACCAGGCTGATAGGGACGAGGTGCAGATGTAGTAAAGCCTAATGTAGCAGCATTAGGGATAAAAAGCTGATAGGGGCGAGGTGCAGATGTAGTAAAGCCACATGTAGCAGCATTAGGGATAAAAAGCTGATAGGGGCGAGGTGCAGAGGCAGTAAAGAGGCTGATAGGGGCGAGGTGCAGAGGCAGTAAAGCTTCATGTAGCAGCTTTAGGGATACAAGGCCAATACGGACAATGTGCAGACGGAGCAAAGCCTCATGCAATTCAACTGCCAACACTTTGTTTACGTTACCTTAGTTTTTTCTTTAAACTCAGAACAACAAATTAAATGTTAAATTTCGACCAAAAATCAACAATTGACGTCATACCTTTCCACATTCTGGCCTATGATATCAATGATGTCAGAGTCTGGGTCCACCTCCACATCTTCCTGTAGTATGGCCTGTACCTGGCTTTTCAACAGCAGAGCAGCCTGCAGGCAACAAAGGAAAGACAAAATGTTACTATTACTTTCTTCAGATTGTATTATTAATACTTAAAACGTTACTAGTATACATGTTATAAACATGTCACAGAAACAAGAGATGTCACAGTAAGAGACAAATGTCCCCAAAGTGTCTTCCAGTTAAATGGATTATGCAATTACTAATATGCCTATCACGAAAAGCTATCATAAACTTTAAGACTATGCCAGCCCCAGAGTGTTTGATACCAAGTGTTAAGGAGTGTTGCAGTAAGAGGTAGGGACTTGGGTCTTGCAAACGACACATTATCTTTATGTAATGAACACATGTGCTAAGTTATTCTTAAATCCCTCCCAAGATGACAAAGTTAAAGCTTGGACACGGTACGGACACTGGACGGACAAACTTACACACTCACACTGAGCAATTTTAATATGCCCACCTTTGGGGGAATTAAACAATAAAAAAAATGTTACTTTTTAATTGGAATTCTATTAAAATTGCTGCTTCTGGGAGACAAACTCTCTAAATCTAATAAAACACATGCTATAACATGCCATAACTGTTACCTGGCTAGAGAGGACCACCAGCTCGACCAGCGTGGGCATGAGCGTGTCAGCAAGGCCGAGACACTGCAGGTTGGTATGTGTGAAGGACGTTACAAGGCCGGGTACCATATGGCCCAGCAGCGTTGCCTTGGCGAGCCGCTCTAGGCCCTGAAGTCGCCCCTCCAGGTCCTCAACGCCATGCTGGATCACACCCTGGCAGCATGTCAACAGAGTCTGCAACACCTGTACAGAGAGGAGAAGGTATAAAAACTCAGTGCTAATACAGCTTGTTTGTAAGGTTAACAGGTCACTTAGAACAAGGTTTGAAAATCTGATAATATTTACTATAAAAACTTTTAATAGACAAACAATAAGAAGTTGCTACAGACCAATTGGCAAACAGTTTACCGTAAATGACTGGGTATAAGACGATAGGGGGTATTAGACGCAGGGAAAAAAATCTGTGAAAAATCCGAGAAAAAAACTTTTAATCTATGTTTTTGGTTAAAAGACGCATAGAAAAAATGTCAAAATCGTCCGGCATTTTCAGCCACCATGTTTGTTGACAGTGACAAAAAAAATTTTTTTCGTGAAAATGGCGATGGTTATCTTTAAAACCATACGACTGTCGAGAATGAAAAGTTATGTTAAATGCAAAAAATATTTTGACAGTGCCCAACTTTGTTTTTTATATGTAAGTTTGATTATTGTTTAATTCAGTTTATTATTCAAAATAATATTGAATACCGTAATTCACAAGAGTTCGGACACCATAAATTAATTATTTTTTTCGCTCTCCGAATACATAGAAAATTATCATTTTTACATTTTATTTACATGTTTGTTTAACCTGCCTTTTTTCTTCATGTTTGGTTTTTACCACTTATTAATTTATCCGTAGTAATCAATGGTCATAAACTTATTTATTACGCCTATAAGTGTAAATCCTTCATGAAGTTAATTAAAACACCATTTTATACATGCACTGAACTGAATAAACACATTCTATTGGCTTCAGATCAAAGAGTCTCACTGTGTGACGTCACATAACTTACAGTTATACCCACGAGGATCTCGTGGAGAGCATGGACATTGCTATGCAGGATTAATGTACGATTATTGCTTCATATAGTCTATAAGTGTGGTACAAGTTTGAAAGCTTATTGGCAGATCGTTTTACAAACATGCCATGTCGATGTTTTCTTAATCCCTTGATTGCCCTTGTTGTTTGTTTAATCCTCAAATAAATATATCACACTTCCTTTTCAACAGGCAATAAATCGTTTAGGATGGGTAGTAACTAATTAAATTGTCACAGTGGTGTATACGGTTAGGTAATCTAGCCAGGCATTGTAAAGATAAAAATCAATAATCTTCGTCTGTGAAACTTGGTAACTATGAAAGTTATGATTGATGTATTTGGGAAATAATAATGGGTGTCCAAATATTTAGAGTGTACGAACTCTTAGGTGAATTATCGTAACTTTAATCGAAAAATATTTTTGTTGAAATTATAAACGTCTTACGATATACCGTATCCCGATCTTCAAGTGCCGTTTTAACCCGTATATACTCGATCAATATGACGCGAGTAACATCCCTTTCTACATAAATCTAAACAAACTCTCGGCTAGAAATTGACCTCAGAAAAAAAGTTCAAAAAATTGTTACTGGGTATTATACGCAGGCATTTTTTTGCATCAAAATCTGAGGGAAAAAAGTGCGTCTAATACCCAGTCATTTACGGTATTTACATATTTCTGAAAATTATGCTGTTCAATACTAAAATTTGCCTCACATTTATAAAGTTGCAAAATTGAGTATGTTCATGGTATATACATGTGTATAAGTAAGCATTATTGTACAAACTTAACTCCTGTCTATAAAAATATAAATGTGAAATCATTACCTCACATGCTCCTTTGAAAACATTCTTCGCAAAAGTCTTAAGGATATCTTGAACCATCTAAAATGAAGATGTACATTCAATCAAAGATGGTAATGTCTTAACTTTACTAAACCAAAGAATTCTGAAAACTGGTCAAAGAATCAAATCGCAAAACTATAAAAATTATGATAGGATACTTTTATAATGACCAGTATCACATCCTGGTTGATGTGTAAACATGTAAGAAATGATGTATACGTCACGATTATGAAGCCTTTGAGGCAGATGCATGTTAATACACCAAAATGTTTCATTTTGCCTTTGGGGGCTCAGGCTTTGCTTTGACTATTTAAATAGTTAAATGCCTATTGTTTTAATTCAAACAATACACAATACAGTATTCGGATATTTTCATCATTTAACTTTTGTACATGTTTATGTTCATGGGAAGGAATTTCATCATTCATGTTAATATTGCATTGGAAAGCTGAAGATGCAAATTATTATGCAAGATCTTTTATGAATTTTCAAACAAGAGGTAATGAAAATATTGGTTTATCAAGAGGCATAATTGACTGACATAATTGATCATCATCCAGTATTTCAGTACAACTGTTAGGACACATGCACATTGCCATTGTGTCCAAGGTTTCATTCTGAATGATTTCCAAAATACAGCTATCATTAAAATCATTGCACTCCCACAACAATGCTTTTGAAGACACTAAATCTATGACAATATGGCAACAACTTTCTTCGTAAAAAGGTGAACAAAAAGAAGCTATACCTGCAACTGTTCCTTATTGTCACTGTTAGTTTCCCCCTGGTCTGGTGAGGCATACAATACTGCCTCTCGTAGCAGGAAAGACTGCAGGGACATCAGGTACCTCTGACATGGACTGGCAACCTGAAACATTACAATAGTCTACAATGTACTCTCAAACATGGACTGGCAACCTGAAACACTACAATGGTCTACAATGTACCCTCAAACATGGACTGGCAACCTGAAACACTACAATGGTCTACAATGTACCCTCAAACATGGACTGGCAACCTGAAACATAACAACGGTCTACAATTTACCCTCAAACATAGACTGGCAACCTGCAACAATACAATGGTCTACAATGTACCTCTGACATAGACTGGCAACCTGCAACAATACAATGGTCTACAATGTACCCTCAAACATAGACTGGCAACCTATAACAATACAATGGTCTACAATGTACCTCTGACATAGACTGGCAACCTAAAACAATACAATGGTCTACAATGTACCTCTGATATAGACTGGCAACCTAAAACAATACAATGGTCTACAATGTACCTCTGACATTGTCTGGCAATCTGAAACAATACAATGGTCTACAATGTACCTCTGAAATGAACTGGCAACCTGAAACAATACAATGGTCTACAATGTACCTCTGACATAGACTGGCAACCTGAAACAATACAGTGGTCTACAATGTACTTATTAGTCTGTGTTATGCAAAAAAGCCTTGAGAACTCAATAACGCATGTGCATCTGATGAGCATTGATGTATAAATTCTTACAAGAAACTACTACAACAACAGAGTACTAGTGAATGTAAGCATATAATAACACAGAGATGTAGATTACCGGTATTTCTGTGAGCATATTGTCAAACTGCTGTTTGTCAGAGTTGACCCCTCGTTGTAGCAAACTGTTTGACTCCTTCAATGTCATCTTTATCAGGATCATAATCACATCATCTGGAAAGCTGGAATATAGTCTTCCACATTATTTTACGATTAATATTTTTCAACAAAATCAGCATGCTTTCAGGTGAAAAAATTAAACTTAAAGAACTTAACAGATCAGATGCCTTTTGCAAAACTTTTAGAAACATAATTTTGAAAACTTTATTTCATGAGAACATTATTTTCTTCAAAGTTAAATTAACACAAGTCTTTGTAATTATCAATATTGCATAATCTACAACTACCCACATGTACATGTACAACGAATTAACTACCTTATATTGATATACTGTTCAATGCGGGCAATCTGGCCCTTCAGTTGGTCTGTCAGATCTTCAAGTAGCTTGTCCCTTAGACAGCTCAGACCATGATGTCTTCCTATAACATGAAACAGCACATGGTTTAAACACTATTTTGTGTAAAAACATATAGAATTATGGACTGAAATTTATACTTTAAATAAACTGCATTTCATCTTTGCAAGGTTATCAGAAACAATCAAACACGGAATCAGTGCAAATACAAAAGCAAGTGGGTGTGTCCATGGCCTGTCAACAGAAAGTGAGCTGACAAAAACAAATCCAAATGAAATACCCATCACCAAGTGTAAGATATTGTAATATCCTTTAACCACCTACCTTCAGCCAGGAGTTGCCGCATGAGCTGTATGCGGGCCTCTCTTGTAGGATACAACACCATAACGCCATTGGCCAGCACGAGACAGGCCTCCCTCTGTATGGGTTCTACCTCAAGATGGGGGAAATCCTCTGAGTTGATTGTCACCAGGTTCCATACAGCAGTCCTAGCCAGAGATTAAAAAGCATCATAGTGTCTGTTTTATGCCTAACTTGTGTAAACTTACAAAATATATATCCTTTAATGATTGCAAAGCTAGTAATTGCAACATTATCCTAATCATGTTCACTTGCATAATAAATATAATCACAATTGTGCTGTTGGTGATTCCAGAAAGCCGAAAGAAAACCCCTTTGTCCAGCTTGGTGACTATCAACTACAGCAATTTCACATTCTGCCTTATTACAACTTATTTTCTAGAATCTTAAAGGTCTACAATTTGCTGTGCAAAACCCATATAAACATGGCAACAGTTGAGATCATCCAAAATACAATATTTTTAATGGAAAAAAATCACACCATATTGTCAATACCTTGTATTCTCTATAAGCTCCTGTTGATTTGTTTTCTCAGGTTTGAACACACTCATCTTGAATATCAGCTGTTAGTGAAATAAACATTTAGTACATTTAAAGAAGTTAATTATTATAAATATTTGACAAGTATTTATTCAGAAATCTGACAAGACAAATTTTACAGGTTGTACATTTCTTGATTAAGTGGGATAAGATGAACAGGATTTGATTATGTTAAACATATACATATTTAAACTGAATGTATGTTATAATCTAAAAACCAATGCGTATTCAAGATACTACACCATATTATCTGTATGACTTCAACAGCACAGTCAATGATCTTGGAGAGAGATAAGTTAAGCAAGGCCTGCTATGCATACATACTAAATATACATGTAAAGTTACTTAAAACTACTACTAAGACTAGCTATGGCATTGACTTGAGTTAGACCTGTTTCACCTTGGTTACACTCATCAGTAACAAATGACACTTGTAACATTCACATAGTCTATTGTTACCTGTAGGACAATAAGGGCACAGATGACAGTCTGTGAGTGTCCGGTGTTGAGTGAGCTGGACAGAATGTGACAGATGCGTGTGAGGTTGGTGAAGTCTACAGGGTATTGCTGGAGGCTGTAGGAGCCGAATGGGGTGTACATGAGGTCACTGTGCAGCTGGTGGAGACACATGCTGCCCACATGCTGCAGCAGACGCTGGATCACCACACCCAGGCTCACATCCTCACTGCTGCCAGGCTCTGTACATAATTTAAACATGTTTAATTAATTCATTACATTCATGTCATTTCAAAATCAGCAAATTTTATGAATTGTATCAGTAAAAATCATAGGATACATTTATGCTTACATTAACCCTTTACAGCCCCATACAACAGAATGGTTTTGACATTTGTACATATTTGGTAAAATTGAAATTATGTTTAAAACAGTGTATCACTAACACACGAAAACCTTCACTGTATATACTAGAGTATATATAAATTACAATATAAAGAGGAACTTTTTTCAGACATTGCTTAACAACATCAAATAGTTTATATGTAAGACAATATCAGCTGAGGTACATGTGTATGTAAATACTGTACCCTTCTTGTCTGACTGTGTCTGTGGGATATGTAGCCTGGCCCTGATGTGGTGTGGGGCCTGGTGGCCGGGGTTGTGGAACTGATCCACCCAGTCACTGCTACAAGCCCAGATCATGTTGTTCAGCTGGTCAAAACACACACCTGAATAGAAAAGAATTAGAGGCGTCATGAAGTGTGATGCCACGGCATTCCTGCTCATAACATTAAATAAATTGTTTTGTGAATATTCTGAAGTAACGTTTTCAGATATCATGCATATTGAATGTATGTACGTACCGAGTGAAGTTATGGGTGCCCCACGCGCAATAGCACAGCTTGGGGCATCCATCAGCTCTGGACGCTGGGAAAATTGGCCATCAGACAGGCTGAAACAGTGGTTGGTCGCCAGAGCTACAAACAAAACATCTTTCATTCATACCAGTATTCAGCTTTCATTTTGGATAAATTCTTTAACATGAGTCAATGAATTATGTAAGTCCTTATAATATACTGTGAAATCATAAATATTCATGGGACATTAATTTTCCTGGATTTTATTGGTTGGCTTATCCACTAATTCAAGATCCCAACAAAATGTTGATCTTTAATTCTGAAATCAAACTGTCTATGTAAAAGGGTATACATGAATATAAATGGTCGTGGTATACAATTTGTATACAGTGTTTATATTACTTTTGATATTATATATTCTTTTAGGATAATAACTTAAAGTCAATTATTAGTACTTGCATTCAGTTTTTTGTTTTGACATTGCCAGAACATTAAAACAACCTAATGTAAAACATGCTGAATATTAACCTCATGTGTTTGAGCATCACCACTTGACTTTTTTTCTTTAATCAAATACTTAATCAATTATTTCTGAGCTGCATAATTATTAAATGCAAAGGTAACAAGCAGACTTCCCAAAAGCCATCGGTCCGACAGACATGACTGGCAAATTTTGATCCAGTCCGACAATTTCAGAACAAAACTCTTTTCTTTATTCCTGGTTACCGGTTTTTATCGGTTTTAGCATGAGGGCCTTAGAAAAACATAACACGTGTTTCATTGGTCGCTTTCGGCACAGTGCCCATAGAATAACCAATTGGTGCGCATGTTACATACTGTCAGTCATTTGTGCATCCAACATGGCTTCTCTAACATTTTACGAATGGCAGTCAAAAAAAGAGATAATTATCAATCGATGCACGCTCTGAAAGGACAATGAATATGAAATGAAATGTCATGAAATCATTCTTTCGTGAAATGGCAAAGAAATAGGAAATGACTCGTTATTGACTAAGAAAAGCAAGTAATAACCTGCACTGATGATAGTGAAACTCAAACCTCCAGAAATATTAACATTCCATCCAATGAAAGCTATGGTAACTTTGCAGGAGGCATTTATTACTTCAATCCTTAAAAATATCTTTAAAATAGCTCTACCTTTAAAGAAATAATTTATTCTGTCAAAAAATAAATAAATCCATAATAAGGTTTCAAAGTGTAAGACATGCTTGGTAATCTAAATTGACCACTGTAATATAATATTTGGCATGTTCTAAAAGGCATTTTATTTGAGAAAAAATATAACTGTTGATAAAAGTTTATTTGTACATCCACTGTCCATGATAAATTTAACACTTTTAGACAGAGTCTATATGTGCCTGCATATAATCGAACAGACAACACCAGAACCATTGGCATCACAGGAGGTTGTCACCCTGTCCACACTGAAAATGTCTCTAGCATTTTTGAGCAGGGATTCCAGCAAGATACAATAGACCTCGCCTCAGAATTTTTACATGTCTGTCTGACAATGAGATAATACAGGATTCTGTAAAATTTTATCATATGATTGAAAGTCCTTACATCAGGCTCTTGAAATGGGCATTTAACACTCTTTGTGACAAACAGGAATTTAACCCCAATATTGATGAGGAGTGTATCGAATATCAAGATGAACTTTTGAATTTTGACAGACTGATGATTTATATCAGAGACATACTATAAAGCCTTTATTAAGAAATAAGCTGCTATTGATGAATAAAGCAATGTTATTACTTTGTTTTTGATCCTTTTGTTTCGGTCTGACAGATTTTCTTTCGGTCTGACAGATTTTTATGTCTTGTCAGACCGAATGTCTGCCCTTTTTTTTCAACTTTCGGGAAGTCTGAACAAGTTAACATAAAATAATAATTTTTTGAATGAAATAAAGATGAAATCAAGATTGACTGATATTAGCTTAACATTAACATGAATAACTATCAACAAGGACTACAATACTAAGAACTACGAACATGAGAACAGTACATGGGCACATTTACAGTATATGCAGTAGGACACTTAATGTTTCCCTTCCTGTATGTGGCTACTGGTATCTTATATGACTGTCTATTCAAAATCAAACACCCTTACTTTGTTTTCACAGTTTCCAAAAACACTTGACATTCAATTGCTTCATTATTTTGTATCCTTGATTCCTTATATATGACCGTTAAATTACCAATCAAGCGATAACTGACATGGCTATCTGTGCTAACTGGCATATCGTCATAAGAAAGTGTCATGAACTGCGAGATGTAGTTAAAACATTGCACGAGGTTGGTGCACGATGATTTTGCAGACGATTTAGGATTGCAGTTTCGATTTTTAGGTGTTGTTTGTAAAAAAAAAATATGAAAATAATTGACATTTCAAGTCCACGAATATAAATGATTTCACAGTATTTGAACTTTCATCACCCAGATCAATCCCCTGATCTTATGTATTTACTTATCTGGAAGCAGGATATCATAGTTTGATAAAAAGACATTAAGTTATTCTTCAAATACTGGTTATCAAACTTTTATCATACTCATGCCACTAGTATAAGACTGTTTACAACTTCAGACATTCAGAAAGCAGATTATTATTGCTTACATCTGAGCGAGGACAGTCCCCCTCCACTGCCAAACAGTGACCGTGCTGCGCTGCTTGCATTAGCCCCGGGGAGTGAGGTGAGCAGAACCACGTGGCTGCCCTCGATCAGTATGGGAGTCCGCATCAACACCTTTAGCAGGAGGCCGCAGGATGTGCTACCGGACTGCTGGTTACCTGAATCAGACAAGCCTACCTTCCAAAACAAGATCAGTGAATCTGCATACTGCTTAATTTTTGTATAGATTTTGTTTTTGCTACTATTAGTGATTCCACGAAAGTGTAAATTCAAAATTTTGCTTATTAACACATAAAATGCCTTTGATGCATTGAATGATCATGGCTTTAAGTGTGCCCAAATCCAAATCAAGTGCAATGTCTTTAGCCTGTTGATTGACTTCATACATCAAAGAAAACCGACTGCAGTCATCGGAAATTTGGCATTTACTTTGACTATTGACATATCATCATCAAATAACTACATAACAGGTGGCCTTATAACCTGGCAAAGCATCCATACATGTACACTTTGCATTTTTTTTTAAATCAACTGCCCAATAAAATTATAGGTTTAAGATAATGCTCACAAACACAGCATGGTTTCAAACAAATATCTTTGAAGCGCCAAAAACTTAGTTTGAAACTGCTTTTGACCTCGCGTTACCCAGATTCAAACTAATAAAGTATTTTATCAAGGCAAACATTCTGATTATGTTTTATGAAGATTGGACCAAACATATTGCAAAAGTATAGCCTCAAGAGTGTCCAAAATGTTTTCCTAAGATTTGACCTAATGAACTTGTTTTGACCCCATGTGATCTAGTTTCAAACTTATCCAAGATATTATAGAAGCAAATATTTTGAATTTATTGATGATTGGACAAAGGCTTTAAAAGTTATTGATTGAAAAGACCAATTTGAAGTAATTTCTATATATCTAAAGGGCGATAACTCTCGAGTGTCTTCAGTGATATGGCTGGTTATCGAACTTGTCCGAGATATTATGCCCATACACATTCTGAGTAAATCTGGTGATGATGGAACAAAGGCTTTTAAAGTTATTGAGCATACAGCATACTGGACGCTGTCTGCTGCCTGCCCCAACTGCCTGTTTTCCGCAGGTAAAACTATGATAATTATGTCCCTTTTTTAAAACGGGGGTGTATAACAGACCTAAAACTTGACCTAATAACTCACTTTCTGAGCACATGTGACTCAGTATTAAATTTGTCCAAAAGTTCAACAAGGGAAACATTCTGATTAGATTTGATGAATATTGCACCAATTATAATGCCTCTAGCTTGTTTCTAAGATTTGACTTAAAAACCTTGTTTAACAAGTGGTCAAGTTTCATCAAGGGAACATTCTGACCAAGTTTGAACATTAACTGATCCATCCCAACCAAGATATGGCTCTGGACAGAAAAAATGTGAGAGGAAAAACATTTAATTGTGAAAATAACTGTCCAATGGTCTCAAAAGCAGAATAAGACAGTACAAAGACAAAAAGGTAAGTATCATGCATAATCCTCCAATATAAATACCCTCATCTTTCTTGGCTGAGCCGTTCTCTGCCCCGGCCAGTGCTGCAAGAGCGCTGGTGGAGCCTCGATACATGGGTCGCAGCCTTGATATCAGGGTGTCATTGATTGCCTTGGCATCTGTTTCTTTTTTTGTTAAGATCAATCTTGGCTTCACAGGTCTGAGGGACTGGTTTTCACTCTGTACAGGTTATCAATATTGAAGTATTTAAGCAAAATATTGGTTTGAAGATTTAAGCATATAAATCTGATATTTGGTAGACAGGCAGATTTCCATTTAAAAACTATCCAATACTTAATAGTAAGCAAATAAATTGAACTAGTAACCTTATTACTAGGGTTAAATACCCTTGACAATGAAGCAGCGCAATTCTTTGCCAATGATAATGTAACATTATTAAATAATGATACAATTATCAAATACCACTAGCAGTTCAGGTATTAAACTGCTTTATTTAATCTTTATAAAAAATCACTGTTGTTTACATCTTATGTGATAATATCCCTGACAGTACAATTGAGGCTTATAAATATAAAAAGAAAAGAAAACCTGGTATTCAAAAGTATCCACATAAACTGGAATCCCTTTTGAGATTTTATCTCCACTTGAAGCCGGGCACCAAACCCAGTAGAAAAGGGCTCCGTCACTGCAGAATGCAACAGTTGTGCTGGGCCCAGACTCCAAATAACTCTCTGGTTTTGGGATGGTGCTTAATGGCTGAGGTACAGAAAGGAAGTAACATTTACTTATGTTGTAAATTACAAGATGCTGCATGAATAGTACTAGAATAACCTACTACAAATATGTCCATTAATATTGTAAAAATTAATGCATGTTTTGCTCCCTTCATTTTGCAGTATAATTTTCATTGGTAGATAAGCATAAATGCGGCGGATGATGCCTTATTTCTGGAAACTTCATAAGAGGAATTTGTTCAGAAAATCGTTAAAAATCAGGTCAATATCTAATACATGCCATATTTTTTAAGACAATTTTTGGTGTGATAATTATACTTTTACAAGCAGTTTTACTGAAAAGCAATGTATTTCGTAAAATTATGTTGTAAGAAAAAAATTTGTGCAAGGCAATCTAGACTTCATTTTTCCAAGACACACACAAAGAAAAAAAATTAGAAAAACGGGGGATATGGATTTTTCTCCCTAGCGAAGGGATATGGCATGTATACTGCTTAAAATCTAGAATATAATGTGTATATACATGAACAGAAAGTAAGTGGTCCTTACCTGTAATGTATATTTGTCTAGTATTTGAAAAAAGTTTGCATTTTCAGCTTCATTATCATATGCCTGTGGTCGGTACAGGAGACATTCATTTCCTACTGCAATTTTTCCAGGACCAATATCAGTGTTTCTGTTGTAAATGTACCCTCTGTAAAAGCAAATATAGATGTATATATCTATGGTTTAGGAATCTTGAATAGTCAGTGTAAAACTGTAAACCAAACAACATGCTGCAAGACATTAAGATATATACTCAGAATTCATGAAATACTACATGTCCCTACATCTACTAAAGCTTCGTTAAGTTTATTTTCAAATAAGAGCATTGCTCAGGGTAAGAAGTAAAAACATACCTTGTATTTGTGCGTTTGAAAAAGGCAAAAAGTAAAATATGATCTTAATTGCTTTTTACTTTGCTAAGCAATGTTAGTGCTTTATGTTATTTTTTCTTGTTTGCTTTTTATTTTTACCTTAAAGAGCCATGGAGTCCAGTTCCAACCTTAGCAAGGCCTTTTCCACTGGCATTGGTTGTATACAGGAACATTCCATCACAAGAAAGGCTTCGACCAACTTCTCCTTCATCTTAATTAAATGATATGTAACATATTTATTTCAACATCTTGCATATATATATTTTATTAAAATCAATACATTATACTGTAAATTGCATCATGACATGTTAAAATATATATCAGTTCTGCTAGTATTGTTACAGAAAGATACTGTTTATTATATGCATTTGAATGCTTAAAAGTAATGGCTAATGATTGTATTTAAAACAGATCATTTATGATTAAGTTTGATAAATAAAATACTTTTGTCTTTCTCTCCAGATTCCTTTTCTGTGCTGAGAAGATCTTCAAATCCCCAACACAGTATGTGCTTGGATCCCATCAAACTTGGTACATGTCCCTGACCACCCTCTGTTTGGATCAACTTTGAAAGAATATCAGCCACGGGAAGACTGACAATGTCTTTCAATGTCAACAGTAAATGGACTGTATGAATAAATGTCTTTAGATGTCCTCTGAAAAAAATGTGCAATAGAAATATTAATGTACCAACAAGGCCAATCAAGCAACAATTGAACATTATATTAATATAAAAGTTTTACTACAAATTTATCATATTTTATGTGAGAAACATGTTCATTTTGTTTTATAAATTTCATCAAAAAAATTACTCGCAAGAAAGCTGTATGTACCTTGCACTTGCAAGTGCAACTAAAGCAGAAGCAATTGTTTTCCGCTGAAGTTTGTCTTGAACAACTTGACTGTCATCTGATTCAGTTTGTTCCCCAAGCCAGCTACACAGAAGATTCTCAAGACCTTTTAAACAATCTCCAGGTTCTTTAGACAAGCTTAAGGGTGCACATTCTTGTAACAAATTAAGCAATACCCCAGATGTCACTCCACAAAGATGAGGGTCAATGCGGCTTTGAGACTGCAATAATGGCAAAACTAGCAAAACGCTGACCCTAGTTGAAAAGCTTGCTTGATCTGGATCTTTTAACAGTCCTTGTTTTCTTAACAGAGCAATGGTCTCCTCAGTAGTAGAGCTTTCTTTTTCACTTTCTTCATCCACTGTCATTTGCTTCTGTGCATTCCACAATCCTCTAAGTGCATTCAGTCTATATTCAAGCAATTTTGCATATGCATTATTATGTGTTCCACAAACAATGAGCAGCCTGTTTGCTAGATCTTTGGGGTCCTTTAAGTCAAAATTGATAACTTCATTTTCTGCATCTTGCGCATTGTTTACATCATGAGGAAGTTCCACTAAATCCGTAACGCGCATCAAACCGTCGTGCAAGAAGAGCGTTTCTTCCGTTACAGACAGCCATTGGCAGTTCTCTTGAGTTTGGCCAGCCATTTTCTGTAGTCCAGCAGTTTATTGCAATGACTTCATTCATGTGAGTTAAAAATACAGATTTGTCAAAATTATAAGTGTTTTCCGAGTTTCCATTTTAATAGGTGCTTGATTATGACATTGAATCTGTCAAAAATGGTTAAACCGGTTCTGAATGAAGAGGATCAGATTCTATCCCATTTGGTAAGTCCCCTTTACATCGTATTTCTTGTTTGTACAGTCACGGACATATAAACCATGTTTTCATCATTATGACAATAAAATTCCTTACATCACTTTTAAAAAGGGATTAGTGATTTAATAAAAAAAGGATCAAAACCGTTTATTGTATGGAAGAGATGATGCATTCTTGAAGAAACAAACTTTATCATGTTCCTTTATCTTGGATGTCTTTTTTTTAATAATTCCTGCTCATTCGTAGGCAAAAAACTTCAATTCCTAATTGAGAGTCAAAATAGCCTACTTTTGCCATTCTGAAGGGCACTGATCCCATTCCCAAAATGATGGGGACAAAAAAACCACTGGTATATCTTAATTCTAAAATTTGTCCGCGCCCATTGTACGGGATAACATATATACGTGCAGAAATAACTTTATTCATTGTATAGAAGACCTGTTTTTCATGTATCATTCCAGAAAGCACTGGAAGTAAACATAAAAAGGAATTGGGTCCAATTTACATTGATTGCAAACCGCGCCGATACGGTTCAGTTGAAGAACGTCTGCTTCGGGTGCGGAAGGTACCGGCTTCAGTCCCTGACCACGTCATACCCGACCCTGCCTGGCGCTAGGCAACAGATTGTGGAACTGGGTGATTGGGAGTGCTCGGCACTGCATTGTTAAAATCCAGGGAATTTGAATCTCGCGTAACAGTGCTTAGCAAAAGGCCCCCTGTAAGAACCAAATAGGACTTTTTGAAAAGTGCTACCTATAGGATGTAGGATCCGCTTGTATCTCAATAGTTAAGTGTTTGTTTATTGCAGTGTCACCTCTCTCAATTAAGGTCAAGCCATTTAGACACATTGCCCAACATTACTATCCTATATACCGTACGAGTGGCATGTAGGCAATCGGTACGTATTCATTTAACAAGCTGCTGGGTTCAATCTGTGACATTCTGCCAAGCTCGAACCTTTGACCTCTAGCCCCGCAGACGGACACCCTCAGCACAACGCATTGTTTCTACACAATGTTTCATCAACTCTGCTGATACAATAGTTGTGTTTGAAAAAAGCGGTCACTTCTAACTCGTGTCACCTTTGGTATACACATTTACTTGAAGTCGTCGCGCAGTCAATGATTGACATTCTCGTACACCAGTGCAATGATGCTATGCGTACAGGGGTTAGCTTTTTAATTGTCAAACCTCTAATGAATTAGAGAGATGATTGAGGGCAGCCGTATAAACTCAAAGAAACATACTATTGATTACTTTCATCCTCGTACGCACTGGTGGACGCGTTGATACACGTCAGTTTAAATCAATCGTAAATCTGTATGCAGATATACAGTTTTCAGGTGAGTATCTGAAGCATTTTAAATCAGATGCCCGGAATTACGAACTTAACGAAACTTTTTAAGATCTAAGTAACTTACATAAGCCGCGCCCATGCTAGCTTAGTGACTACTAGTTAGTTTGTGAGACGTACATATGTCAGGAGGAGAACAGCGGGAAATATTCTGTAAAATTTATCGCTCAATCTAGAATATCAAAGTGTTTTGTTTTTTGTTCTTGTAGTTCACCGATGAGGGAAGAGGGAACCTGAACACTGTGTGGACGTATGAGTGCTAGGAATGAGTCCATTGCAAGCATAGCGAGCACAAATATGTTGTGAGATTTAAAAAAGAGTAAAATAATGGTATAAATACTTTTAGAAAAAAATAAACAACTGCTAAAGGATTTTCTTATTAAGGTTGCAATAAAACAACCTCTCGTTAGACTCTCGTTTGTTTTGTTTGTTTTGTTTGGCATTTATTTCTTCAAACATTCATTTTCCAATTTTAGTGAGCTTGTGTGCGCAGCAGCGTACTTTGCGTGAATGTTGCCACAGCCTTCCTTAAGTAACTACATGTGTTGCTGAAGCAGTTTTGTTTGTTATAATTACTTTTCTTAATTAACCAAATTCTGTTTTTCTATTAATACGTGGTACGAAGCATATTTTAATCATTGTGAGTTACGTCCCCTTGTTATAGTTTTTTTGCGTTGGTAAATCGTTTGAGAAAAAACGTGTTTTTTTAATCAGAAAATAAGCCCAAAGACGTAATATATTATGAATCATTCGATTGTTTTCATGCAAACTTCTTGTTTTATTTCTATATTTTATGAAACAAATCTTATTTCTTAGGACAAACACTTAAAATCGATATTTTAGTAGTAATGCAGGTCTGAATTTGTAAACCGATTTTTACAGTTGGATATTTCGTACATTGTTGCATTCATTATTCTTTGTTTTGCAATTAAGTATATACATTTATGTTATTACAGTTTCGACGTGCATGTAATTGCGATCAATAAGAATACATGGATAGTCTGAGCTCTGGGCTTTTGTTTTTCTCTGCGCCTTGGACCAGTTGCGGTTATAACATGTAAGTATGGCCGACAGTAGGCGGGGTTTCTTTTCCTACTTTGGACGTTGACAGTGTTATAACTTTTAATTAACAGTGAGACTGCATTTTTTATAACGTTGTGCTTCTAAAAAGCATTATACCATCAAATAGTTGTGTTAACTGTTCGTCTAGCTGATTTATAACTACCAGAGCCCAAGGGCACTTACCATGTTGTGGTCTTACTCAAAGATTATTCAAAGCACAATATACGTACATACGCTAGGACCTAAGCTTATGAGTTAAGTTCAACATACATGTACTAGCTAGTGGTCACTTTCAACACTGTTTTCATGAGGAGACGCATATAATAAGAACATAGTTGAATTTAAGACTTTATGAGACTGTTTTGTTCAGTAATGAATGCCTTGGTTCAAAAAGGCACACTACTGAAAATGGCTCAGTTCCAGAAAAGGGCACACGTACAATTTTTGCTGGTTAATATTTTGTCTTTAGAATTATGACCGAAGTCTTTCATTAAAATATGTTATGGGAAAATCCGCTGTTTTAAAAAAGAAGAAATAAACAGTTTTCAAAATGACTTATTTTACATTTGTGATATGGGCCTAGTCCTTTCTGGTTCTGGGTATTTCTGGCCGTCATCCGTTAGGTAATGGTAAGTTATGTAGAAAACCCTTGGGTGAACTGCATTAGCGATTGCACGATAACTACATGCAGCTTGTCATGAAAGGGAGACTACTGCGTAGGACATTGGAAAAGCGTTGGCTGTGACCTCGAACTTCCAAGTATCGACTGCACCTGTTTTTTAGATTTAATCGAATATATTACTAAATATATTATATTTGTAGAAATGCCTATTTCGGCTAAAGAATTAGAAGAAAAATTGAAGAATGAGATACAAGCAACTCATTTGGTATGACAATTTGATATAATTAAGTAAATCCAACTATTTTTTTCATTTTTTCTTATGCTGTTCAATTCAACTTTCTATAAATTTCGGACAAACTTTTCGGATTTTTAGCAAGCAAATATTTTCCTATGCGACCCTTTTTCATGAAGTATTTTTCTCTCAATTTTAAGTTTCGTTTTAATGTTATTTACCATTGTTGTTAGTAACTTGCACATTTATACGTGAAGATGCGGATCTCCCAAGTCCATTTTGGCATTAACTAGTTGAGTTTCACTATGATTTATGAGGGGCTTAGCCACAATAACGGCCCTTTTTAACATTTATTATGTTTTTAGTCGCCAAAAAACAACTCTGAAGAGACTGTTTATATGGAATGTTGTGTAGAATTAATCATAGATCAGCGGTCTATAGAAGTTGATTCTTTACTGATGTAGTGTGTTTTACTGATGTAGTGTGTGTGGGCTAGAACTAGTCCACCTAAATGTCTGTCCTTGCGCAGAGAATCCTCGTGGCCACAATTTTTTAATTAACTCCAATTTCTTATTTAGACGAAAATATTATTGCCTACTATTCAGTTGGTTAGAGCTCCTAGTGTTCCAGCGGTCATAGGTTAGAGCCTCACACTGGGCACACTTTTACTCCAATGTTTACTTTACTGGTGGGAGAGGTAAACGGCAGTATTGCCTCAGAGGGCTCAGGTTTTAAATTCAAGCTTCATATACTGATAGATCTCATTGAGAAGAACCATAACTCTGTAGCAGCATTTTTGTAGTTATCACACTTTGTTAATTTCCTTTGTTTTCCTTAGTCAAAAGGTGAAGTTGGGACAGTTCTTAATTTGGTGGGGGATATGGCAGTCTGTGAATGCTCTAGTGTAATCTAGTTTTTAAAAAAACACCCACATACATGCCATATTTTCTGGAGACCATTCAGGGGGATTTGTTCAAAAGGCTGAAAATTCAGGGGGATTTTAGTTGTATTCAGGGGGAGTTTTTTAGCAGGTCTTAGTTGGCGAAATTTTTAAGTATTTTTAGACGCAAGTATGAAAAAATGTATTCACATATAGTTTGCTTTGAAAACCTCTAAACTTTTTCATTATACAGAATTATTTTATGTCATGATTTATCATATTTTTATGATACACTGTCATGTCATACTGTAATGCACTTGCAGAACAAAATATGTCATTGGAAAAATATGTTTTCGAGACAATTAAATTTTTACCTTCCTCCAAAATCTTTAAAAAATTGTGCTTAATTCAATCGGCTTTGATGACTTTCAGACAATAAGAGAATAGAATAAATATTATTAATTTCTTCCTTCCAAAAGAGTAATATTTCTTTGCCTTTGAGAATTACTACAAATTAATTGATCACTTGTTGTAAAAGTTTCCTTTTGGAGAGTTTCACTCACATACTGTGGTTTCACTTTGTCATTATTGCCTGATGTGAAATTTAATTTTTTTTTTTTTTTTTTTTTTTTTTAATTCCGGGGGATTTTTATCTCCCGCCGGGAGACCGGGGGATGGATCGAAATTCCGGGGGATTTTTCCCCCCGCCGGGGGATATGGCATGTATGCACCCAAATAATGATTTAATATTTTTCACATTCAGGAGATTGTAGATACATCAGATGGATGTGGGGCCAAGTTCCAAGCCCTTATTGTGTCTCCACAGTTTGAAGGGAAACCATTGATCCAGAGACACAGGTGAAAATAAAGTGTATTACTTCAGCAGTGGCGCTATTAGTTTTTTGTTATTATACTTTTAATAAGGCGTTACAAGGAAAAAAATTACTCATATTGTAAAAAATATATTAAAGAATGTTTGAAGAACAATTTTTAATTTATTCAAATTATACTTAAGGTCAGAAAGCTATATTTTAGATTTTCTTGTCGCAAGTGAAAGATTGATTGTACAGTATGATTGAACTCTGAAGATAATTTAAAAATCCAATGCATCATCGATATTTACATGTTATTTTAAAACTTATTTCTACCCTGTAGATTGGTCCATTCCACGCTAGAAGAAGAGTTGAAGGATATACATGCTTTTTCCATGAAAACCCTCACTCCAGAACAGTGGCAGAAACAAAACTCTTGATACAACGACTGTGTTTACAGAAATCTTTTATAAGTAGCTAATCAAGAACACTGCACATTGGAATTACCATTACAAACACTAATTATGAATAAAGAAAAAGAAAGACAAGTAGTATTATATAGTATTTAATTACTTGTTTTTATTATAAATCACAGTTGAAATTATACATATGACTACAGTACCAATTACAATATGTATGTAAATTGCTTGTTAGATTGGGTATTTGAAGAAAAGGAGGGGCTGTTACAGGAATCCAAATCTAAGGTATCATCACTGTTGAATTTATGAGAATAGAACTGCATGCAAGCCACTTTTATCTGTGAAGAATTGCATCTCAGATTGTAATCACCAATGCAATGGCATGAAAACCTGCAATTTTTGCTTTAAGTTTTACTTAAAAAGGGTTTGATAAAGTTTGCATGCAAATCACTTGCTGATTAAAGACGGTTTAAAATAATAAAATCTGTGTATTTTTCTATGTGTAAACTTCTATTGTACACATTTCTCAACAATTTATAACATCACTGGTGCCCTTATCCTGTGTCCAAAAATCAAGTAACATAATTCACGACACAATGTAATGTCAATTTTGACCCAGATTTTACTCACAAAATTTACATTAAGTTTCGCATGTTACGATGACGTAAGCCATTACCATGCATCTATGTAAATATATGTGCATGCTAAACATGTCATATAAATGTTCTTCTAAGCAACATCAACCATTTTATAGTTATTTAAAAAATAAAAACAAAAATATTCAAATTTATTGAAAAACAATGAACGATGCAGTGCCTTGCATATTACCAGTCGTGCCATCTAAAATTCATAATGACTTTATCAACATGATATATCAGTGAATTATTTTAAGTGAAAATATTACTTTTCATACTTAAGACAATTCTGTTTAAAAAGACAATTCTGTTTACTTTTTATTCATTTTCATTATTTTCTGTGATGTACATAAATAAATTATAGAATATTTTGTTGCCTTTGATATTGAGTAATGACCCTTTGTTCGGTACATGGGTGAACGTGTATGAAGTGAATTTGTACATTGTATGATATTGTGGCATCACCTTCAGGAGAAGGCCTCAATTATGTCTGACTGAAGAAATATCAGGAAAATAAATCAGATTAGTGCGTAAACAGAAATACAGATATGCATTTGATTTTCATTTTGCATTTGATTTCTAATGAAAACTGATGTTATTTCTTTAAACCTTACAGATGAAATGTAACAGTGTGTTCTAATAAGTTAAATTAAAGTGACACTCTTATTCAAAATCAATACATACACATGTATATCACACATACATTTTGACTGATAAACCTTCAACTACTTACTAAATAATGCATTTATGGGAAATATTAATTTCTGCTAACAAGATTGTAACTGTGTTTTTTATAGCAAAATGCGCAAAAATATTAAATGATTGGTGAACGCTATAAGATTTACCGTGGTCTACTATAGTCTCATTAGGTAGAAATACAGTGTTTTATGCTGATTTCTTTCAAATTAAACTTGGTATATTTTATAAGAACCTTTGTTTTCGACATTTATTAAAACAATACTATTAATTGTGGTAAATCTTATTTGGGATTAAAAGTGCATCTTTAAAGGTTGTTCAAGGATGCAGAAAAAAATACAAACACAGACCAATACGTAGCAAAGGTATGAATAAAGGGTACTGCATGCATATAAACATGAAAACATATGCATATTCGGAAAGATAGTGGCCTATTGTAGCCACAAAAATGCGCGTATAGGGAACTTTTTTAACATTTGGATATTTTTTGTGCAAAAAAAGAGGCGCGAACAAAAAAATCGTCAAAGACTAAAGCGGCTGTTTATATGGACTAATAGTGCCTTAGGCCTTAGGCATTTGTAGTTCGGTTGTCGGAGAAAACGCATCTATTATAATCATATGCGTATGCAAGGGAGTCACATTTTCCCAGGTAGACGGTAAATTGGCCAATATGCCAAGTTACTGTAAGTGATGATTGCCCCCGAAGTGGTTCTCAAGTGTGATTAAAAGATCCCCAAATGGCGTACCATAAGGTTTCGTTAATTGTCCACAAAGAAAAGTGTTACAATTGTCTCCTTACACCAGCTCGACAGAAGCGTTTTTTACTTCTTTTGTCCGAAATAAACGTAGTCAATTATCATGATTGGCCATAAGATATTAGTACTGAAAATCGTGTATGGCTTTCTTCTGTAATGTACTATAAGATGGAATAATACTGGCCGATTGTTTTTGCTCTTAATTATTTTATTCCGCCCTTATTTGCAGTTCTCCAGAAGTGTTTGTACTGGCTGAACATCATTTTGTTTTGTTTAATAATGCGTATATAAACCTTAAATGTGTGACATTACATTTAATAAGCGATTTCATTGGGTCTTGGCCTGCAGCTCCTTATAAAACTTTATTTATGTTGTGATTCGATTTTGGCCTAGTAATTAAGGCATCCGCCTACGGAGCGGGAGTTTGTGGGTTCGATCCCCGGCCGCGTCATACCGAAAGACGTTAAAAGTTGAAACAAGTAGCTCCCTTCCCTTGCGCTCGGTATTTAAAGGGTAGTGCTTGGAAAGGTGGTGTACTCAGTACTGGTTCAACCCAGGAAAGTTGTATCCCGTGTATCGGTGCTTTACACCGAGCACGTTAAAGAACCAAGAGGTCTCTTTGCAAAGTGCTAGGGTATCGCACCCGTATCCCTTGTATCTCACTCCGTTTCTTCAAGTCCTCCAATGTCTGGATTTGACTACGAATTGCTGTCACTTCTATCTCATGTCACTTATGACATTTAACCACAATTTAAGTCGTGATGGCGTCAAGGCGGGGTCAAGCCATAATGCAGCCAATGGGCGCGGGCAGACCTTGATAAACTCAAATAAACAAACGATTCGATTTTAGTGCAGAATTTGACAGACAGAGCAGTGAGCTTTGTCTAAAACCTCAAGCCCTAGAGCTAATTGAAAGTCCACCAATCTTTGTCTAAAACCGCAAGCCCTAGAGCTAATTGAAAGTCCACCAATATTTGTCTAAAACCTCAAGCCCACCAATCTGTTTTTCTAAAGCCCAATGGCAAAGACTTCCGATCAAAGGTGATCGTCACATAGCTTGGTCACTAAAATATGGCCCTTCAGTCCTTTGATATTGTTAATAACAAATGTGGCCCTTCAGTCCATTGATATTGTTTAAAAATTAAGAAAAAAAATAATTAAAATCGATGAAATGGCATTTCAATAAATTTCTAAGAGTGTAATATGAAAAAATAGCATTATATAGTATTATCAATTTTAAATATCTTTTGTTAATTTTTAAACAATATTAATGGACTAAAGAGCCACATTTAAAAAAAAATATTTTTAAAACAATATCGAAGGACTGAAGGGCCATATTTTAGTGACCAAGCTATGTGACGATCACCTGTGCTTCCGATTTTTGGTATTTGCATTTTGTTATATTTTTATTTTTATCATTTGGACAGTTTTATGTTCCAAAGCTAAGAATTGCCAATACCAGAAATTGTAAAGAAGACTGTTGCTATGGTATGTAAAAAGTTAAAAAAAAAAAGGAAAATGTCAGTATTGTTTTTTTCTAAATAACAATGTTAAGTCTTGATATATCATTTTCCGTCATCAGGGAGTCGTATTCAGGGACATGTTTAAAATACCAAAAAGGCCTTATCTGAACAAGCACTGCGTGCGGCGCTAGAATTGTTTTCTTGTTTTCACTATTTGTAAAAGAAAAAGTCAAATTATTAGATTCAATGGTGTTACCTACGTAAACACATGGATGTGAGATATGGGGTTTTCATTCAGCTCCAGATATGGATAGAGTTTACTTGATTTTTTTTAAACAATAACTTTATGTCAGATATCAAACATGTAATGTTGCTGTTTACGGAGAACTAGGTAAAGTACCATTAGATCTTGTGCATAAAGAAAGGATATCAAGGTATTGCTTGTCAATTCCACTGATAACCTATTGTCTAGATATTTTGAATATAACCGAATGTAAACGATTTTTGGTGTTAAAATGTTAAAAAATGCTGTACGATCTTTGATTCAATTATAGGATAATATGTCGATTACTTAGTTACAACTGTCGAAAGTTATTGAACGCGTTTATAACTAGCATTGGCAAAAGGTTTATGCAACTAAAATTGATTCGTCAAGACATAAAGACAAATAAAAGCGAATATTGGTCATGAAAAATATCTTTATAGTGTCACTAATAATAACATAAACACGCTCTTAGTAAATTGTGTTGTGTTGTGTAGACGCTTATTGTATTCTTAATAAGCTCAAAAATAAACAAAATTGGATTGCAGAAGTAAATATTTTAAAACGAGCAATTCCAAACAGTTGGAAAGAAGCTCTTACATCGGGGTTTTCTACAAAAACAAACTTCAATCCAAAATTACTAATAAATATCCAAAATATACCTTTTAAAGATATGACTAATAAGCAAATATATCAAATCTATATAAATCAATTTTATGAAAAGCCCTACATTCACGACCATTGGGACCGACGGTTACAAGAACATATTTGCTGGAACTCTTGGTACTATATTGTTTTTAAGTCCACTGTGGATAATAATTTCAATCTTGTAGCAACGAATTATATTTATTCACATGGAAGTTGAAGGATTGCCCTTTACGTATTTATTGTAATTAAGTAGAAGACTACGAACACGTCTGTATTAAATGTCCATTTTTGACAACTTTCTGGAATGCTGTACATGAGATTTATAAAAGATTTGGAATACAGAATGAAATTAAGAATTTAAGATATATAGTGATAGGTTACAATTTGACCAAAAAGAGTATAATATTGTAAACATTGTTTTAATTCAGATTGCCTATTGGGGGCAGTATTGCATCTATAAGACCTACTTCATTTGTAAAAGGAGATCCATACCGATAAATATTATATACCATTTATATAATATTGGAAAGTTCTTCAAACTCACTTGAACACTAGAAGCATTTCTTAACGTTTTTGAACGCTTTTGTTAATGAAATTACAATTTAATGTTAAGGCGTTTTCAAAATGTTTACTATGCACTAAGTTGTTGAATGATATTGTTCCACTTATATATATATATTTCATGTTTGTTTTATAAAAAAAAATGAACGGGTTGTAATGAACTGGCATTTCTAAAAAGAAAAAAAAAAGATTGTGTTGTTCAGCCCATAAATTCCTTACAGAAGTAGGACGATTTATAGGACTTTATTTATTAAGCATAGTAAGTCGTGACCACTTGGGCCTGTGATCACAGCGTGTTAATAAACAAAATATGTATGTTTTGCTTGCATTCTTGGTCATACCATTACTCTGCATTATCACCATATCATGAAGAATTGGCGTTTCTTAAAGTATTTCTAATTTTAAGTACAAAGAAAGGTGGTAAAATATTTGTTAAGGCGTCTTCTCCTTCTTTGGAAATTTCATCATGTAAAATCTTTCTCTAGATGTTTAATAGCTGCACTTTTTCCCCGACAACTCACCTTTAAATGAAAAAAAAATATATAGGTATTAAAATCCTATATACTAAGGAATAAGTTCTCGGTAGCATTGAAATTATCATTTCCCAACGACCGTTTACAATAATGTGCTGGTTTTACAGATCCCTTTGAGGTAGGGAACGAACTATGACTGGGCTGAGTTACCAAAAGCAAGTCCGCAAATGCATTATACATCAATTTGCAAGTTATACTGGTTTTAATTATGGTTTGTTGGCTAACAGGGTTCGATCTAATAGGGCAAGTCTAACCCAGTTCTTATTCGAATGCCCTTAGAATAGGAGGATCAAAGGCGGAGATGGTTGACATTCTCTTTGAATGCAACATGTCCTGACATGTGTTAGGAATTGCTCAAACGCATTTTAGCAACATGCCGTGTGTTTTTTTACACGCACTGAACTTGATCGGCCTCGGCTGACGTTATCGACTGTTTTGAAAGGCAGACGATACAAAGAAAAAAGAAAAAAAATCAAATATTTGAACATTTTTCTTTGCTTTGTTTTTCAAATATTGATCAGATAACATTGTTAGACATGCACATAAACAGTTGTGTTCATCGCTGACAAAATGCTGATTATATCGGAGGAAATAAACAAATTGCGTGTCCTTAGATTTCGTAATTAACATGAACAAAGATGGAGGAAACCAAATGTTTTATCTTGGATCAAGTTCACCTTCAGGCGACAAACAGACGCCACGTGGTAACAAAATACAGTCTGAAGTTGGACAATATAACAACGGGACTAAATCACAAACTTAGTGAAACTCTTTAATGTTTAAAGCTATTACCTTGGGTATAATAATACGTATGGAACGTCACAACTTACTCATGTTGTGACATCTAGCACCGTCTTTTTAACATGATAAGACGGTAATGGACAATGCATCGGTTGGACATAGTTAAACATTTGACATAATCATATGTCGCTTGAACATAGTTACATGTCAGTTAGACATAGTTACATGTTGGTCTGATACCGTTTGATATAATCACATGTCGGTTATACATTTTAACATGCTAGTTAGGCATAGTAACTTATCAGTCTGATATAATAACAGTTAGACAAAATAACATGTCCGATAGCATATAGGCATGTCAGTTAGAACAGATAGCACACTATGTCACAACATAAGAGGGTCGTGGCGTTTTTTAATTATTTGCTGAAATTTTCATGGTATAAACCAGTCGAAACAGTTCAAAACCATTTTTAAACATGCGATAGATTCTATCATTATATAAATAAAATGTAAAGTACTACTGATTAATCTAAAGAACGCATGCATTATCGATGTCAGGGTATATTACAATATATATATTCTCGCAATGATTCAGGCTACTACGGTGACATGTGTGGCCACGAAATATTAAACTAGGTCGTATCTACGCGTCTATGCTCCCGTAGGTTATGGAACGGTATTTCTTGCGTTGGTTTTTTGTGTTACTGTTTCCTTGTAAATAATTGCTGATAAATGATGTTAATTTAAATTTTCTACGACAATGAATGACTTGCAAATTTCGTATAAATCACGGTATTTTGTAACAACGAGGAAAACACATGTATGAGTTTCTTGTTTTGTGGCATTTCATAACTGATTCTTTTGAAAAGATCTCATTGCAAAACTCGTATACATCACGGTATTTTGTAACAACAAGGAAAACTAATATATCAGTTTCCTGTTTTGTGACATTTCTTATCTGATTCCTATGAAAAGAACGCATTGCTATAAATACAAGAAGGATGGTAACTTGGTAATAAGTAACCAACACAGCTAACCATTTTACATCACGCTTTTAACGAAGATGGTCGGTGTCTTATCCGCGGCGGTGGCCCTCGTGTTCCTGTGGGGATCAGTGGTGGGCGGGGCGAAGGACAACACATTGGAAAGCCGGTTTGAGTACGAGTACAAAGTACTGCAGAAGCTGATCGTGCTGGAGATTGAAAAAACGGAGCTGCGTGGCATGGTCACAGCCCTCGAAACTAGACTAGAAGGTAACACAAGTTATGACTTTTTCTATAGTGGCTTTAATGTCTTTCATTACAATATATTTCAATCTGAAAACTTTTTTACTTCACATAACGAAAACGATTCATTGTTACAATGCAGAACGTCATTACGTTATAAATAATACACTCGTTTGCAGGCTGTATCCCGATTCTATGAATGTGAGTTCATTATGCTATCAATACTTTATGACCATGATAAACCATATATTTCTTTCAAAATCCTGGTTCTTACATTAAATTCAATACATCTGTATAATAACGATAGTTAAAAAACAATATTAATCATTTTAAGACCGAGATTGTTTAAAAGAAAGATCAAGAAGCCAAGCTTGAAAACAAAATATTTAAATCAGATAAATGTCTGGTATTTCAAACAGTGTCGAGAAATAAATGAAAAAAGGTAGAAAGAAATTAAGTTTTTATGTTAATTTTCTTTTTTTATTAAGTTTGATTTGTCAACTATATACGGTTAAACATTTCCAAACTCAATTGTTACGTTTATATGACACAAAATACCAATTGGGGCAAATTGACCCACAATTCCAGGCTTGTGGAAAAAATAGCCACAGAGGGTAAATTTACCCCTGAAGGTTTTTGCGTTTATATAAATGTATTTGCCACCGAGGGAAAAGGTCGACATATAAAGCGACAAAAAGCGTGCATACTGTGTCTGAAAATATTCGCTAATTTGTGATTAAAAATATAATTAAACAAAAGCATATTACTTTACCAAATCCTTTGGCATCTGAAAGGTTTGTAAAATATGATCAAAAGCCTATTTTTTATGTGCAAACTTTTGTGCCAAAATAGTGACCGGTGTATAAATGCATTATCTAATTTATCACTTATATTTAATGCTGACTGAAACCGTAATAATGATTTTACCAAAACATGAAAGTATACTTCATGATGTATTAACAGTTGCATGGAAATGTTATTATTATTTTGTTTTGTAATTTACAGAGGCAGAAACAGTGATGCGTGCTCTGAATGCGACGGTTCGAGACGTTGCAATCGGAAGTACGTATATCAGATGGGGGAGGAAGACTTGTCCAACAGAAACTGGAGCTCAGCCGCTCTATGACGGATTCGTTGGTGGCACATGGTACGCTCATTCCGGAGGAGGCAACACTTATCTATGTTTGCCACGGGATCCTGTGTTGGAAGATATTCACGGGGGTGAGAGGAGCTACATCTACGGAGCTGAATATCAAACGTCTGGAACGATTTGGAGCGAAATGCATGACAACGACGTACCCTGTGTTGTATGCATCACACCAAACACCAACGTCGTCATGGTTCCTGCCAGGAACATTTGTCATCCGGGATGGACATTAGAATACGCGGGTTATTTGATGGCGGAGAAGCATGATCACAATGCTAAGAACTATGTATGTATGGATGATAAACCCGAAGATATAGACGGAAGTCGCGGCGATCAGAACGGGGCGCTGTTCTACTTTGTTGAGGCTTCGTGCGGATCCCTCCCCTGCGATCCGTACAAAAATGGATTTGAGCTGACTTGTGCCGTCTGCAGCTTACCGCTTGTAAACTAATTTGTAAGATTACATTGCACACCCCTGCAGGTGTAAAATCTCATTGAGATGTTAATTACGTTGTCTATTCAACTTTGTTTTTGTCTGTTTGAAATATTTTGTCAAATATTGAAACTAATATAATACATTCTGTACGAATTTTTTATATATAACATATACATAAACTTCAAGTGTGTTCCATCTTGAAAAGGGTTGAAAGAACGTCCAGAATAAGTTTGTATTTATATGAATGTAACTAGACTGAAAAGCAAATTAGGCGTATCTTTTTTGATGGCATAACAAAATGTCATATTAATACGTGATTAGCAGACCACGGACTTTATGATGGAAAGGTCCTATCAAGCCCTGGAAGTAGACTGAAACTTTAAACAGACGTCATTTTCTTTTTAATGAATGTTTTCAAATACACTGACATAAACAATACTAATTCAACGGAAGTGCATGTACTTATATTCTTGATCAACTGTATTTATTTGTATATGTATTTTCATCAAATAAACCTTTCTTAACTTTAATTTTACTATGGTTTGATTCTGACCAACTAAACGCTCTCTTCTTTAAGATGTATTTGCAGTAAGGAAAATAAATCAACCGAAGACATTGTTGTCTTCATAACAAAGCCATAGTTCATAGGATCGTTGATACTAGGTATGAGTAGTGCGCTGGCATTTAACGGCAAACTACAAATAAAATGTATCCCAAATGTATGACAAACCATGAACGTTTTGGCTCATTTTCCGCAACGAACAGTGCAACAATGTCGATGTCAACATCAGTTTTTAGAACGGTTTTTGTTATCCCAGTTAAATAAGAAAAGCATTTAAACTAAAGTCATGTGTTGAAAGTATAAAAAATAACTATCATTGTAAATATCCAAGAAATTGATAATGAAAATCATATATAGCCTGGCCCTGTGCTGTCCATTGTTATATTAGATGGAAAATATTGGATGATTAGTTTTACCCTAAACTATTAAACCCACCTATCGTTATGGCAGCTCTCCAGAAATGTTTGTTCTGGTTGAAGATCATGTTTCCTTTTGGTGCATTTTTTATGAGTAAATAAACCTAAAATCATGTAACACTGAAGTGGCGATTTTATTTGATCTTGGCCTTCAGCTTCCGCTCTGAGGATATCAATAAAACTTGGTTCCATTTAAGTGAGGAATCTGAAAGCCATAACCAAAGTAAATGGCATGTTGTCTAAATCCGCAAACTATGCCATTCTTGGCCACTGAAATATGGTTGTTTACATTCCTAGACTCAGTTTTAATTAAAACTAAAATAGGAAAGGAACTCCTCGAAAGCCGTTTTTTTTTCTTAACCCTCATTGCAAAAATCTCCGGTATTTGGTATATTTATTTATGTTGGAACCCATCAGAGGTGTTTTACCAAGTGTGTTCAAACACTGCGGTCGGGATTGGTCTTGATGGATTGAGTCTTGATGAATTTTAGCCACAATAAAGGACGTTCAATGAAACATTTGTTTATCATTAGGACAGTTATATGTTTCAAATCCACGAGCTGCCAATACCAGAAATGGTAAAAAGAATCCCTTCTTTCACTAATATTTATATAGACAACCCGTGATATTTAAAAAGTCATGGTGTATTGGGAGTCAGATTTGGTCCTGCATCCAGCTCTGTTTTGATATTCCTACAATAATAATATTTTCTATTATAATATCATACAAGAACTAAAAAAATTTGTCAGAAAACTTTATATTGAATTACGTGTATTTGTTATACACTTAGCATCAGCTAGAGAGTCCTACATCTATACTTTTGCGCATGTTATGTCAATAAAAATAAAAACGATTTCACAAATACACAAGCTTGTTCTAAAGTTTACATGTCAGCCATTTTATTCTATGAATTATATCATGGGTCATGTTGGCCTATTTCTTCTTCTTCTTCTTCTTCTTCTTCTTCTTCTTCTTCTTCTTCTTCTTCTTCTTCTTCTTCTTCTTCAATTAAAATCGTTTATATTTCTATATATCATTTCAGGGTCGTACATAAAAAGACATCAAAATACTGAAAGTAAAATCCTGTGCTATGCGGCTGGGGAAATAGGCTGGGTATAGAAGGTGTCGCGACTGATTTTGTTGACGCAGATTATTGAATAAGTGATTGCGATGTGATGTTAAAATCAATTATAATTACATCTTACTGAACATGGCGTATGGCTTAGGATTATTGATGTTTGTATTGTGCAAGAAGTGCGGTTTTAGTGCAAGAAGTGGGTGATAGTATATCGATACGAAAGGTGAAAGACGTGCACTTTAAGTGTTTACGTCCTTTAAATCAGAGTCGACAACAACTATACTATTCTTCCAGTCTCTATGCACTTTAAGTGTTTTCTTTTACCGATAACAGTTGCAAATATGTAGGCAGCTGGGAGACGGCACTGACAACACCTATTTTTCTTCATATTTAAGATTTGAGGTATATTCCATTAGACTCAATTGCTCACCTTCCTTCGCTACACGTTTTCATTACAAAATTCAACCCAGGGAAGATGCGAATGTTAACCACATTAAATGAAATTATATGAACACTATTTATCCATTACATGAACCTCTTCATTACTCTCGACTCCCACTATACCATTTCCCCGGTCTTCCAGCATTATCGGTGCTATGCTTTAAGGATTATAGTCAGGTAAACAAACCCGTTTCTCCATTTTTTGTAACAAACACTCTCGATCAGACCTCGAAACAAAAAACACACAAAATTATCTCAATCTGAAAGTCTCTTTCGGGTTTTCCAGTTTTACTGTCTGTTATCAAAGCACCTGTTTGTCTGTAATTTTAAGGCGTTTTGGGCCAAAATGCCATTTTCCTGGATATTTCAACTGAACCTGCACTCAAATGACGTTAAAGCATCAAATGGTGCGGTTGTACAAATCTTTGCACTCATTTCAAGGTGATTATGTGCATTCGTACCAAATTTAGACATTTTATTTGCTAGTAGAAATGCAGAAAACTCGATTTTTAAAAAGTGTAAAAAAAATGTGAAAACCAGGAAATGGCACATTTTGATCAACCTGATGATATAAATGCATTTAAAAGACATCATTTGCAAGAAAAAGAAAAGTGCTTTACATTTCTTGCCTAAAAGACACTTAAAAAAGCAGTTGATCCTAAATCCGTCTCTGCATTTCCATAAAAAACACTAGTAATTAGTCCCACCATAAACTTACTCAATCTGACAGTCTCCGTCAGATTTTTCAGTTACACTGCCAGTAATTCCAGTGCCTGTGCGTCTGAAAAATGAAACAAAGGCTGAAATAAGTGATGCTGCCTCAGAGCAGTCATCAGTTTTGTGGCGAGAAGTGCATAAACTGCAGATTTCATACAGCAAAGTTAATGCATTGACAAAAACAAGTGTAAATCGGAACAAGTTTGCGACCAACTATCACCAACTTTTATCTCTATCCATCTATTGTTTCTTAAAGTGACTAGATACCAAGTAGTTTTAAAATCAACAAATACAGTATTTCCTCAAACAAGACTAGAATTGTCAATGCGAGATAGAAGGAGGCCGTTAATATATTATTGTACACGATTAAAAGAATAAACGCAACAAACATATTGCTGTCTCTTCTCATATTTGCCGTTTAAAAATAGAGCATAATAGTTTCCCAAATTAAATAATAATTGTTTATGAGTATAGATTATAAGTATCTTCCATGGCCGAGAGTGTAAGATAGGTTCATTCCTGTTGCATTCTTAATCTTAATGTATCTAAGGCACACAATTCTTTATATACTACAGCATATTTCTCTGTTGTAGTTATTCATACTGAATACTATGTTTCCTATATAGCTATGCCTGTAGTATTGTATTTCACTTGATGCTTGGGTATGAATGAATAAACATGTAACTCCATTTGAGATCTTATTAATCTAACCCATTCCACAGGTTGTTGTAAGAACTAAACCAACAACGCAACATGGTGTCAGAAGTTGGTGAACTGATTCTTATGGATTAAATTGAAATTAAATAGAATAATTAAATTGTAATTGTGAAGCTCATTCTAACAAAATGGCAAGCTTTAACAATATGCAAGGACAAACACCCAAAATGGACTGGGACAGCAGGGATTTGTCACAGTCATTCAAGTCGTTCAAGTCACATTCCGACTTTATGTTTAAGGGTCCTCTAAAGGAACAATCACAAGAAGTGAAGTGTAATTACCTAATGCTGTGGGTTGGAGAAAAAGGTCGTTCTATTTTTAGCACTTGGAGACAAACAGACGATCAACAAAAAGAGCTTACATACTTCTACAACCAGTTCGAGAACTATTGTAAACCAAAATCAAACCGTATATATTCAAGATACCTTTTCAAAATGAAAATACAAAAAGATGGCGAATCGTTTGAACAGTTTGTTACGGACTTGAGATTACTCATCAAAGAATGTGATTATCCAGAGGACATTCTTGATGACATGATCCGGGATCACATTGTATTTGGCGTTCGATATGAGAAACTCCGCGAAAAGTTCATAAGCGAAGGGAACGGTTTAACGTTACAGAAATCTTTGGACATTGCTAGAACGTATGAACTTACAAAATCACACATTCAACAAATGGACAACAATAAAAGTGTAAATGCCGTTACACCAAGGACATATCACCACCCAGAGGCAAAGAGGAATCCAAAACAAAGGTCGAGAGGCAAACTGAAGTATGCTAACGCTGGCACGAAGAAGGCTACGTGTTCAAACTGTGGATCAAAACACGAGACCAAGGACATATGCCCAGCAAGAGGGAAAGACTGTAACTACTGTGAAAAAAGAAATCACTTTGTTAGTGTATGCTACAAAAAGCAAAAGGAACAAACAAACCACGAGTGCATGAGGTAAATGATTTTTCTTCCACAGATCTAAGTGACAACTGTGATGGTTATTTTGTTAATACTGTTACTCATGACAAACACAAAAATCAAGCTTTTGTCAATATTTCAGTTGGTAACAACAGCACACAATTCAAATTCAAGATTGATTCTGGTGCACAAGTTAATATCATACCATACCACATGTACAAATCACTTGGTAGCAAAATTCAGTTGAAACACACAAACAGCAAATTAACAGCTTACAATGGCACATCACTCAAAGTACACTGTGTAGTTAGTCTTCAATGCTTGTACAGTGGTAAAATTTCAAGAAACGAATTTTACATTGTAGATACACCCTCATGTCCAATTTTAGGTTTTGACACTTGCCTTGCAATGAATCTACTCAAATTTGTATCAGCAGTAGAACCTGACGTTTCTTACATAAAAAAAACCCAAGTTATTTCAAAATACCATGATGTATTTACTGGTCTGGGAACACTTCCAGGTGAATGTGACATACATATAAAATCAGATGCAATACCTGTAGTACACCCTCCAAGACGTGTACCTATTGCAATTAAGGACAGACTAAAAACAGAATTAGACAGAAGGGTTAAAGACAAAGTCATTGTCAAAGTGACAGAACCGTCTGTATGGGTCAACAGTATGGTAACTGTTGAAAAACCCAATGACTCTTTAAGGGTACGCCTAGACCCTAAAGACCTGAACGAGGCAATAGTGAGACCACAAAATCCATCTAGATCAATAGATGATATTTTGCCTGACTTGACAGGTGCAACCGTATTTTCCAAATTTGACGCGAGAACCGGTTATTGGTCTGTTAAACTGAACAAGAAATCATCATTTCTGACAGTTTTCAATACTCCATTTGGCAGATATAGATATCTGAGACTTCCCTATGGTGTAAATTGTGCTCAAGACGTCTTCGTCCAGAAAATGGAGTCTTGTCTTGAAGGTTTGAATGGCGTCAAGGTCATTGTTGACGATATTGTTTGTTACGGCAAAGACAAACAAGAACATGACAGAAACTTGGACAAACTTATGGAAAGATGTCAACAAAAAGGTCTCAAACTCAATGCTGACAAAACCGAGATTGGTAAGTCAGAAATACCTTTCTTTGGACATTTACTGACGTCAGACGGACTGAAAATTGATCCTTCAAAAGTAAGAGCTTTCCAGGAAATGCCGTCTCCTAAGTCAAAGTCTGAGCTAGAGACTATATTAGGAATGGTGAATTATCTGCAACGATTTGCACCCAATCTTGCAAAAATGACTAGTCTGTTACGACAGTTGCTGAAGAAAGACAATATTTTCCGGTGGGACCCGGAACATGAAATTGGCTTGAACAAAATAAAAAGGGTAATAACTCAAAACCCAGGACAGGTACTCTCGTACTTTGATCCAAATATTGAAGTTGTGCTGCAAGTAGACGCATCACAAAATGGACTTGGTTGTGTTTTGCTTCAAAACGACAAACCAGTTTTCTTTGCTTCGAAAGCATTGACGTCTGCAGAAAGAAACTATGCCCAGATTACAAAAGAGCTCTATGCTGTATTGTATGACCAAGTTTCATCAAATGACATATGGACGACATGTTGTAGTCCAATGTGATCACAAGCCACTTGTGAGTATAACACGCAAAAGTTTGCATGTTGCTCCGCCAAGATTGCAAAAGATGATTTTGCAATTACAGAAATACGATTATGAAATTGTCCATGTACCTGGAAAGGACATTCCAGTAGCTGACACACTAAGTCGCAACTATTTGCAAGATGAACATATTGATGTATGCAAAGACATAGAATGTTCATGTACATTCTGTCATGGAAAACATTGCTATGAGTGATCAGAAAATGACCCTGATCAAAAGCAAAATTCAGACTGATCAAGAGATGCAGACTCTGAAACACACAATATTAACAGGTTGGTCTGATAAGAGACAGAACTGTCCAAATAGTATTTTACAATATTGGAATTTCAGAGACGAACTAACAGTCATTGGCGATTTTATGTTAAAAGGAAACAATGTCATAATTCCCAAAGATTTGAGACAAAGTTCATGATTCACACTTAGGCATAGAGAAATGTACTCAGCGTGCATGAAGTGTAATGTTTTGGCCCAATATGACCAAAGACATAAAGAACAAAGTACTCAATTGTCCCATATGTCTTGAACACAGAAACTCCAATGTCAAGGAACCAATGATTCCTAATCAGATTCCCAGCAGGCCATGGGAAGTTGTGGCTACTGATATTTTTCACTGGAATGACAGTAACTACATTGTTGTAGTTGATCTGTATAGCAGATATTTTGAATGCGGGTTACTCAGAAATATGAGAACTGACACGGTTATTCACAAATTGAAGGGCTATTTTGCTACACATGGAATACCCTCAAAAGTCATTAGTGACAATGCAGGACAATATTGTAATCAGGAATTTGACAAATTTGCTAGAGAATGGGATTTTAAACATGTTACGTCATCGCCGTTACACACACAAGGCAACGGTGTTGCTGAAAGATGTATTCAAACAATCAAAAAGATGTTCACAAAATCTCTACAAGATAACAAAGATCCGTATCATGCAGTTCTCGAATACAGAAATGCACCGCTTTCATGTGGCAAATCACCAGTACAATTACTAATGAGTAGGGAGACTAGGTCTATTTTGCCAGTAACACGCAAACACCTAGAGCCGAAAGTTCAAAATAGGCAAGAAATCAAAAGCAAAATGTCAAAATCAAAAATCAAATCAAAGACGTGGTTTGATAAATCTGCCAAGCCACTCACACAATTGTCACAAGGAGAAACAATTAGAATCAAACAAGGTAAACGCTGGAAACAGGCAATTGTTAGGAAACAAGTGCATGACAGATCATACATTGTTGAAACCAATGATGGTGGTGTCTATAGACGAAACAGAAATCATTTGTTGAAGACAAATGAAAAACCATTTCAAATCATAGATACACATCCATGCAATGGCAACGACATTCGTCTAACTGATCAATCACAACATGACAGTGACAGAAACATACAAAATCAATCAGAGCGAAACTTTTCTCATGATAACACTCAGTCGCAACAACAACAACCATCAGCACCAACTGATGTTGCTGGCAATACTGATCAAAATTCTAACATGTACGTCACTAGATCAAGAAGACAGGTCAAAGTACCTCAAAGGTTGAATCTTTGAATTGATTTAAGATGTGTTTTGTGTTATGTTGTATATATATTTGTGATACTTCAATATATTTCAAATGTAAAACTTGTCGTCAATATTCTGTACTGTGAAGGAAATTCATAATCGCCTATATTCTGTAACCGTGTGAAAGTGATATTTGTGGACAATATTTCTACAATTTTAATTGGATATATCAACAGCTATCTGCGGTATGAAAACAATACACTTTCAGATGACATTTCGGGGAGGATTCAAGTGTCCTTCTCTGAACTGTTAACATTTAGTTAGAAGAAATTCTCATTAATTTCCAGATACACTCTGCTAGAACAATTAATCTGTCAAGATTTTCTGCTCAGCTGAAAATAATGATAACGTTAGGGTGTTGACCATATTACTTTAGATTAAATGTGTTCTTCATAAATTTACTAATTCTTTTTAAAAGAAGAGAGATGTTGCATTCTTAATCTTAATGTATCTAAGGCACACAATTCTTTATATACTACAGCATATTTCTCTATTGTAGTTATTCATACTGAATACTATGTTTCCTATATAGCTATGCCTGTAGTATTGTATTTCACTTGATGCTTGGGTATGAATGTATAAACATGTAACTCCATTTGAGATCTTATGAATCTAACCCATTCCGCAGGTTGTTGTAAGAACTAAACCAACAACGCAACAATTCCGACCGAGCGTAGGGTGTTTTGCGGAAACGAGGTTTTTTTGCCGGAACTCTTTTGTGCTTAGTGAAAATAATTGCGTACGGATATGCATTAATTCGTGGTTGTCATGGATATTCGCGCAGTGATTCAGAGTATGTAAATGGTCTGATTGGTCTTTAAATAGTTCTAAGAAGAGTGAAGAATTATTTCTAGGTGCGTGAAAACTGTTTTCTGGTGACATTTGAAGCGAGAAATAAGTAACTCGCGTTCTAAATTTTGCCACCAGACAAGGTTTCTATGATGCGCTACAGACGACAGTCTTCAACAAGGGAGGTAATTACAATGTGGTGACCATTAAAAGAAGTTCCATACGGCCATTTTATCTTCGCCCGTGAGCAAGATAAGAATTTCTAGCATGGTTAAATGAATGATGTCTTGACCCTTTCAAGATGCACTCTTACTCCAAAAAACAGTACAACAATGAATTAGGAAATGCATATCTGTTCCATAAGAATGAAGAGGAAGCAGTGAAGATTTCATGCGCCTTCAGTGCTGACAATAAAACCCTTCCATATGTTAAATGGAATTTTACTGTGTTGTAATGACTATATGTGAAACTGAAAGCACAATATTTGCTTTTCAGCTTAATTTTTATGACAATCCTTGGAAACGAATTTAAGGAATGGAAAGACACTATTTGGATCGGCTCATTAGAATATATTATTGTATTTAAACTCGAAGCGATTCAGAAAATCTTTTTTCTTTTTTTTAAATCATGTTTTCCTTTTGTTCTTTGAAGCCATTCAATATGACACACATGGGGTTCACCCTATGTCAGCGTCACATCTCTGAATATACATACCTGGAGTTCACCCATGTCAGTGACATTTCCCTGTTAATACATACCTGGGGTTCACCAATTTCAGTGACATTTCCCTGTAAATATATACCTGGGGTTCACCAATGTCAGTGACATTGCCCTGTAAATATATACCTGGGGTGCACCAATACTAGTGTCACATCTCCTCTGTATATACATACCTGTGGTTCACCTATGTCAGTGAAACATCTCTGTAGATACATACCTTGATTTCACCTATGTCAGTGACAAATATCTGAGGGTACAAACCTGGGGTTCACCTATGTCAGTGACACATCTCTGTAGATACAAACCTGGATTTCACCTATGTCAGTGACAAATCTGTGAAGGTACATACCTGGGGTTCACCTATGTCAGTGACATATCTCTGTAGATACATATCGGGCGTTCACCTATGCCGGTGATACATCTCTGTAGATACATACCTGGGATTCACCTATGTCAGTGACACACCTCTGGAGATACAAACCTGGTGTTCACATAAGTCCGTGACAAGTCTCTGAAGATGCTAACCTTGGATTAACACATGGCTGCGTGATTTCTCTGTATATACATACCTGGCCCCAATATTACGAAAATACTTAAGTCAAATCTCAATATCAATCTCAACTCATTTTCCCACAGTACAGCATGACATTATTAAAAATTACAAATGTTTTACTATTTTAATAGCACATTCTCACATGCATTATGTTGATTAACATTATTGTTCAATATTCTAGAAAGGAAATATATCTTCAGCACAAAATGTACTTGAGTAAAACTCAAAAATAATAAATTGGACTCAAGTACAAAAAGGGTAAAACATTTACAAATTTGAATCATATGATGTCGTTATTTGAAAAAAGAGTTAAGACTGAGATTGAGATTAGACTTGAGACTTTTCGTAATCACTGCCCCTGGCGTTCACCCATGTCAGCGTCATATCTTTGTGTATTAATACCCGGTGTTCATCCGTTTCAGCGTCATATCTCTGTACATGTATATACAAACTTGGCGTTCACCCAGCATAACGCCACAATTAATCAATGCTTTTCGTCCTCATTTCATTCAAAAGAAAACAAGTGAGTCCTTTGTCACTATTGATGTCAAGGTGCTCACATTCCTGGAACATTTCCTGGAAATCGGAGAGCAAAAGAACGATTGTTACCAGCCTCAACATCATACATACACATGCTGCTTTTCGATGTTTCTGCGTTTCCAGTACGGTTATTTGGAAACTCTTTCATTTAAGACTATGCACTTCTGTTCATGAACACGTCTTGAACTTGCTTACTTTGTCGGAAAAAAAAACAGAGTTAAGCGACGCTAAAAAGGAATAAGGGTTTATAGAATTCAGGGATTTAATGGGAAATACAAAATACATTGCGTTTGTCTTTATGAAGTTCATTTAATTAATCGTTGAATAAATTATATTCACGATTTGCATGTCCTTGAATAATGGCACCATCAAAGCTATAAACGACAAAACAGAACAGAACCTTATGTTTATCTTACTAACCACTAATTAGATTTTGAGGGACCGTTGTTTGTTGTTGAGTTTGAAGATACAGTGGCGTTGGTGTAGTCATGAAACGATGTTGAACTATATTCAAAAACAGTTAATGACTACTCCCATATTTGAATACAAGTCTTAAGACTAAAAATAACACTTTCATTGTAATCAGGCTAAATCAGATGCTTATTTGTGTTCCTTAACTAACGGACGAGCGTTGCAATATACATACAAAGCTATGTGAAATATATTCATAGTAAAATATTTTTGCATTTAAAATATTGTGTACCGGGCATTCTATTAAGCATAGTAAGTCGTGACCACTTGGACCTGTGACCACAGCGTGTTAATACACAATATATTTTTGCTTTCATCCTAAGCCATACCATTCTTTCTTAATAAATTCTGCATTATCAATATATCAGAATAATTGGCCCTTATCTCAAAATATTTCTAACTTTTAGTACAAAGAAAAATAGTAAAAATAATTGTTAAGGCGTTCTCATTCTTCGGTAATTTCATCATGTGAAATCTTTCTCTAAATTTTAAATATCTTCACTTATATCCGCGACAAATCATTTTTAAATGAGGTGCATGATTATAAAAAGTATTTTAATCCTATATTACCAAGTTCCCTGTATACTTGAAATTATCAAGAGAAGTGATCAATTATGTGAAACGCTCATCGACCGTTTACAATAATTTGCTTGTTTTACAGATCACTTTGAGGTAAGTAACAAAATATGACTGGACTGATTTACCGAAAGTTTTTTTATTTGTTTTGTTGGCTAATAAGGCTCGATACAATAGGGCAAGTCTAACCTAAGTATAATTCGAATGACGTTAGCCACGGATGATGCGGAGACGGTTGACATTTTCTTTGAATGCAACAAGTTCTGACATGTGTTAGGAATTGGTCAAAAGCATTTTAGTAACATACCGTGCGCTTTTTACACGCACTGAACTTGAATGGCATCGGCAGGCATTTATGCCTTTTCTTTACATCAAAAGTTTTGAAAATAACACGAAAAAAGAGATACAAATTTCAAATATTTGAGCATTTGTCTGTGCTTTGTTTCTCATTTTTGTTATCAGATAACATTGATAGACATGCACAAAAACAGTTGTATTCATCGCTTACAAAAATATTGATTACATCGGAGGAAATAAGTAGTTGCGTGTCCTTAGATTTCGTAATCAACATGAACAACGATGGAGGAATTCAAATGTTTTATCTTCGATCAAGTTCAATGGCTTTTTCATCTACAAGACGACAAACAGACGTCACATGTAAACAAAATACTGTCTGAAGTTGACATTAGAACAACAAGTCTAAATCACAAACATGGTTACACTCATTACTGTTTAAAGCTATTGCCTTTGGTATAGTACTATTTGTTACCAGGGTATATAAATATATATTCTCACATTGATACAGGTTACTACGGTGGCATAGAGGTGACATGTGTGCCAAAACGTTATTTCTTGGTCACGACTTACTTACTTCTTCCCATATGATTGTAAACAGTTGTGACGACTTATTATCTTGTTCCCGTGATTTATTATGCCGTGGCCGCGACTTGATGTCTCGTTCCGACGACTCGTGGTGACGACGTACAACGCCGTGGAAACGAGTTAGTAAGTTGTGGCCATGAAATCACTAAGTCGTTGCCTCGATATAGTTAAGTCGTGGCCACGATATAAAACATATCACAAATATCACGTCTTTACCACCGTAGGTTATTGAACGGTTATTGATTCTGTTGTTAATTTTTCTGATATGAAGCCTTATTCCGAAATAATGTTACTGTTTTATTGTAAATAGTTGCTGATATGTGATGCTGCTTTAAAATTACTCTGACTATGAATGACTTGCAAATTTTGTATGTATCAGGGTATTTTGTAACAACAAGGAAACAAATATATCAGTTTTGTGGCATTTCATATCTGATTTGTTTGAAAAGAACGCATTGCTATAAATACAACAAGGATGGTAACTTGGTAAGTGACCAACATAGCTAAACATTTTACATCACGCTTTTAAAGAAGATGGTCGGTGTCTTATCCGCGGTCGTTGCCCTCGTGTTCCTGTGGGGATCTGTGGTGGGCGGGATGGAGGACGGCACATTAGAAAGCCGGTTTGAGTACGAGTACAAGGTGCTGCAGAAGTTGATCGTGCTGGAGATGGAAAAAAATGAGCTGCGTGGCATGGTGGCAGCCCTCAAAACTAGACTGGAAGGTAACACACGATATAAATGTTTCAATATTAGCTTTTTTGTCTTTCATATCAATATATTTCAGTCTGAAAACGTTTTATTTCACATAACGATAACGATTCATTTGGACAATGTAGTAAGACATTATGTAAAAATAGTACACTCGTTTTCAGGATGTGTCCTGAGTCTGTGAATGTGTGTTAATTATTTGCAACATGTTATCAAAACGTTATGATAATGATAATCCATATATTTCTTGCAAAATCCTGGTACCAACATTGAATACAAATAAACTGTATACTAACGATGTAAAAAAAAACATTAGAAAAAATGATAAAGGGATATTAGGCCTGATACATATTTCTAACAATTTCATCGAGCATTGTTATTATTTTAAGAGATTGTATCAAAGAAAGTCCCAGTAGCCAAACTTGAAAACAAGATAGTTAAATCAGATGATAGCCTTGTATTTCAAACAGTGTCGAGAAATAAATGAAAGAAAATTGAAGAAACAAAGTTTTGTTAATGTCAATTTTCTTCTTTTATTTAGGTTTATTTGTCAACTATTTGCTGTTTAACACTGACACAATTAATTACAACGTTTATAAGATACAAAATACACTCGGGGGCACTTCCAGGCCTGTGGAAAAACTAGCCACAGAGGGTTAATTTACCCCCGTAAAAAGGTGTTTGCGTTTATATGCATGTTTTTCACAACGAGGGGAAAATCTCGCCATATAAAGTGACACAAAGCGCTGATACTGTATAAGAAAATAGGCGCTAACATGCCATTAAAACTATAATCAAATAAAAGCATATTCTTATACCAAGACCTTTGGCATATGCAAGATTTGTAAAATAATATAAAAAGAGAAATTTCGTATTTCCGTTTCTGCCAAAAATAATCGCCGGTATATTAACCATGAAATAGAAATACAATGACCGATGCATAAGTGCGTTACCGAATAGTAATATATCAATATTATTATATTATATTGATCATACCTAATACTGACTAAAACCGTAATAAATTATTTACCAAAAAATGAAGAATGATTTGTTAACAGTTACATAGTAGTTATTTATATAATTTGCTATTTACAGAGACCGAAACAGGGATAAGTGCTCTGAATGCAACGGTTCGAAACGTTGCAACCGGAAGTACGTATATCAGATGGGGGAGGAAGACTTGTCCAACCGAAACTGGAGCTCTTCCGCTGTATGACGGGTACGCTGGAGGCACATGGTACAGTCATACTAGAGGAGGCAACACTTATCTATGTTTGCCACGGGATCCGGTGTTGGACAATATTCAAGGGGGATACAAAGCTACATATACGGAGCTGAATATGAAACGTCTGGAACGATTTGGAGCGAAATGAATGATGAAGAGGTACCATGTGTTGTTTGCATCACACCGAACACCAACGTCGTCATGGTTCCTGCCAAGAACGTTTGTCATCCTGGGTGGACATTAGAATACGCGGGCTATCTGATGGCGGAGAGGTCTACTAACAATGCTAAGAACTATGTATGTATGGATGGTGTACCCGACAATTTAGACAAAAGTCGCGGCGATCAGGGCGGGGCGCTGTTCTACTTTGTTGAGGCTTCGTGCGGATCCCTCCCCTGCGACCCGTACATACAAGGATATGTGCTGACTTGTGCCGTCTGCAGCTTACCACCTGTAAACTAATGTTTATCTCAGTGAGATGTTAATTACGTCGTGTTTTCTTTTTCGTTTTTCTGTGTTTGAACATATTGTCAAATATTGGCTTTCATATTATAAATTATGTAGATAATTATTTAAATATATCATATCTAAAAGGTGAAATAGACGCTCAGTGTAAGTATCAATTTATATAAATATGATTAAACAGAAAAGCAAATAAGGCGTATCTTTTCTTGATGGAATAACAACATGCAATATTAATTCATCTTTTTGCAGAGTATTTGTCCCTGCTTTAATTCCTCGTACGTTTCTCAGGTTAATGAGGGACACTTCAGGGACTCTATTATGGAGAGGTACTATCAAGCCCTGCAAGTTGCAGGGAAACTTTCACCAGACGTCATTTACTTTTTAATGAATGATTTCAAACAAACTCAAATAAACATTAGTAATTCAACGGAATTGTATGTACTTTTATATTCCTGAACAACTGTTTTTAATTGTAACTGTATATACATAAAATAAACATTTCTTAACTTTAATTTTACTATGATTTGATTCTGAAAAACTGAACGCTCTCTTCTTTAGATGTCATTGCAGTAAGGAAAACACCAACCGAAGACCTTGTTGTCTTCATAACCAAGCCAAAGTTTATAAGGTCGTTGACACTAGGTATGAATAGTACGCTGGCATTTAACGGCAACTTACAAATAAAATGTATCCCAAATGTATGACATACCATGAACGTTTCGGCTCATTTTCCGCAACGAACAGTGCAACAATGTCGCTGTCAATATCGGTTTTTTAGAACGGTTTTTGCTATCCAATAGAAATAAGAAAAGTATTTAAACTAAAGTCATGGGGTGAAAGTATAGAAAGAACTATCATTGCAAATCTAGAAATTCAGAAATTGATACTGAAAATCATGTATAGCCTGGCCCTGTGCTGTCCATTGTAATATTAAATAAAAAAATATCGGATGATTAGTTTTACCCTATTAAACTATTAATTCCACCTATTTTAATGGCAGCTCTCTAGAAATGTTTGTGCTGGTTGAAGATCATGTTTCTTTTTGGAGATTTTTTATGAGTAAATAAACCTAAAATCATGTAACACTGAAGTGGCGATTTCATTGGACATTGGCCTGCAGCTTCCGGATATCAATAAAACTTGATTCGATTTATGATTCGATTTAATTGAGGAATCTGAAAGCCATAACTAAAGTATATGACATGTTGTCTAAATCCGCAAACTGTGCCAATCTTGGCCGCTGGAATATGGTTTGTTCCACTCCTAGACTCAGTTTAAATAAAACTAAAATAGGAAAGGAACTTTTTCTAAAGCCTCATTGCAAATATCTCCGGTATTTGGTATATGTATTTATGTTGGAACCCATCAGAGGTGCTGTACCAAGTCTGTTCAAACACAACAGTCGGGATTGGTCTTGAAGGATTGAGTCGTCTTGATGAATTTTAGCCACAATAAAGGACGTTCAATGAAACATTCTTCTTCTTCTTCTTCTTCTTCTTCTTCTTCTTCTTCTTCTATTAATATCGCTTATATTTTGTAACTGTATATCACTTCAGGGTCGTACATAAATTGACATCATAACACTGAGAGAAAAATGCTGTGCTGTGCGACTGTGGAAATAGGCTGGGTATAGAAGGTGTCGCGACTGATTTTGTTGACGCAGATTATTGAATAAGTGATTGCGATGTGATGTTAAAATCAATTATAATTACATCTTACTGAACATGGCGTATGGCTTAGGATTATTGATGTTTGTATTGTGCAAGAAGTGCGGTTTTAGTGCAGGAAGTGGGTGATAGTATATCGATACGAAAGGTGAAAGACGAGTGGTCTGTAGATTCTTCAAATAATAAGTGGTATTTACTAACACTCTGTCAAATGATTTTGCATGCAGTAAGCCGTGACTGATGCATGATATGAAAGCAATAATACAGAATGGAAAAAATCGTTACAATATATAACAAACTGAAAGCCATGCTCTCAATCGTTATGTACTCCTCCATCTGAATCGCACAGATTGTTAGTGCATATCACATGCATCTCGCAATCACCTCTTTATTGATTTACGTCATTTAAATCAGTATCGACAACAACTTTACTATTCCCCCAGTCTCTAAGCACTTTTAGGGCTTTCTTTTTTGATAAAAGTCGCAAACATGTAGACAGCCGGGAGACGGCACTGACGACACCTATTTGTCTTCATATTTAAGATTTGAGGTATATTCCATTAGACTCAATTGCTCACCTTCCTTCGCCACACGTTTAAACTGTGACGAATTTTTCATTATAAAGTATCAGTCAGGGCAGCTGCGAATGTTAACCCCATAAAATGAAATTATATGGATACCAGATATCCATTACATGAACGTCTTCATTACTCTCGACTCCCATTATACCATTCCCCCGGTCTTCCAGCACTTTCCATGCTTTTAGGAGAACATTCAGGTAAACACGCCCGTTTCTGCATTTTTTGTGACAAACACTTTCGATCAGATCTCCAAACAAATAAACACACAACATTAGCTCAATCTGATAGTCTCTTTCAGATTTTCCATTTTAACTGTCTGTCATCAAAGCCCCTGTATGTCTGTAACTTTAAGGCGTTTTGGGGCAAAATGCCATTTTCCAGGTATTTCAACTGAACCTGCACTCAACTGGCATTTAAAGCATCAAATAGTGCGATTTTACGAAACTTTGCATTCATTTAACAATTTGATTTGTTTTGTGCATCATGTATGTCCATAAGTAGTATTGGTAAAAGATGTATGTTAAAAACACCCAAATTTAGACATTTTATTTGCTAGTAGAAGTGCAGACGACTCGATTTTAAAAAAGAGTCAGAATTGTGAAAAAAAAGAAATGTCATAATTTGATCAACATAATAATATAAATGCAATTAAAATACATCATTTTCCCAAAATAGTGAAATGCTATACATTTTTTTTTGCGTAAAAAGACACTTTTGAAAAGGCAGTTGATCCTAAACCCGTTTCTGCATTTACATAAAAAACTAGCAATTAGTCCCACTCAAAACTTACTCAATCTGACAGTCTGTGTCAGAATCTCAAGTTACAATATCAGTAATTCTAGTGCCTTTTCATCTGTAAATGAAACAAAGTCTGAAATCAGTGATGCTGCCTCAGAGCAGTCATCCGTTTTGTGGCGAGAAGTGCATAAACTGCGGATTTCTTACAGCAAGGTTAATGCATTGCCAAAAACCTGTGTAGATCCGAAAAAGTGCGTTACCAACCATCACCAACTTTAAGCTCTATCCATCAATTGTTTCTTAAAGGGATTATACACCAAGTAGTTCAAAAATTAACAAGTACCGTATTTTCTCAAACAAGACTAGAATTGTCAATGCGAGCTAGAAGGAGGCCGTTAATATATATGTACACGATTAAAAGAATAAACGCAACGAATATGTTGCTGTCTCTTCTCAGTGTCGCCGTTTAGAAAAAGCGCATACTGGTTTCCCAAATTAAATCATAGCGGTTTACGAGTATAGATAACTATATCGTCGCTATTTTTAAACTTACTGGGATTTACGTGGTAGACAAACCCAGTTAATTCCGAATTGGAAAAAAATACACATGATGTCTAGACCCTTTAAAGATGCACTCTTACTCCAAAAAACAGTACAACAATTAATACACTTGTTTTAATTTACCGAAAAGGATGATTAAATATTGGAGACGATCGTTAATCTATTGGATCCACCAGTCATTTAATATTCGAGCGTTTTAAGCTATTAAATACAAGGTTACAATATTGTTATCAGTAATTGAGTTTTTCCATAAATGCATGATATTGTTAGCAGTTAAAAGGTTTATCCCTCAAAATTTATGTTTGTTTTATTAATTATAAAGTCAGCGTCACATCTCTATATAAACATACCTGGGATTCACCCATGTCAGTTACACATCTATGTATATACATACCTGGGATTCACTTATGGCAGTGACACATCTCTGTAGATACATACCTGGATTCCACCCATGTCAGTGACACTTTTCTGTATATTCATACCTGGGATTGACCTATGTCAGTGAAATATATATGTAGATACATACCTGGAGTTCACCCATGTCAGTGACATATATCTGTAGATACAAACCTGGATTTCACCCATGTCAGTGATACATATCTGTATATACAAACCTGGAATTTACCCATGTTAGCGTCACATCTCTGTAGATACATATACCTGGGATTCACCTATGTCAGAGACACATATCTGTATATACATACCTCTGATTTACTCATGTCAGTGACACACCTCTGTAGATACAAACCCGGTGTTCACCTAAGTTCGTGACAAATCTCTGAAGATGCAAACCTTTGATTAACACATTACTGCGTGATTTCTCTGTATATACATACCTGGCGCACACCCATGTCAGCGTGATATCTTTGTTTATTCATACCCGGTGTTCACCCGTTTCAGCGTCATATCTCTGTACATGTATATACATACTTGGCGTTCACCCAGCACAGCGCCACAATTAATCAATGCTTTTCGTCCTCATTTCATTCAAAATTTCATTCTGGTTGTCCGGTTAGCGCAGTGGTTAGCGCACTCGCTTCTCACCAAGGCGACCCGGGTTCGATTCCCGGCCTGGGCGCATGTGAGTTTGGTTAGTGGTCACCAAGCCGGACAAGTGGGTTTTCTCCGGGGTCTCCGGTTTCCCCCACAACACAAGACCACACTCTCGCGTAACATCGTGCCAACGAGAGTGATTAATATAAGTTGTTATAGCTTGCTTCACAATCGTTGTAAAATTAAATAAAGTTTAAACTAAAAGAAAACAAGTGAATCCTTTGTCATTATTGATGTCAATGTCAAGGTGCTCGCGTTCCTGAAGCATTTCCTGGAAATCGGAGAGCAAAAGAACGATTGTTACCAGGCTCGCTACATAACATCATACATACACCGGCTACTTTTCGATGTTTCTGCCTTTCCAGTACGGTAATTTGGAAACTCTTATAGAATACTTTGCACTTCTGTTCATGAACACGTCTTGAACTTGCTTACTTTGTCGGAAAAGCAGAGTAAAGCGACGCTCAAAAAAGGAATTAGGGTTTATAGAATTCAGGGATTTAATGGGAAATACAAAATACATTGCATTTGCCTTAATTAAGTTTAATTAATTAATCGTTGAAAACAAAGCCTTCTCATTGGGGGTAGGGGTCTGGTTTTACAAACAAATGAATTATTTTCACGATTTGCATGTCCTTGAATAATGGCACCATCAAAGCTATAAACGACAAAACAGAACAAAACCTTATGTTTATCCTATTTACCACAGATTAGATTTTGAGGGACCGTTGTTTGTTGTTGAGTTTGAAGTGGCAGTGGCGTTGGTGTAGTCATAAAAAGATGTTGAACTATATTCAGAAACAGTTAATGACTACTCCCATAACTGAATACGGTCTTAAGACTAAAAATAACACTTTTATTGCATCAGGCTAAATCAGATGCTTTCTTGTGTCCCTTGACTAACGGACGAGCGTTGCAATATACGTACAAATCTGTGTGTAATATATTCATAGATTTTTGCATTTTAAAATATTGTGTACCAGGAATTCTATTAAGCATAGTAAGTCGTGACCACTTGGACCTGTTACCACAGCGTGTTAATACACAATATATTTTTGCTTCCATCCTTAGCCATACCATTCGTTCTTAATAAATTCTGCATTATCAATATATCATGAATAATTGGCCCTTATCTCAAAATATTTCTAATTTTTAGTACAAAGCAAATAGTAAAAGTATTTGTTAAGGCGTATCTGGCTAAATTTTAAATATTTTCACTTATATCCGCGACAAATCATCTTTAAATGAAAATTAATAGAGGTGCATGATTAGAAAAAAAGTATTTAAATCCTATAAACCAAGTTCCCTGTGTACTTGAAATTATCAATTATGTGAAACGCTCATCGACCGTTAACAATAATGTGCTGGTTTTACAGATCACTTTCAGGTAAGTAACAAAATATGACTGGGCTGAGTTACCGAAAGTATGTCCGCAAGCGCCAAGACATCCCTTTGCAAGTTACATGTCCTTTTATTTGTTTTGTTTGCTAACAAGATTAGATATAATAGGGCAAGTCTAACCTAAGTGTTTTTCGAAAGGCGTTTAAGACACGGATGATGCGGAAACGGTTGGCATTTTCTTTAAATGCAACAAGTTCTGACATGTGTAAGGAATTGGTCAAAAGCATTTTAGCAACTTACCGTGCGCTTTTTACACGCACTGAACTTAAATGACCTCTGCAGGCATTTATGCCTTTCATTTACATCGTAAGTTTTGAAAATAAAACGAAAAAGAGAGATAATTTCAAATATTTGAGCATTTGTCTGTGCCTTGTTTCTCATTTATGTTATCAGATAACATTGATAGACATGCACAGAAACAGCTGTATTCATCGCTTAAAAAAATGTTGATTTTATCGGAGGAAATAAGTAGTTGCGTGTCCTTAGATTTCGTAATCAACATGGTTCCTGCCAAGAACGTTTGCCATCCTGGGTGGACATTAGAATACGCGGGCTATCTCATGGCGGAGAGGTCCACTCACAATGCTAAGGACTATGTTTGTATGGATGGTGAACCCGATAATTTAGACGGAAGTCGCGGCAGTCAAGACGGGGCGCTTTTCTGCTTTGTTGAGGCATCGTGCGGATCTCTCCCCTGCGACCGCTACATTCACGGATATGTCCTGACTTGTGCCGTCTGCAGCTTATCGCATGTAAACTAATGTTTTACATTACATTGCAAACCCTTTCAGGTGTAAAATCTCATTGAGATGTTAATTACGTCAAGAATTCAACCTCGATTTTCTCCGTTTGAAATATTTTATCAAATATTGAAACTTATAATATAAATTATGTTCGAAATTATTTAAATCTATAAAATTCAAAACTTGTGTTATATTTTGGAAAAGGTCGAATGAACACCCAGAATAAGTTTTATTTACATAAATATAATTAGACTGAAAAGCGAATCAGTTATATCTTTGCTTAATTGCATAGCAAACATGAAAATTTATTCATTTTTTTTGTAGAGTGTTTGTCCCTGCTTTAATTCTTCATACGTTTCTCATGTTTATGAAGTGACACGTCACGGACTCTACTATGGAAAAGTCCTATCAAGCCCTTGAAACTTTTTACAGACGCCATTTTCTTTTTATTGAATGTTTTAAAAATAAACTCACATATACAATATATAATTCTACGGAAGTGCATTCACAATTATATCCCTGAACAACTGATTTTAATTGTAAATGTAAATTTATCGAATAAACATTTCTAACTTAAATTTTATTATGACTTGAATTTGACAAACTACACGCCCTTTACAGTTGTCTTTGCACTAAGGAAAAAAATGACATTGCTGTCTTCACAAGCAAGCCAAAGTATATATGATCGTTGGCACTACGCATGAATAGTACGCTGGCATTTGACGGCAACATACAAATAAAATGTACCCCAAATGTATGACGCACCATGAAAGTTTCGGTTAATTGTCCGCAACGAACAGCGCGACAATGACACTGTCCACACCAGCTTATACAGCTTTTTTGCTGTCCAGTTGAAATAAGAAAATAATTTAACGAAAGTCATGTGGTGAACGTATAAAAAACAACTATCATTAGTATTATTAGAAATTGATACTGAAAATCGTGTATGGCGTGGCCCTGTGGTGTATAATATTAGATGGATAATATTGGCCGATTAGTTTTATCCTTAGTCTCATGGCAAAATTCTCAGACATCTGGTATATGTATTTGTGTTAGAACCCACCAGAGGTGTTCTTCCAAGTTTGTTCAAACACTGCGGTCGGGGTTGGTCTTGAAGGATTGAGTCTTCATGAATATTGGCCACAATAATGAACGTTCATTATTTTTTAGATTTCGGCAGTTTTTTGTTTCCCAGCCACGAGCTGCCAATATCGATACAGTAAGGTACTAAGGGAAGTATTTACTTCAGTCATGAATTAGATGCATCATATACAATTAGGTATACTACTTTCATAAAAATAAAAGCGAGTTCACAAATATGCTTGTTAATAATTTAAATGTTCGCTATTGGTATATGTCAGCCATTTTACTCTTTAAATTAGATCACGGGTCATATTGGCCTGTTTCAAATTTATATATTGTATATTTCATTTTATTGAACAAACCTCTTCTGCTTCTGGTTATATAGACATCAACTTCAGCATATCACACAAGAGTTAACAATTAATTCAGTATATTTTCTATAATACTTTGAGAATCAATATTCCTCATAATTAATACTATTTCTAGCGGCCATACTATTACGTAATATATTCATATTAAAACAATACAAACATCATATACAAAACAGGTACAAACACCACATTTTATATCACATTACATATAATCTAACTCACCAGCTGTAGGCCAAACTGCCTTTATATTCTCCCTGACACATACATTCAACCGGTGCCGCAAATCTAAAATAAGTGGACTTATTAATATTACTTATAATATTAGCATGCAAGGTTGATTCACTATCTTGACGTTTTAGAAATATTATAACTATCATACTTCCAACTTACTAAATATTTAGATACAACTGCTCAAATGTAATTAAAACAATTACACTTCTTATTAAATAATATTCTAGAAATACTAGGTTCTAGAAGTATAACTAATTGACTAACCTTCAATATCTTTTCCCGCCAATTCCAACAATTACAGATATAAAATATGATGTGTTCGCCTTTAAAACAAAGAACAGAATGATCCAGTGTTCCCACCAAAAATGTCAATTTAGGGATTATAATCACAGATGACCACACAGCAATTATATTTTAAAATTACTAAGAAAGACAACTCTGTATATAACATCAAAGCTGATCTGCTTGTTTTATCTCTTGCATTACATTAAACTCGCTTAAAAATAAAATGAAATAATTATGAAACTTGGACTTTGTTACACTTCTTCTTCTTCTTCTTCTTCTTCTTCTTCTTCTTCTTCTTCTTCTTCTTCTTCTTCTTCTATATATCGTAACTGTATATCATTACTGAGTCATACATAAATAGACATCAAAGCACTGAAAGTGCTGAGAGACTGGGGGAATAGGCTAGGTATAATGATTTTGATGACGCAAATAATTGAATAGGTGTTTGCGAGGTGAGGTTAATATAAAATAAGTTACATCATTTATTAACATGAAGTTAAGTGTTAAAATTGTCGATGTTTGTTTTGTGCAAGAAGTGCGTTTTTTGTGAAAAAAGGGAGTGATAGTATATCGTTACGAAAGATGTTGTAAAGTCGAGTGATCTGTTAAATTGTCAAACATTAAGTGGTATTCACAAGCAATATGTCCATTAATGCTGCCTGTAGTAAGCTGTAAATGATGAATGAAAGAAATAATACAGTGTGGAAGAAGTTTTTACAATATATATTGCCTTAAAAATAATCTATACAGCATTCACTCGTACAAACTTGAAACCATGCTCTGAATCGTTATGCACACCTCCATTTGAATAGCACCGATTGTTAGTGCATTACACTCGCATCTCGCAATCACCTCTCTAACGATTTACGTTATTTAAATCAGTCTCGGCAACAACTTTACTATTCCGCCAATCTCTTAGCGTTTTAATACTTTAGTGTCTCGATAACAGTCGCGAGTATGTAGACAGCTAGGAGACGGCACTGACGACACCGATTCTTCTAAATATTAAAGATTTAATGTATATTCCATTAGATGTCGTTCACCCATGTCAGCGTGATATCTCTGTATATTAATACCCGGTGTTCACCCGTGTTGTCGTGATAACACTGTATATTCATATCTGGCGTGTACCTGTGCCAGCGTCATATCTTTGAGATTGTATGTGCATACATACCTGGCGTTTACCCAGGCCAGCGCGACAAGTAATCAATGATATTTTGTCTTCATTTTATTAAAAAACAACATCAGCTGAGTCTATTGTCGCTTTTAATGTCCATGCCAAGGTGCTCGCGTTCCTAGAGCATTTCCTGGAACTCGTCCTACATGCACATGCTACTTTCCGATGTACCTGCTTTTCTGGAAAAGTATGTAACTTTGAAAACACTCTCATGGAAATCTGTTGAACGAAACAAACACATTCATCAAAGTTGAATGCAACCTTGGACGCACTTCTATTAAGAACACGTTTTGACCTCCTTGCTAACTTGACTTTCTTGCTCCTAGTCGGCAAAAACAGAGTTAAGCGTCGATCCAACAAAAGCAATCAAACTTATTGAATTCAATGATTTACTCGGGAATACAAAATACATTGTGTTTGCTTTTTTAAGATTCATTGAATTAATCGATGAATACAATACCGTCTTTTTGGTGAGATGTTTGTCTCACTTAAACATATATAGCTCATCGATTTAAACTCAAAACACGCATAAAAGACACTATGGACAATTTTGCATTATATTATTTACAAACATGTTTTACATTACCATGATACCACTTATCATAAAAGTCTTTTTTCAACAAAAGTCTAGTTCTTAATATATTATTTTCTTCTTTGCTATTAAGCTTATAAAGGAAATCATCGAAATAAGATTTGTATTTAAATTTACTTTACCACAAGATTTTGAGGGTCCGTTGTTTGTTCTTGAGTTTTAAGTGGCAGTTGCGTTGGTGTCGTCATAAAAATATGTTGAATATGATTTAAAAACAGTAAATGACTACACAAATTACTGAATACGAATTAAGACTAAAAATAACGCTTTCAAGTTATCACGCTAAACCAGATGGTGACTTGTGGGCGAGCGTTTTACTTTACATACAAAACTTTGTGTAATTTATTTAAAGTTAAAGTTATTTTAAAAACAACAACAAATTTTGTATTTTAAAATGTTGAATACCAACGTATTTGTGACACCTTATTTACATCGGATGTTTTCAAAAACACACGATGAAAAGACATACACAACTCATAAAGTTTGACTGTGCTTTGTTGCTCAAACATTATCAGATAACATTGATAGACATGTACAAAACATTTGTGTTCATCGCTGACAAAATGTTGATTATATCGGAGAAAATAAGTAGTTGCGTGTCCTTAGATTTCGTAATCAACATGAACAAAGATGGAGGAAATTAAATATTTTATCTTGGATCGAGGTTAATGGCTTTTTCACCTCCAAGATGACAAACAGACGCCACATGGGAACAAAATACTGTCTGAAGTTGACATTAGAACAACAGGTCTAAATCACAAGCATTATGACACTAATAAAGGTTTAAAGCTATTACCCTTGGCATAATAATATTCGTTTCTAGGGTATATGAATAAATATATATTCTCACGGCGATACAGGTTACTACGGTGGCGTAGAGGTGACATGTGTGCCAAAACGTTATTTCTTGGTCACGACTTACTAACTCCTTCCCACATAATTGTAAACAGTGGTCACGACTTGCTATCTCGTTCCTACGTACGAAGTCGTGGAAAAGAGTTTGTAAGTTGTGGGCACGAAATCACGAAGACGTTGCCTCGACATAGTTATGTCGTGGCTACGATATAAAACATATCACAAATGTCACGTCTTTGCCACCGTAGGTTAATGAACGGTATTTTTTTCTGTTGTTTATGTTGGTGATATGAAGCCTTATTCCGAAATTGTGGTACTGTTTTATTGTAAATAATTGCTGATATGTGATGCTGCTTTAAAATTACTCTGACAATGAATGACATGGCAAATTTCGTATGTATCACGGTATTTTGTAACAACAAGGAAAACAAATATCTCAGTTTCTTGTTTTGTGGCATTTCATATCTGATTCTTTTGAAAAGAACGCATTGCTTTAAATACAAGAAGGATGGTTACTTGGTAAGTGACACACATAGCTTACCATTTTACATCACGCTTTTAACGAAGATGGTTGATGTCGTATCCGCGGCGGTTGCCCTCGTATTCCTGTGGGGATCTGCGATGGGCGGGATGGAGGATGGCACATTGGAAAGCCGGTTTGAGTACGAGTACAAGGTGCTGCAGAAGCTGATCGTGCTGGAGATGGAAAAGAATGAGCTGCGTGGCATGGTGACAGCCCTCAAAACTAGACTGGAAGGTAACACAAGATATGACTGTTTCAATATTAGCTTTGTTGTCTTTCATATCAATATATTTCAGGCTGAAAACATTTTATTCCACATAACGATAACGATTCATTTTGACAAAGTAGTATGACATTATGTATTAAATTGTACACTAAAATCAGGATGTGTCCTGATTCTATGAATGTGTGTTAATTATTTCCAACATGTTATCAATATGGTATGATTATGAGAAACAATTTATTTATTTCAAAATCCTGGTTCCAACATTAAAAACAATTAAACTGTATACTAACGATGTAAACAAAATCATTAGAAAAAAAGCATAAATGGATAGTAAGCCTGTTACATATTTTTAGCAACACTTTGATCGATCATTTTTATCATTTTAAGTCCGAGATTGTGTCAAAGAAAGACCATGTAGCCAATCTTAAAAACAAGATAGTTAAATCAGATATAGGCCTGGTATTTCAAAAAGAGTCGAGAAATAAATGAAAGAAAATTGAAGAAACAAAGTTTTGTTGATGTCAATTTTCTTCTTTTATTTAGTTTTGTTTGTCAACTATTTACTGTTAAACACTGCCAAAATTGATTATAACGTTTATAAGACCAACATATACACGGGAGCACTTCCAGGCTTGTGGCAAAACTAGCCACAGAGGGTTAATTTACCCCCGTAGGATTTTTGTGTTTATATGCATGTATTTCACGCCGAGGGAAAATCTCGCAATATAAAGTAACAAAAAGCGTGGATATTGTGTTAGAAAATAGCCGCTTTTATGCGATTAAAATTTATTCAAACAAAACCATATTCTTATACCAAATGGTTTGGCATATGTAAGGTTTGTAAAATAATATAAAAAGCGAGAGTTCATCTTTCCATTTCTGCCAAAAATATTTCACCGGTTTATTAATTATGAAATAAAAATACAGTGACCGATGCATAAGTGCGTTACATTTACCTAATATATCAACATTTTCATTAAGAGCCTCTTTTTGATCGTTTAAAATGAACTCGTTTAATAAATTCGATACAAAATAATCACTCATTTGAGATCTTCTATTTATCATACCTAAAGCTTACTAAAACCGTAAGTAATTATTTACCAAACAATGGAAGGTTTACTACATGATTTGTTAACAGTTACATACTAGTTATTTTCATATTTTGCTATTGACAGAGGCCGAAACAGTGATACGTGCTTTGAATACAACGGTACGAAAAGTTGCAACCGGAAGTACGTATATCAGATGGGGGAGGAAGACTTGTCCATCCGAAACTGGAGCTCGTCCGCTGTATGACGGGTACGCTGGAAGCTCATCGCACTTACATTCCGGGGGAGGCAACACTTATCTATGTTTGCCACGGGACCCGGTGTTGGACGATATTCAAGGGGGATCCAGAAGCTACATCTACGGAGCCGAATATGAAACGAAAGGTGGAACGCTTTGGAGAGAAATGCAGGACGAAGAGGTACCCTGTGTAGTATGCATCACACCGAACACCAACGTCGTCATGGTTCCTGCCAAGAACGTTTGTCATCCGGGTTGGAATTTAGAATACGCGGGCTATCTGATGGCGGAGAAGTTTGATCACAGTGCCAAAAACTATGTATGTATGGATGGTGAACCCGACGATTTAGACGGAAGTCGCGGCAATCAGGACGGGGCACTGTTCTACTTTGTTGAGGCTTCGTGCGGATCCCTCCCCTGCGACCCGTACATACAAGGATATGAGCTGACTTGTGCCGTCTGCAGCTTACCGCCCGTAAACTAATCTTTCGCATTACACTGTACACCCATGCAGGTGCAAATTACGTCGTGTATTCAACATCGATTTGGTCTTTGTCAAATATTGAAAGTAATATAATAAATTAAGTACGAAATTATGTAAATATAACATTTCTAAAAGAATCAATTGTGTTCATTTATGAAAAAGGTCGAAAGAACGTCCAGAATAAGTTTATATATATATATATATAAATAGAATTAGACTGAAAAGCAAATTAGGCGTATCTTGTTTTCGATTTCATAATAAAATGTTATATGAATACATGTTTGCCCCTGCTTTAATTAATCATACGTTTCTCAGGTTAATGAAGAGACACGTCACGGACTCTATCATGGAGAGGTCAAATCAAGGCCAAGAATTTGACGGGAAACTTTTTACAAACATCACTTCCTTTAAAATGAATGTTTTCAAACAAACTTACATTGTTAATTCTAAGGAATTGTATGTACATTTGTATTCTTGAAAAACTGCTTTAAATTGTAATTATATATTCATCGAATAAACATTTCTTTAGTTAAATTTCAACATGAATTGATTATGACCAACTTCAAGCCATTTACTTAAGTTAAAAATCAACATTGTTATCTTCATAAGCAAAAGGTCAATAGGATCGTTGGCACTGGGCGTGAATAGTATGCTGGTTTTAACGGCAACTTAATAAAATATTCCCCAAATGTATGACGTACTATGAAAGTTTTGGTTAATTGTCCGAAACAAACAGAACAACAGTGACACTATCCACACTAGCTTAATCAGAAGCGTTTTTGATACCAGGGTGAAATAAGAAAAAAATATTAAACGAATGTCATGTGGTGAAAGAATAAAAAAATAAAATATCACCGCATATTTCTTAGAAATTTATACTGAAAATCGTGTATGGTCTGTCCCTATCTGTGGTGCCCAATGAAATATTAGATGGAACTATATTAGTTTTAGTATTGCCCTTACTTATAAAGTCCACCTATCGTAATAGCAGTTCTCAAGAAACGTTTCTACTTGTGGAAAAAAATGTTTCAGTTTGGTATGTTTTTAATGAGTAAATAGACCTTAAATATTTTACACTAATGTGGCGAATTCATTGGATCTTGGCTTGCAGTTTCTTGTGCAAGGATACCAATAAAATTTGATTCTGTTTATTGCTCCATTTTGGTTAAGATTTAAAAGCCATAACCAACGTGAAACAAATCGAAATATCTTTTTGTCTTATTCTGCACACTGTGACGATCTTGGCCATCGGAATAAAGTTCAGGTCCCATTCATAGGCTCAGTTTTAATTAAAACAAAACAAAGGAATAGAACTCTATAAAAGTTGTTTTTGCTTACAGCCTCAATGCAAAACTCTCCAATAGTTTGTACGTATAATTAGGGTAAACCCATCAGAGGTGCTGTACCAAGTCTGTTCAAACACTGTGATCAGGGTTTGTCTTGTAGGATTGAGTCTTGATGAATAATACCAACAACAGTGGACGTTTAATGCCACTTTGTTATCGTTTGGACTGTTTTATGTTTCCAAGCTACAAGTTGCATATACCAGAAATGGTAAAAAGTCTCCTTCTTTCACTAGTGGGCATGGACAAAATGAGATATTTACACCGCCAGGGTGTCGCGTAAGTTAGATTTTGTTATGAAAAAGTTATTGCAATTTATATTGATTAACAAATAATGTATACATCATCCACGCCTGGGGCGTAGCTAGCCCTATATTCATATGGATTCACAAATGTGCTAGGGGCGTCCGGGGACATGCCCCTTCGGAAATCTTTGAAAACCATTGTGCAATCCGGTGCATTCTGGGCGTTCTGGTGTGCTTTACTTAGTAATGGAAAATGTACAGTTTTAGAATCATGTAGTCCAGTACGCATACTGCATTTTTGTCTGATTTGTTTTTCAAGGAAGTCGATTCAGCCCCATACTCGCGTATAGGCAGCTACGCGCCTGCACTCGTACAAACTTGAAAACATGCTCTTAATCGTTATGAACTCCTTCATCTGAACAGCACAGATTGTTAGTGCATATAACACGCATCTCGCAATCGCCTCTTTAATGATTGACGTCATTAATATCAGTCTCGAAAACAACTTTACTATTCCGCCAGTCTTTTTCGACAACAGTCGCGAACATATAGACAGCTAAGAAACGGCACTGACGTTCCCTACTTTCCTTCATATTAAAGAGTTGAGGTATATTCAATTACTAGTATACTCAATTGAGCACCTTCCTACGCCATACTTTCAAATGTTGACGGAGTTTTCATTACAAGAAAAACTCAGGGCAGTTGCGAATGTTAACCATATAAAATGAAATTATATAGATACCATCATTTCTACTTGCAAAGAAAATGTCAAAATTTGGTAGGAGTTTGACTAATAGTGCTTGAAATGAGTGCACAATTGTGAAGAAGTGCACTATTTTATAGTTTAAATGAGGCAAGGTCTGGGTGCATTTTTGTATTGAGGTCTAATCAAAAGTGTTTGTCACAAAAAAAGAAACAGATCAACCCGATAGTTCTCAGAAAATCAAAGCACCGAGAGTACTGGAAGACTGGAGGAAAGGTCTAGTGTTTGTCGAGAGCAATGATCGAAGAGGTTCGGAAGGTATTGTATCAATAAAATTTCAACTTATGTGGAATGTGAGTAATTAAGTGTTATGGAATATACCTCAAATCTTAAATATGAAGAAAAATAGGTGTCGCCATTGCCGTCTCCTAAATACCTGCATGTTCGCGAACGTTATCATGAAATACAAGCACTAAAAGTGCTTAAAGACTGGTGGACTAGAAAAGTTGTTGTTGAGATATTAAATGACGTAAGTTATTAAAGAAGTGATTGCGAAAAGCGTGTGATATGCACTAACAATCGATGCTATTCAGATGGAGAATTACATAACGATTCAGAGCATGGTTTCTAGTTTGTATGAGTGGATGATGTATTGATTATTTGTAAATCAATATATATTGCAAAATGTTCGTCCACACTGAATTATTGCTTTCATATCATGCATCATTCACAGTTTCTACATGCAGCATCAATTAACGTATTGCTTGTGAATACCAATTATTGTTTAAAGATTTAACAGAAAATTAACCTACATGTGTACAACATCTTTCGTAACGATATACTTACTTTTTTCATAAAAACCGCAGTTTTTTGCACATATCAAACATCCACAATTCTAACACATATGCCAAATTTATTATTGATGTAATTTCAAAAGATGTTGATTTTATTTCGCAATCACCTATTCAATTATTTGAGTCATCAAGATCAACATCGATACTTACTTTACCTAGCCTATTCCACCATCCTCTCAGCACTTTCAGTGTTTTGATATCTATTAATGTATGACTCTGAATTGATATAGTTACGAAATATAGATTTTGTTCAATGAAATAAAACATACAACATTTATATTTGAACTAGGCCAACATCACCCCGTGGTCTAATTCATAGAGTAAAATGGCTGACATATACAAAAAGCGAACGTATAGATTATAAACATGTATAATTGTGAATTCGCTTTTATTTCCATGTTCCAGTAAAAACATACTAAACATTCCTTATTATCTTACTGTGTCGAATGTTATGATAATCTTATGTAATATGTGCTGTTTACTTACCAGCAACACTTTCTAGATTTGTGTTGAAGCAAACTTAGAAGAGAGTCTTGCATATATACATGTAAGACCCTTTAGCTGATGCTTCGTGCATTACATAGACACGTATTTCAATATAACAATCTGAAAATATTGTTTTAAGTTCTTGTTTAATATTAATATAGAAACTATTATAATAGTAGGCATATCAAAACTGAGCCTGATGAAGGACCAAATCTGACTCCCGAGAAACTGACTGTATATAGAAAGACTAGTGAAAGAGGGGAGTCTTTATACCATATTTCTGGTATTGGCAGCTCGTGTTTGGAAAACACATAACTGTCCAAATGATAAAAATGTTTCATTGAACGTGGCTAATATTCATCAAGACCCTATCCTTTAAGACCAACCCCGACCGCAGTGCAACACCTCTGGTAATTTCTGACTTAAATACATATACCAACTATCGGAGATTTTTGCCATAAGGCTATAGCAAACGACTTATGCCATGGAGAGCTCCTTTCCTATTTTAGTTTTAATTAAAACTGAGCCTAGTGGCGGGCCCAACCATATTACAGTGGCAAAGATTAGCACAGTTTGTAGATTTACACAAAATGACATTGGTTCTGGCTTTTAGATTCCTCACTCAAATGGATCAATAAACCGAATCAAGTTTTAATGGTATCATGGCAACAGAAGCTGCAGGCCAAGATCCAATGAAAATGCCAATTAAGTTTAAGATATTTGGTTTATTTACGCATTACAAAAACCACCAAACTGAAACATGTTTTTCAACCAGTACAAACATTTCTGGAGAACTGCCATAAAAATATGTTGAATTTATAATTGAGGGCAAAACTAATCGGCCAGTATTATCGATTAAATATAACAATGGACACCATAGGGACAGGCCATACACGAGTTTCAGTATTAATTCTTAGAAATATGCCTTTTTATACTATAACCTCAAAATTTTCGTTAAAGTATTTTCTTATTTTACCTAGACAGCAAACGACAAGTCTGTATAAGCTGATGTGGAGAGTGACATTGCAGCATTGTTCGTTGCGGACAAATTACCGATTCTTTCATTGTACGTACACTTAATTTGCAAGTTGCCGTTTAATGACAGCGTACTCTTCATACCTGGTGCCAACGATCCTATTGACTTTTGCTTGCTTTTGAATACAACATTGTCTTGTTTTCCTTAGTGCAAAGACAACTGTAAAGGGCATTTAGTTTATGAGAATCAAGTCATGATACAATTTAAGTAAATAATTGTTTATTCAATGAATATACATTTACAATCAAATACAGTGGTTCAAGAATATAAATGTACATGCACTTCCTTAGAATTAGTCATTTTTATGTTTTTTTTTGTTTAAAAACATTCATTAAATAATCGTAAAATGCTTCCCGTCATCTTGCAGGGCTTGATATGACCTCTCCATCATATAGTTTGTGGCGTGTCGCTTCAATTACCAGAGAAACGTTTTATGAATTAAAGCAGGGACAAGCACACATATATTAATATCACATGTTGTTATGCTAGCAACAAAAGATACGCCTTATTTGCTTTTCAGTCTAATTATACATGTATTTGTAAAAATAGAACCTTATTCTTTGCGTTTATTTGACCTTTTTAAAAATGAACATGCTAGTTTATAGATATGATATACATCCATAATTTCGTTCACAATTCATAATATTAGTTTCAATATTCACAAAATATTTAAAGCAGAGTAAAACGAAATTGATACACGACGTAATAAACATCTCATTGATATTATACATCTGCAGGAGTTTGCAATGTATTGTAAATTATTAGTTTACAGGCGGTAAGCTGCAGACGGCACAAGTCAGCTCATATCCCTCTATGTACGGGTCGCAGGGGAGAGATCCGCACGAAGCCACAACAAAGAAGAACAGCGCCCCGTTCTGATCTCCACGACTTCAGTCTAAACCGTCGGGTTCACCATCCATACACACATAGATTTTGGCATTGTGAACAGACGTCTCCGCCATGAGATAGCCCGCGTAGTCTAATGTCCAACCCGGATGACAAACGTTCTTCGCAGGGACCATAACGACGTTGGTGTTCGTTTTGATGCATATAACAGAGGGCACCTCTCCGTTATACCTTTCGCTCCAAATCGTTCCAGACGTGTGATATTTAGCTCCGTAAATGCCGCTTCTCTCTCCCCCTTGAATATCGTTTAACACCGGATCCCGCGGCAAACATAGATAAGTGTTGCCTCCCCCGGTATGACTGTACAATGTGCCTCCAGCGTACCCGTCATACAGCGGCCGAGCACCAGTTTCGGTTGGACAAGTTTTCCTTCCCCATCTTATATACGTACTTCCGGTTGCAACGTTTCGAACCGTCGCATTCAGAGCATGTATGACAGTTTCGGCCTCTGTAAATAGCAAAATATGTTAATGTAACTGTTAATAAAGCATGTAGCAAGCCTTCATTTTATCTAAATAAATCATTACGGTTTTAGTCAACATTAAGTATGATTATTATAAAATACATTGTATTAAATATCATTATAAAAAAAATTAATTGATAAATTAGTTAACGCACTTATACATCGGTCACCATTTATATTTTTTGCAGAAATGGAACGACAAAATTTCGCTTATTATATCATTTATAAACCATTCATATGCCAAAGGATTTGGTATAAGAATGGTTCTATTTGATTTTATTTTTAATCCATTAAAGCGGGGGGTTTCGGACACAGTATCCACGCTTTTGTCGCTTTATATAGCATGATTTTCCCAAGGAAGCAAATACATGCATGTAAACCCCCGCAGGATAATTAACCCTCTGTGGCTATTTTTTCCACAAGCCTTGAAGTTGGGGTGAATTTGCCCCATGGCTATTTTGTGCTATATAAACGTAACAATAAACTTATAAACTGGCATTGTTTAACAGTAAATAATTGACAAAGAAAGAAAATTGACTTCAGCAAAACTTTATTTCTTCAATGTTTTTTTAAATTCATTTCTCGACATTGCTTGAAATACCAGGCTTATATCTGATTTAACTACATTATATTAAAGTTTGGCTACTTGTTCTTTCTTTTAAACAATCTCGGACTAAAAATGATAACAATGATCGATGAAAGTGTCGCCAAAAATAATTATCAGACCTACTATCCGTTCATGATTTTTTTCTAAAACAAATTACCACCGTTTGTAAACAGTTTAATTTATTCAATGTTGGAACCAAGATTTTGATAGAAATATATCACGGTGCGTATCCATATCGGTACCCTCTTTGCAAAATCTACTGAAACGGTACCCTTTTGCACATGCACCGGTCATTCTCTGTCGCAAACAAATCGACGAAGGACAACAATCCAGTTGAAATTAATTCTACTTATGAAAGGAGATATGTCATGTGCAGAAGAAGTATACCACGGAACACTAGAATGTCATAGCTATGTCTTTATTGTAATGTGCCCATTTTTCAATATCTGCAACTCCACAATAAGCTTCACATATCGATATGTCTTGCCTCGCCCACCGCCTCTACATGTTCTCTGTGCTAAAATGAATCACTGGTTTGATTATGTACACACCATACATATTACATGCATTCATTTATTTCTCATTTTCATACAAATTGCAATAATTTGTCAAAAATATATGTAACATTTTATGAAACACCCTACTTTCGGTTTCACAGCGGCACGGGTAACCAATTTGCTATGTTTTTTTATATCACAGTTAACCTTTATCCCATTTTCTTCATGCAATAGTTAGAATGATATGTTGTTTAACGGAAACTTATATACGGCTATCAGTCAAAGAAACTGACGATGTTTACCGGCGTGTTCGTTAGAATTGCTTGAAGTAATTCAGTCATTTCTTGCAAAGCGACTCTACTATGAAAACAATTGAGAGAGAGGATACCTGTCATATAAAAAATCAATAGCAAAGAGGTTACCCGTGCCGATGTGAAACCGAAAGTAGGATGTTTTATTTAATTTTACATATATTTTTGACAAATTATTGTAATTTGTATGAATATGAATACATGTTATATGTATGGTGAGTACATAATCAAACCAGTGGTTCATTTAAGCCCGCAAAACATGCAGAGGCGGTGGGCGAGGCAAGACATGTCGATATTGTGTAACTTATTGTGGAGTTGCAGTAATTAAAAAATTGGCACATTAAACACAAAAAGACATAGCTATAACATTCTAGTGTTCCGTGGTATACTTCTTTTGCACATGACATACCTCCTTTCATGAGTAGAATGAACATCAACTTGATTGTTGTCCATCGCCGATTTGTTTTCAGCAGAGACGGACCGGTGCATGTGCAAAGAGGGTACCGTTTCAGTAGATTTCGCAAAAAAGGTACCGATATGGATATGCACCGTGTATATTGCTCATCATGATGATAACGTATTGATAACATGTTGGAAATAATTAACACACTATCATAGAATTGGGATACATCCTGAAACCGAGTGTGAAATATATAGCATAATGTTTAATACTACATAAAATGATTCGTTACCGTTATGTGAAATAAAAAGTGTTCAGACTTAAATATGTTGATACGAACGACAATGAAACTAATATATAAAAAAACATATCTCGTGTTACCTTCCAGTCTAGTTTTAAGGGCTGCCACCATTCCACGCAGCTCCGTTTTTTCCATCTCCAGCATGATCAGCTTCTGCAGTACCTTGTACTCGTACTCAAACCGGCTTTCTAATGTGCCGTCCTCCATCCCGCCCACCACAGATGCCCACAGGAACACGAGGGCAACCGCCGCGGATAAGACACCGACCATATTCGTTGAAAGCGCAATGTAAAATGGTTAGATATGTTGGTCACTTAACAAGTTACCATCCTTGTTGTATTTATAGCAATGCGTTCTTTTCAAAATAATCAGATATGAAATGGCACAAAACAAGAAAATGATATATGTGTTTCCTTGTTGTTACAAAATACCATGATACATACGAAATTTGCAAGTCATTCATTGTCATAGAATATTTAAAGCAACATCACATATCGGCAATTAGTTACAAGAAAACATTTACATGAAAACCAACACAAGAAATAACGTTCCATAACCTACGGTGTCATAGACATTTCATGTGTGATCTTTTTATCTTGTAGAAACCACCTTGTTATGTCGAAGCAAAGACACAGTTATTTTGAGGCCACGACTTACTTAATCGTTTCCACGACTTATTATTTTGTCGCCAGGAGTTGTTGGGACGATAATTAGTTGTGACCACTACATACTCGTATGTGAGTACGACTATGTAAGACATGACCACGACATATCTCTTTGTCACATATGGCACCGTAGTAACCTATTTCACTGTATAAATGTTGTCATATACCCTGACAGCGATCCATGCACTATTTAGATAAATCAGAAGTGTTTTACATTGTTTTATAATGATAGAAGCTAGCGCATTTTTACAAATGGTTTTGACCTGTTTTAAACTGGTTTATACCACAAACTTTTCAACGAATAATTATGGAACGCCACAACGTTGAGACATCTTGTGCTGCATCTTGTACTGTTTTACCAAAGGTATTAGCTTTAAACATAAATAGGTATGATCACGTTTGTGATTAAGTCCTGTTGTTGACATGTTTAACTTCAGACAGTATTGTGTTCCCATGTGACGTCTGTTTGTCACCTTAACGGTGAACAAGCTAGTAATCTTGATCAAAGATAAAACATATTTGAATTCCTCCATCTTTATTCATGTTGATTACGAAATCTAAGGACACGCAATTTACTTATTTTCCTCGATGCAATTAACATTTTTGTCAGCCATGAACACAGCTATTTTGTGCATGTCTGTCAATGTTATCTGATAACTGTTTGCGAAACAAAGCACAGACGAATGCTGAAATATTTGATTTTTTATCTCTTTTTTTCGTGTGATTTTGAAAACATTTGACGTAAACAAGGTGTTATAGACGTTTGTCGTGACCGGTCAAGTTCAGTGCGTGTAAACTAACGTACGGCATATCACTAAAATGCTTTTGAGAAATTGCTACTACACGTCAGGACACGTTGCATTCACAGAAAATGCCAACCATCCACGTATTTAATCGTCCTAGTCTAAGGTCATTCGAATAAGACTTAGGTTAGACTTGCCCTATTTGATCGAGCCCTGTTAGCCAACAAAGCCAATCAAAACCAGTGTACCTTGATAATGTATGTCTAAGGCATTTGCGGACTTCCTTGCGGTAACTCAGCCCACTCATATTTCGTTCCCTACCTCAAAGTGTTCTATAAAACCATCAGAATATTGTAGACGGTCGATGGCTATTTCACGTTATTTCATCACATTGTTAATTTCAATGCTACTAGTATATACGATTTTAATTCCTTTTCTAATTGTGCACCTTTATATTTTTTTCATTTAGAGATGATTGGTCGCGGATATAAGTGCAGATATTAAAGATCTAGATAATTATTTTACGCGATGACATTTCCAAAGAAGGAGAAGCTAGTCGCCTAAACAAATATTTTAAGACGTTTCTTTGTACTAAAAGTCAGAAATCTTCATGATATGTTGGTTATGCAGAGTCTATTAAGAAGAAATGGTATGACCAAGAATGCATAAACAAAAATATATTGTTTATTAACACAGTGGGGTTACAGGTCCATGTGGTCAAGATTTACTATGCTTAATAGATTATCTGGTACACACTTTTTTAAAATGTAAAATCCGTCGTGTTTTTTACTTTAATTAAGTTACACAAAGCTCCGATTTTAAATGCAACGCTCGTCCGTTAGTCAAGGGCCACACGTCACCATCTGGTTTAGCCTGATAACATTGAAAGTGTTATTTTTTAGTCTCGTATTCAGTTATGGAAGGTATTATTGGCTGTTTTAAAATAATGTTTAACATTTTGTTTCTGGCGACACCAGCACCATGAAGGACTGTTGGAATGTATATGAAACAGAACGTCGAAGTCTTGATTTGTTTTCGAGCCAGGAACAGTCCGACATACAAGATGTGTTCGAAAGGACACTTGTTGTTTATGACACTTTGTCAATACGTGTCCAGAAATGGATTTAAGAAAGGCAACGAATGTCGCCAACTCCAACTAGTCATAGTCATTCGAGTGCCAAGTCGTCTCGAAGATCCAAGGCATCTTCAGAGAAAAGCAGCAGCGGATCGAGCTAAAGTTACCTCAAATAGAAAGACGACAAGAGCTCGAACGGCAGCATCTAGAATCGGGACATCGACAGGCCGGGGTAAAGCGGAAACACGAATTGCGAATTGTAAGGGCGATGCTCGCAAGAGTGTCGAAGATTGTATCGTCTTGTCGTCGGATGAAGGATATGCCAGAGCCAAACAAATTTTGTTAACTCGACATGGTAAGCCCCATCTTGTAGCTAGGTCCGATGTTGAACGACTCATTCATTGAACGGTAGCCCTGTCATTCGACATGGGAAGTGTCAGATCACGTTATCTCAAATAGGAGTTGTTTCTGATTTAAATAACACTGAAAATCTAAGGAAAATTGTAAGGAGGTTGCCTATTCATATTCGATCAAAATGGGTTGAAAGGGCTAGCAGATAAATTGAACAGGGTTCTGAACCAAATTTTAATGACCTTCTAAAGTATGTTCAAGGTATGGCACTTGTTCCAAATAAAATGTATGGTCAATACCTTGCCAACAAATCAAAACAGTCGCAAGTTTCGAAATTAAATTCATATCAAAAGCCACTTCTCAGCGTGGAAAAGCTATGCCCTTGTCCACCTCACTTAATAAGTGCTAGTAGTTAATTTCCAGGTAATGAGTCATATTATTGCTTTCAAAGTATGCATCAATCACAACTTACTGCATGCAGCATTAATTGACAGATTGCTGGTAAAGATAACTTATTGTTTGAAAATTTAACAAACAACTCGTCTTAATAACATATTTCGTAGCGATATACTGTCACTCACATTTTTCATATAAACCGAAGTTTGTTCAATCAAGGAATGAATTGCGGGGTGGATGTCATTATCGGGGTATGAACGCAATTGGGCTGGTCTAAGTGTGTGGAGTCCAAAAGACTCCACGCGTACTTTGACCAGCCCAATTGAGTTCATATCCCCGATAATGACATCAACCCCGCAATTCATTACTTATATTTACACCAAAAGTTCATTATTTAATAAAAAAATGTTAAAAAATAATCCATTTCAGTAAAAGAAACCCTTCCAGTAATCCTTTCTTACCCATTCTGTAAATCGAACGACCCGACTGTAACCGGAAACATTGGTTTTTTTTAAATGACGTCACAGTAACGCGGGAAAAGATCAACCACTTGAAATCACTTTTAAACGTAAAAATGAAACACTTATGGCAACACTACATTTAGAATATAATAAACTAACACTTTCTAAAATGTTGATTTATATTTACGGGACCTGCTGACACAATGCAAACAATAAAAAGATCAATAGTGTTCATGTTTATTGTTAAGCTATGAATTGCGATCCGAACATATCCGAAGATGTTGCGTTCATCGATTGATAAACGCAATTGCCGAAAGGCAGTTCATTTAAGGAATGGAGGTTGAAGTGTAAATATGGAAAAATAATATATAAATTTGAAATAGGCGAACATATTCCTTGATCTAATTCATGGAATAAAATGGCTGATATATAAACTATAGATCAGTGTATTTGTGAAATCGCTTTTATTTTATTCAAGAGACGTAAGGATATGTTAATTTGGATACAATGCGTCAATTTCATTTCTGATGCAAATACTTTCCTTAGTATCCTACTATCTCGAATGTTACAATTATAGAATGTGATATGTACTGTTAACTTCATTCACACTAACTAGATTTGTATTGGAGCAGCCCTAGAAGAGAGTCTTGAACATATACATGTAGAACCCTCTAGCTGATACTTCGTGCATAACAAATACACGTATTTTCAATAATATGTTTTTTGAGAACATTTTTTAAGTCCTTGTATAATTTCGTTATTGTGAATATCATTAAAGAAGGCATATCAAAACTGAGCACGATGCATGACCAAATCTATCTCTCAAGACACCAAGGCGGTGTTAATATAAGTGTGTGTCCATAGCAATACTAACACAAATACATATACCTAATATCGGAGATTTTTGCAATGAGGCTTCAGAAAAAACGGCTTTTGGATCGTTCCTCGTTGGTTCTGGTTTTTAGATTCCTCACTGAAATGACGACATAAACCGAATCATGTTTTATTGACATCCTTCCAACTGAAGCTGCATGCCAAGATTTAGTGTAATCGACACTTCAGTGTAACATTTTTTTCGGTTTATTTACTCATTAAAACACACCAAAATGAAACATGTTTTTCAATCAGTACAGTCATATCTGGAGAATTGCCATTAAGATAGGTGTAATTAATAATCGAGTGCAAAACTAATCGGCAAATACTATTCGGTCTCAAAATACAAGGGGCACCAAAGGGACGGGCAATACATGATCTTCGGACTTCATTTCTTAGAAATATGCCCTTTGATACTTAAACCTCATAACTTAAGTTAACAAATGTTCTTATTTTACCTGGACCACAAAAGACAAGTCTGTATAAGCTGGTGTTCACAGTGACATTGCAGCATTGTTCGTTGCGGACAATTAACCGATAGTTTCATTGTACGTCATATAATAGGGGAACATTTTATTTGTGACTTGCCGTGTTATGACAGCATACTTTTCATACCAGGTGTCAACGACCTATAAACTTTGCCTTGCTTATGAAGACATGGTTATGGTTAATCTATTTCATTAGTGCAAAGACAGCTGTAAAGGGTGTATAGTTTGTGAAAATCAAGTCATGATAAAAATTAAGTTAATTGTTTATTCGATGAATACACATTTACAATCAAATGTTAAGGAATATAAATGTACATTCACTTTCGTAGAGTCATGTTTATGATGTTTCCGTAAACATTCATAAAATAATCGTGAAAGGTTTCCCGTCAACTTCCAGGGCTTGATAGGACCTCTCCGTCATAGAGTCCGTGGCGTGTCCCTTCGTTAACCTGAGAAACGTTTGATGAAATTAAGCAAGGACAAACACTCTGCAAAAACATGTTTTAATATGAGATGTTGTTATGCCATCGAAAAATAATACAACTAATTTGCTTTTCAAACTAATTATATTTTTAAAAATAGAAACTTTTTCATGCCGTTTATTCGACCTTTTTAAAAATGAACACAATTGCAGTTTATAGATATGTTATACCTGAAATATTTCGTACACAATTTAAAACATTATTTATTTTCTTGACAAAATATTTAAAACGAAGTTGAATACACGACTAAATTAACATCTCATTGATATTGTACACCTGCAGGAATTTGCAATGTAATGTAAAACATCAGTTTACAGGCGGTAAGCTGCAGACGGCACAAGTCAGCTCATATCCTCAAAAACAATGTTGAATACACGACGTAATTAACACCTGCAGGAGTGTACAATGTAATGCGAAAGATTAAATTACAGGTGGTAAGCTGCAGACGGCACAAGTCAGCTCATATCCGTGAATGTAGGGGTCGCAGGGGAGGGATCCGCACGAAGCCTCAACAAAGTAGAACAGCGCCCCGTCTTGACTGCCGCGACTTCCGTCTAAATCGTCAGGTTCACCATCCATACATACATAGTTTTTGGCACTGTGATCAAACTTCTCCGCCATCAGATAGCCCGCGTATTCTAATGTCCACCCTGCATGACAAACGTTCTTGGCAGGAACCATGACGACGTTGGTGTTCGGTGTGATGCATACAACACAGGGTACCTCTTCGTCATTCATTTCGCTCCACAGTGTTCCACCAAACGTTTGATATTCAGCTCCGTAGATGTAGCTTCTGTATCCACCTTGAATATCGTCCAAAACCGGATCCCGCGGCAAACATAGATAAGTGTTGCCTCCCCCGGAATGAGCGTACCATGTGCCTCCAGCGTACCCGTCATACAGCGACCGAGCACCAGTTTCGGTTGGACAAGTCTTCCTCCCCCATCTGATATACGAACTTCCGGTTGCAACGTTTTGAACCGTCGCATTCAGAGCACGTATGACTGTTTCGGCCCCTGTAAATAGCATAATATTGTAACTGTTAATAAACCATAAAGTAAACCTTCATTTTCTCTAAATAAATCATTACGGTTTTGGTCAGCATTAAGTATGATTATTATTATATATTAAATATTATTATGAAAATATTGATAAATTAGGTAACGCACTTATACATCGGTCACTATTAATATTTTTTGCAGAAATGAAAAGACGAAATTTCGCTTTTTATATCATTTAACAAACCATACATATGCCAAAGGATTTGGTAAAATAATATGCTTTTATTTAATTATATTTTTTAATCGCATAATAGCGGGGTGTTTTTTCAGACACAGTATCCACGCTTTTTATCGCTTTATATGGCATGAATTTTCCCTCGGTGGCAAATACATGCATGTAAACGCAAACACCTACGGGGGATTATTCACCCTCTGTGGTTATTTTTTCCACAAGCATGGAAGTTGTAGTAAATTTGCTCCCGTAGGTATTTTGTACTATATAAACGTAATAATAAATTTTGGCATTCTTTATAATTAAAAAATAAAGCAAAATTAAGGAAGAAAATGGACATCAGCAAAACTTTATTTCTACAATCTTTTTCCATTTATTCTTCGACACTTGGTTGAAATACCAGACTTATATCTGATTTAACTAAATTATTTTCAAGTTTGGCTACTTGGTCTTTCTTTGAAACAATCTCGGACCTAAAATAATAACAATGATCAATGAAAGTGTTGACAAAAATACGTATCAGGCCTACTATCCGTTTATGATTTTTTTTCTAAAACAAATTACCATCGTTAGTATTCAGTGTAAATCATTTAATGTTGGAACCAGGATTTTGATAGAAATATATTGCTTATCATGATATAACGTGTTGATAACATGTTTGAAATAATTAACACACAATCAAAGAGCTGAGGTATATCCTGAAAAACGGGTGTGAAATATATAGCAGAATGTATAAAACAACATTGTTAAAATGAATCGTTACCGTAATGTGAAATAAAACATTTTCAGACTGAAATATTTTGATACGAATGACAATAAAACAAACAAAAAATAAAAGTCATATTTCGTGTTTAATACCTTCCAGGCTAGTTGTGAGGGCTGTTACCATGCCACGCAATTCCGTTTTTTCCATCTCCAGCACGATCAGCTTCTGCAGCACCTTATACTCGTACTCAAACCGGCTTTCAAATGTGCCGTCCTCCATCCCGCCCACCACAGATCCCCACAGGAACACGAGGGCAACCGCCGCAGATAAGACACCGACCATCTTCATTAAAAGCGTGATGTAAAATGGTTAGCTACGTTGGTCACTTACCAAGTTACCAGCCTTCTTGTATTTATAGCAATGCGTTATTTTCAAAAGAATCAGATATGAAATGCCACAAAATAAACTGGTATATTTGTTTCCTTGTTGTTACGAAATACCGTGATACATACGTTTTTGCAAGTCATTCATTATCAAAGAATAATTAAAGCAACATCACATATTGGCAAATAGTTACAAGAAAACAGTAACATAAAAACGCAAAAAATAACGTCCCATAACCTACGGTGGCATAGACGCGACATGTGTGATCTTTTTATCTTGCAGAAACCACCTAGTTATGTCGAAGCAAAGATTCAGTTATTTCGTGGCCACGACTTATTTTCTCGTTTTCACGACCTAGTATCTTATCGCCAGGAGTTGTGGGAACGAGCTAATTAGTTGTGACAACTGCATATTCATATGTGGGAACGAATATGTAAGTCATGACCACGACATATCTCTTTGTCACATATGGCACCATAGTAACCTGTTTCCCTGTGAGAATATATATCTTGTGATATATCCTGACAGCGATTCATGCATTATTTAGATAAATTTGTAGTGTTTTACATTTTTATATAATGATAGAAGCTATCACATTTTTACAAACTAGATTATATCACAAAAATATCAACGAATAATTATGGAACGCCACAACTGTTTTACATTGTGACATCTTGTGCTTCTTCTTGTTTACCCAAAAGGTAATAACTTTAAACATTAATGAGTGCGATCACGTTTGTGATTTAGTCCTGGTGTTGACATTTCCAACTTCAGACAGTACTTTGTTCCCATGCGGAGTCTGTTTGTCATCTTAAAGGTGAACAAGCTAGTGAACTTGATCAAAGATAAAATATAATTGGAATTCCTCCATCTTTGTTCATGTTGATTACGAAATCTAAGGACACGCAATTTACTTATTTCCCTCGATGTAATCAGCATTTTTGTCAGCGATGAACACAGCTATTTGTGTGCATGTCAATGTTATCTGTATACTGTTTGTGAAACAGGGCACAGATAAACGCTGAAGTATTTGAGTGTTGTATCTCTTTTTATCGTGTGATTTTGAAAACATTCCATGTTAATAAGGTGTCACAAGTGGTTGCCGAGGCCGGCCAAGTTCAGTGCGTGCACAAAGGGGTTCAGTGTGTTGCTTAAATGCTTTTGAGCAATTCCTTACACATATCAGAATATGTTGCATTCGAAGAGAATGTCAACCAACTCCGCCTTTGATCCTCCTAGTCTAAGGCCATTCAAATAAGAACGCAGTTAGCCAACAAAACAAAATTAGAGCTAGTGTAACTTGCGAATGTCTTAGGTATTTGCCAAGTCATATTTCCCTATCTTAAAGTGATCTATAAAACAAGCAAATTATTGTAAACGGTCGATGGGAATTTCACGTTATTCGATCACATCCCTCGATAATTCCAATGCTACAGGGAACTAAATTCTTAGTATATAGGATTTTAATATATTTTCTAACCATATACCTCTTCTATTTTTCATGTAAAATGTAATGTTTTAAAGATGATATGTCGCGGATAAAGTGCAGATATTATAAATCAAGAGAAATATTTAATTTGATGAAGTTTCCAAAGAAGGAGAAGACGCCGAAACAAATATTTTACGACATTTCTTAGTACTAAAAATTAGAAATACTAGAAAAGAGCCAATACCTCATGATATAGTGATAATGCCGAGTAATTGTATGACCAAGAATGCAAGCAAAACATTTTTTTTGTTTATTAACACGCTGTGATCGCAGATCCAAGTAGTCACGACTTACTATGCTAAATAGATTACCTGGGACATAATGTTTTAAATTACAAATTTCGTTGTTGTTATTTTTTGAAAATGACTTTTAAAATAAATTAATTACACAAAGTTTTGTATGTATACGACCACAGGTCAACACCTGTTTTATTCTGAGATAAGATGATAAGATAATGAGTTATTATAATGCCAACCTATTTTAGCTTAATAAGAGAGAAGAAAACACTATATATATTAACCCCCCCCCCCCTCCCCTCCACTACAAGACGATTTTGTATTCACCGATTAATTAAATGAACCTCATAAAGGCAGACACAATATATTCATCTATTACCTAGAAAAAAAACTGAGATCAAAAACATTTTGTTCCTTTTGTCTTTACGATATTTAAGGTGGAATTCGTATACAAATAGATAAGTATATGCTCAATTAGGGACAGTTGGAACTACGAGTCTTGAAAACATACCATATTTCACTGACATGGGTGTACGCTAGGTATGTATATACAAATATATGTCAAAAACATGAGTGACCCCAGATATGTAGTTACAGAGATATGTCTTTGACATGGGTGAACGATAGGTAAGTATCTACATATATATGTCATTGACTTTGGTTAACGCCAGGTACGTATCTACAGATATGTCACTGTCATAAGTGCACGCCAGGTATATATCTACAGATATATCATCTACAGAGGTATCACGCTGATATGGGTGGGTGCCTGGTATGTATCTACAGAGGTATCACGCTGATATGGGTGGGTGCCTGGTATGTATCTACAGAGGTATCACGCTGATATGGGTGGGTGCCTGGTATGTATCTACAGAGGTATCACTCTGATATGGGTGGGTGCCTGGTATGTATCTACAGAGGTATCACGCTGATATGGGTGGGTGCCTGGTATGTATCTACAGAGGTATCACGCTGATATGGGTGGGTGCCTGGTATGTATCTACAGAGGTATCACGCTGATATGGGTGGGTGCCTGGTATGTTTCTACAGAGGTATCACGCTGATATGGGTGGGTGTCTGGTATGTATCTACAGAGGTATCACGCTGATATAGGTGGGCTCCTGGTATGTATCTACAGAGGTATCACGCTGATATGAGTGGGTGTCTGGTATGTATCTACAGAGGTATCACGCTGATATAGGTGGGTTCCTGGTATGTATCTACAGAGGTATCACGCTGATATGGGTGGGTGCCTGGTATGTATCTACAGAGGTATCACGCTGATATGGGTGGGCTCCTGGTATGTATCTACAGGGGTATTACGCTGATATGGGTGGGTGCCTGGTATGTATCTTCAGATGTATCACGCTAATATGGGTGGGTGCCTGGTATGTATCTACAGATGTATCACGCTAATATGGGTGGGTGCCTGGTATGTATCTACAGGGGTATCACGCTTATAAGGGTGGGTGCCTGGTATGTATCTACAGGGGTATCACGCTTATATGGGTGGGTGCCTGGTATGTATCTACAAAGGTATCAACCTGACATGGGTGAACGCCGTGTATGTAGCTACAAAGATATCGCGCTGACACGGATGAACGCCAGATATGTAGCTACAGAGATATCACGCTGACACGGGTGTACGCCAGGTATGTAGCTACAAAGGTATCAATCTGACATGGGTGAACGCCGGGTATGAATATACAGAGATAACAGGCTGACACGGGCGAATGCCAGATATGCTACAGAGATATCACACTGACACGGGAGAACGCCAGATATGTAGCTACAGAGGTATCTCGCTGACATGGGTGCACGTATCTACAGCGATATGTCACTGACATGGGTGAACCCCAGGTATGTATCTACAGAGAGATCACGTTTACATGGAAGAACGCCAGGTATGTATCTACAGAGAGATCACGTTTACATGGAAGAATGCCAGGTATGTATCTACAGGGATATGGCGCTGGCATGGGTGAACGCCAGGTATGTATCTACAGGGATATGGCGCTGGCATGGGTGAACGCCAGGTATGTATCTACAGGGATATGACGCTGGCATGGGGGACGCCAGGTATGAATCTACAGGGGTATGGCGCTGGCATGGGTGAACGCCAGGTATGTATCTACAGGGATATGGCGCTGGCATGGGTGAACGCCAGTGGGTATGTATCTACAGATAGGTCACGTTTACATGGAAGAACGCCAGGTATGTATCTACAGGGGTATGGCGCTGGCATGGGTGAGAACTAAGCACGTATCTACAGCGATATATCACTGACATGGATGAACCCCAGGTATGTATCTTCAGAGAGGTCACGTTTACATGGAAGAACGCCAGGTATGTATCTACAGGGGTATGGCGCTGGCATGGGTGAACGCCAGGTATGTATCTACAGGGGTATGGCGCTGGCATGGGTGAACGCCAGGTATTTATCTACAGGGGTATGGCGCTGTGCATGGGTGAACGCCAGGTATGTATCTACAGGGGTATGGCGCTGGCATGGGGGACGCCAGGTATGTATCTACAGGGGTATGGCGCTGGCATGGGTGAACGCCAGGTATGTATCTACAGGGGTATGGCGCTGGCATGGGTGAACGCCAGGTATGTATCTACAGGGGTATGGCGCTGGCATGGGTGGACGCCAGGTATGTATCTACAGGGGTATGGCGCTGGCATGGGTGAACGCCAGGTATATATCTACAGGGATATGGCGCTGGCACGGATGAACGTCACGTATGTATCTACAGGGGTATGGCGCTGGCATGGGTGTGATAGACTGAGGCAGCTGACATTCTGAACTGAAATTTATGATTAAATTAATAAAATAATATAATATTTAATGTGCATGTTTATTAAAATAGCTGTATTTTATTGCTACTTGTCGATCAATCGAGTTGATGTAGACAAATATATTGCATCACTAATGGTGCCTAGCTGCCTATACGCGGCTGAATCCGCATGATTCTGACAATTAAAAAACAGCCAAAGTTGCAGTATGCCTTTTTGACTACATGATCCTAAAACTTGCCATTTTCCAGTACAAAATCACATCAGAACGCCCAGAACGCAACATGGCTTACACACTTTTCTGAGGGGGCTTGCCCCTGAACCCCAAGCACATTTACGAATCCACATGAATAGAGGGCTAGCTACGCCCCAAATGGTAAAGTCGTACACAATTTAGAATTGCCGATTTTTAGTGAAAAACAATGAAATGAAACAAAGAGTTTACATACAGAGTATGCAGATGTCTATAAGGAATACATGTTTAAATTTGGCAACAAAAATAGGAAAGGAAATAAAAGCTTGTGAAAACAGTCCACAATTTAACGTGTTTAATGCAGTTCGTCGCTACGTAAGTAAACACTATTTCAATTAACGACTTAACCGTGTCACGGCTTACCGCCAAAAAGTAATGACAATTCTATTTTAGCACAGAGTTTTGAGGTAGTTTGACCATTCTTATATTATTATTTTTATTATATTATATCTTTATTTGAGTCTCGTCTATATATAGGATCTGACACAAGTTGTCATTTAATACAAGATTTTATTAAACGAGTTCATGAAATTTGTTAGTAAGCGAGCCTCTGGCGAGCTTACTAACAACTTTCATGGACGAGTTTAATAAAATTCTTGAATTAAATGACAACGAGTGTCAGATCTTTTTTATCACATGCTTAAAACGGTGTTTTTATTACCAATTAAGTTCTGTTTTCTGAACCGATTGTTTGACAGCCAAAGTACTCAGAGTAGAATGTCAACGATGTGCCATATAAATAGTTCCAAATTAAAATGACAAAAGTAACTAGCAGTTATCAAGTTTTAAAAGCTGATAAAGCGCTTAAGAAGTCACAAATACAAAAGTGTGTAGTAAAATATCCAACAACATGAATAACAAACGATTTTAACCAAAAATCCCAATAAGTACACAATTTGATGACGTCACACTCAGAGTACATGCATTCACGCGGTTTATGTGACCTAAATCGGTCTGTCAAGTTTTCTGTGTGCACGGATTTAAAAGTTATTCGCTGTCGCTTTCTACGATGATTTTGCAGCGTTTTCTTGGTGTACATGGCGTTTCACAACATGCAGATGATAACGACGAAACCTTACTCTGTACTGCATGGATGTTGCTGTTGAAAAAGTTAATTTCCACCAGCAATGTTTCCAGAGAACATGATGTTCTAGCCGCCATGGGATGTGTAATGAGATGTCTGTGCTGCGGAATTCGTATTTGTGTTTTCGGTAACCGACAGCTGATTAAATTGGCAAGCAAATGGCATTGATTGCATATTGCTTGTGTTGGTCAAGATGGAGATGTTTGAAATGTTCTTGTGGTGTTTGTCACTATTGTGGCTGTATTTGTTGACTGACTGGATATTTCTGTGACTAGTAATCTGCATTATCTGGTTGGCGGAACATTGTTATCAGAAAGTTTGTGTACAAGATGCTTTCTGGCACTATGATTCGTTAGCCATTTCTCTCCCGAAAGTCTTACAGCTTCATTATTACGGTAAGTATTTGCTGTCATTTAAACCATTTTGTTTACAAACAATGCGGAGGGATATCTAGGTTGCGTGTGATTAGTCTGGCCAATCGAAATGTCTGATAGGTTATCTTACACATGTGTAAGATAAAAATATTCGTAATGGGTATATTACACGGAAAACAAGGGTAAGCATGTGATAAAAACATATTAAAAGTTACGTGCAACACATAAAACAAATGTATGGCCATTCTATACAGAATTACAAGAGCTTATTTGACAAATACACAGGACATACTATCACACAGTAAACTCTTATATGTGCTACTGGTTGAGAAGCAGTTTCCGACAGTTTTTATACGTTTTTATTGAATTATTTATACGTGTTTAAATACCTACTAAAATTGTTCACATTTTAGATAACTACAGCTCAAGCTGCTATTGTCGATATATTTTTCACATGTGTGACGTCACATATAGTGTATCTAATAGGGGCGCAAAGAGGGTACTTACACTGTTCTGATTAGCTTGTGATGAGAAGCAGTTTCCGACAAATCGAATGCGGGGCGGATTTATGTGCCTATTGTGTGTTTTTATTATCCGTTTATTTGATATACTAAATATAAGACTTTAATAAGAGAAATATTATTTAATTTTTCAGGATTTACGAAAAATTTAAACCTTAAAATATACGACAGAAACTGTAAGAGCATGTATGATTGGGTTGTCAGAATCATGGGGAATGGTATTCAAATTTCCATTAATTCTTCCAAACGAATGATATTTTATGATATTTAAGTTTGGGCTAGTGAAATTGGTTTCTGGCTTGTAAAATTTCCTATCTGGTAGCCCGAATGGGCTAGTGGATTCAAATCTGAATTTCGTACAGTGCTTCAAAGTATCAGATGAGATTTACACGAAAAAGAACGGTATAAAATTGTAGTTTTGAAGAATAAAATGCATTGAGTGAGTCGGTAAGCCTAGTAAGAACATACATTGTTTTCATGAGATAGTTTAATACATACATGATTTTCATCTGAAACAATCGTCATCGAAAATAAGCAATTGCTTTTCATTTGGTGTACAAGGTGGTTTCTAAAAAATATCGTTTTGACATATAGAATACATTATGTTATACTTACCGAATCGAGGTCGTTTTCCGTCCCAAGAAATGAATCAAGGACGAACTTGACAGTACTGGCCTTGCAGGCGCGTAGGAGCTGGGGCCGCAGGCCCCCAATATTCTGGCTAGTAACGGCAATGGGGCCGCGAATAGTTGATACCGATTTTCTTATCGTATTTTAATATAGCTACGCGCATATAGATCGAGAAGAAATCTAACAAATATTCTTCGTCGCCCATCCAGAATGAGATGATTCAGATCATGGCACTAGGAAGGTCGCCAATAGTGTGCTTGAAGACGCGTTCTTCGCGATCATGGTGGATGACACCACAGACGTATCCAACTGAGAGCAAGTTGTGCTGGTACTGAGACATGTAGACAGTGAGCTTAATGTGCAGGAAGATTTCATCGGCAATATGTTGTGCCATCCATCGATGCTCAGACCATCACCAATGAAATTAAGGACACTCTACTACGCATGAGACTGCAACTGTCCAAGTGATGTGGGCAGTGCTACGACGGAGCCAGTAACATGTCAAGCCCAAAGGGTGGGGTCGCTGCAAACATCACCGCAGAAAAACCAGGGGCCGTCTATACACACTGTACGGACATGCTCTCAACTTGGCTGTTGGTGATCAATACGAAGCAGTAAGGTTCTGCGGGACACACTGGACGCAGAACTCGAGATATCTAAGCTTGTGAAGTTCTCACCCAAGTGTGACGGACAGTTTGAAGAACTGAGAAAGGAGATGCGACACGACACACCTGGATTTAGAGTGCTGTGCCCGACTGGATGGAATGTTAGGGCGGAGTGTTTAAAAAGTGTCTTAGACAATTATTCCGTACTCCAGAAATTGTGAGATACCACCTACGAGACCACAAAAGACACTGAGACTAGAGCGCGCATTGTTGGTGTGGACTCGACGACCTCAATTCAGTGACATTGTGAAGGTGTTTCAGAACATGAAGCTTACATCGCGGCTGTTGTTTTCGAAAGTAGTGACTGTACTTAAGCTTGTACTTGTGATGCCATCAACGAATGCTAACTGCGGACGGTCCTTCTCGGCACTTCGGTGGCTAAATACCTACCAATGACCCAGGAAAGACTAAACCATTTGATGATCCTCCATGTCCACAAGAAAACCACTGACCGTGATTATGAACTTACAGAATGTGGCAAATGAATTTGTCAGTGTATGGAACACCAAGTCACCATTTTCGGCAAGTTCTGGATGACAGTGCTTAGATTATTCGACAAAGTGTACATATTCATGTATTAAATGTGTTTGATTTATTGTGACTATTTAGATATGGTTATATTTGCTACAGAAATAGAAAATACTAGTATAACATATGTTCTTACAAACGTGTCCATACCATGTTTATTACTGTTTTATCATATTAGCCATTGTTTCTCAGTGAATAAATGTTACTTAACGTTTAACCATATTAGTTTTAAATATATCAATTATTTCAACCGAAAAAGGTTTTTAGAAGAAATCATGAAGATAAAACCTGCTGCCAATGCTTAAAACTGATTTATTTTTATCTCGGTTTAGCTTGGTATATACTCGTTGACACTAGGTATGCACGGGTTATAACAGCTTTGCAATTGTATCTGGTACCCTGACAATTTTACGGCAACTTCAAATTAAATATACCCCAAATGTATGACGTGCACGTGTCACGAACGTTGTTTTTGCTGTCCTGAGTATATGTATAAGGATTGGTCATAAAGGCAGAAAGCTAAACGGGTGGAATAGAAAGCATGTAAACAAGTCATGTTGAGAATGACCGTCTGTAAGTCCGGCACCATTTCTCGAGTCTGGACTGTAACTTTTTAAAATACTTTGCCAAAATGTTTCGACATACCAAGACACGTCGCGTGCACAACCCGTGTTCCTACCTCTAAGGTCAAGGTCACACTTAGTGCTTGTTTACTATGGATTGCTGCATATAAGGTCATTAAGTATAGGTGGTCGTGTCTGGGCTGTAACTTTCTCTTCTATGGGCAGATTTTATAATAATTTCCCATATGTGCTCGACATACCAAGACAACGTGTCACGTGCACAACCCGTGAAAAAAGACATAAAGTATATGTGGTGGCTAACAGGCTATACATTTCTCATGTATGAACAGCTCGCCCGAAATACACATGTACACCTGGACTGTCCTGCTATATCAGATAAACCAGAGACTGTCCTGCTATATCAAATAAACCAGAGACTGTCCTGCTATATCAGATAAACAAGAATATGATCGTTAATAATCCTGCTGATTGCGCAGAAATTTTAAACCGTGACTTCCAAGCTGTGCACGATTGGTCTAAGGCATGGCTTGTTTCCTTTAACCCTGCACTAAAGAAAACACTATCTTTCTCGAGAACCTTTATCCACACATTTCATTTCTATTTGTTTCCCTTTCTAAATGATCTTTCAAACACACTTAGTATAACTTCGAGGGCATTCATCACCTACTGCTTTTGTTTTTATATCCTCATAGTCATAGCAAAGACTTCTGATATTTAACTAGGTTTTCACAAAGACAGATTTGACGTACGTCGTTGTTTTCGTGTTTCGACAAACTTATAACCTATGGTATCGAATGATTTTAATAAGGTTTGACACATAGTGGTCAATATTGGTTTATAAAAAGGCGTTTATTGAGACCTTTCATGGGATTGTTTTTGGTGACCATACGGTCAACGTCAAGGTCACAGTTATTAAACAAGAAAACAGTTGAAAGGTCACTGTTATCCGAAATCTGAAATATAAGGATCGACATATTTGGTATATTTGAAAGAGTTTGTGGAGTATGTGACTGCGTTTTGAGCCCTTATGGTAAAGGTCAAGGTCACTGTTAATAAAATATAAAAAGGGTTGGTACTGAAACACTTAGGTTAGGATTGACATATTGCGACCAAACTGGGTATATAGAAAGAATTGAGGGAGACCTTTCATGTGACTGCGTTTTGGACCCCTATGGTCAAGGTCAAGGTCACTGTTGTTAAAAATAGAAAAACGGTTGGTACTGAATAACTTTAGTTGGGATTGACATATTGGGTCAAAACTTGGTATAAGGTCAAGGTCAATGTTATTGAAAAAGAAAAACGGTCAAGAAATTTCAGCTAGGGTTGACATATTCTGAGTAAACTCGGTATATATGAAGAGTTTATGGAGACCTTTCATGGGATTGCGTTTGGGGCTCCTAGGGTCAGGTTCATTGTTTCTTACAAAAGAAAAACGGTTGAAACTGACTTCTTTTGTTAGGGTTGACATATTGTGACCAAACTTGGTATGTAGGATGACTTAATTGAGGACGTTCATGGAATTGGAGTAAGGGCCTTAAGGCCAATTAACGTCTATGTCATTGTAAGTACAATCATGAGAAACAGGTCAAACTGAATCTCACAAGAAATACTAAAATTCTTCAGTCAATAACTAAAAACCTGGTTTCTTCACACTGCTGCTGTTCTTGTTGATTTGTGTATTTTAGATAGAAACCTACAGCGGTATTCTACCTAGTTTTTTTTCAAACACTGCAGTTGGGGTAGATCCTTAAAGACTGAGTCTAGATAAATATTACCACAATAAAACCTTTTTTTATCATTTGCAGTTGTATGTGTTCAACCAAAGTTTGCCAATACCAAAAATTGTAAGGACTATAAATATATGAAATAACCTTAATATTAACACCGCCATTGGAATGTATAATATATATATACCAAATATATTCTAAGCATGTCTGGGGAGTCAGATGATCCAGCATCGGGCTCACTGTTTTGATATGCCTTCTGTAATAATGTTCAATATATAGTTATGTCATACATGTATGAGAACTTTATTAAGCATGTCAGAAAACTAAGAAACGTGTATTTGCATTCCATGCCATATCTTTGGAAAGGGTTTTGAAAGTAATCGGGGGTGGGGGGTCTTTCGAGACAGTAAGGTACTAGGGCAACGTACTAAGGTACCTCAGTCATCGAAATATATTGAATTGGAAATTAACTTATCTGTATAATACATCCATAAAAATATAAGAGCGCCGCGCAGAGGGCGCTTAGTGTCCCCTACCGGTTTAAAGCCTTATGAAAAGGATGAGCGTGTCTCAAGAGAATCTCCATGAAAACGTAAACTAATCCTACCAATAAATCAAAGTTGTTTAAGTCACCCCAGCCCATTTGATAGTGAACTAATGGCATTTACACTAAACTTTTAAGTTTTAGACGTACCTACCAGATCACCCATGTCTACTTTTGACGCATTGCCCTCTATCCATATACTGAGTTTCATGAACTTAGCTTTGATACTTTTTGAGTTATCACAGGGCCAAATTGGCTATATGTTTTAATGTCAAAGGCAATAACTCTGCATTACCTTGTCTGACGAAAAAAAATAATAACGTGCATAATCTACATATTGCCCTCTTTCCACATACCAAGTTTCATTAACCTAGCTTGGATACTTGTTTTAGTTATCCCAGGACCTACACTTTTTTCAGTCAACAGCTATATTTTAATAAGTCAAGGGCCATAACTCTGCATAACTTTGTCTGACGAAAAAATAAACGAATGTGCATAATCTCCATTTTACCGTCCATCCACATACTAAGTTTGATGATCCTACCTTTGATACTTTTGGAGTTGTCACAGGACCAAATTAGCTATATTTTTAATAAGAAAAGGACCATAACTGTGCATAACTTTGTCTGATGAAAAAAACAACAACTAATGTGCATAACTTCCATTTTGCCCTCATTCCACATACTAAGTTTCATTAACCTATGTTGGAAACTTTTTTAGTCATTCCAGGAACGAGACTTATCTGTTAGATTTTTATAACTTTGCCTGACAAAAAAATCATGAAAATAAACTAATCTGCATAATCTCCATTTTACCCTTTATCCACATACTGAGTTTCATGAATCTACAATGTAGCTTCGATACTTTTTGAGTTATCACAGGACCAAATTGGCTATATTTTTAATAAGTCAAGGCCCATAATTCGGCATTACTTTGACTGACAAAAGAAACAACTAATGTGCATAATCTTCATATTGCCCTCTTTTCATGTACTAAGTTTCATTAACCTAGCTTTGATACTTTTTGAGTTATCACAGGACCGAGATTTTTGTGGACGTACGGACCGACAGACGGGTGGAGGGTAAACCTTACGTCCCCTCTGGTGAAATCGAAAGGAGACTAAAAGGCGGTTTAAACTCGAAAAGCTTAAATTTAGTCATCTATAAAACATGTAACTGTATTCCATTTCAGAGTCATATATTTTTGTACAGAAACAGACAAAACAACCAACATCTGAGTACATTCAATAGTGCAGTCTACGGTTATAAGGTAAGAAGAACCTGTTAACTTTTATGTAAATATGGGAAACAAATTAACAAAAACTGTATTCTGACTGCATATTTTAATACATCAAATATAAGTATGATTATTCAATCTTAAATCATAAATGATAACAATATCACATAACACAGTATTATCTTACTTAAATAGTAACTAAAAACCTAATTTCATGTAAATGATAACTTTCAGCATAATAAAGCAAAACATTTACTAAAAAGTCATTTCATACACTGATTTTTGTATATCATTGTCATAACTTTATACATTTTACCAATTTGAGAGTAATGGGTCCACACATAATCGATGATAATTGCTCAAAACACTTGCATGACATAAATGAGGCAATAATGAAGATTCAAAAAAACAGGTTTATACACAAACAAGTAATAATTTAGAAATTTCATACAATGTAAACAAATGTCTTTATATTTATTTTTTTTCTTCTGATTTATAATTATAAATGTTCTGACCAACAGCAGTGAATGATGTGACTCAAACCCAACAAAAGTAAGTTTTACTTCTAGATTTGGACAGTGTTAGCTGCTTCAATTGTTTGATTAAAAAGATAATAAGTTTGAAGGCATTGGAGGTGAACAATTTAACCTTTAAGCTATTAATGGACAGATAGTTAAGAAATGAGTTTTAGAAAAAAAAACAGAAGTTGTTTTATATCACAGCATTTTCCTATTGCTCTACATGCGTATCAAAGCTGCTATTTTTCAATAACATGTACATCTAGATCTAAAAACAATTGTATCACCATAACAAACGTAAATGCAAAAAAAGAATGAATTGCTTGATTTCTAACAAATATTCAGCAAAACTTGAAAATAATAATACATGAGCCAATGGAAATTTTGTTAAAAAGTTCACACAGAATGATAAAAGCCAAATACATTCATATCAATTGAAGACTTCTATCCTTTCTGCATATACTAACTTTTAAAAAATAACTTACTGGTCCAAATGTACAAAAAAACACATTTAAGACACAGAGCAATCCAATAACTGTCAAGCACACTACTTCTTTTTCTTCCCTCCCTTCTTTTTGCGGGACTTGAGGGCCTTGCGCACCTTGAATGATCTCCAGAAAGCCTGGATGGTGGTAGACGCCTTGATCATGAGAGCAAGCTCCCGTTCGGCAGCCTCACGACGTTCACGGGCCAGACGACGCTCCTCCATGATGGTGTTGTACTCAGCCTCCAGTGTCTTGAAGCGCTCTTCAAGCTCGTGAAGCTGGGTCTTCTCCTGCGTGTATACCTCGTCTATTTCCTCGAACTCATCCTGGAAATGGGGTGTGGCCAATTGGTAAGTTGTATAGGTAATGCATATATGTTACATTAGTATGCAGAAAAAGCGGTCAAGATTTTGTTACACTTTCAGTACTGACAATAAAGCCCTTTAATATATGAAATGGTACAAGGCTGTATTGAATTGAGATACATACCTGGGGTTCACCCATGTCAGTGACGTATTTCTGAAGATACATACCTGGGCTTTGCCCATGTCAGTGACATATCCTGGAGATACATACCCGGGATTCACCCATGTCAGCGACATATCTCTGTAGATACATAATTGGGGTTCACTCATGTCAGTGTTATATCTCTGGAGATACATGTACATACCTGAGGTTCACCCATGTAAGGGACATAATCTCTTGAGATACATCTTGCACTTCACCCATGTCAGTGAGATATCTCTGTATATACATACCTGGGGTTCACCCATGTCAGTGACATATCTTTTGAGATACATCTTGCACTTCACCTATGTCAGTGTTATATCTCTGTATATACATATCTGGCGTTCACCCATGTCAGCGTCATATCTGTGTAAATGCCTCGCCCATGTCAGCGTGATATTTTAGTATGGCATTGACCCATGTCAGTGAGATATCTCTGTATATACAAACCTGGCGTTCACCCATGTCAGCGACATATCTCTGTAGATACATGTACATACCCGGAACTCACCCATGTCAGCGTCATATCTGTGTAGATACATACCAGGCACTCACACATGTCAGCGTGAAATCCCAGAAGATACATACCAGGCACTCACCCATGTCAGTGACATATCTCTTTAAATACATACCCGGCGTTCACCCATGTCAGCGTCATATCTGTGTATTGTAACAGTATATGCCTTGCTCATGTCAGCATGATATTTTAGTATGGCATTGACATATGTCAGTGAGATATCTCCATATATACATACCTGGCGTTCACCCATGTCAGCATCATATCTCTGAATCCAGTTTTCCACTTCAGTCTCTATCTTAAACTTTTTCTGAAATTGAATGAACAATAGTTTTCTGGTTTCTGTTTATATTGCCCAAATTGATATTCATTTATGTACATTCATGTATGTTAGCATTTTGTTTGCTTTTCAAAACATAGTGTCATTGCAAACACAGTGATCCCAATAAGTAAAATATACATGAAACATGTTTCGACACTTGTGAGACTTACATGAATCTACCCCAAAAAGTGGGGAAAAATAATGGTTAAGATTTGTAAAACTTGTGCAATTCCACTTATTCCTTATTCTTTTTCTAATTGATAAAAAGCTTGCTTTTTAAAAAAAAAAATCAAAAGGAACAAATTTAACATTCATCATTTTTTACTCTTGTTGTGGAGCATGATCAAACGCATTTACTATTGACGAAAATTTATCAATTCCTGAAACCTTTTGCTGCAGCTTATTGTGAATTACGGTAATTATAATTTACAATTTTTTTTTTACTAGACATGACTACATGTACATGTAACATACAAAAAAAATGTATAAAATTGTAACCTTTCTTAGTTCCTGTTCATTTTCTCTGTGTTCTGTGACTAGGTTCTGCTTTTCTGTCTGCAACTGTGTAACTTCTTGAGTCAATCTCTGCTTGCGGCCCTCACTGTTTTTCTTGTCCGCACCCTTCTGTTTGTCTGCCTCGGAATTAACACGTCTTATATGATCTTCTGAAAACTTCTGTATCTGTCGAAGATCTGCTTGCAGCCCACGAATGACATCATTTTTCTTCTTGATCTGTATCAAACAGGTTTAGAACATTAATAATTATAAGCATTGGCAGCAAACCCAGCACTTTATTCTGTTTACACTACATTCACATGAAGCAGTGTAAAAGGAGAGTATTGGACAATGAACTATAAGAAAACATCATACAGAAAATTTTATGAAGTTAATGAATAACAAGATGCATGAAAGAACATGCTGATCATGTTAATAGTTCTTGGCCTTTGTAATGAAAAAAGAAATACTTGTAGTTTAAGTAAGAACAACAAATGAAATTATGACTTATTTCCAATTCAGAAATACATGTTTTTTATTTGTTATTATCAGCTAAAAAAAGTACCTCTTCATCCTTGTCATCCTGTGCTATTTTTAATTCAGCCTCAAGTTTTTCAATAATGGATGCATTATTTCTTTCCCTTTTGGAGATCTCTTGCAGATAGTCCATCCTCTCTTTTTCCTCTTCTGGTGTTGTTAATAACTTGTTCATAAGAATGTCTTTAAGTTCATTCAAATACTGAATGAAAGACTTGGCTGAGGCCCCACGTTTTGCATATGCCTGTTTGATTGCATTCAATGCTGATGGGTTACTCTGAAAAGCTCTGAGAACATTCTTGCAGGAAGTGTTAAGCTGTTGGGCAACCATTGTGAGACTTCTCACAGTTCGCTCAATCTGGCTATCCATGCTGAAATTAGACCCATTACTGCTTGAACTATTAGGCCTGCTGAAGCTTCCAGATCCACTGCCCCCAGATTCTGGTCGAAAGCTTGACTGACGAGAAGCGCTACCAGACTGTTGTGAAGGAGACTGTGCCATGGCAGCTGGCTGCAATTCATCTAACATTTGGTTTCCATCATCAGACATTGTAGGAGATTTAGATTTTCTCCCTTTTCCTTTTGATTTCCTACTAGTTCTCGACATCTGCTTATCCAAAGTTTGCTTAATTTCTTCATAACTGCCTAATATAACAGCATGGTGTTCCATTAGATCTGATAAATCACCGCCCATATTCACACGGAATCGGTCAAGGTTTTCAATGATGTATGGAGTTAGAGTGACAATTTCAGACTTCATTATTGTGTCTTCAAAAACTGACATGATTCTTTGTGCTTCAATTGTGGCAATCTTCTTGCGGGCAGGTTCTAATGCCCTGGTAGGATCCAGACGGAGACGGTTTCTAAGTTTGCTATTTGCAACTGAAGCAGCTTTTGGTTGGAGCCCTGGAATCTGCAGCCTCATCTGCAAGGTCGGCTCAGGCGGGACTGTCTCAGTCAGTGTTCTAGCCATTGCTGCTGTCGCCATGATGAGCTTTTGGTCGTTATTTGGTTAAACAAATCCAAGATCCTGGAATGGTTTCCAGAACTGTGTGGAATAAGTATAATTAAACAAAATATAATGTATGATTGTCTTCATGAAACGATATATATTTCCAATAATAGGCTTTGTAATTGCCAATCTAATTCCGAAGTTTTTAGTTCACATTTTCCACCATGTTTGGACCGCAGAACAATCAACTGTTTGGGATAAACGCGTCGACGACAAGTAGCGCTGCTCCTATAATTTGTTCAAACCATGCCCTACGCTTGATGATATTTTATTTGAAAGCAGAATATTCTCAATAATCAGAAATAAAGAAAAAAGCAACAATTTTAAACTGTTAATATCGAAATATAATAAACAACAGAAAAATGCGCTTTATGGCTGTCTCTATGGACTACTTTTATCATCGGACATTTCCGCAATATCTACGGACTTTGTCGAACGAAAACGGAAGTAATATGGCGGGTAATGCAGATGACAGTCAGTTGTTGAGTGAAGTAAATGCTGATCTTCCAGACGTCTATGACCTCAGTAATATCCTGCAACTTTCCTTTCATTTAAAATAACATTTCTTTTAACATATATTTACTTATAGCTACAATGTTATCCTGAAAAGGTGCTTTGACCGCTTCCTTCAGTCTTTATACCTCTTCAGGCTCTTGCATTTAGTTTGTTTACATTTTTCTTACGAATAAAATAAAGGAAGATAATAACTTTATGTAGACATTTCATATTAATGCATACATCTTCCGTTTAACAACATGTCAAGAAATGGTTTAATATTTAAATAAAAAAAAGCCTATATATCTTTCCGCTCAATATACTATATGCTTAGATCTGTCATTCTTGGCTTGGAAAACAACAAGTGGGATATGGACGCGTAGAGTCGCCAAATAAAAAATTGTCAAAGACTCTGAAGCAGCTGTTTATGTGGACTAGAATTCATGCATTAACAAGGCAATTCTTGTGTCTTTCAATCTAAAAAAATACAAACTTTGTTAATACTCATACTTTTGATTAGTTAACGAGTTACATATATAACATTTATATTGGACAATGCCCCAAAATATGGTTAGACTTTATAGTGGTGCAAGATCTTTACAAATAACCAAAGTCATGTAATAACACTGTTTTAATCACTTTCAAAGGAATGGTGGCGGGACTTTGATTAGTCTAAAATAAAAGATTTGTTATATGGGATTCTTCCAATCCCTAACGTCTAAACTGGTTATTGCAAAAACAGGGTGGTTTTGAAAATATTGAAATTGTATTTAAAATAGAAAAGTATTTTATGTTTGAAATAGATGATAAAGGTTTATATTAATATTTTACCATGTCTAAGATATTTTGCACAAAACAAGCCTTAAATTCATTAAAGGACAGGATTTACCTTTCCAATAAAACAAAACTTGACTGACACAGACAACAATGATGCCAATTGTAACAACTCAGCCATTCTCGGCAAGCTTCGAGATAGACCTCGTAAATACAATCGTATTCGTAACAACTCAGCCATCTTTGAGGTGTTTCGATTGTTGTAAAACTGTGAACCGCAGCCTTGCAGGTGCTCTTCGTGTATATATATCGTTATTTTTTGACAGTTTGAAGTGAAAAAAACACATCAAACTCACAATTATTCATTGGATAATTATTTTTTGTGTACCGAACTAATATAAAATAACATTATCTGGTAATATGTATTGTTATAATGATATCTTATAGATGCAAAATGCTTTAACCCAGAACCCTGATCGGAATTACTACCTGCTTTTGATACAAAACAATTTGTATGTGAAGGATTTGCCATATCAAAAATCGAAAAAAAAAATTGTCAACGTACAATTATTTGGACTAGGCTTTGATAGGGGAAAAATAGTGTTGTTTAGGTAAAAGGGGGGAAATTTAACTAACATGATTCATATATTGTTCATTTTGTTTTCATTCTTTGCATTCAACAAACCAAACAACATGTTCATGAATAGTACTATAAAAGTATTTTGCTACATTTGCTAAATGTTTAGAGGTCAATGCTTTTACCCATTAAAAACAGACATGTGAACTCCATCAGCGGTAGAAAACATCATCCGCTTTTAAGACCCTTCTACCGCTGTCCTTAAAAATATCTTTAATTGTTTAAATCTAACCATTTTGAAACAAAATAAGAAAAAGATTCTACGTCCAGGAAGGTCATAAATTTGTCATAATGTTACTGCAGTGAGTGTAGAGGTAACCGATCACTGGTTAGTCACAGGGCTTGGTAATTTTCCGAGCATGGTCTGCAGGGCTTCTAAAAACTGACAGTTTGCCAGTCTGGACCGATTTTTACCACACCAGACTGATTTCAGTAACAGATAATGGTTAAAAAATTGGTGTGAAATTTGTTCACTTTTTATATTTTCGATCCAAAAAGTCAGTAAAAATTGAAATACACAAACCTGTTTTGTCATGCACACACCCCTAAAGCATCCCAAATAAAGATAACCATCAAATAAACGCGACCATCTGCTTTGTTTCACTACCTCGAACACTTGATATCTTCAGTTCTCTCTAATTAGCAGACGCTTGTGATCGGTCCAAAAAGGTGGTAGGTCACGGGAGACACATTTTGCTGCTGACTATATAAAGCAAATATTTTGGATATTGTTCGCCTTTTTTTAGTTTTTCCATGTCTGAAATTAAACCTTTTATTTTCTTATGATCAGGTTTGTGTATGTACACGCTAAATGGCAGGTTTCAGTACACATTTCATTAACTGTTACATTAATTTTTCCGTAATTAAAAATGGTTATTTAATGTTTAAGCCTTATATAAGTCCTATCAACTGCAATCCAAACAAAAACTTGTGAGAGTTTAACCTTTTAACTCATGTATTGAAATGTGTCATATGTGTCAGTTGCAGATCAAACGATACACTGTGTGACATCAGAGCATGAGTGGTGTAGAGATTAAAGGCCATGGAAATGTATTGCAATGTGTTAAATGAAGCAACACTTAAAAGAAGTGTGGTTTGTCTGATGAAAATTTAAATCGGTAAGTCGAATACCATATGATCCCACTTTACTCTAGGCTGGGTAACCAACTACCATATTTACCAGGTTGGAGTCTAGCCTGTTATGATTGGGAAAATAATATTCAATAATCGTGTTTGAATTCACTACAAATATGAATGAACCCTTGGATGTACCAAGATAAGAAAAACAAAATATATTATTTTTGGAAATAATTCTGTGTCTGAATTATTAGTGTCCAAACTTTTAGTTTTTTTTTGTTCGAAACATGCCCTGACTGATTGAGATTCCAAACTTTTAGAAGCCCTGGTAGTCGGTAATTGTTTTTCATGCCCATGAAGAAGTGCATATTAAAATTAGTACTGGCTGTATGTTTGTCATGCAAGGAGGGATTTTAAAACTACTTACTACATGAGTTCAGTACATAAAGACAATGTGTCACATGCAAGACCCAAATACCTACCTCAAAGTTCAAGGTCTTACAGGTTTATCATTATGGAATGCTGCTTACATGCACATAGATTATAGTTGGTTGTTGCCGGGCTGCTTTTTTTTCATGCACAGAGGGTTTTTTAAAATAAATTGGCACCTGTTGTTAGTTATGATACGATGTAGCTCTTCCTGAATGTATGCATAATCAATTGAACTGGATGTCACTTCAGGGGCATTTGTCACTTACATTACTGTGACAGCTCTTGTTATGAATCCATACTTGACTAATAATCAAATTTAGCAGGAGTTTGATGAATAGCGCAAAATTGTTCTTATTCCGGATGCAGAATTTCTCTTGGCACTTCTTATAGCACATGAATAGTTATTTGTCAGTACAATAGTCATTTTTTTCCACTGTCTTGGACTATTGAATTTTATGCCAATGTGGGTTCACCAAGGCAATTATGGTTGAAGCTGTAAGGGCCATTTATCCAACTTTTTTTACTTCTCTTTGACAATAACAAATGTACTTTAAATTGGTTCTGCACCTAGGTCTTTTAATTTTGAGAGCACTTTCTAAAGCCTTGGTGATGATGGAAAGAAGATGTCTTCGTTTATGTGATCAATTTTATGCAGGAATTTATATGTCTGTACAAGTGTTGCTGTACTGGATCAGCTGTAATTGTTTTCAAGTCACCGCGGATAGTTCAGTTCTTCAAAGTCCATGACCATTTTTGTTGAACTGGTTCTGTTTCTTTTGGATCATTTTAAATCTTGGTGACCACACTGTCAAATGAAATAAATAGCAGGTTAAATAAAGCCTCTTAAGATCAAATTTGATCTTCACAATCTTCACTATATTCTATCGCCTGATAGCAAAAACTGTCAACGAAAATGATAATCTTGTTAAAAATAACAATAATCATTCAAATAAACAAATAATGCCACAATTTTAGTTGTCTTGTTTTTACGTTACATAAAGCCCAAAGATTGTAAATTAACCTGTACTTGATCACTTTTTCATTTAAATGTGCATTATTACAGCAGGCATTATTTTTAAATCATTATCTGTTTATTTATTCATTATCATGATAATTTATCTTATCACTGACACAATACAGACTGTTCTATATCTACCATGTTAAACATATTGGATTCAAACAGAACACAATTAAATGATACTGTTTAAATCTAATAACCATTATATGAAACATAAAGATTTTTTTGTTTAAAGTAATTTTAAGTGTGAAGTGCTGGACTAGGTTAACAGTGGATTTACCTTAAACAAAAAGTTTCAAAGTGTTACATGTAATTATATGAATCTACAGTATTCATGAAATGTACCACTGAGGTACACAGTACAGGCCTACTGCATGATGGCTGATGTTGACCTGGGAGATCATGGTGAACTGCTCACTGCCTGTGCCAATCAACATGCCAATTTTGGTAATGTCATGTCAATAACTATGAGTTTACAAAATATTGCATACACTAAACTCAGGATATAACAAACTCCTCGGAGCCTTTCAGAGGTGTTCCCTATATTCGGAGTTCCTTATATCCTTATAATGAACTAATTTCTTATATCTGGAATGTATTTATTTAAAAAACAAGCCTTGTAAGCATCATATGGTTATTTATTAAAACCACATTTCATGGCATTATTTTGCTCTTCAAATGATCTTTGTGGCATTCAACCTTGCAATTACAGCTTGTCTTTTTGGAATTTATTGACCTTTGCAGGAATTCATTTTTACCTCCTTTTAGAGAGTGTTTATGCTTTATTATCGCAGTCAAGCAAATTCAATGAAGTGCACCACTTCTTGGTCATTTGCGCAGATGCCCTATTGGGTTCATACAGCATAAGTGTCAGATTTCTTTTATCCATACTGGTATTTACATTTACCAAAAATATTCATTGCGATTAAAAATTAGCAGACTGTTCTGCAATTAAGTATTTGTTCTTAAAGAAGTGTTACCGACAACCTTATTAAAGAAGAGTTGATTTTTGTAACGGTGTATATATTGGTAAAAAATGACATAACATTAATCCAATCCGAGCACAATATTGAAGTAAACAACATCTTCATTACATACTCCTTGCATGTTATTCAATATGAATGTCAAGTTTTAACATACATTTATACAAAGGACAAGGCGAAAGTAACTATATCGTATTGACCATGAGTAGGTGTCAATGACCACTGTCACATAAATGCATCAATGTATAGTTAAGGATAGAGCCTCTTAAGAATAATAATTATACTATAGGATGACATGGTGCAAAAATGTACAAATAATAAGATAATTATTTATTAATATGATGCATTTAAGTTTCTGATTTGGCAAAGCATGTCAAAAAAATGACATAATATATCAAAACTACACTTTGAATGCTTACAAATTGCTGTTGTGTGATGTCTTACAATTGTTTTATCATATGAAATTTAAGTTAAGTTGCACTGGTGAAGGTATATATTTATCAGCTTACAAAATAGAGTACCGAATGACATGAGCGTGTTAGTTTTTTAGTGCATGAAAAAGCTATATATTTTTTATTTTAAATGAGCTGGCACATGCTGGGTCTTTATGTCCATTTTTATGCATATCTCAAAGATAAAACAGCGATCTAAATGACTATGAGCTGCTATGTTTCAAACTTGCACAATAATTGAACACATTTCTGTGTGCCAACTTAGAGAGACTAAACATGGTATATTTCTTGACACTAGTTGCTGTACCAGGGGTTTAGCCACACTTTGGAAAATGTGCTCCAAATATTTGTTATTGGCTGGTAACCTCAGAAGACATCTAGGGCAGAATAGAGATATTTATAATGAAGATGACGTATTGTGCGGATCCAAGCATACATTGTTCATGGCTGCTGTTCGCAGCTATGCAATTAACAAAATCTAAATACGCTGTTAGTGTAAATCTATGTGTTAAATGTGTTACAGATGATGGAAGCCAGGAGTTGGTGATTGGTGGTGGCAATCTGGTGCTGCAGGTTGTAGATGACATACCTGCTGAAAGACTCTCCAAGAACTGGAAACTCAATCATCTGGTATGAACTGAATTCATGGTAGCCTTTCGTTTTTCTCAACTTCATTCATTGTCTTAAATTAGCTTGTAATCAAATTAGGTCCTGCTACTTTGTCTTTAATATTAAAACATGTTATTAACTAAATATCATTAAACCAGGAAATAACATCTGGATGGGATGAAATAATTGAGAATTCAAATATTATTTTTAGTCTTACTACTTCATTTTCTTGTAGGAAGCAGCCATATATCTACAAGAGGGTGAAAACAATGACAAGTTCTACACACACCCAAAGGGCCACGAGGCCCTACCAGCGTACCAGATCGCCCACAACAAGTGGTTTCACCTCCTTGACTTTGCGGCCTCCATCTGTGTACTGCTTCTGGCAGCATGTGAGAGACCTGCTGTGGACCTCATCAAACTGCCTGTTGGGGTAGGTATTGAACATCAAACTGCCTGTCGTGGTATGTGTAAATCATCAAACTGCCTGTTGGGGTAGGTATTGAACATCAAACTGCCTGTTGGGGTAGGTATTGAACATCAAACTGCCTGTTGTGGTATGTGTAAATCATCAAACTGCCTGTTGGGGTAGGTATTGAACATCAAACTGCCTGTAGTGGTATGTGTAAATCATCAAACTGCCTGTTGGGGTAGGTATTGAACATCAAACTGCCTGTTGGGGTAGGTATTGAACATCGAACTGCCTGTTGGGGAAGGTATTGAACATCAAACTGCCTGTAGTGGTATGTATTGAACATCGGACTGCACATCGGTTATAAATTGAACATCAGACCACTATCCAATATGTATTGAATATAATGTTGTTTTTTATTGCAACTTTTTTTTTACTTAACATTAGCTTTATATGTAATGTATTTAACTAGCCCTAGTATTAACATTGAGCATACTAAACAAAACTGTACAAATTAATGTTTGCTAATGCAATCCTAATCTAAGCCAAAGATAAAGTACATCTGTATGTAATTTCAAATACACTTATTGTATGATAGTTTATTTTACAGAGAATTCTTGTTTCTCTAATATAAATATAATGTTACAGCAGTTCTTGTGCTTATCTCCAACTAAGTTACCTCCCTCTTTCAGGTTCACGGTTCCCTGGAGATTCTCATGCTATTGGTACTGTCCCTGGAGTTGGCCATCAGGATGAAGTGGCTCAGCTGGCGTGTCTACTTCCGACACCCACGCACCGTCATTAAGGTAACTTTTGCATTTATTTTTGCACCTTGCAGTGTACATGTACTTCCATTTGGCATTTAGATTTTGGTTTCACTTTGAATAATCTATTATGCAATTATATTAAACTATAACACATTTTAACTGACATGTTTTTTTCTGGTATAGAATTAAAATGCAATACATTTTCAGGCTGTGATATTAAATAATTAAATAATTTTCCTGTTGTGTGTCTTGACCAACTGAAAAAAAAGGCTTAGCTTTTGGCATCTGCCAGGGGTGCTTTTTTCCTGGTGTTAATTGAAATAAAATTCTCTTTCAGACTGTGATGTTAATAATAATGCTTGTTGAAGCTGTAACTGTGATAGTGAGACAACACAACCATTTCAGAGTGACTAGGGCTATACGCCCGATATTTCTGCTGAACACATACTATGGGAGGGGGATCAGGAGGTTTGTAGCAGTTTTCCACATTGGAATAAGGTTTCTTGGTTTAAAAAGTGTGAGTCTCGAGGATAATAGTGAAAGTTAAAATCCAGAAGAGGGTTAGGAAACCCTACTTGTACATGTACATGTAGTATATGTAGTTATCCCTAGAAAATTTAAAATGAAAAACCCCCACAAAATATCTCTCTTATCTTGTATTTAGACTAGTATTAAGACTAATTTAGACACACTCTTATTGGTATAAATCACTTTTCTTGTGCATTTGCACATGCCATCTAAAACTTGTACAATAAACAAATCCCATTGTGATGTAGGGCATTAGAGGTAGTGTTGTGCCGATGATCGATTATAATCGACAATTGTTCGGAAAGGCCCACGTCGGCGACAATCAATATTGCAATTTGAACAATCTATTATTGAAACAAGGGACGTAACTGCTACAGACTAATTTTCTTTTTCTGGTTAATGCTTGTTAATGGTGAAATGTTAAGGTGTTACTATGTTTCACCAACCTTTACAAGTAGTGTTTCACCAAACCTACCCATACCAGCATCAGACTAACATGTATTTAAAAAGATGGAACCTCAAATACAGCATAGGTGATGTTCAATTAAGACAAAGATTCAATCAAAGCAGCACTTTTCTATTTTCAGGATAGCTCGTCAAGTCCTCCAGTCATTGCCACCTATATTTGACATGCTGGTGCTACTCATTTTTATTATGCTTGTATTCTCTGTATTAGGTGAGTGATTTGACATTTCAAAACTAACTAACTATATTAACGTATTATAATTTTGAATGTAAATTGCAAGTCAGAATTGTTTGACTTGAGATATAGTTTGATAAGAACATTTACAAGATGTTATTGAATATTCAAAACACGTCAATAATGCATAGTTGTCATGTTTTTCAGGGTTTTATTTATTTTCCACTGTGCCAAATAATCCAGTAAGTATTCGTTCAGTTAGAAAATGTTTCCATGAACATAATCATTAAAGGCACGTGAGTGTCTAGATTTCAGTGTTAGTCTTTTGTTGTCATATGAACTTAATTTTGATTACAATATCATTTTCTAAATAATTTTCATTGATCAAGATTTAATTATGCTCCCGGTTAAAAAAAGAGCATATAGAAGGTTTGCAATTCTTGTTGTGTCGAAGATGACCCAAATTGTTTTAGGGGTTAAACTGTCAAGGGTCAAGGTTACCAGTTTTATTAAGACTGTCCTGACAATAACTGGAAACAGGTTAATTGTAGAATGATGAAACTTCAGTGGTGGTTGGTAGATCGATAAACCCTGTTTAATATGGTTTAAGCATAAATAATGAATGCAATTCCTAAAACACCATGATTCAATCTTATAAAAAACAACATGATTTTGACAAAGTGTTGCTCACTGGCCATAATGTTATACAAACATCTCTTGTTTCTAATTAAAATGTATTGTTATCATTGTCCTTCATCCTCTTGATCCACAAACATGTCAGAGCATCAGAGAATTAACTTGATCGAAAAGTCAGATTGTATTGTTTTGATGACATGATGTGTACATTATACCAATCTCTGATATAATTGTATATCTGTGTTCCAGTACTTTGCCACACTTAAGGCCAGTTTTATAAGTCTCTTCATCCTGCTCACTACAGCAAAGTAAGTTTTACTCTATATGAATTACTTTTGAAACTTGGTTCAGTTTTATCATGAAAATAAAACATGAACACTAACATGATTCTGTACTGTTACATAGTTCTGTACACTATCATTATTCCATACACTTAAATAGATCTGTACTCTTACTTACATCTGATCTAAGTATATTGCAAAGTAGCTGCAAAATGTTTTTGTAGTGGTACAGTTATCGCATCAAAATTTTCACTTTCATATTACCGTTTTAAAATCAAGCAAAAAGTGTGGCTAATCAAAGTATACATTTAGAAGAAGTCTGACAACCAATAAATTATGTCCATCTGTATGGCCTTGTTATGATTTTAGACAACTGGACTTCTTGAACATTTATACACATTTTCAGTTATCCTGATGTGATGATGCCTGCCTACAACAACAGCAGATACTCAGCGTTGTTCTTCATTGTTTATCTTGCTATAGAGCTCTACTTCATAATGAACCTGGTGGGTATACATGTTTCTGTTACTTGCTATCAAGCTCTTCTTCATAATGAATCTGGTGGGTATACATGTTTCTGTTACTTGCTATCAAACTTTACTTCATAATGAACCTGGTGGGTATACACGTTTCTGTTACTTGCTATAGAGCTCTACTTCATAATGAACCTGGTGGGTATACATGTTTCTGTTACTTGCTATCAAGCTCTACTTCATAATGAATCTGGTGGGTATACATGTTTCTGTTACTTGCTATCGAGCTCTACTTTATAATGAACCTGGTGGGTATACATGTTTCTGTTACTTGCTATAGAGCTCTACTTCATAATGAACCTGGTGGGTATACATGTACACGTTTCTGTTACTTGCTATAGAGCTCAACATCATAATGAATCTTGTGGGTATACATGTTTCTGTTACTTGCTTAGAGCTCTACTTCATAATGAATCTTGTGGGTATACATGTTTCTGTTACTTGCTTAGAGCTCTACTTCATAATGAATCTTGTGGGTATACATGTTTCTGTTACTTGCTTAGAGCTCTACATCATAATGAATCTTGTGGGTATACATGTTTCTGTTACTTGCTATAGAGCTTTACTTCATAATGAACCTTGTGGGTATACACGTTTCTGTTACTTGCTATAGAGCTCTACATCATAATGAATCTTGTGGGTATACATGTTTCTGTTACTTGCTTAGAGCTCTACTTGATAATGAATCTGGTGGGTATACATGTTTCTGTTACTTGCTGTCGAGCTCTACTTCATAATGAATTTGGTAGGTATACATGTTTCTGTTACTTGTTATAGAGCTCTACATCATAATGAACCTGGTGGGTATACATGTTTCTGTTACTTGCTATAGAGCTCTACATCATAATGAATCTTGTGGGTATACATGTTTCTGTTACTTGCTTAGAGCTCTACTTTATAATGAATCTTGTGGGAATAAACGTTTCCGTTACTTGCTATTGAGCTCTACTTCATAATGAACCTTGTGGGTATACAAGTTGCTATAAAGCTCTACTTCATAATGAATCTTGTGGGTATACACGTTTTTATGCCCCCGAAGGTGGACATATTAAAATCGCACCGTCCGTCCGTCCGTCCGTCCAGCTCTGTAACTTTCCCTTGTATGGACAGAATTTGAAATAACTTGCCACATGTGTTCCACATACCAAGACGACGTGTCGCCTGCAAGACCTGTGTCCCTACCTCAAAGGTCAAGGTCACACTTAGTGTTTATTCACAATGGAGTGCTGCATATAAGGACATAGAGTATAGGTTGTCGTGTCCGGGCTGTAACTTTCTCTTGTATGGACAGATTTTAAAATAACTTGCCACATGTGTACCACATACCAAGACAACGGGTCGCGTGCAAGACCCGTGTCCCTGCCTCAAAGGTCAAGGTCACACATAGTGTTTATTCACAATGGAGTGCGGCATATAAGGACATAGAGTATAGGTTGTCGTGTCCGGGCTGTAACTTTCCCTTGTATGGACAGATTTTAAAATAACTTGCCACATGTGTTCCACATTCCAAGACGACGTGTCGCGTGCAAGACCCGTGTCCCTACCTCAAAGGTCAAGGTCACACTTAGTGTTTATTTACAATGGAGTGCTGCATATAAGGACATAGAGTATAGGTTGTCGTGTCCGGGCTGTAACTTTCCCTTGTATGGACAGATTTTAAAATAACTTGCCACATGTGTTCCACATAACAAGACGACGTGTCGCGTGCAAGACCCGTGTCCCTGCCTCAAAGGTCAAGGTCACACTTAGAGTTTATTCACAATGGAGTGCTGCATATAAGGACATAGAGTATAGGTTGTCGTGTCCGGGCTGTAACTTTCTCTTGTATGGACAGATTTTAAAATAACTTGCCACATGTGTTCCACATACCAAGAGGACGTGTCGTGTGCAAGACCCGTGTCCCTGCCTCAAAGGTCAAGGTCACACATAGTGTTTATTCACAATGGAGTGCTGCATATAAGGACATAGAGTATAGGTTGTCGTGTCCGGGCTGTAACTTTCCCTTGTATGGACAGATTTTAAAATAACTTGCCACATGTGTTCCACATACCAAGACGACGTGTCGCCTGCAAGACCCGTGTCCCTACCTCAAAGGTCAAGGTCACACTTAGTGTTTATTCACAATGGAGTGCTGCATATAAGGACATAGAGTATAGGTTGTCGTGTCCGGGCTGTAACTTTCCATTGTATGGACAGATTTTAAAAAAACTTGACACATGTGTTCCACATACCAAGACGACGTGTCGCCTGCAAGACCCGTGTCCCTACCTCAAAGGTCAAGGTCACACTTAGTGTTTATTCACAATGGAGTGCTGCATATAAGGACATAGAGTATAGGTTGTCGTGTCCGGGCTGTAACTTTCTCTTGTATGGACAGATTTTAAAATAACTTGCCACATGTGTTCCACATACCAAGAGGACGTGTCGTGTGCAAGACCCGTGTCCCTGCCTCAAAGGTCAAGGTCACACATAGTGTTTATTCACAATGGAGTGCTGCATATAAGGACATAGAGTATAGGTTGTCGTGTCCGGGCTGTAACTTTCCCTTGTATGGACAGATTTTAAAAAAACTTGACACATGTGTTCCACATACCAAGACAACGTGTCGCGTGCAAGACCCATGTCCCTACCTCAAAGGTCAAGGTCACACTTAGTGTTTATTCACAATGGAGTGCTGCATATAAGGACATAGAGTATAGGTTGTCGTGTCAGGGCTGTTACTTTCCCTTGTATGGACAGATTTTAAAATCACTTGCTACATGTGTTCCACATACGAAGACAACGTGTCGTGTGAAAGACCCATGTCCCTACCTCTTAGGTGAAAGATACACTAAGTGTTTATTCACAAGGGAATTCTGAATATCAGGATATAACAGTGTAGATTGTCAAGTATGGGTGGTATTTTGTTATGTTCAGAGGCAATTTAAAATAACTTGCCATATGTATTTGACACGTAAAGGCAAGATCAACTTTTCATGTACTGACCTTGTTCGTAGGTCAATGTTACATTCGGGGGCATTCGTCACATACTGTGACAGCTCTTGTTGTTACTTGCTATAGAGCTCACTTCATAATGAATCTTGTGGGTATACATGTTTTTGTTACTTGCTATAGAGCTCACTTCATAATGAACCTTGTTGGTATACACGTTTCTGTTACTTGCTACAGAGCTCTACTTCATAATGAATCTGGTGGGTATACATGTTTCTGCTTCTTGCTATCGAGCTCTACTTCATAATGAATCTGGTGGGTATACATGTTTCTGTTACTTGTTATAGAGCTCTACATCATAATGAACCTGGCGGGTATACATGTTTCTGTTACTTGCTTAGAGCTCTACTTCATAATGAATCTGGTGGGTATACATGTTTCTGTTACTTGCTATCAAACTTTACTTCATAATGAATCTGGTGGGTATACATGTTTCTGTAAGTTGCTTAGAGCTCTACTTCATAATGAACCTGTTGGGTATACATGTTTCTGTTACTTGCTATAGAGCTCTACTTCATAATGAATCTGGTGGGTATACATGTTTCTGTTACTTGCTATAGAGCTCTAAATCATAATGAACCTGGTGGGTATACACGTTTCTGTTACTTGCTATAGAGCTCTACATCATAATGAATCTTGTGGGTATACATGTTTCTGTTACTTGCTTAGAGCTCTACTTGATAATGAATCTGGTGGGTATACACGTTTCTGTTACTTGCTATAGAGCTCTACTTCATAATGAACCTTGTGGGTATACATGTTTCTGTTACTTGCTATAGAGCTCTACATCATAATGAATCTTGTGAGTATACATGTTGCAGTTACTTGCTGAGAGCTCTGCTTCATAATGAATCTGGTGGGTATACATGTTTCTGTTACTTGCTATCGAGCTCTACTTCATAATGAATCTGGTGGGTATACATGTTTCTGTGACTTGTTATAGAGCTCTACATCATAATGAACCTGGTGGGTATACATGTTTCTGTTACTTGCTATAGAGCTCTACATCATAATGAACCTGGTGGGTATACACGTTTCTGTTACTTGCTATAGAGCTCTACATCATAATGAATCTGGTGGGTATACATGTTTCTGTTACTTGCTTAGAGCTCTACTTCATAATGAACCTGGTGGGTATACATGTTTCTGTTACTTGCTTAGAGCTCTACATCATAATGAATCTTGTGGGTATACATGTTTCTGTTACTTGCTTAGAGCTCTACTTCATAATGAATCTGGTGGGTATACATGTTTCAGTTACTTGTTATAAAGCTCTATATCATAATGAACCTTGTGGGTATACATGTTTCTGTTACTTGCTCTAGAGCTCACTTCGTAATGAACCTTGTTGGTATACACGTGTCTGTTACTTGCTACAGAGCTCTACTCCATCATGAACCAGGTGGGTATACATGTGTAAGTTATCTTGCTGTATAATTTTACTTCATCATGAAGCAGGTGGTTTTAAATGTGTCAGTTATTTTGCTCTAGATGTCTACTTCATCATAACCCAGGAGGATATACACCTTTCTGTCATTAAATTGCTATAACTTATAATAGAATAATTTACTGTTGGAACAAATGAAGTCAATAAACAATTTCTAGGGCAAATTGCATATATATATGTAATAAATACCAATTTGATGCATAGTCCAAGAGAATTAATGAAAATCCACACAAAACAGCCAAAACCATTTGCTAGGTGGAACAATGTGTGTATTGGCAACTATTTAATTGCAGTTACAAATGATAACGAAGCTCCATTATTTGTTTGAAATTTCAAGAAAGGTCACCAATCAGTAGTCAGTTGCCACACCTTTTGAGTTGTAGAACATACATATATGTGGAATAATTTACAGGGACACTGCTCACATTTCTGCTGAACAATGCTATTTTTTGTGGACTCTTCTCATGTTTAACTGGATTGTACTCTTTATAAATTGTGTTTGAACTTTTATTAATAAGTTTGCAACTCTTCATTGAATGTTTCAGTTCCTGGCAGTAGTGTACGACACATTCTCAGGGTTTGACAAGAAAAAACTGAAAAAGCTGCTACTGCATAAACGAGAAGGGTGTAGAAAGGCGTTCAAACTTCTTGTTATAAAACAGGTATTCAACTAGGATATTTCCATTGAGGTGATCACATGGCAGTTTTGTTCTTTCCTTGGAAAAAAGAAGACAATCTGAAAAAAAGAATGGGAAAGTGAAATGATGTAAGATTTCAAAACATGCATTTTCACTTTTAAGAAATGAATTCACATGTCTATGTATTACGTGTGTTATGTTGATCCAAATACTTACACCATTAAACATTGTGTTTTTTCACTTACCGTACCATTTACCATCAATCAAAGATTTGGTCAACTTTTGAGACCTATCATTTTTTGTTTTTCAGGACCAAAATGAAATCAACCTGCGGTCATTCCTAGCATTCCTTGTACACTTTCGCCCCAAACTTTGTAAGTATTAAGCGTACTACTATCTGATGCTGTTGACAATGTTAGAAAAATATTACCGCTATTAGAAAAATGTGTTTTAAAGGTAGATGTATTATTATCCAATGTGTTTATTTTTTTGGGGTACATATATTTTGTTATGGCATTATGTGACAAGTTGTGTCAAGGGCACTGCTTATATTTAGATATCTAAATGGTTAATTTGCCCAAATTTTTGTCTGATAACCCATTTTGTAAACCTGTTTGTTGAGCAGTGTTGTGTTTCTAGTACAGCTTTAAAATACCCTGTTTATTGCTTACTTTAGCCCGGCGGGATGGTTACATGTTGTTCAAGGCACTGAACAAGAAGAAGAATGGCAAGTTGAGTATAGACGAGTTCTACCATGTATATGACTTTGTGGACTGTACTTGGAAGGTACGTATGTCACACTGGTTACATATTCTTTGGGACGAGGGGACTGTACTTGGAAGGTACGTATGTCACACTGGTTACATATTCTTTGGGACGAGGGGACTGTCTTGGAAGGTACGTATGTCACACTGGTTACATATTCTTTGGGACGAGGGGACTGTCTTGGAAGGTACGTATGTCACACTGGTTACATATTCTTTGGGACGAGGGGACTGTCTTGGAAGGTACGTATGTCACACTGGTTACATATTCTTTGGGACGAGGGGACTGTCTTGGAAGGTACGTATGTCACACTGGTTACATATTCTTTGGGACGAGGGGACTGTCTTGGCAGCCAATATTTTTACAACAAATTATTCTAAGATGTGAAATTAAATGTGCTTTGATATTGTGTATGTTAAGGCTTTCAAAATCAAAGTTTCACATACAGAATGAATAAGACCATGCTAAAACTGAACTATTTATTCTATTTGATATCTTAAAATATTATGCTGTAAGTCTTTTATATAACGAAGAAATAAATGTTCTGATGATGAATTGTTATAAGTTTATGTTATTGTGATTATTTCCTTATTTGGTTCACATGTACTAAATATTGGGCCAAAATTTTCATCATTCTGCAATTAGGCTGTTTTGATTGTTGAAATTAAATGTAGGTTATTGAAAATATACCAACCACATGCGTTTCATCTTATTATTAAATGGTGTGAATAATGAGGTACTGGTACTATTTATATAAATGATTGATAATTACAAATTTATCATGCATGTTAATACACACACAATTTTCATGCTGGCTACACTATTTAAGTACAAATTTCGTGTGCATTTTCTGAGGGCTATTCCAGTAAAACATATAACCCCGGGGGGGGGGGGGGAGGCAAATATTTTAATTGTATATAGGTGGGTGTCTTTTTTCTTCTAAAGGGGGGTAGCATAATTTAAAAGTGCCTCCCCCCCGGGGGGTTATGTCTTTAAATGGAATAGCCCTGATTTGTTTGTGCATGTTTTTTTTCATTCATCTTTCTTTAAATAATAACAAATTGAAAAAAAAACTCTAAAAATTGAAAAATAGTCTAAAAATTATTGATCATTGCTTTTAAGGATATATTTTCAATAATCGATAATGACATGATTTGTATAAATAGTGGCCAATGTTGTCCCTGTCGATTCTTCGGAACTACGCTAACTGTTGATAGGTATTGTTTTTTTAGGAGAAGAGTTTACATGATGAACTGTGGTCCTCAAATTTTAGTGATCCATGCAGAATATATTTTGAAAGTAAGATTATTTCATAACGTTTCTTTAAACTACTTTTCATTATATTCATGTATTTATTTTCAAAGAAAAGGTTTGTCATAACGCTGGTGTCATTAGTCAGGGTGGCAAAGTGGTGCAGTAATGGTACATCTTTAGTTTACACTTAAGTGTACAACAGTTGTGAGGAAAGTTACCAGGTATATTGATTTACACTATGTCTTTCTTGTGTGGGGGGGAGGAGGGGAGCTGGGGAACCTGGAGAAAACCCACTTGTCAGGCTTGTTGACTGCAAAACAAAATCACCTAACCACTGTATTTACCTGACAACCATACTTTGGGCAATACCTAAAAACCAATGGCCAATAACTCTGTTTAAAATGAATATTGGGTGTATATATGTTTCTTGACCAACTGAGAAAAACTGCTGGGTGTAAGTGTCCCAATCCCCTTGTTATTGTTCTGTTTTAGATGTACATGTTACAACTCTTAGATGAGTCTGTTTTTACTTTTCAGAGTTATATGCCTTTGTGACCTGGAAATGGTTTGACTACTTTATATGTAAGTTTTCGTATATATTTCTGCACATCTAAAAATATTAGAAAATGTCAATCTACATATTTAACTTGAGAACTTAGTGGAGCATAATTACTTCAGTTATGAGTTGAACTTTTTTAGCTCGACTATTCGAAGAATAGGTGGGCTATACTACTCGCCCCAGCGTCGGCGTCGGCGTCCGGTTAAAGTTTTAGGGCAAGTTTGGATTTTCACTTATGAGTCCAATACCCTACATTCAATTGACTTAATACTTCACACAGTTGTTCAGGGCCATCACATGATGAGATTAGATAACTCCATATTATATATATTCTTTACACAGATTATGGCCCCTGATTGACTATGGAACTTGGGTTAAAGTTTTAGGGCAAGTTGGAATATTCATTAATAACTTCTATATCCTTTGTTCAATTGACTTAATACTTCACACAGTTGTTCAGGACCATCCCACAATGAGGTTACATAACTCCATATTATCCTAAATACAAGTTATGGCCCCTGATTGACTTAGGTTAAAGTTTTAGGGCAGGTTAAAGTTTTAGGGCAAGTTGGGATTTTCACTTAAAACTCCAATACCATTCATTCAATTGACTTAATACTTCACACAGATGTTCAGAGCCATCACATAATGAGGTTAGATAACTCCATATTATCTTTTATACGAATTATGGCCCCTGATTGACTATGGAACTTAGGTTAAAGTTTTAGGGCAGGTTGGGATATTGTTTACTAACTTCTATGCCCTTCATTCAATTGACTTAATACTTCACACAATTGTTCAGGACCATCACCTAATGAGGTTACATAAATCCATATCCTTAATACAAGTTATGGCCCCTGATTGACTTAGGTTAAAGTTTTAGGCAAGTAAAAGTTAAGGGCAAGTTGGGATTTTAATAAAAAAAAAGCGGCGTAGTTTAGCGCGCTGTCTTACGACGGCTCTTGTTTACATGTGACTTTCTCCAGGGACGACAATTTTCCTCTTTGCAGCTGATTTCCTCTTTTTTGGCCACAAATCTTGAAATTATTTTTTTTTGCCTTTTATCTGATTTTTTTGTATATAATGGGAAAGGAATAATCCTTTTTTATACAGATTTCCTCTTTTTTACAAATCTTGCATTGGCACCCCTGTTTCTCAGGTTTTATTATAGCAATCTGAATAAACACTCTATATAAATTCATGATATTTCCCCTTAAGACCATAGCAATATACATGGCCAGGATTTTTTTCCTATTCGACATCCACTCCTGCAGTCAAAATGTTTCAATATACAAACTAGCAAGTTAACAGTAACCTTTGGAGAACTGCTCAAATTCTTATATAATTGACTCTTAAATAGCACAATGAGGTACTATCATCATGGCACTCAGCTAGTGTTAATCGCCCTGGAATGGCTGATTACATTTTTTCCATTGGCATATTCACTTCTGATAACTGCTGTCTTTATTACAGACCTGATGATATTTGCAAACTTTGTGTCAATGATCGTAGAGACAGTTCAGATCAACATGCAGGGCAAGATCGTCGGCCAGCACTCGTTCACGCTCTCCAGCATCTCCATAGCGTTTGTATGCTGTGTGTGCCTCTTTATTCTACTTGTATCTAAGATTGAACACTGATGTATTTTCTCATTATAGTATTATTAATATATTGGCTGTACCTATGATTGTGGTTTTCAAATGTTAAATAAATAAAGAGAGTGACAAAAAGAAGAAACCTAACTCCAATGAGAGATTTGCTTTTGGTTGTGTGTCAGAAGTGTTTGTCGTGTAGAAACTATGTGCTGTTTTTTAAGAATGGAATATTATATTTGAGTCAGTCAATTTAACAGTTGATTGATTTAGTTTTTCTGAATTCGTTTTCAAAAAGATTTTCATTGTACATTTTGATAAATTTTGTTGACTTTCTGCTTTCAGTGTATTGTGTTGAAGCTATGATGAAAATTCTTGGTAAAGGCCCTAAAGAATATTTTACAAATCCATGGGATTTGTAAGTAGTTTTTAGATTCTATTCTGCTAGCTTATGTGTTGATGTCTTTAATACTGTGCACTAAACTAAAACCTATACCGTATCTCTGAGGCACTCAATATATATTTAAATGAATTTAGTTCACATGTTGTCAGAAACAATATGCATAAATTATATGTATGTACTACCAAGTCCCATAATTGCAGGTTAAATTTTATCAAGTTATGCTCCTTTTTGACGAAAACAACAATGGATATGTTATTAACAAGATATTGTGTTATTTTTGTTGCATTGTTTTTTAAACTAGACTAAAGGTAACCATTCAAGTTTCGTTACTCTTACTTAAGTCATACTCGAGTTAAAGCTGTTAGCATTATCAAGTGATAGACACATTTTGAGTGCATTTTTTGTAAAATCCTTTAATTCATAAGAATGTTTTTAATGGACAAAGTGTTAGTATCACCAATCCATCAATCCTACAAAATCAAGACTGACATGCTGACACATGGTAAGAATCTTAGTATGAGCAGAAGCAAATTTTGATTTGTATATTTTACATGTGTTTATATAGCATTGGTTGTATGATTCCAGATTTGATTTCATGGTGACAGTGTGCAGTTTAGCAGGGGTTCTTGGAGAGACAGTGAACGACAGCTTCTACTATGTCATCATTCTGCGACCATTAAGACTTCTCAGGTAAAATAAAGGTTATCTTTATCTTATTGGATATATATCTCTTAGTTATACTGTTACTTTTATAAAACCTTTATGTCTTTAAAGAGAAACTTCATTGTTGTCATAGCTATTTATGTCATGCATAATCTTAATTTCTGGCTGAAATTTAATAGTTGTTCTGATTACATGTATACCCATTAAACACAGTGATGTTTGCATTGACAATATGCATATCTGTAGCAAAAGCCATCATTCTCGCCGAAATGATTAGAGTTCTGCCCCTTGGTCAACTGAGAAATGCATCTGACCAAAATTGTCCATCAGACTTGTTACAAGAATTGCATATTTATTATGTTTTGACCTAAAGTTTGTTCAGTCAAATATTCGCAAAAAGTTATAATTTCTCATGATGTGTGACAGGGATACTGGTCTTAAGATGGGGGATTTTCTAGTGTTTGATGCTGAAGATTCATATTTCAGGCTTTTTAAAGTGAAGAAACGCTACCGAGATGTGCTGGGTACATTGTTCATGTTGATAAACAGATTGTCAGGGTAAATATTTGATCATTTTCAGAATTCCATTTTCACCACTTATAATAACAGCATGTTCAGGTATTTACATACCTATAGTGTACACAAACAAAAAGCATACAGTGAACATGTAGTCATCAAAGCAGTTATTTAAAATGCTTAAATTTCTGTTGAACACATATTAATAAACAGGCATTACTAAAGCAAAGAATGATACATTTGCTAGAGAAAATTACAACAATATGCTTAATCATTATACCCCCACAAACGAAGTTTGAGGGGGTATATAGGAGTGAGCTTGTCGGTCGGTCGATCGGTCGGTCAGTCTGTCTGTCGGTCAGTCTGTCGGTTTTCATGGTTTCCGGACAATAACTCATGAAAGGCTAGACAGATTTGAACAATTTTTGGTACACAGGTGTAACATCAGAAGATACAGGTCAAGTTCGATATTGGGGCTGGTGGGGCCAAGGTCAAGGTCACTGTTACTAAAAATAGAAAAACGGTTTCCTGACGACAACTCATGAAAGGCTTGACAGATTTGAACAATTTTTGGTACACAGGTGTTACATCAGAAGATACAGGTCAAGTTCGATATTGGGGCTGGTGGGGCCAAGGTCAAGGTCATTGTTACTAAAAATAGAAAAACGGTTTCCGGACGATAACTCATGAAAGGCTAGACAGATTTGAAAAATATTTGGTACACAGGTGTAACATCAGAAGATACAGGTCAAGTTCGATATTGGGGCTGGTGGGGCCAAAGTCAAGGTCACTGTTACTAAAAATAGAAAAACGGTTTCCGGATGATAAATCATGAAAGGCTTGACAGATTTGAACAATTTTTGGTACACAGGTGTAACATCAGAAGATACAGGTCAAGTTCGATATTGGGGCTGGTGGGGCCAAGGTCAAGGTCACTGTTACTAAAAATAGAAAAACAGTTTCCAGACGATAACTCTTGAAAGGCTAGACAGATTTGAACAATTTTTGGTACACAGGTGTAACATCAGAAGATACAGGTCAAATTCGATATTGGGGCTGGTGGGGCCAAGGTCAAGGTCACTGTTACTAAAAATAGACGGTTTCCGGACGATAACTCATGAAAGGCTAGTTGTTCTTGTCAGCAGCGTAACTTCTAAATTACTCAACAGATTTAAATAAAACAATACATGCATGATAAAAGAAGATGCAGTGTGCAGTAACCTTGGAGTTATGGCCTCTTTTCAAAGGAATGGTTTGCCATTCCTGTGTCCAGGCGGCATTTGGGGGTATTCGTCACTTCTGTGACAGCTCTAGTTTATTGTGTGATAATAATAGTATTCATAAGATATAGAAAAGCTTGTTGTGACATAAAAATGTTGACTCATATTCTGGTAATATAAGGTACTTACTTTGTACAATATAATACTGAAAATAATTGTAATTGTATGACATTATTTAAAAGCCCATAATTCTCTGTTATTCAGGCTTATAGTCGTGATCATGCTGGTGTACTATTTCTTTGCTATTGTTGCCATGGAGATGTTTCACAATGAAGATCTCACAAACTGTTGTGTGTAAGTTTCCTGTTTTACACTTTATTGCCATAGAAATGTTGTCAGCACTAAGAGCTAACATTCTAAGTGTATGTTGATTAAATCTTTAAATTTAATCCTTAAAAATATCCAACTTTTTGTATCACTGTGAAGAAGCATGGCATACAGGGAATACTTCTGGCTTCGGGGTGTAGCAACCTTGTCATTACAGTTTTGTTTCTGATCAATAAGTTTTGATTGTCTTGATGTAGAGTCTTTAAACTTTGCATGCACATTGGTCTTTGACCCCTTTCGATTTGAGGGTCAAAGGTCAAGCAGAATTCTAGGTTTTAAACTAAAGAAAATACTAAATTAAAGTCCACATGCATGTCTTTGTCCTGCGTTAACACGTAACTAGTAAATTCTCTATAAAATATATATATCAGGATGGTTCAGGCTTGAACCTACACGTCTCAGATCTACAAATTCAGCTATTGAAACTTGACATTGCATTCATAAACATTGTATCAATTGTTTGATTAATTTTCTAACAAGTGTAAATCTGATCAAATTACCATGGAGACAAAACCATGGCAAAAACATTTGTACTCTAGTCTTGAAGGTTTTTGCTTACCTTTATATTTTCATTTAACAGTAAAATTGCAATGCCCTTGATTGAAAGTCTTTGTTACAGGAATACCAGCGTGGAGGCAAACTATGTGAAAACCAACACATCTCAGGGATATTACTATCTCAACAACTTTAACAACATTTTCTTTGCAGGGGGTATGTACTAATTTTTATGCTTCTCTCCAACATTAGGTGGCAGCTTGTCCATCAGTGCTCTATTTTACGTCTGCTCTATATTCATAAACCCATGAAAGGATTTCAAAATAACTTTCAAAAATGTTAACCACATTAAACAAACTGCTTAGGTAAATACCACCTACCTTTAAGGTCACACTGAGGAGTCAAAGGTCAGAATTTTTGTCCATCAAAACTCCTTAACTGATTGAAGGTTTTCCCTGCCACAGCTTAACAAATTCAAGGTCACACTTTAAGATAGCTATTTTCATGGCTGTTCTATAACTCCTCCAATTATGGAAGGATTTTCAAAATAATTTTGTACAATTGTTTCAACCTCCTTTTATCAAGGTTAATTTCACTCTTAGGGTCAAAGTTGCATTTTTGTACTGTCAAAGAATGATTTCCAAATTTGTTGGCACATATGCGTATAATATCTAAAACAAAACACTGATTTTATGTCCACCACAAACTTGTATTCTTTGGGTATTACTTTAAGTAATTAACTATGGAATAATATTTTTCCAATTTGTTTGTGTCTGCTCCTTTACTCTGCAAACGAAATAATTGATATCAAAATCATTTTACATAAATCTTATTTTCCTTGATCTGAAGTGTCAATGCCTCTGTCTACCACCAATTAAAGATATTTTGTGATTAAATCATTTTTTTATGTTTTTATTGTTTTGCAGTCACACTGTTTGAGCTCACAGTAATAAACAACTGGTTTATAATCATGGTAAGATTATTTTTTAGCTTGACTATTCGAAGAATAAGGAGAGCTATCCTAGTCACCCGAGAGTCGGCATCGGCGTAAGCGTAACCACTTAAGTGAAAGTTTGCGTACCACCTCAAATATTTTCAAAGTCCATTGACATATGGATTTAAAACTTTGCACACTTATTTCATCATCATGCCCCCAACCTGTATACAGGAGGAGGTAACTCTATCAAGCATTTTGACAAAATTATGCCCCTTTTTCGACTTAAAATTTACATTTAAGTTTGCGTACCACCTCAAATATTTTCAAAGTCCATTGACATCTGGCTTTGAAACTCCGCATGCTTGTTCACCATCATGCCCACAACCTGTACACAGGAGGAGGTCACTGTATCAAGCATTTTGACAGAAATATGCCCCTTTTTGGACTAAGAATTTATGTTAAAGTTTGCGTACCACCTCAAACATTTTCAAAGTCCATTGACATCCTGTTATTAACTATACTTTAACAATATCCTCCAGGATGGATATTATTTTATATTGTCAATCACTGAGAATAGTAGAGCGCGCTGTCTGCTGACAGCTCTTGTTCATTAAAATTATTAACATTTTGAAATAATGGCATCAAATTACCTCAGTGATCTATGATACACACATGTTACTGACCATTATAAGAAGCAATTGTAAATGAACTAGATACTTTTTAATCTTAATAATTGTAGAGAATCATATTGATCCTAAGGGCTATTCCAGTAAAACATATAACCCATGGGGGAAAGGCAATTATTTAAATAGTATATAGGTGGGTGTATTTTTTGGCTAATTTGGACCCCACAAGAGTAAATTTGCTTCTGTAGGGGGTGGCATAATTTAAAAGTGCCTTCCCCCGGGGGTTATATGTTAAAATGGAATAGCCCTGAGCCGGTTTTAGATAACACAACTTTGGTTTCAGGATGGATATGCTTTCCATGTGAGTGAGTGGACCAGGATCTACTTCATGATCTTCTACATTGTCATGATGGTAAGCTCACTAATTAGGCTTTTGAAACTACTCTACCAGTAGCTCATGTTTATAGAGAACCATAGACTTTAGTTACCATTGATATTCATTTGTAGTTTTATGTATTATTGGCTTTAAGCTATATAAATTTGATATGTTTCATTTATAGAAAAATTGAAAATTCAAGTAACCAATAGTTAATGATGTCACTTTAATATGTATTTATACCCCGCTTCATAAAGTGAAGTGAGTTCTATATAGGAATGCCGTGCATGGTCATGTCCGTCCATTTGTCAGTCCTGTTGTTTATCCATTCCATATCTTTCCCATTCATGGTCAGATTTGATTTAGTTATACATGAATCATAAACAAGCATTCTTAACTCCTGATATTGATTATTAACACTGTTCCTCTATGATGTAGGTGGTGATGACAATAGTGGTGGCATTTGTTCTTGAGTTGTTCCTGTTCCGTATCGCCTACCGCCGAACCATGCACCTTGAGGATATCGATGGTATATTGTCAGATAATCTCTCTTTTTTCTGGAAATAAGTGCTCTAAGGTATATATTATGTTGAAATGTTTAGGTAAGTTCAAAATTACTTTTAATAACAGACACATTCCAGTACAAACATCTCTGTAGCGCTATTGCAACCAACTGTAAGTCAATTTATTGTTCAGAGTTCTTCTATTACCGGTATAATGAACATTCATGTATGTGTTAAAATTTATGTATTTAACTAACCATGATATTTTTAAATCATGTTTTGCTATCCAGACCACCTGAAGCTGACTGTGGATATAGAATTGAGTTCGGAGGAGCGTGAGATGTGCGAGAACTCGGACATGATCCTCAACAGTAACCACATCATCAGCCAGGGAAACTCACGCGATATACGTGTAAGTAACTGGTTTCACAGCCAGGGAAACTCGCGTGATATACGTGTAAGTAACTGGTTTCTCAGCCAGGGAAACTCACGGTATGAACATGTACATGTATGTTACTGATCACTCAGCCAGGGAAACTCATGCGATATACATGTATGTTACTAGTCACTCAGCCAGGGAAACTCATCCGATATACATGTATGTTACTAGTTTCTCAGCCAGGGAAACTCATCCGATATACATGTATGTTACTAGTCTCTCAGCCAGGGAAACTCATGCGATATACATGTATGTTACTAGTCTCTCAGCCAGGGAAACTCATGCGATATACATGTATGTTACTAGTCTCTCAGCCAGGGAAGCTCATGCGATATACATGTATGTTACTAGTTTATCAGCCAGGGAAACTCATGCGATATACATGTATGTTACTAGTTTCTCAGCCAGGGAAACTCATGCGATATACATGTATGAAGAAGCTCATGCGATATACATGTATGTTACTAGTTTCTCAGCCAGGGAAGCTCATGCGATATACATGTATGTTACTAGTTTCTCAGCCAGGGAAACTCATGCGATATACATGTATGTTACTAGTTTCTCAGCCAGGGAAACTCATGCGATATACATGTATGTTACTCGTTTCTCAGCCAGGGAAGCTCATGCGATATACATGTATGTTACTAGTTTCTCAGCCAGGGAAGCTCATGCAATATACATGTATGTTACTCGTTTCTCAGCCAGGGAAACTCAAGTGGTATACATGTATGTTACTGGTCTCTCAGCCAGGGAAACTCATGCGATATACATGTATGTTACTAGTTTCTCAGCCAGGGAAGCTCATGCGATATACATGTATGTTACTAGTTTCTCAGCCAGGGAAACTCGTGTGATATACATGTATGTTACTAGTTTCTCAGTCAGGGAAACTCAGGCGATATACGTGGATGTTACTGGTCTCTCAGCCAGGGAAACTCGCACAATATACATGTAAGTTATTTGTCTCTCAGCCAGGGAAACTCACATGATATACATGTATGTTACTGGTCTCCCAGCCAGGGAAACTCACGTGATATACATGTATGCTACATGTTTGGCTCTCTTGGTCTCTTGACCAGGGAAACTCACATGATATACATGTTTGTTACTGGTCTCTCAGTCAGGGAAACTCACACGATATACATGTTTGTTACTGGTCTCTCAGCCAGGGAAACTCACACCATATACATGTATGTTACTGGTCTCCCAGCCAGGGAAACTCACATGATATACATGTATGTTACATGTTTGGCTATCCTGGTCTCTCAGCCAGGGAAACTCACACAATATACATGTTTGTTACTGGTCTCTCAGCCAGGGAAACTCCCACCATATACATGTATGTTACTTTCTCCCAGCCAGGGAAACTCGCATGATATTCATGTATGTTACTGGTCTCCCAGCCAGGGAAACTCACACGATATACATGTATGTTACATGTTTGGCTATCCTGGTCAATCAGCCAGGGAAACTCACATGATATACATGTATGTTACATGTTTGGCTATCCTGGTCTCTCAGTTTAGTTAATAAAAGTACATCTTGTGAATTAAATTGGTTTTCAATACTTTTGGTAGTTTATGCACATGCGTTTTTGTACTGTACTTTGCAATGTGATCTCCAAAATAACATTTACATGTACAAGAATATGCCTTAAGCTTTTGTAAAGCAGCCTCTTTGACCACAAATGTACATACAAATTGTCATCACTGAGCAGTTGCTATTATGTCCTGTAGATATTCGAAATTGTCATATGAAATTGAAAGTGGTTTTGTGCAAGAACAAATGTTCTTCCATCGGAAGATTCTAGTACATGTACGATTTCATGCTCAGGTAGTCACACACATATATGGGTATTTTCCTCCTGTTTCAGACATCTGTTGTGTTTCGAGGGGAGCGTACAAGGAGCAAGGAAGATTTCAGCATGAGGATGTATAAGGATGAAGTCAAGGTATGAAGGATAATGAAAAAGGGAAGCATTTATTGCTTAATGGCTATCTTTCCCTTTCTTTAGTTTCTCATAACAGTGATATTCCAGGCACACATGGGCTGTATTCAATAAGCAACTTAGATAGAACTTTCAGATCAGAAGTGTTTCGATTGGCCTGTATATTTAGCTGACCAATTGGCTGAATGGAATCACTGAGGCATGTCTAAGGATAAGGATAAGATCAGTATTAAATACTGGCCCTGAAATTACTGGCAATAGGAAAGATTTAAGACTTACCAATAAGATTGTGTCCATTTGTTTGTTCTGCAAGTATAACAATGTGCACGAAATGTATTGTGTATTTGTAGGGCTGGATAGAAGAGGATGATGCAGAGCGGGCCAGGACCATTGAGGATCTGGACAAAATGAGGAGACACAGCCGACGTTCAACCAACAACTCTATAAACCTCGCTGTATGAAAGAACAGAACGAGGCACATTTGACGTTCATCCAACAACTCTATAAACCTCGCTGTATGAAAGAACAGAACGAGGCACATTTGACGTTCATCCAACAACTCTATAAACCTCGCTGTATGAAAGAACAGAACGAGGCACATTTGACGTTCATCCAACAACTCCATGATATGTTTTGTATGAAAGAACAGATAATGACAAGCACCAATTCATTTAATGAGCATCGAGAAAAGTGGAATGGCGGGATATGCGTTAACATGTACATCATTAAAGGGATGACGGTATTCCAACTCCCAAGAAAACATTACTTTTTAAAGCTTTAGATAAAAACAAGCATGTTTAAACCAAAAAATTGTGGCATGAACTGGATGCAGTTATTCTAACAACTCCATATTTTTTTCCTGCAATAAATCTGTCATGTGAAGAGACAAACAATCTTTGAGGTCATCTTTGCAACTAGTTATTGCTGACTGATGTTAAGTATCCTCAGTGTCTACTGATCTCTCATTTGCTAGGCTTTGGCCATCACTTTTATGTCTTCTATATTGAACTTGAGAATTGTAATCAAGTGTCTTCTGATGTTTCTAACATGATAATGCCAGCAATTTTATTCCATTTACATGACTAAGAAATACTTTTTAATAATTGTGTGCAATATACCATTGTTTTTATTTTTTAACAAAATTATGTGACTTTAAAATAGTTTTTTGGATATTGCGCTCCTATTAACTGCAATCATAATCCGATGAATATACAGATAAAGAGTTTCCTTCAGGATGTCACTCACTTTGCACTGGCCAAATGTTTAAATAGATCATTGAATCGCAATACTAAAACATTCAGTTCTTAAATATGTATAGATTATTCGTCAGGTATTAATGGCTGCAGATCTGGCCCCAATTTCTCAAACTTCTTAAGTCTCTTATAACAGGATTAAGCTAAGCTCACTATTTTTGCTTTTCAATAATTTGCAAAAGATTTACTTATACTTTTCATAGGAATTATCTTTATGGTAATCACAACTATTTTTCATTTATCAAGTTCAATATCAGTATGTGTTTTGGCTGATTGAAATAAGCTGAAGCCTGTTAAGCTTAAGAAGTTTTGAGAAATTTGGGCCTAGTGCAATATTACATAAGGTGCTTGCATTTAGTACTAGTTCATTGGTCTGAGTAAAGTGGCATTATAGACTGGTATCGAGGGTATCTTATACTTGGGGACATTGGCTATGGAGTGATGTAATATGATCCATGATGTAGAAAAAGAGGAATATAATATTGTCCTCTATTATTCCTTTGTCCATTATTTCTCATTTTAACTCAATTTAATTTTTTTCAACCATACTTGTAAAGTAAGAACATGCAGACTTTTCTTTTTACATAAAATGTTCATTGATTTATTAATATGATACAGGCAGTATTATATGTTATTTAGCAATACGTTTCTTATGTTGTTTTTAAATGCACATTCTTGTTCATACCATGATGTCTTCCAGAAAAATAAAATATTTGTTATGTTAATGTCATGTTATTGTCTACCAGTAGCACAATGGGAACAATGTACGTCTATTGTTATCCTTACAAGTTATTTCAAAATTCATAAATCTGCTTAGATGTCGATTAAATCACAGTCAGTACTTGGTTGAAATTGTATTTATTCAGTATTTAAACACGTCCTATATATATGGTTTATGGTCCGTGATATAGTGACACTCTTATTCAAAATCAAGACAAAAACATATATAGCAAAAATAATTTTTTATTTATAAACCTTTAACTACTTACTAAATAATGCATTTATGGAAAAAAATAATTACTGACAACAGGAAAATAACCGTGTATTTGATAGCTGAAAACGCACAAATATTAAATGATTGGTGAATGCTAAAATAGTTTATACTGTGGTCTACTATAGTCTCATACGGAAGAAATGCTGTGTATTCTGCACCTTTCATCAAACTAAACTCGGCATCCTTCATGGGAAACATTGTTTTCGACATTTATTCATCCTTTTTGGTACACTAAAACAATTGTATTGATTTTGGTAAATCTTAATTCGGGAGTAAGAGTGCATCTATAAATAAAGCATATTTCATAGTGTACCTTCTGGAAATGATGTAGTTAGATTTACGTGGTGCTAGTGAGTCTTGTTTCCGGAATATATCCACCAATACATTTGATGGAATCACACGGGCATGAAAAGCACAGAAAACTAACTGTTGAATATGGACCTAGGCCGCCGCTTTGTGGTGCGATGCTCCGCTTGTTGATCGTGGTAGCAGGCGCCCTGCTGACCTGCTACAAATAGACACTGCTTGGCCGGATATAGGTGATAAGGTAAAGGTCATGGTATGTTAATTAAGTTGTATATTGGGTAAATATTAGAAATTGGAAACATGAACAGTTTGCAGGAAGGTACTGGTTTTTGGAAATGCGTCGAAATAATCTTATCTCCCAGAATCTTGTGTTTGATCAAATAAACATGTTTTGATGGATATAAACCGAAAAGATGGAAATGCTGCTGTTTTTGCTGGTGTGATATCGTCATTTTCTGCCGGTCACCGGAGCATGACAGATGCCTTTTATATGACCATCGAAAGACCCCGGATGCTGACTAGCGACCCCGATTTGGATGCGAAGACTGTATTTAAGCCATGTAATTAATAAGTTGTGAACATTGCTAGACGCTCATAAAGAGGATTCTACTGATTTCTTACTTCATGTAAAACAACTGGTAAAGGACGAACACTTAATTTGGATTTTTCCCAGTTATAGCTGCCCGGCGATAGTTCTATTTTAAGTATGTGTAGCACCGTTTAATAGCACGTGCATTTTTAAGACTAAACGGGACTGTATAAGTCAGACTAGAGAGGCGCGAGGGTGGGCATGCATAGGCTTGTGTCCGGCGGGCACCTGGCAGCTAGGCCACCCCTTACGCGTGTACCTTTCTGGAGGCGGCTGGTCCCTGATGTCTGTAGGTTGGTCAGCTTAGTGATAAGTATTCATTGGTTTTATGTTTTTTTGAAAAGAAGAAAGTAGCTTTGATATCTCGGGGTTTTTTTGCAGGATGTTAAGACCTGTTCACACCGGGAAAATAGCCTGAGATTACGGCGTGGAGTGGAAGTCGTTTGATTGATGTTCTATATGTGTTTAAAAACCATCCAGTTCCCTTTAAAGTTACTCTATAAATGGAATAAGATCATTGGAATTACTCTGGACAGGTCTTTCTCGCATGTAACAGTTACCGGTTTAGTTCCAGGACCCCGTGGCCGATGGCCTAGATATAATCAACTGCATGTATACTAAGGCAGACCACTTCCGGATTGAAACCTGGCGGCCATTGTCTCTCTCTCGTTCTCCAGGGAGCAAATTAAGGCACAACAACTCTTACTGACGGTTTCGCACCCACTGAATCGGAACACTTCTTCATTTGTAGAAAACTAACACTACTACCATAAACCGTGTTTTCCAAGTTGTATTTCTGACAAACTACATTGGCGTCGGGTCAGATTATATTCCAGATATTATTGATAATAACCACAAATCTCCATCATTAAAAGCTTTTGTACTAGCTGGATATGCTTATTCAGATAAGAATAAGTGGTTAAGGATTTCTCACAACTGTCAGTATACATTAAGGAAGCGACTTATCTAAAAGAAACCGACTTCGGTGGTACTGACATACCACATGCATTCGTTAAAATTGCGAATCCGCTTATAGCCCCATTGATCGTTGTGGTGTCTACCGCAGGCTCACGTCATGACGACAGGCTATGACCTCATCAGAGAGATTACGGCAGGCATATGTTTAGACCTACTCTGTGAATCACAAACATTTTCCATATAAATCTCTCGTTTTAATTCGAGGTACCGCTAGCTCAAAATGTTGATATGGAAACGTAACCTTGGTGGTGGTGGGGGGGGGGGGTGCAAATCGTCCAAGTTTACTGGTAACTTCAATATAGGAGAATACAAAAATAAAACACGCCCAAAATACATTATTTCGGTTTAGAAATTGTTAAATTCTACCTGATAAGTACCCCCTCCACCTCCCCCTCCCCTCCCCCGCCAACACTTTAAACAAAATAAAATTTGGTTCTGAGGAAGGCGCGCAAGTGATAAGCTTGCAACCCTACGTTACGCCCCCTCTAACGTTCAATACTGGATCCGCCCCTGGTGTTGTCGTGTAATTCTTGTACTTTTAAAAGTTGATGCCTCTTTAACCCATATAACTTTGACATCATGTAATAGGGTATTGCATATGTCTGCTTATTAGTGATCTCGAAAACAAATGACCGAAACATCATTACAATATAAGTTATTGCAGTTTATATTTACATTATTTTTTCCATTGGTCTTGAACTTACCTAGTTTTGCCATCGTTTAAGGCCATAAAAAAGTTTCCTTATACTATTGTTTTCGGTATAAACGTTGCATACTCTTTTTCAACCTATGAAACCCTTTCAAATAAAACCAAAATAGTATGAGTCACCAGCCATCCCAAAATCTCAGTTTTACATCGGATACCTTCAGTAAAGGTGGTGTCTATATGAGGACTTGTTTCCACCGAGAATGCCCTGCAGCTATACATATGATGAAATAAAGGTAGTATTGTCTGCACTATTTTTAATTCTATGCATTGTCCTATGATGTCTAGATTTTACCTTTGTTCTTCCTGTACAATTTTACTAACCATTCAAGTTTAGATATATTGCATTTTTTCAAGCCTTGGACGTCGACTCGATGGTGAATCGTCAAACACACTTAACAGTTTCGAAGGCAATAAGTAGCACAAGTCCCATTGAGAATGAATAAATCATTGAAATGAAAGTGCTTCCGTGCTTGAAAAGGGTATATCTTTTATATTACCTGTGTTTCATATTGACACATGTATAGCTGTTATCTGTAAACATTTATCAACCAAATAAAACTAAAATATTTGTGACAAAAGATTGTTGTTAAAATTGAGTAAGAACAGGTTGTTGTTTTTTAATCATATGAAGGAAGGCGTACGGAATCCTGGAGACGTTTTACTTATCCCGCGTGGACATCCGTGTTTTTACTTTTGCATCATCAATGTGATAAGCGACATTCTTAAGTTTCAAACGATCAGCAAAATGAATGAGGCACCAGCGAATGACTGGTCGGAGTCAGGTAGAACAAGCAGCGATGATATAAACGTCCGAAGCAATGACGCCATGGACATGGACGAACTAAAGCGCGAACTCTGTGAAATGAACCGGAAGTTTGAGGTTGTGGCGTTCCACTTAAAGTTCACAAAAGCAGAGCACAGTGAAGTTTTGGCCCAAAAAGAGGCAAGAATTAAGCAGCTAGAGCGGGACCTGGCGGCCAGTGCGCCGGAAGTGGTCGAAGATGAGATGGACACCTTGCGAATCAAGATAGGTCACCTAAAGAAAAATGTCGGCAATCTTGAGAAAGAACGAGATATACTGTTCCATGCATCCAAACGGAAACAGAGCGAGATACAAGCATTGAATGCACAGATAGAGACATTGAACGCTGAGTTGATTGTAGCACGTGCATTGTTGGATAAAAAAGACCCTGAGATTAATTCACATGTTCAAGACAAGGCGACACTTATGCGACGATTAGAGGAAAATACCAAACAGACAGCGGAATCAAATACAAATATGGCGACGATTCAAAAGCAGTTGAAGCTGCAACATAGTAATGATAGTATGTATGTTCGGAGAGAAATCCAGGCGGCAGACCAGACGAAGGCCGGGCGCATGGACCGACGGCTCCAGGAGGCGGTCGGACCAGAAACAAAGGAGCAGAAGCAGATTGTGTTTAACGGCGAGGGGGTGGGAGCGGCCAAGTCGCGCGATAGCCGGAACCTGACTAAGCCCCGGTTATCCGGTATACAGAAAAAGCGCCCGTGACCAAAAGTACGGGAACCTGCAAGTCGTTCACTTATAAAAAAAGTATATATTTTATATATGAAGAACGAAAAATATCAGGTTGTTCAGTTAGTCCTTCTGTTCTATGTAGTAGTTCGGATTCTTATCTTATACCAACTGTGTTTGTTTCACATCATGAATACTTGATACTTGAGTGAATTACCATCATTTCAGAATGCCGGTATTTATGGATTGATTTGTCGTTAAGTTTGCATCATGTTAAATGGTATATACATGTACAATATTTATGTTTCCTATAAAATTACCGTTACAACATTCATTGCAATGGTTTCGTACTGCCGACAATTGAGTTGGTTCATTAGTCAGAGTTGATTTCATATATATTGTTTCATTGTCATTTGAATATGCGACAGTATAAGTAATCTCCACGGCTGAGAGTGTAATGAGGGCCTGTCATACACTACCGATGTACCTCGCCGGGACCAAATCGGAGCACAATGTTAACAACGGCGCGAACATCGGCGGTGCTCGGATCACATTGGCCGTAACAATACCGATGTAGTATCGGCGCAAGAGCCGATGTGCTACAGACGTTCCACCTTTCTGTCACCGATGTTATACCGAAGCGCCGCCGTTGTTCATTCTCATTCATCAGAGGTTCGATCGTGATTAATCTAACGTATAGCATCATCGCCCTGGTGATCGAGAATGCCGTTGTTCTACCGATACACTACCGATGTAGACCCGGAACTTGATATTGAACCGGAATCCGAAATACTACTTAGTATTAAGCAACCCAATTATGCTTGATTTTCGTATAATTTATTTATATATTGACTTCTCTGGAATTTTATGTTACAATACTACGCTGTAAATGGCGCGTAAGGAGACGTACATTACTGCGCATGCCCGTTGAGGTAAGGGCCAAGGCATGTATAGGTCAGCATGAGTGAACATAGTTTATGACATAATTCAGACAAAAAGGAGTCTCTTTCTTGTTGCGTTGCTATCATCCTGGCAAACAAGAACGAATGTATATATATAACATAAATTAATATGATTTCTACATTAAGTACATGACGAGCCAGGAAAGCGAATGAGAACACTTGGGAATGCGACCGTAAATTTGTGCTGCGGCATTACACTCTATGAACGTGCTGATGTGTTTATGCACTTCGTCGTTTCTTAAAATTGCGAACCACCATACCCTACATGGCCAGGAAAAGGAGAAAATCAGTAAAACATTTTAGATGTGTATACGCCTTCAATCAATACAATTGAACAAAATTATTTATTTGAGGTATTTTCGCTATTCAAATACTAGATGTTATTGTAATATTTTATAAACGTGATTACCGGAGGTTTGACGATCGGTAATTTTGGAACATGCCTTTCAAATGAGCCAAACAGTATATGTTAAATGATATAAGGAGCTTCCCAAAATCTTTCTTTGCATGTTTTCCTTGAAATGTTTTACCATTTTGTTATTAATGTTAGCTGTGTTTTTTTTATCAAATTCGAATCCAGTTTGCTCCTTGAAGTGGAATCCGGCGTGCCAACCTTCAGCATCCGGAATACCGCCCAAAATGGCCCGAAATTCGGCGAAGCAAGAGAGGATGTTACACCCTAATTTAGTTTTTACTAATCCATGGTTCATGGTGGTTCAGTTACGCCGTGTGGCGACGTGTTTCGGTAGTGACTACCCCAAACCATGCTAATATGGACACATTGACCGAAAAAAGTACATGAAAAATAAACGACATCACATGGGTTTATCCTATTTTATTTGCCAGCCGGTTGGGGCTTATCCGGGCATCGATGTACTGTATCGCTTTATTGGCTACGTGCAATACGGGCGTAAACTAGCTGAATGGTTGGGTAAGCCCGCTGACAAAGGAATTTATGAGGGTCATTTGTTTCATAAGCTTTCCAGTATTGTTCAAGTACTTTGAGACATATTATTTTTAATATTTGTCGATTTTCAGGCTTTTGTCGAAATTAAGTATATTTGTTTCCTCTGAACAAGAGTTCACTGTAATGTGCCTCAGAACAAACGTTGCGCTGCTTAACGGATTATTTTCACATCTTGTAATGTAGAAACATGTGTCAATTTACATTACATAACACCTTGTTTATACATTATATTAGTGTCAAAGATGTTGAAAGATTTATCGCCACTGTTCTTAAATAAGATTCTGGCCTCTAAATAATGTCGATTTTCGGCAGTTTCATCAGTGCATCAGACTCTTCACTTTCCCGCATTAATTTATTGTCAAATTCATTTTAAACAATTTTAAATTCTTTATCATTTTAACAATTAACAATTATTTAAATATACTCTCCATTTAGAAACAGTTATGCATGAACAAGAGATAAGCAACGAAATACGGGTTTTCTGTATGTATATAGTTTCATATTTCGATGAAAACACATGCAACATCCAGGGGCGGGTGCAGGACTTAACGTTAGAGAGCGCGTAACTTAGGGGGGTAAGCCTTCTACATGCGCCCCTCCCTCAGCCGTTTTGTTTTTGTTTTAAACTAATGGCAGGGGGGGGGGGTATACCCCCACCCCCACGGCGGGCGGGCGTCGGACGGATGGACATCATCAATTTGTATATTTGTTTTTAATACCTGAAAAATGCAAAAAAATCTCAATTCAGCATTTAAAGGGCCAAATAGGATATATCCATGCAGACAAAGTTATAAACAATCATGACGATGATAATGATCATGATGATGATCATGTTGCTGCTGCTGATGAGTATATAATTTATAATGATGATTGTAAAGATTATGAGTGACGGTTTAACATGTCCCAACAAGGTGACGATGATCATGCTGATAATGATGAAAATGGTGATAATTTAAATCCCCCCCCCAACAAAAAAAAAAAAAAAAATAAATAAATAAATATAAATCAATAAATAATCAGCCATCTAGGATTTATTTTAGCTCGATTGTAAAAATATTTGTTAACTGACACGAGTCACACTCTGAGCAATTTACAGAAAGTGCACCTGGTGGGGATCAAACTCACCAGCTTTATGAGTGATTTTGGTTGAAAATGTGTTTGAGTGATATACGTTGACAGTTTCGGACAGTTTCAGAGGAATGTTTCTTTAGTATATTCAAAACTGCATGAGCTATAGACCGTGAAAAAGATTGCAACATGACGTACTGAATATATCTTCATATAAGCTGAATCTAAGAAGGTGAAACATACCCTGATACAAAACGAGAGGAATTCATGCTCTTACTAACGCATGTATGAATCTATATGTGATCAATTATCATGATACAAGTCAATAAATGTCGGGATATTCAGTCATGCCTAACACATTTGTAAGATTTACTGTAACAATGAACAAGTACACACAACTGAAAAGTCACTGTGTGTACTGAAAACGTAAAATAGCAGCCATATTGTTAAAACTTACTGCATCTTTTAACACGACGACGCTCATTAAATCAGATTTATATCCAAAGACTGTATCCGTAGGAAGGATGGCTCAATTTATATATATAATTATATACATGTAGTGTACCATGTGCATCCAAGCACTTCAAGGCACGTGCAGGTTTTCTGCGTATTACTCAGGAGGTACAAATGGACTTTTATTCTCTGTATATAAGTATATAAAAAAATCACCATCCCTGACTGTAACTGCCACCTGTGAATGCCACTACATATCATTATGATTATGTATTAAATAGTATTACAAACTTGTGACATTCAACAAAATGTATCTGTGTATCTTCCAGTCAGCACGTCACACGCTCGGATTTAATCGCCACACGTTTGTTATAAAATTACATATTGCGCCCACAAATATCAATTATGTACAATAAACAGAATGATTGTGATGCTGATCATCTTTCGGATGCTGATGAGTAATCTCATATTGATGTATATTTTCAATATACTAGATATAATGCTGCTACTGCTGGTGGTGGTGGCGGCGATTGTGGTTGTCGTGGTGCTGCTGTTGTTACTGATGATGATGATACTAATTATGATGATGATGATGCTGCTAATGTGCACACGGTTTAATTACTATAAATGTTTGAGTTTCTGAATAGTTGAAGTTGAACCTATTGTTTTTCTCGGTGAATCGGGGATAATTAATATTATTCTTAATTTGTTAACTCTACCTTTCCTGCGAATAATAGAAAAAAAACACCAACTCATCTTAAAGAGAACATTTTCAAGAGGTCGATTATATAGATGAACCCCTATCATGTGCACTCTTTCCGGTATGCATGTTCTTGGCGTTATCGGTTAAATTCTCAAAGACCACAAGCCCGGCCGCCCGCTAGGATATTAACAACCCAGCACCTCCTGTCACGGTTGCCTAGCAACCCACCTGACTCCGCATTCGTAAGTTGGCGCGTATCGACAGACCTTTTGCCAGCTCGTGGAAGTCACGTGATAAATATATCGTCTGCTTCGTATCACTTTTCTCTTCTGGCCGTATTTGCAACATGGTCTCTCCGCAGATCCGTTGTATTGTAGTTGTTGAACAAAAACACGTGAACCCAGCACTGGCGCGGTTATCTGACTTCGTGTAAAGAGAGAATATCGAGGTTTTGTGTGTGTGCAGACGACATTCAAGCGGTAAATACAGTTGAATGAGTTGTGTTGGAAAAGGTCTCGCTGGCCTATAGAACTTGGCTAAATCTATATAGGACACAAGTTTGTTGTACTTGGATCGCTAGCTATCGACGAAAGCACTCAAGTTATCCGGTTGAATATTTTATAAGAGCAGCGAAGCCAAGGACGTACTTAACAGCTGTGAAACATTAAAGTCGTCTGGGCTTGGAGGAGAGACAGGCGGTTTCCCAGCGGTCGGATGAAATTGTAAGTTTATAATTTCCTTTTCTTTTTACTAAATTTCTGGCATTCTTTTAGAAACTTTATTGTTCATAAAGTTATGTTATAGGTTTGCTTTAAAACAAGTCTAGATCTACGTCTTTCAATAACATGTTTGACTAAACTCATCTGCTCTTTGGAAAAAGTTCTGATTGAGAAGAAAGAATGGCTGTTTTATATAGTGGACATGATGGTACATCTAGCTTTATAGTGTAGTAGCTATATAGATCTCAGCTGTGTGGTATTTGTACAAGCAGGAATAGGCTAAGTGAAAGAAGGAAGTGACAGATATACAGCGATGACAGCACGGTTGTCATGGTGATACATCGTATGTGTCATGTGCGACATTTGTTCCGGATAAACTCATTGACATATCCGGAATTTTTGAATATTGCGTCAAGTGTATATAAGTTGAAACAACTAATATGTATTTTATGTTAAGACGGAACTGGTGCCAAGCCAATAAAAAGTCAAGTTTAGGCTAATAACCTTGTTGTTTGTGTTGCAAAAATAATGTATTATTCATTTGGAAGTCGATGTAGTGATGTCATTAATAAGGTGGTAGATATTGATCAAATACATTGTTATGGAGTGACAATACGTGTTTGTTTTATCATCTTGCGCCGTCATAGGTTTACACTATACTACTGTTGTACATTACACTTCGAACCATTAAAACATATTGCTTAACCGGTCTAGCAGCTTGTTATATATTGTATGAAATCATTTTTGGCCTGTCTTTCAAGAGCTGTTGAGTGTTGCTACATGTTTTGCAAAAGGCCGATAAAACATACAACATGGTTATTGCTGGTCACAGATGTACACATGTTGTTTGCAAGCTGGCGTTCTAGGAGGACGCCGTAGGGACCGGCGGCCGTTATCTGCCCGTTGTCATCTGCAACAAAAGGACGAGAATTGATTCGCGCGCTGGAGCTCTTTATGATGTCGTCTGAATTATTGATTAGGCCGGTACTGAAGAATCAACCTATGTTTGGCTTGGTCATGCATTCTTGGATGGTAGTCCGCAGCGGAACGTATTGATAAAGAGTTGGTCGTCTGTCTATATTTAGGTGAATTACTCGTATGGCAGGCTTAACAACTGCAATATCTCTTCAGTTCATAATGTGTCCTTTCAACCCCAAGAGACGAAGTATGAGGAAGATTAGTTATATATTGCGGTTGTGTTAATGTGGACGCACATTATAATGTTGGTTTAATGTTTTTAATCGAGATACAATTTGCATTCATTCTTTCGTTCGTACGTTCATACATATATTCATTCGTCCATTCATTTGTCCCTTCATCCGAACGAATACATCTATTAATTTATTAATCAATCTATTAATCAGTCAATCAATCAATCAATCAATCAGTCAACCGATTAATTATTTCAAATAAGTCAACTTATACCAACCAGCTGAATTCACTTCCGTTTTTTGATACTTTATTACTTTTTTAAATACTTGCAAAATTGTTTTTTCGTAATATTGCTTTTACTCTTTCAAAACACAATGTTGTCAAACTGATAGTATTGGAGTGAAAATCTGAATGTTTTTAACGTAATAAACTAATAATGTCCCACTGGTATGGCATCCCGAGCTGGTGGAAAACCTGCTCCAAACCGTTGATGGGCTATAATTACTGCAATCGAGCAAACCAGGATACAATTCAGCCGGTCTCATTCTTCTGTGTGTTATCTGTTTACCAACTCTCTTCATCACGCCGCGTACATGACGTGAACTCTCGTCTGCTTGAAGGACCATCTGTGCTCGCGCTGATCTGGCACGCGGCCAACAGCGAGAGAGGCTGGCAACAGCGGACGTGGATACTTCTCCTCACAAGTAGCGAGCTGCCGAGTCTTTGTGTTGAATGATGATTGCTGATGGTGTTTGCCTGGCAAATATGACATTAACGCTGCATATGCGGGAAGCAGGCTGAGCGGTACACTCTAGGTCAGAAGGAAATTAATAAAATATAAACACACTACCGTAACACTGTTTAAGGTTCATCTTTAAAACGCTGAAGTATGCTGTACATGCGATGTCCGGCTTCAGAAACTATGAGGATGGTTTTTGTTTAAACATAATTATATACATATATACTTGCACATACATTTATTATTGTCTGATGTTAAAGCAATATCCATACTGCTTATCAAAAGGGCTAGCACAAGACAACCATTTACACTGAGAGAGGCCATCGTTGCTATCTTGTATCAATATTAGAAACGGTGTATCGGTGAGCTAGAACAGAAGAGTCATCGAGTAGCCATGTGACGAGTTTTTCCTGGTCCACATTGTTTACCAGACGACAGGAAATGCCGGGGTGTGTTCGGACTATCTCGGGGTTTATCGATCACAAAAGATAGCTCGACAAACAGCAATCTTTATCAATTCTTCGGAGAGGACTTTAGTCGATCCTGTCTCCCGATAATGGCTCTTACAGGCTTCTGTTGTGCTCATCTACGGAAAACCTTCGACGCGCAGAATCCTGTATCTGCCTCTCTGTGGGCGTGACTTTTCTTGTTTCCGCGTATGGAAGATGTATTAATGACACAGAAACTATTCTGTTTCCATGATATTTGCATTGTTCTAACTTCAAGTTCAACTACATATTGAGTTCTAAAGTGATTATCATTTGTGTATAAGATATAACATATTGTCATTTGTGTACAATGATGGCGCTTGTTTATATAAAACGAAGACTATTATAAAATACTGCACGGCAGGTCTCTTCTTATTTTCTCACGGTTTACTTTCACTATTGGCCTACAACAGCGTGAATTTTGATATAGGGACACTTCTACATACATTTTAATAAAAGTCTAATATTTAACAATAATAATTTGTAATTTTCATAGTTACGAATAAGATATACAATATATTATCACGTTAACTTTAACTTCATCTAAAGTAAAGGCTACATTTACTGAAAAAGTCTATTTCTACGATGTTTGCACTCGGGCATCCATCATTGTAACACAAGCTGCCAGACATGCACATTGTCCTCGTGACGTGGCGACCATGAATCTATCCTCGCCCGCCTAACATCAATACCTCTCTTGTTTCACGCCGCATACACATACTCCCAGTCTCACATGTATGCCAAAGACATCAAAAAGAAGTATTCCGTTTCCATAGCAACCAATACTGGCAGAAACCCTGGCTCTGGTAATTTCGATGTGAGGCACGAGGCAATTGTAGCTAGACAAAGTGGCCTAGTGCCGTGTGTGTTTGTGAGATCTCGGTGATTGTGGATATCGTGGCTATAGGCCCAGCATATCCTCGCGGAGAGATCTGCAGCAGGCCATTGCCGCCAGTGTTGAGTATTGAGCGAGGCCTCTACTGTCCGGTATAACTCGCATACATACTTGCCGGATGGTTTACGTGCGTGCTAATTGAGAACATGTTTTGTGAGTAGCATTGTGAGGAGGATTGTGCAGGATAATATCGGCTAATACGACACGACTAGGTAAAACAACATTTATAGTGATACTGGTGGGTTGTAGATCATGTGATAAATGTTCGCAATACGTTAAATACATATTCATGTTTCATATACAAATTTACCTAGTATGTTTATTTAAACGCATACTTATGCGATGTGTGTAAGATATATATTAATATTGCCCGATTTGCTGTATGTAAAGTTCTGCATTTGACGTCAACAGCTTGAAACCATTAAGATGTGTTTCACTCTGCCCGCATTCATTACTTTAATAGCTGGCAAATACTAGTATCGGCTATCGAGGTCAACCAACGGTTGTTTGGAGGGTTTCTCGGCTACAGAAGCCTGTATTCTCTGTATTTATTCATCACACTGAATGGCTGAAACGTTCCGGAAGACGGCTGTGCCGCCTCGTTATTGGATGTTAATTGCCGACAGCCGGTCCCGGTCCCAGAGGCAGGAAGGACGCGGTCTGCTCAGATCCATACTTCTCTTATAGGATTGCGAGCGAGCAGGCTGATATTGAATGCATGACTACGCCAATATTGAATGACTGTATTCATGGTCTTCTTCCCTACAGCCATACTGCAGTATACCCGACAGGTATGACCAGAATCTCATATTCTTTAAAGCAGCAGTATATGCTCACAAAGTCTGTATAATTCTCATTACCTGTATCGTGGTATGAACTAATTGTTTGTTAACCAAGTCAATGTCAGCCAGACACATCCTCTGTCATCTATCTGTGTTGATTTCGCCATCCACCAAACCCGGTGATGACACGGTCACGGCTCTAGTATTGATCCCGCCACAACTTCACCAGGAAACTATAGCCACCGCTATCATGTAACCGCCGCCGAGCGCCGCTGCCATGGAAACGGGCATTCTCGGCCTCCACGGCAGTGGGAGCTGTCGTGTCGAGTCCTCGTCACAGCCCGCAGGTCGATACATTATTGCTGATGAGTGTTCTAGGCTTGGCAGCTGGGCAGGTGGCTGATGTCCAGTCAAATTACTTTTCACTGCAGTATGGTTTATGGAAGTCTTAGTTTATGCAAAATGCATTTTAGTGGCTCTGTCACCAATGTCTCACAGTTAGATCGATACTTCAATCAACCATCCATTCATTTAATAAATCGATCAATCAATCAATCAATCAATCAATCAATCAATCAATCAATCAATCAGATAATCTATGTATCAATCAATGAACAAAAAAAACGTTTGTTTGATACATTGTGTATGCATCAATTAATCAATCATCATTCAATCAATCGACCAATCGGGGATGTAAATAAGGAATACTATTTGTCATAATGAAAAGTACGAATCATTATTAACGGAATCAACAAGTACAGTATAAACTGTATTGCTGTTGAAATGTTTTTGTGCATGTGCTTTTCATTCATGTGACCTGTTTAACAACGTCCTCGAAATGGTGGGCTATTGTTTCTGACTAGCTGGACTAGTTTATATAGGTACGGTCCTGTTGATCAATATTGAAAATTTTTATCTGTCAGTCAGGGTGGGTTCAAACTTTCCCGACCCATCTCTTCCCGCCCCCACAAGCAGCTATAGTATTACTTCACTTGTTCTTGTAGTCTAAGAGTGTACATGTACCGTAGACTAGAAGCTGAGATACTAATGTTTTGTATACAGTAGCACATTCCCGCCAAGAGTCGGTCGTCTGCTCACATATCAGAGACGCTACATGTCGTGTGAAGCTGGGAGATTGACTTGAGGAAACCTGGCAACTTCCATCAATGCATGATTAGGCCAACAACGTCTCCCAGAGAAGGAATGGCGTGTACACAAAGTGCAGATATCCCTACTGCGCGAACAGGCATATGGCAGAGGCGCTCGGCGACCTTGAGTATTCAAGAAGGCTAAGAACATTATCGTCTGTCGTTCTGCTCAGGAAGAATTATGCGGGGAACGGTTTATTGTGAGAGTTTCCCATACGTGAGGAGAAATTGAGGGTTAGCCAAACATTTCATGGTCGTGTATTGATACCAGCCGCCCGGCGTGCTGATTTAGTGTGTCTCCCTCATGTATCCAGACCTCGGACCACTTGAATGCCTGGTTGTTGTGTATTTTGTTTTTGATATCAACTCGTAGTCTGTGAGCTTCGTTGTGAATGTTGACCATCGGTTTCCAGAAATCAATTTGGCCTGAAATGAAGCATTGTGTTTTATTATCGTCGTGTTTCTTATATTAAATATGAAATTTATCAAAAATCGGGGCTTCGGTGGTCTTTCGTCCTTTCATTGTGTTTGGTAGCTTGATTCCTTGCTTGATTGAGGAAGCAATTATTTAATTGGTCGATTGACTGATTGCTCGATCAATCAATTAATTGATTGATCTATACATACATTCATACATTCATTCATTCATTCATTGATCATTTATTCAAAGTCTAACTGTCAGTGCGCCATGGCGGTTGCCAGCAGCTAATCATGGCAATGACCATCACCCTTTTGTTTACTGATACTATTCTCGTATATTTTTGTACATTTAATGCATACAGTTCTCCTAAAGCAGTAAAACCTCAACATATTATAATTATGTTAATATGATCTTTATGATTGTGTATTCTCAGGTATTAACTGTTGGAGCCATGTCAAAGAAGGAGCAGAAGTTCTACGTGTGTCTGCACGAACCTTGCAGCTTCACCACCGACAAGAGGAAGGCCATCTACACGCATCTGGTGCGTACGCACAACGAGCGGAAGGAAGACTACGAGTGCGAGTACTGCAGCACGGTGTTCGAGCATGAGGCGGTCATGGAAGAGCACCTGCACGTGCACCACCCGCAGCAGCCGTTCACGTATACTTGCGTATCAAGGATTGAGAACATCATCAACACGTGCGCTAAGATGGGCACCGAGGCTGTCCGCGAGGGCGGAAGTGATTGTACTAAAGATGGCTTAAATGAAGCACACGTTATTAAACCATCTTATTCTTCAAAACCCCAGACCCGGCCAGATATAAGCCAGAGGACGAAAGCCTCTGTAAACGAGTCACTTACACAGATAGCCATGTACGTTAAAGCAGAACAAGATGACGTGCCGCTTGATGAGTACGACGGACAAACGGACGAAGACGCGTGCGGTAGCGATGTAGGAGACTCCGTTCCTAGTGATGACGATTCTCCCACTTACACGTCAAAGCCGTCGGGACTAAAAATAAAATTTAGTCGTAGGAAGGAACCCAATCCAGAAGACGGTAGTAATTCAAGGGACCGGTCAAAGTCGCCCCCAATGTTACTTCCTCACATGATGGCCTCGCCTACAGTTACTTCCGGTCAGGAAACGACACCGCCTGACATTATCCATGGAGGTGGCCATTTGGTCAGCCATGCTCAGGTGCGAGACAAGTCGTCCAAATATTACGATAAACTAGAGGTGTACCATTCCACTGACAGACAGGGTCGTAGATGTTGTCCGTTCTGTGACTACAAAACTTCGAAGAATACCATACGTGTCCACCTGTCGGGAATACATAAAATTCACTTCGTCAAATGTTCCCTGTGTGATTACAAAGCTGCGTTCCCGCATCAGATAACCCAGCATGGCATCAAGTTTCATAAAACCACGAACCTCAATGTCATCCAACTTTCTAAGGAGTATCGAGAGCGTATCATTGCCAACCTTAAACAAACACATACAATCGATTCTAGCCTTATCAGTACCGATATTTCGGAACAAATTGAAGGCACTGCATCCATCGAGGATGAAGACTTCAATTCTGAAGAAAGTTACCCATCGTCTGGCGACGAAATATCTGAGCCTCCATCAAAACTCAACACATCCAGCACTGGGGATGAGCGTTCCCCTGTAGTGGACGAACGCGTGTTTAAGGCGCCGGTTTCCCAGACATCCAAGACGGATTACTACAGCATTCAGTTCGAGAAGGGCGTGTACCTGTACAGCTGCAACCTGTGCCCTTTCCAGACGCCCGTCCGCGCCACCATATACACGCACAAGTATCGCCACGAGGAGAAGTCGTACATGTGTGGATACTGCGACTTTACCGCCGCACCGAGGTACAACGTATTCTCCAGAAGCAGTATTGTAGTTAACTGCCATATTTTTAGATCACTGGCTAGATGTCTCAGTCTTTTTCGTATTTTGAAAATATTGTCATTTCAATATAAAGCTTATAAACACGTCTGGCTTGAATAAAAAATAATTAGATTTGCAACTTAACTATTTGGCAGTTTTGGAAACTGCAACTTTAAAATCTGAGAGGTATTCTATCTAAATATCACTCCCCCTACTCCTTGTTTTCAGGTCTAACGTTGTTCATCACCTGCGGAACAAACACAAGGCACTTCCGGTTAAAGTGCGGGAGGCTGACGACCTCTCCGACAGGGTCAAACAAGGTGCGTACCCTAGCAACCACAGAGACTTGAGAACGACTAAAACGAAATAGAAGATATTAGTCAATTTATATTATATACAAATCCGAGTGATATGTGTCAAGCCATTTCTGGGAAAGTTTTAAGGTTGTTTTTGTATTTTTAATAAATAACCTAAAAATAAAAATAGTATTATTTAAACAAAAGACGATGATAATCATTATTTCGCTGATATTAATAACGATTGAATTCAAAATTGTATTTGTATATAAATGGGTTTGGTTGATCGTGTAGAACCTGAGGAAGGCGAAGATCAATCGACGGGGGAGAATGGAGCGGCTGCTCTGCCGGAACAGAACTCGATAGTTGAAAGTGGCCACAGGGACGCACCCACAGCCATATCAGGTTTGTTCCCTGATAGATAATTATACCGATTGCTTTTGTTTTTTCTTCGCAGTAGTTTACATACTACTGAAATGTTATTTCTAGTTTACTTTTTATTGTATCTTATTTATATTTGACGAGTAATAGATGTTTATACAATACACAGTTATACTTCAATATGGTAAACCGCCGGATACCAACATGTCATCTGATCCGATACGCTCCTTTTATCCATCAACGATTTCTTTCCGGGTGTAAATACACCTTGAACATTAAATGTAAAAACGAGGAAAATAACTTTCTTAAGAAATTGCACGTATTTAAAGCATGCAGCAATGGCGTAATTACAATTTATAATTATATTTGACAATTTTCTCTTAACAGAGAAGCCACAGCAGACGATAATCAAGGTGCCTCAGTTCAAGCGTTCAATAACCGTGGAGCAAGGCCCGCCAGAACCCAACAACCGGAAAAAGGCCAAGATGGCGGAGGAAGCAAGCCCGAACGAGTACAAACTGTCACTGAACAAGCTGTACCGAATCAACCCCAGCGGCTCCCCGAAGTTCCTGTGTGTCATGTGTAGCTACGCCTGCGACACGCACCCAAAGATGAAGCATCATCTGTACCGACATAGACCGCAGAAATACAAGTGTCCCTACTGTGATCATAGAAAATATCCAAGGTAAGCTGCTTTGTGCATTTTTGTCATTCACATTGCACATGTCAGATAATTTTTTATCAACAGTCGTTTGAATATTTTATCAAATTGATTTTATGTTCGTGTCAATCAAGTAATTAAAAACTTGTGTCCAATCTATTTGGAATAACAGAATGTAGTTGTATAAGAAAGCGGTTTAACGACCTACAACATGTATTCTTGTGATAAGGCAAATGCGTTATTACCGTATTGTAGAACATGACTCAACGTTCACTCTTAATAAAAAGACCTCTTTATATTTTAACAGATCGTACGTAGTACGTCACGTCCGGGACACGCATCGGAACAAGCCTGTTCGCGTGATTGACTTGTCGAAAGGCAGCGAACCGGAAGATATACCGGAGTACGCACAGGAGAACGCCGAACTGGATGAGGCCGAGGAACACGTGACTGAAGAGATAGGTAAGAAAGATAACTGCGGCATGGGCACTGATGATGGAACATGGGTCGTCTCGCTTGTATTGTAAACCAATGAACTTCAAGAGGTACAGAAAATAATATATATTTTAACATTGTCCTTTCGTTCTTAATGCACCAGTCAATTGTAACCACGCCCCCAGGTCCGGGAAATAGCCGGGACTTTGACTTTCGGTCCAGCCAACCCCGGGTAAATTCCCCGCCCTGCGGGAACGAACTGATGGTTAAACCCCGGCCAAATGCCCCCGCACCCCAGAGACTCAATATAAGGCCCAATCTCCGTTAAATTTGGCGCCATGACGAAACCACCGCGGTCACCCGGCCCTGCGGGGACACCTGGAAAGTAATAACACGGCCTTTTTTCCCCGGCTATCCCCGGTATACCCCCGGACCGGGGGGGGGGGGCGTGGTTACAATTGACTGGTGCATAATATACTGTCTGTGTCGATTTATATAGAACGTCGGTGTGGTACGCGTTAAATTAACACTATTTCCCGTCCAACTTATTGCATAAAACACTTTCAACTTTGCGACAATTAAGATGTCTATACATTTATCTAAATAAAACAAACTAATGTGTTAACATTATTTTGGTTGCAGACCACATTGAGTCCGAGGTGAATAACGCGTCAATGGACCTAGCTGACGACGCCCTTGACAATGATACAAATGAAGAAGTGGACGCACTGAAGAAGTTTACTCAGAAGCTGAACCTCCGCGCCGTCCTCACGGCTGACCTGAATGACGACATCTTTTCAACCACATCCACCGCCAACGATACGTCGTTCACGTCAACGCCGCTGATCGAATCAATGATCAACGGCCAGTACAAGTCCACCATACCCAAGATAACGACAAAGAACTTCGAGAAGAAAAAGAGCCTGCGAGATTACCGCGTGAACACGGGTAACGGGCCGCGCTACATCTGCAACAAGTGTGGTTACGGCACGGAGAACTACAAGACCATCCATAACCACATGTACCGACACGAGTCACAGCGCTACCAGTGTCCTTATTGCGGATACCGGCGCTCTCCCAGGTCAGTGTGTACCGTAATAAGGATAGTCTCTTAAATTTTACGTCTTTATCAACAGTAATCCTAGTAATTTGTTGAAATCAGATTGAGCTTTTAGGATTTTTTAAAAATGGAATAAAGCTTTGCCATAGCCTTAATTAAGCCATCGGCCTTGTGGTCGTGGTGCTTTTGTAATCATAAAGGTAATAACATTACAGATGAAACACATGTTCACTATTGCAATACGCAAACAATCAGGCAATTTGATTAAGATCAATACACAAAGGTTGTTTACTGTACACGGTTTATTTTCGGGGGGGGGGGGGGGGGTGTCACTTATAGAAGGATTCAAGTAGGCCTTTGAAGGCCTAGTTTAAGCCTTCTATAAGTGACCCCCCCCCCCCAAAAAAAAAAAAAACAACAAAAAAACACAAAAAACGTGTATTTGTCCCTAGTTAGACGGAAATCAAAATCAGACGAGCGTTGGCATCGGCTAGTTAGACGGAAATCAAAATCGGACGAGCGTTGGCATCGGCTTGGCATCGGCTTTTCATATAAATGTTTTATAGCCCGTCGGCGAAGAGATTTATTGTTAGACATGGTGCATGCTGGCTATGATGTCAATGATGGAACGCATTCCATCTGGAATCTTGTATAAGTCAGTTTCTTTTCTATTTTAAAGATCGTTCGTTGAGAACCACATCCGCGAGGTACACAAAGGAAATCCGGTCATCGTCACAGAGCTTACCGGAAATGAAGACCTCGACGCCGCTGAAATAGGTGAGTTGTGTTATAACGTAAATTGTATCATTTATATATATTTATATAAGTGATCAGTGCATAAGTTTATGACGGAAGTCTTCAAAAATATCCTAAGCTTCCATTGCATAAGACTGGTTATTTACCGGGACTGATATAACATTTTTGTTGCAGGTAGTTAGTACCAAGTAAAGGCTTTTAATGATCAGACCATTGAGCCCGGGGTCGAAGTTTTACTTTGATTTATTATACTGTGAATTATAGAATGAAAAAAAGCCTTCTATAATACTCAATTTATGTACAAGAATATGCATAGATGTCTACTTGTTGATATTTGATTCGATGACCTACTTTCAGGATATTGTTATTGTATTTTTCAGTTAAAGACGAAACTGTTGAATCGCCACCGGCGCCAACAAAGCTTCCAGCCAAATGGCCAGCACCGAAGCCTTTAATTTCAGTCAACGTCTCAGCCGGTGTACCATTACTGATAAAAACGGAACCAGTAGAAAACGAAACTATACCAGCGCAGTCTACCGTTGTAAACACAGTGGCCATACATCAGACACGTCAGCAGACGGCTGCTGCCAACTCGTCGTCTCCTATTAAACACACACTGCCGCCACCACAAGCTGCTGATAATCCTGTTAAAGTCAAGAAGGAAACTCGTACCACCTTTAAGACAATGTACAAGTGTACGTTTGACCCAGAAACTTGCAATCACATTTCAAAAGACAAATCTAAAATGAAGCAGCACCTGTTTATGCACGTGGAGTACAAACCCTGGACATGTGACTTCTGTGAAATGACGGCAAGCCAATCGTCTCACATCAAAAACCACGTGAGAACTGAGCACCCTGCAGTCCCGGAAACCTCGTTCAGATACAAGAAACACAACTACCTAGAGAAACACATAGAGAGCTTCCTAACCAAGGGCTTATTCACGGTCCCTGTGAACGAATATCGCGTTATCATGGACATGAAAGGAAACACGAAATCATCCAAGCAGCAGTCAACATTTTCCCGCGACCTGGAGGGCAACATCGAGTGTCCGTACTGCTCGTACAGGACCAAGAGTGGCGGTATGACGGACCATGTAAAGATGAAGCACATGCAGCCCCGGTTCAAGTGTCATTGGTGCGACTACCGCGCCTTCTACCGGTCCGAGGTGCGCAAACACCACCGAAAGGAGCGCAGTCATTGTGGCCGCGATTTCAAGACGCAAGAGTTGGACCTCGTGCAAGTCGTAGAGGAGATAAGAGACAAAAACGGTGAGGTTCTGTTACTTGAAGTATTATACGGAGAAATGAAGATTGTATTCTACTTCTATTTAAATACCATCCTAAAAGCAATTTGCTTTTGAAAATTCTTTTTTGAAACAAGTCAAAATGTTTGTTGAAGTTTTAAACGTTCTGTTTCCAAACACGTTTTAATGTTTGCTTACAGGTGACCAATTGATGGATGTAAACGGAGGCCTAGTGGGGTACATACCGAACTTGCTCCCACCTGAAGACGACGACGACGACGACGACGATGATGATGATGATGATGATGATGACGATGATGATGACGATGACAACGAGGTTGACGAGGAGAATGAGGGCGGCGACGACGGTTCTAGCGACAGCTCATCGTTCGGCGAGGACGTTCAGGGTTACGTTGAATACACCACCGAGCAGCTCTCACAGCTCTGCAACCGGAACAAGCGCAAGGCTGCCACCGTTCTTCAGTTGGATATGGACCAGACTGACAAGACGGAGCAGTTGGATACGGCCAGTAGCGGAAGTGAATGTGTAGCGATTGCAAAGGATTCACCTGAGCTCAGTGTTCAGTCACCATCGTCTTCTAAATTTAAATGTGGCTACTGTCCCTTTTCTGCTGCTTTGAGGGTGAAGGTCAAGATGCACTGTGCAAAGAAACATGGAGACAAGAAACTGTACGTTATAGACCCGCCCTCAAAGTCGAGGAGTCGAATGTCAATATCGTCCGATGGCACGGAGACCAACAATATAGTGAACGTTAGTTGTGACGAAATCAAGGGCACAAAGTTTGAACAAGATCTCAGGAAAGCTGGTGTTTTTAAACTTAATCTTGCATCTCTTTTCCCCAACAGTAAACGCTTTAAGAAGAACGCTGGTGACAATCAGCAGAGATATTCATCAGCTAAATCAGCTTCGCTCGATGGTGGTGAATTTAAAAAGCCGCTACAACCTGTTTCAACAACAGCACAGTCAGTCATTGGCAACTGTAAAGACATTGTGGAACATGAGACAGTCACGGAAGAGATGGAACAGAATGATGAAAGCGTTGAAAATAACAATGAAAAAGAAACAACAATAGCTTATGGCGATTTGGACGATCACTCTGAAACACCTGAAACGCACGATACTGATGATAAAGAAACTACCGTTCAGGATATTCCTATGGAACATGTAAGCGGGAAAGTGCGGACGGCCTACCCTCACTGCACGCCGGTTATACTGGAAACCGACGAAGAGAGCATTAATAGTTGTGATGCCGATATGACAGCGCATAGTGTAACTAACCAGGAATCTCATGAAGGTGATATAGACGCTGATATAGCTAGATCGAGGGAAGAAAGTCAAGTTTTGGAAACTGTTGTCAGTGTTGGTAATGGCGTATGTGCGATTGACGGCGTAAGTCTCGCAAGAGAAGTGTGGAATACGACCGACAGTGGGAAGGGGTGTGGAGATATTGGAGAGCTGTTCTCGTTGAAGAACCAGCACGGTAGTACGCGCTGCAATGGTGCGGAGTTGATCAACGGGCACGAGCTCGTTGATATATAGGGAATCCAGGAAATGGCGGTTGTCGAACGTTGTTAGAAGTTGATGATATAATTGTGCTTCATTTAAAGGCATGTTGGGGACCGAATATAAGTATATTCAAAATGCAAGAACATTTAATTTCTTGGAGATTATTTTGTGAACATTATAAGAAATGTTTCTTCTTTATAGATATTAACATTTCAACTGATATAACTTATATATATATATATATATATATATATATATATATATATATATATATATATATATATATATATATATATATATATATATGTTTATTTCAAAAATATGAACGTTGTTATGTATGTTTATTTATCTAAGAGGGTACACCAATATTGTGTCTGACTCATTTTGTTTCTAATGAACTGTTTTAAATGCATATAAACAATGCCACAGTTTTCATTTCGTTTCTTGTACCATACTGTGTGGATATAGTAGTCTTGTTTTGCTAAAAAATCCAGAATAACTCGCAAACACAAACAAGGATATATCACCGGAAACATAAAACGAAATAACAATTTAACAAAGATATTGTTTTTTGATCGTTTGGATTGTCTCAATTCCGGTTATAGCGATAAATAGCCATATACTATCAAAAATGAAAAGCGAGTCTCTGTCTGGTTGTATGCAACACTGATAGCTTTGATCCACGCTACAACATTCTCGCTACGTGTATAGTTACATTAGCAGTTATAGATATGACTATCAGTTCAGAATGACGATTGTTCTGAGTTCCTCTAGTTCCTACTGCAGAACAGCTATTTAACTCTTTGGCCCTTTACACAAATCAGTATGTGTAATAAGAAAACTCCTGCAGAAATGCGGACGTGTTTCATCCTGTGTTCTTGTTACGTTTTTTAACCCCGCGTATTGCAATACAGAGGACAGTTTCACTTTCAGCATGACCTTGTGAAATCACCGACTATTCAAGTTGCTGAGCAAGCGAGATTGTCTCTCAAAGAGTAACCATTCAAGATTTAGAGATGATTCTTGGAGAATCACAGGAGAGAAACAATTCCAATAGATTAACAGACGAACACAACAAAATGATCTACCACATACAGTTTTAAGGAATTGTCGAACAAAATATACCATTTATATCACATATGTATAACCGTATTTTGGAGACGCGGAACTCACTATAATATTTTGATAACTGCAAAGTGCTTAAACATTTCAGGGATCATGTAAACGGTCGAGGCTTGGTTGTCAACATGCTTGTTTTATCATCGAAACATATTCAAACCTAACAAACTCGGTCACATTTTGTAATTGACTGCCAACAGCTACCTAATGCAACCTTAAAGTGCTTTAAGATACTGAGATCGACTTTCAAAACAAATGTGTATAAAGTGCTTTTCTTACGATAATTTGCAGATCATTATACACATAGTCTCTTATTGTAAAACGCATGAAAAATATGCGTACATTTTCAGGAACCTTTCAATCACAATGTTACTGATATGCACGCTGAGAGGTCCAGTATTTCAAACACAATGTTACTGATATGCACGCTGAGAGGTCCAGTATTTCAAACACAATGTTACTGATATGCACGCTGAGAGGTCCAGTATTTCAAACACAATGTTACTGATATGCACGCTGAGAGGTCAAGTATTTCAAACACAATGTTACTGATATGCACGCTGAGAGGTCCAGTATTTCAAACACAATGTTACTGATATGCACGCTGAGAGGTCCAGTATTTCAAACACAATGCTACTGATATGCACGCTGAGAGGTTCAGTATTTCAAACACAATGTTACTGATATGCACGCTGAGAGGTCCAGTATTTCACGTCAACGAAAGTGATGCTCTGTTTTTGTATCTATAACATGGTTTATTTTTTCACCAACAATGGGAAGTAATTTTGGATGTCGGCTAAAGCAGCTGAGCCAAAAACAAGTTTTGGGTAACCAGTTTTAACCTCCCCTAGACTTTATATTTCTGGGCAAACGTGCATGCTCAAGTTCACAATCACCTGGACGCATGAAGACTACCATTCAAGGAGGAAAACGCCGTTACTATCAAGTTTTAGTCGGCTAAAATGTAATACTACACAGCAAATTTATATCAAACGATTGCAAATACAAGTTGGGAAGGGCGCTTAGAGACATTACTTGCAACCAGTTTGAAGGGGGTCAGCGGGCATCTTTCCCCTGGAATTTTCATTAGACGGTGCAATTTGGCGTATATTTCATGAATTGTTTGTGCTTTAAAACCCTAATATTTTACACAAATCATATTTAAAATTTTAACAAAGATGAAACATTCCGACCTTTTTTCAAACATTACGTCTTGTACTGAACTGTAACATTTGCTTTACATGTAACTATTATGGGTACTATTGTGCCTTACCTGGGTATGGGTTGTGATTTTAGATCAAATTTCACAATTAAAACGTATGTTATATTTTTCAGTTATTTTTTTAAGTAAAACGCACTTAACGCTAGGTACGCCGCTGGTTGGTAAAGATCGACCCCGATCAGTATGCAATTTTCCCGTTATCAAATACATCACTGAATAGATTTCCATGTATATATATAGGACTATATGTCCGATCAAGCCTTTTTGGCACAGACAATCCTAGAAAATAAAGTGTTTTCTCATTAAACATTGTTGTTTTGTTCGGATGCTATAAATAATAAATGATTGACCAATCTAATAACAGTCGCATTCCGGCACACCCTAGCTGATTTGTACAGTAAATTGTAACTGTTCAGTTTAACTCATCTGTTTAAAAAATATTCATGACTGAACTATTGTGAACAACGTTTGTCTGTCATTAGTCTTTCTGTCAGTCTTGCCGCCCATCCGTTCGTCCGACCGTCTGCCTGTGTGTTGGCAACAGTTAGGGAGACATCAATGCTTGTGGCAAAATGAAGCTTTCATATATGTCTTTATATATCAAGCTAATTCGGGTTATCTTGGGTTTAAAACTAAGTCTACTCCGATAATGAACTTTGTTAACACACACGAGACCAGAACGGTTACCAACTTTGAAAATAAACTTAAATTATTAAATTATTCTAAGACTTTATCTTCATAAAATCTCTAACAAATTCGATGCTGGAAATCTTGAGTAACGAGGTAGAGTGACAAGAACGCAAAGCCACAATTTTGCCTTGTCTCAATCTTTGTGTTAAAGTCATTGTCTGATATTTATTATTTAAAACAGTATTGAAAAAGTTTGATACTGCTTGATTTGATGGATAAAACTAGTTCATTAGGTCTTTTGTCACTAAGTAAAGTGATGGAAATCTGTTTACTTTGATAAGCGTTTCGAGGCCAACAAAGGCCCTGATGTTAAGTTATAAGTTTTGTTCTGAAAAATACCAGGATCATGTATGTTTTCGTTTTGGGTTTATTGCCTGTGCACTAATAAGGTCTTAACTATTTCGTAGATGGAAAGAGGCGAGGAAAGCGACAAAGAAAAGTTGTCGCATTTACAGCGTACTTGACCCATGAAATATCACATTTTGGACGTGGACAGCAAATTGAATATGACGACGTTTAGACCAATGGAGAGAATGGCTACAACATCAATAATATCATGTTCAGTGCACCGTATGATAGAATATACGTGTTGAGCTTCTACCTAGCGGAATTTAACATAAAAGAAAGACGGCGTCGCTGCCCTCCTGGTCAACGAGCTGATCGTCTTACATGGCATAGCTGACGGCGTACTACCAGGCCACGACGTACAAATCGGAAACCTCGCAGTTTTAAAGCTCACAGCAGGTCAGGCAGTGTGGGTCAAGAATAAACTTCCAGATAGTTCCACATATTCAACCAACGATTATAGGTTACATGTATCTTCTTCTCGACATATCTTCTGCACTAGCATTTCATTAAGAAATGACAAAAGAAACTCTTTGTGTTAAAGTGTTAAAGCTTACTGTTCGATTCCGACGTTGAGGCGGTACAATTATTCGGTGTTAATTCATTAAAATGGCCTTTTGACTGTGCTATAATTGACTGATTTACGAGCATGACTCGCTTGGTGTTTTTGCAAACAGTTGTATGGCTTGTAGGATTTGTTGAGTTATCTTGTCATTAACTTGTATTGCATCTTGTCTAAAGATACTAAAAAAATGGTTTAGTTCTTTTTTGTTCGAATTCCTTGGTGCATTACTTTAATACTGACATCAATTAGATCTTAGTTAAGACAAAGACCACACCTACTGATGGGCAGCACATCCTCTTGAACAGCTGGCACATGTGTTTGTTCACCAACCGGATAGAGTTGCCCAATGAGATCCCCGTGTTCGTCAGGCAGAGCAGCTACCAGGGCGGAGACGATTGTTAACAGGCGTCCTTCGAACGTTTTCGGGGCGACACTGATCGCAAAACTCTTAAGCAACCATCTCCACACCAACTGGCATACTCGGTCGGTATCGTGCACCATATATTGACTACACAGCACGGATTTTCCCAATGCACTTGGCATGATGGTAATATTAAGGATAAGTAAAGTAGGTTAATTGGTACATAATTGCGATGTAATAATGAATTGAAACTGGCTCGTAAGTCTCTCAGCGAAAGAACAATCAATGTTTGTGGAGCGTCGCTGAGAGCAAACAACACTACATCATTATTGAAAGCACACACAATAGGACCTGCCGTCTTGACAAGTGAACAGTTCGGACAAAAATGTAGATTTTCTAACATAAAACATTCTATTATAATAATTACGTACACGTATGTATAGAAACAATTAAAATGTGCATACACGTCTTTCCATATTACAATATTTAATCAATACAATAAAAATGAAATTCCAAGAAAATCATACATTTGTCTTGTCCTTGAATACAAAATCGGGAAGCGATCTGGCTCCTGTGGCTATTGCAGTATCGGATACTAAGCGGTCTTTTTTGCCATTTTAAGCAGCGTTTTTATCCTTACGCACTGCAAGAATAAGGATCATTTATAAACATCTTATGGAAGTGAATGTTTTAACTCAGCAATTTAAAAACATCGTACTGAACTGTGGACATGAGGACACATCCTGGTAGAGTAAGATTGTGGAAAAATGGCTTGCGAATAGTGAATGTTTTAACGCAGCAATTTAAAAACACCGTACTGAACTGTTGACATGAGGACACATCCTGGTAGAGTAAGATTGTGGAGAAATAGCCTGCGAATCGTCTATCTGGTGTGATGTTAACAAACTTTTTGAGTGATGGTATTAAAGTTCTGCGCAGAATGTCGATTTGTCCAGCGGAGGTGTGCCTTCAAATATTGTTATCATATTCGTATTCAATGCATTAGACAAAAACCAGACGAACAATTATCGCTATGTGTGGATAGGAGCACTGTACACAGGGGAATCATCTATTTTCTTGATTGGTCTATTCATACTATTCATATTAAACCATATTAAACCATTGGGACCATTAATTTTGAGTGAAGAAGTTAGATATCGTTCAACATTAATTACCAGTTTAGTGACCCTCTTTATACTGCAATTGTTTTAGACATTATCTAAGCTTAATACGGCACTTTTCACGATGGTTGATATGATAAAATCCAAACTGATGATTTGGTTTTGATACTATCCAGGTCCACCTGGATTTTTTTTTATTCAAATTGTGAATTTGTCCTTAAATGGATATCAATACCAGTAGGCACGTGGTGTAAATATCGTTATGGTCATTGATAATGTAATGGGTTTGCAAGGTCATGGTCTTGTTCATAGTCATGTGTATAGTACATACGGCAATAGTAAATGCATTACACTGTAAGTAGTATCGGCCATTCAGTATTTCAGCCAAAACAAAGCCAGTCCAGTATGCAAGTTTCAGGGACACGCCGGGTGGCAAATCACCTACTGTGGTTTTTGTTTGTTTTCTGTATTCATTTTTTTGCTTTGTGGCACAAAGATCAACATGTAATTTACTAGCATGCCAAACATGCATAAACATTGTTGCGCTCGTCGCTAAAGTTGAATGCAATTCTTTACAGTTTATTGAACTGTATGTAGGAGTGACAAGAAGATCTAAGCCGTCTAATGCTTATATAGATATATCAGTTAGAGACTATATTTTACTTGTCACAAATGTTTTAAAACAAAAGGTTCGTATTAATCACATAAACTTCATTAAAATTGTAATACATCGTGTAGCTGCGGTAATAAATGAACAATGTAATGAACAATGTAATTTTATAACGAGTTCTATTTAATTTCATTGAAAAGCTGATGCATTTGTATGGGTATCGTGTTGATAATATCATGTAGTCGTAGTAATATATTTTTTTATCTAATTCGCTCCCCATGTCCACTAGGGTGATTAGTGCAATGGTTGTTGAATCAATGAGTCAAATTGTGGGTGGAACTATTGCACAATAACTTTTCCCCTTGTTTTTGCACTATATTAGCGAACTTAAACAATACTACTAACTAGTCATTTGTTTGTAATCAGCCAACGGTTGACAGAAACCAACATGCGTTTTAGTCTTGTTTGAAGGTCAACCAAAAAGGCATAATATAAATAGTACACATATTTTGTTTTTACCTATTTCTTCATTTTTTGAGAATAGTGATTCTGGAATATTGGCAATTGTAGCAGATTTCAGAATATGGTTTCAGAGAAAAGTTCTCATTGTAAAAACGAAAAACTTAAGCAGTCATAATTTTACAAGGACATGAGGTTGAACACTCAAATGTTTTTACTGACTACTTCATCGTTCGAAGGACGTGCGCCTTACAAACAAAAGGTATTGACCGAAATATGTACAAACACTTACGTTTCAATAACACCAAGACTGCCGAGTCATAATTTGGCTTAAGTTTGCTCCCGAAGAATTTGTCTACCAGAATGTACTGTTACGACCACGAAACAGAAAAAGCGAAAGCGAAAGCTACAATAATCTTAAAACAATACAGATCAACATTTATTTACTAACAGTAACATTATTCAAAAGTAATTTGAAAGAAGTAACACAAGTATCCTTACCGTTGAGAGTATATATAATTATTATCTCGAAATATGTCACCTGTATCGTCTTTTTGTCATGATAATCTAAATCATCATGCTCTTGTGAGATAAGTTGTCAACAATTTGTTTAATATTGGACAGCGAGAATGAATATTTAATGTTGATGAAATATAGCTACCATTTACAAACTGTTCATTTTATTTTTTATAAATTATAAACAACGAAACCCATTGTAAATTAGAGATGAAACGAAAATAAGCCAATTCATAATCAATTTCAATAGTCCTTTTTAGAATATTACCCTTTAGTAATGTCAACAATGTTCGAAGATAATTCAGATATCATGTGCCTTTTTGGCACATAAATGAGAAAATGAGAAAGTTAACCTAGATTACTGGTGGATACAGACTCTGGTTTAAATATAGCATTTTTCGTTGTCTATGTGGGTTGATCATATGGTTCTGGCGTCTTAACTTTATTAAGCAATACCATGTCATGGTGCCAATTCAAATATTTAGCAACGAGTGAAATGAATCAGCTGCTCGTATACTGTTTACACATACAGCTCCGTTTGCAATATGTTTGCGTTGTCCGCTTCGTCTGGACATGTGACATTAGTAGAAGAAGGCGGGATTATCTTGATGTAATAATACAATCTGGTTAAGATGTCATTGAAATCAAACAATTCGTCCAAGCTGTGAAATAATCTGTTTTTGTCATTGCTTTAAATGTATATCGAAAAAAGACAGAATATTTATAAAAAGTTTGCGAGTACAAGCTGGTCAAGCTAGTCAAGATGGAATAGTTAAATAGTTAAATACCCATGTACAGAGGTAGGGTCTATTTATCCGCTATGAATAATACAAAAATGAACAATCTAATAATAATCTAGTTTAGGCACGCGTTACCTGATTTATATAGTAAGTTGTAAATGTTCATTTTAACTGAACTATTGGATCAATGGTTTTTCGTCTTACGTCTTTATGACAGTTTGACCACCCGTCTGTCCGTTTGCAAAAGTTTGGTCTTTTAATTGTGTTAGTGGGACGCGCATTCTTAAGGCACATCTTGGCCTTTATGTTTTTGTATATCAAACTAGTTTAGGTAATTTTGATTTTAAAACCAGGTCAATTCCGGTAACGAACTTTATGAACACATGGCCAACAATTTTTGGCCAAATTGGAACATTTTTTTTAAAAGGACTTATTTATGTGTCATTAGGTAGAGGTATGGATACTCTGATTACTAAGATGAGCAATTGGAGATGAGCAAAGGTCCTCTTGTTTAATTATAAGTTTTAGTTAGACAATTATAATATATTTTCGTGTAGGGTGTTTTGCCCGTGCACTTGAACGGTTTTACTATTTTGTAGCGATATAGGAGGCAAGGAAAGCTACAAACGACAAAAATGTCGCATTTGCAGCGAACTTGACCTATGAAATTTCCCATCTTGGACGAAGACAGCAAATTGAATATGACGCCGTTTCGATTAATGAAGGGATCGGCCCTCGTCGTCGACTAGCAGATCACCCTACATGGCATAGCTGACGGTGAACTAACAGACCAGAACGAATAAGGCGGAAACCTTGCTGTTTTAAAAATCACGGCAGGCCAGGCAGTGTGGGTTCAAAATAAACTCCCATGTAGTTCCGCATTGAACCAACGATTATAGGTTCTCTCGGGATATCATCATCACAAGCATTTTATGAAGAAAGCTACAAGAACAATGACGAGGGTTTTTGAACGAGTTGCCTTTTTTCGTATTCTTTTGCGTATCACGTTGAGCTACAGAAAGTGCGGACTTATAACCTGCAATGCAGCTCCATACATGAACGACGACCAATTTAATCGTATTTTTAAATTACGCCTATACAAGAACGACGCAGTGACATAAGAAACTTTTTCAAATATCAAGCTTATTACTTTAGACAAAGAACACATGGCAGACTTGCCTTCCCTCCTGGCGGGCAGCATATCCACTTCATTCCTTGTTGTTTGTTTGATCCAGTGGAGGTGTGTCCTCCAATAGTTTTATCATATTCGTATTCAATACATTAGACAGTAACCAGCCAAACTATTATCGGTTTGTGTGGAAAGGAGCATTGTACACAGGGGAATCATCTATTTTCTTGATTGGTATATTCATATTATATTAAACCATATTAAACCATTGGGACCATTTATTTGATATGAAAGAATCTATAGCGTTCAACAGTAATTACAAATCTAAGCGACTCTCTTTAAACTGCAATTGTTGTAGACATTACTTCAGCTTATTGTGGTATTTTGCCTCATGTTTGATATGTTAAAATGCAAACCGGAGGTTTGATCTTGTTCAGGCCCTTCTGGTTTATGAAAATATAATTTGTGAAATTTTATTTATAACATCCCTTCCTTAAATTGATATTAAAACCAGTAGACACCGAGATGTGAACATCGGTATGGGCATTGGTTATGTAATGGGTTTGCAAGTAATACTTATGCCTATAAGAAATACATGACTATGTTGAAAGTAACAAGGTCTTAGACGTCTATATCGTTTACATATATGTTGTATGTATAGATCTTTCGGGCGCAGAGCGTACGTTTATTTACTCAGTATTTACTCTTATTATACATTAACTTTGGTATTGACGACAGTACGTGACATACTAGACAACGACCAGAGGGACTGAACATTTGTTTATGTTCAAAATAGTTTATTCTGTACCTTTAGTTACTTTTTCCTCTTCTGCATCGTATATAAGTAACATATAGAAGTCATGACGGGTGTCAAGCAGGTCAGATGGGTTCTTCGTCGCGTTGTTCAGTAACGCATCGGTCCGAAAAAGGACCTGCAGCCGCTCCACAATCTGGACAAATATATACTTAGTAAAGGCTTACAAATGTTTCGTTAGTGGTAGGTAAAATCATATGATCCTCCGCCTTGATAAAGAGAATATATTTCACTTGCCACAAGTATTTTAAAAAATGTTTCGTTTTTATCACAAATTCTTCATTAAAATGTTACATCCTGTATCTGCCGTAATACATTTACAATGTACTTTTATAGGGATTGCTATTTTATTTATAGAACAGCAGATGCATCTGTATTATTATGGTGTAGACGATATCATAGAGTCGAAACAATTATGTTTCTATCGAATTAGTTCCAAATGTCCTCTGGAGCGATACGAGCAATGGTTATGTTTAATAATAATTAAAGTAAACAGGAAGTGAGTGGAACAATTGCAAAATAACGTACACATACAGGTTAATAGTATTCAAACTGTGTTGTTTACCCTTTTCTGCCTATTTAAGTGTTATAATATATGTCATGTGTTTCCGGTCCGGTACCTGTGTCACCAGGTTACGAGGTTTGTCGAGTTACTGGCTACGTAGCATGCCCTAGGGTCGAGATTTCAGTCTGGACCGGAAACACATGATTGATATGTTTTCTAGTATACGTTTAATTACTTTTTTTGTAAAAAAAACATAGACAAACGCCTTTTTTGTATTTTTCATCAAACAGTGAGCTAGAATAGTGATTCTGGAATATTTTCAATTAGCATTTTTCATATTTATTCAGAGAAACTGAAACGCTTAATCAGGCACTGTTTTACAATGACGTGAGTTTGAATGCTCGAATGTACCTACTGATTAATCGTTCGAAGGACGTTAGCCCAACAGACCCCAGATCAAAGAAGTGTGCTCTTATATTCAAAATGAAAACATCTTAAACTTTATACGAAAATCCTAAGCAACGTTCTCTTAAATTCAATAAATATCTTGTCTATTTTAAAGCGTATATACATAGACGAACTAGAACATTCAAAATCTTGACAAATACATGCTGAAATATCATAGACGAAAACACGTTTGATTTTAATGAATCTAGGTCACCATGCAGATGGAATTAGATTTTTAAACAAATGCCAGGGATTGAATACCAAATACATGAGTACTGAATTTAAAATACCTAAAAATGTAACAGTTTATATAATTGAATATGAATATACGAATTATTGTATTGGTCGCATTTTTGATGGACATCCGTTTATTCAATAATTCATGTGTTACCATATATCTATCCTTTTGGTGCCTATTATTTTGCCGTAAAGTATACATTGATGGGGTTTCTTTGATCCTTTGCCTGCATCTGCATTATTATTTTTATTATTATTATTGTTTGTAACAACTGCATTGCGTATTGTCATGTTACAACAACTGTGCAATGTGCATTTATATTTTGTGCACGTCACTTATGGTTACTTTCGTGACACCCGAACAAGTATCCTTACCCGAACAAGTATCCTTACCGATGATAGTACATGCATATATAATTGTGTATTATGATGATCGTCTGCATCGTCGTCTTGTCATCATAATCTTAATCATCTTAATCGTATATGATAAGATGCCAACCATTTGTTTAATATTGGATAGCGATACTAATTACTTAATAGTACTGAAATAAGGCTACCATTTTAAAGCTCTGTTTAAATTAGTGTTATACAATATAAAGAACGGGACTTGTTGTAAATTATGGATGAAACGTAAAACTGGAAGCAATATGTCAACACAGCATGTCTGTGTAAACTGATTCACCATCCCTTTCAATAGACCTTTTTAGAATATTTTCTTTTTAGCAATGTCAACAATGTCTGTAGAGATTTCTGCTTGTCTGTGCCAAACACTTTAAATTGTTAACATAAATTGAGAATGTTTGCTTAGCTTATTGGCGAATACAGTGTATGGTTTATATATAGCTGTTTGTTTTCGTTGTGGTGCGGTCATATGGTCCTGGCAACTCCTCGGTATTGATATTCACGAATCGCAATAGTTAAACTAGAGCGATTTATGAATGCCCAAATACAGGATGATTTTACAGTATTACACTGCCGTGCCAATGTGCCAATTCCAATATTTAGTTACGAGTTCTAATTAGTTACTGTTCACATAACGTTTTCCATTCCTTCTGGACATGTGACCTTCAAGTGCTAGTTTAGAAGACAAAGGTGGAAAATGTCCATATAGAATAACACAATCTGGATGGGATGTCCTTTCAAGCACACAGTTTATCCAAAAATCAACAAAATATATGGCTTAAAGTGGTTATTGCAAAAAACAAAACATACAAAAATAATACCGAGCCGGTGCAATGGGAACATGGGCAACATAGAATCATACCTTTCATACGATGTATGTAGTGTTGTGCTTCCAAAAGATCTCACATTCATGACGTAATAAAAATAACGTTTTTGCCATGGTTCATGAAATGGAGAACTGTTTTTTTCTTTTTTTTTGCGGATTGGCCGCATTCTTCGTCAGCGTTCATCTGATAAATACGTGTAATGTTTAAGATTAGAATCTATACATAATACATTGGTGTTTATTTTTTTTAATTTATTTTCAACCATAGAATAGTATATAGTTCAGCCTAAAACATACGTAACACACCAATACCTATTCTACCTACCCTTTTGTACTTTTCAATTTTAATTTTATGCAAAACGTTTTGAAACAAAATTAACAGGCTAGAGATTTTAGCCCTAATTTACTTTAAATATAACAAATTAAGGTTAATGTTAGTCCATTTACAACCACAAACATAGCCTATTGCTACCTATTGTGCACGCAATCAAAGTGACCAATTTTAAAGGCCCATATGTACAGTATGAGGTACAGAACGAGAGCAATATCGAATAAATAACGTGTCTAAAAACTACTGACTGCTAAATATTTATCTTTAGTAAAGTATAATATCACAAGTGAAAGAACACGGCATCACATAACATTTAATGTGCCCTCTTTTTACACCAAGTCAGCGGAACATGGCCCCGTATGTCTTCTTGCATAAGGTTGATGTTAAATGGATCCCGGAAACGATGAAAAATGACTGTGCTCATCTATAAAGTGCAAATCATCACAAATGATAAAGTAACCCCCCCCCCCCCCATCTACCACCACGAAATCTATTTCGCCTATTACACCTGGCGCCTCGTTGCCAGTTAGACTTGGACTGGAGCTTCGACTCCGCTTCTTTCCCCTATTGACCTCCTCACTAACTGTAACTTCAGGGGAGTTACTTTAACCTTTTTGTTGTGCCCTGGTTGTTCGTATTTACTTATAACACGTACTGCTGGTATAAGTCACTCCTACATGAGATGCTCTTACTCCTATGTATATTGCTTGGGCTGTTGACGGAGCGCCGCTTAGTGAGTCTCCACTGGCGGGCAATTCATCCACTTGAACAACTGGTAAATGTTCTTCTTTCCTTAATAAACCGTACCTTTATTAGTGTACAACTCCGACTTATGTTTACATATTTTGTTTCCAGCATATACTATAGTCGGAATATTGGAGAGTGCCGGCTAAGGACCACAGAGGTCCCACATCACCGTTCGCGCCGTCCCAACTGTCCTTATAGGCCAATAGCACATCCGTCTGGAACCTTATTAACAGCTCCTCCACAACTGCAACACATTGCAGACGACACTGCCAGATCCTGCTATACCACCGCACTTATGTTAATGTTCGAGTAATCGCTACTATTATTATACTGAAATGTGGAATAACATATTTACCATGTAACAAAGAACAGAATAAACAAAGTCTACGGTTATATGAATACTATTTTAGAAATCACAGCAGTTACTTTTTACGGTCTTAATTCTTAATTCTTGTATTACGGAAAACGTACAGGTTTTAATTTTTGCGACATCTGTTTTATTTCTTTACAGAGATGACGCATTTGCATGTTCATGGTGTTGATAAAGTAGTTGAAAACACTAGTTTTATCCAATTAGTTCCACGTTAAAGTAATGAATATGTTCAATTATTCAGTGAATCAGAAGGGAATGTCGAGACTTATGTATTATTGTAATTGTATAAAACTTGCGATGTCAATTAAGACTAATGATTAGTGACTTTCTGTTACCCTGACAATATTCTACAAAACCAACTATATGTGCGTTTGTAGAAGGTCAACCAAAATAAATATTCATTTCATATGGGCGAATGGTACATAATTTGGGTATTTTTTAATTCTGCTGACTCGGATATACTTAACTATTCTAGGTTCTTGGTAATACTTTAAAAGAGAACCAGAAGTATTCAGAAATTTATATTATTTGCTTAATTACTGAATATATACCTAAATAAACTTTTGCACAAGCACACCCAATCCATATGCATGCTTATAACGTGAATTTATGTGTTGTTTTTGTTTTTTGTTGTTGGTTTTTTTGTGTGTATTTTTTTTTTTTTTTGGGGGGGGGGGATTATCCCGTATTTTTACTTAGGTACTTTTTAAATGCAAATTTATTAGTCGTTTTCGGAATCTATATTGATACCAAATTAGTAAAATTGCATATCTTAGGAAGTGAAGTACCATATTCCTGTTAACGTATGAGCTTTTTATGCTGTACAGATCCTATAAAAGTTTTGCATCCTCGGACTGTTCATTTTTACAAAAGTTAATGTTAAGTAGTATACAAGTATATTAACTTTAGTATACCGACAAATAATAGCATATAGTTTATGCTGTCGTCACAAATCACTTAATGCCGCCGGCCGACGTTGTAAATGCCAGTTTTCACTAAATATCGGCCGGTGGCAGGACTGCGGCAGTTACGATCGGCCGGCGGCAGTCGGCATTTTAGACGTTGCCAGCAAGCAGCTGAGATTTTAAGAAAAAGTTAAATTTCTGGCGACGTCGTGGCGATTTTTTCTATTTTTGTAAATCGGCAGGTGGCAGGGCGGGCGCATTTTTTTGTTCGCGCGGTGGCAGCAAGTGACAGGCGGGGCGCAGGGCGATTTTTCCTCCGCGATCGAGACCTCAAGAGTCTACAAAAATCGGCCGGTGACTGCTAGAAACTAACTGCCACTCTCCAGCACCCGGCCTGCCACCGCTCTGCCACCGACATACCAACGCCCGATTTCAATATATCGGCCGGTGGCAGCGCGGAGGCTGGGAGGCGGCAGTCAATGTCGGTAGGTGGCAGGACTGCGATCTGCCGATTTCAGACTACCAGACATTAGTTTATAATGAATTGACTATTACCATAGTTCCCATGGCGTTCTTAATTGCACCAGATCGACTAAGAGACTTAAGAATAGCGGAGTTAAGATGGCGGCTTCGAAGAAATGAACGAAGACAGCAGTTTTTTTTTCTCTTCGGGGCTGGCGCCTTGCCCTTTCCCTTATTAACACTGACCTTCGACCGCATATTGTGATGTTACAACTTTTACAACTATGAGAAATCAAGACCACAAGGTATGATTTATATATCAACCGAATATCGGCCTGCCACCGTCAGATTATCGGGCGGGCGCAGAGCGGTGGCAGCTAGATCGCTCAATCGCCGGCCGGCGGCAGTTGTAAATGGGCTGTCCCCCGCCAGGTCGCAGGGCGGTGGCAGTTTAATTCTAGCTGCCGCCGCCCTGCCACCTAACTGCCACTTGCCGGATATTTTGGGGTGTCACGTTTCCCGCGAGCTTTTGAAACCAACTGCCGCCGACAGGCGGCATTTTGTTGGCAGTTATATGTGACTGCTCTCAGCGATGTGTAAAATATCGACCGGCGGCAGCCAACATCACGACTCTGCCGATGTCTAAAATCGGCCGGCGGAATTTAGCAATTGTGACGCTAGCATTCCACAGATAATTTTATCAAATCACTTTAAAACCTTAGACAAATAACCTTAATCAATCAAGTTACAGATTATTAAGATCATTTAAGATTTTGCGTTCTTTCGCTAATGATGTATTGTAACTTGCCCAAAACGTCGCAAACATTGATTGTTCTCCAGCGGAGATACTTAAAAAACAATTCTCTATTTGTAATAGCCTTCATGTCATGTTAGTTTATGCACCACACGGACCTGTTTAAAATACATTTTCCTTTTTCCAAGACTCTCTATCCAAGGATTGGGTTAATGAGTTGATTTGAATATTCAAGGATACACTGTAATTGATAATTCGTTCAGTCAGTTAAATACGCGTTTGACAATATTCGCATTGTGTCATGCCTTAAGGTAGCTACTGTCAGTCAACAGGGCTTTCTATCTGACTAAGAGCTTTTACGAGAATTGCAATCGGACGTGATATCATCTTGTTTTATGCAAACACAACAATCGCAGTAGAATGTGAGATACGCTTGTACACGCACTCACTTCTTCATGTGTATGTTTTTTTTTTAAATTTAGTTCATCATTGTTTAACAATATATGTGTCATCTGCACGGTGACCATATGTTTTACCATTTATATTTTTAATCTTCGGACCCCTAATTGTTAATAATAGTCGTCTTTAATGTTCTAGAATTTCATATTTATTCTATGTTAAGTAAAAACGGAATTTAAAAGTTCGTGAGCATTTTTGTGATAATTATGTTTTGGAACTTTCCCAGCAGGGCAAAATTCTCTGAACTTTTGTCTTTGAGAAAAGTTAAAGTTTCGTAAAAAAATAACAAGTCTTGACCAGTGCTTGGACTTTTCTGAAGTCTGATATTTGATTAAACTGTTTTTTGGATTTAATTAGTGCTCATATAGAGTGTTTACTTTTTGATGTGGATTAAATTATGTGGACATTAGATAACCAGCTGAAAAAGGACAACATTTGTTCATTGGTCGACTGAATCCATCTTTTCCTTCTGGAATTAAAACAGCTTATTTAACGCGTGCTTAACAATTCTCAGTAGAACCAGTAATGAGATAGGACATTCGCTTTTAAATGCATGCTGAAAAGAAGTCAATCGGGAAGTTTTCTTTTTGCAAGAATCAAGAGGTCCAATATTAAACGTTATTAAACACTTTTTCAGTTGTAAAATGACATCTTTTTTATCACAATGTATTCAGTAATAATACGTTATAACACTCGCGGGTGTTTAAAACAAACAGACTTCTGGTTAACATGATCACACGCTCATTAAAGGGATATAAAGCAAAACTACAACTGATTGATATAATTCTCATAAAACATTGAAGTATTGGGTTATTCTTCTAGGACTATTGTAACTGAAGTTGAATCTGTGTACACAGGTATGCTGAATTTACACTTTGTTTTCGTTTCTTGGTAATTGATTCCAGAACAGTGTATAAACATATTGGCCTCATGTTTAGTATTCATTAGAATTGTCATGTGGAAAGAAATTCATCGATTTCAGTAAACATGAATGATTTTAAGTGATTGTTAGACTTGAATGGCGCATTTTATTCAATAGAAACTGTTTGTCTGTCAATAAATGGCCATACTGTTTACTGTCAAGCGAAACGGGTTGATTTTGCATCCTTTCGCTAATGATGTATTGTAACTTGCTCAAAACGTCGTTCCACAAACATTGATTGTTCTCTCGCGTAGATACTTAAAAAAGCAATTCTCAGTTTGTAATAGTCTTCCAATTTATTTGTAGCATACGTAACTGGTCCGTTCTATTGCCCTCATGTTAAGAACAAGGGTAAAAGCGTGATATATGACAATGTATGTTGCATGTTACAAAACATATTTGATAGTTTATTAAAGTATCATCAATACAACATATATACATCACCTATTAAATATACATTAAAATATGCATTGCCACTCAGTATATGAGTTATAAGAGACTATAGCACACAAAAACATAAAACTACATATTACTTATTTAACATCTAAAATCGATATATACAAAAGTAAGAAACTAGAAACCAATGCTAATCTTGTTTTAAAACTTAGTTAAATCAAACAAAATAAAATACTGAAAACATGCGCCCAAACGTGCACACTTACGAAATGGGTGTAAAAAATCGAATATCACCCCGGTCAGACCGTAGATGTACTGATTAGCACTCATTTCTAGCTTAACGTAAAATAACACAGTAATTTAAGTTTAAAAAACAACAACAACATTACTTACACAAATAAAACATCCTATAATTAAGAATATCGTTGCAGGTTTTGGCACTAAGTCTTGACAACATGTTATTTGCTAAAATAAAAGACAACTTATCTATATCGGACATACTTTGAAATAATGGATTAAATGTGTTCGCCTTTTCTAACAATGGCATTCGTATATTATTATACAACTTACAATAGAATAACACATGAATTTCTGATTCAACAGAATTGCAAAAGGGCAAAGACGATCATTTAGGGCAAGATTTTCATATCGGCCCGTTTACACTCGAATAGGGGCTACCCCGCATCTAAATTTACTTAACGCTGCCCTATGTTTTGGCGGCATAATCAATTTACAATAATTTTCAACGGAATAGTTAATTTTATACTTGCAATAGTTTCTTAACTTATTTCCACCCCTTCCACGTATACCTTTTGGTCTATTAATAGAATCGTGCCACTCATTGATATACGCTGACATCATTTTATCATATATTTGGCTAACAACGATGGATTTTGTTGCATGGTCATTCATATTAGTATATATATCCAAGTCAAGGCTTACCATTTTCTCATTTACATAATAAAACCAAGATTTGTATGTATTACATGCCTTGCCGTTTGCCCAAAGAGCTATTCGTTTATTGATACGAGACACAGGTGTATTACACAACCTAAACCAATGTCCGACCATAGATTTCCATTGACGGATAATCGGTGGTACCCAGGCAATTTCGCCTGAAACAGCATCATTAGGTGTATATTTTCCAACGCCGAGAAAGAAACGCATGGCTCTATTATGCACGGCGTTGATGCATGAAAACGATTTTACACCCCAGATAAATGCACCGTAACTTATAATCGGCCAAACAATAGAATCATTTAATTTAGTGTATGCGTCATACGGCATACCACCAACGATTTTACATTTAGCAATAAGAAGCCCGAGCACACGGCTACCACTCTGAGCAACGGCTTTAGCAGTCACATTATAATCAAGAAATTCATTGATAACAATGCCAAGGTAAGTATACTTATCAACTGCATATAAACTGTAATTGCCACACTTAAAGTTGAAATTTGTGCGTTGTACAGGTTGAGGACGAAAGTGAACTATATTACTCTTTGTTGTATTAATAGTCATGTCATTAATATTACACCAGTCAGCTAAACATGTCGGTCGGTGCTGAGTTAGTTGTCTTGCATTGATTCCGATCAGGGTGGCACTGCCTTACTCTTAAGTGTCTGAAGTTAATTGCATCACAATTTATCGAGCGATGTTGAAATAATCTCGTTTGTTGTACTTCGGTCCATCTGAGTTTACTTATATTGACTTTATATATAAATTGTAAAACTTTATTTGGTAGAGAACTATGTTTATATCATACATAAATGTAATTTAACATGAGGATACCATTAAAATTTAACTCTTTATTCATGATTGGTCACACAGGGTATCTTATAGTTTCAAACGAATGAAGGCAAACAATTATTCGAGCCCATTTGGAGCAATTTTGCTTTGTGTGTGCTTTATATCATATATGACCGAAAAAGACCGTTGATTAGTCTGAAGACCTTACACAACGCCAAGTAGGATTATTTTGGTATTCTTTGTTCCAACGTTAACATTGGCATATTGTGTCTAACATTATAAAGCAGAAGTACGAACTTTCAAAATAACACCAGTTCACATTGGAAACAATAATCATAAACGTGGCGATAATTAAGAGAGACACGAACATTGGAACACTTTGGTCCTTCTTTCGACCCGTCTTCATTTCATATTGTCATAATCTTTGACCAGAATATTTATTTTTCTAATAATTTCTTTATTTTACTTGGGCCAGTTAAGTTAGACAGGGACTAGAGCTTCCTTCGTCTACGCAACTTTACCGGAGTGTTTTCCGGCACTATCGGCGCCTTCATAATCGCTACTTTAGTGTTAATCATGCCATTGCCGTCCGAATTCAGATGTAACGGATTCAGCTCCTGTTGCTGGAATTACTAACTCCAAGAAGAAACGCTCTTGATCCGATGCTTGCTGCCGCGGTTGTGTGGCTAAGCGCGGCTTGGTGTCCGTCTTCTCTGGCAGACAGTACACCTTCTTGAACAATTGGCAACACTTGTCCATAAACACCAACCCGAAACTGTTGCGAAGGAATCTTGGCCAGGATACAGACAATGGATTATATTAGGGCATATGAGGTCGTAATGAGGCATCGGGCGGACGTTTTTGATGACGATATGAACGAATTATTTGGTTTGAAATGTAAGGCGTGTATTCATTATATTTGTTTTACATGAGAAGTTAAATGAATTTGGATACCTTTATAATTTAACGTTAATATTTAGGTAGGAATGTACCATATTTACGTATAATTATTTTGTATTTAAATCATAATATGGAGTTGTCCTTTGATATATAAAAGCGTAAACAACGAGATTGCTCAAGCACTACTGGAAGGCTAGAGTGATATACTTGTTAGCAACTACACTATCAATTTATGTGACGGGAGTAAAATAGTGTAAATATTCGATCGAAATATGAAATATACTCAAGATCTTTACCTGGTAAGACCTTGAAAGTGTCGCTACAAAACGAATATATACTAATATTCTTATCGAAAAATATTTTGGTTGCATCGAAGCATAATAATTGAGATACAAGATACATGATACAAGAACTTTTAATTTTTAAAGTCTTGTTCATGAAAGCAAAACACCTTAGCTCAAATGAGCTATTTTTTCGACAAAAATAACAAACAAACATAACATTACAATACATAAAGATGAATTGGTGACCTGGTAATAAAAGCATATAGTTCAAGAAAGGTAACACATGGAAAACAAGTGTTTACAACAGCCATTTATATTCATGCAGACATTTACAAAAACTAAGATGGATAAGAGCGCTGAAAATAATAATAACATTGACTAGTTTTCCCGGGTGCACGACAATTCCACGGGCGCACCGATCCACTCGTTAATAAACTTTATAATGGTTTAATATTTCAAGAATATAAATTAAGGATGATAATAATATGCTTCTGAAAGAGCTAAGATGTACGTAGCATTATTTACATGGGAATTACAACATGGTTGAGTCAAGTGTAGTTAATAAAATAATACAACATCTTGTTAAGTGTCTGTTAACCATCCCACTGAAAACAAAACTCCTTTTCCGTTAAGGCAAAGTACAAGTTATTCATTGAGACACCTTATACATCTCAAATATCTTTTCTTATTTAAGTTATTAAAGATCATTTGCACTTTGAGAATTGACAAGAGGGACCAGGGTCGGATCATACTAAATTCTATGTAGTTTTGAGAGCTCTTTTTTCCTTTGGAAGGCTGCTTTACACCTGAGTGGCCTCAAAGCGGAAACAATTCTTACCATATTTAGTTTTTCTTACTGATGGGACATATACACAGTTTTCATATCTGAGATTAAAATAACATGTCTTAAAAGTTACAATGATTTGAATAATTGGTGAGATACCGTACAGACATGTGCAGGTCGATATGTCCAAATGCAAATGGCGTGTGCTTAGAGAGAACGACTGTTTCAAAATGACTATTATATAACGATTTGTTGAAAACCGCATTTTCTGCTAGTAAACATTTCAAGGAATAAAATAACCATTCATTATTATTTAACATTATTTTATACTAAATATAATGTTGATTTGTTCGGCTGAGGTGATGTATTCCGATATTTGTATCACATTCGTTTAAAATACATTAGCCGGATATCAGAAAAGCAATTACCGCTAAGTTCGGAAAGAAGAACTGGACACGAGGGAATAATTATATGTCCTTTTTTGAATTTCCATACATCATTTTTACCGTTGGGACCGAAGAAATAAGATATAATTCAACAAAAACTACCAGACAAGTTGCTCTCTTTTATGGTCCTTGTTTTGGCACTTTGTCCGATATTTAAATGCAAACATATATGCAATTCCTGTCTTGATCCTGTCCAGGCCCGTCTGATGTTTTATAAATGAATTTGTGAATATAATCATATCCTTAAATGGATATTAATACCAGTAGGCACTAGATGGTAATATCGCTATGAATATTGCTAATGTAATGTGTTTTCAAAAATGAGTGATGTACTACATGTTGTTGTATCGTAAAGAGAGCGCATGTTCTGATAGTTGTTTCTACAGTGCGCAATTCTTTTAGCAAATTAAAATATTTTCGGTACGGTTGAAAACAATTTTCTTAAAGAAGCATTCAAGTTTTTTACTACTTGCATTACAATTATGTTTTCTGTTTTATTTTAATGTTAAATTGATAAACGCAAGTTTTAACGCTGTTTATTTTTATGTTTAAACTGTGGGTATGGTAGGTTTAGCTGAGTTAAGAGATATGGTAAAGCCACAAATGAAAATTAATGTCTTGATAAAGGGGCTTCACACGTTTATTTAAAGTATTCCGAATTTGCATATGCAAATATACTGCCACGTGTTTTTTTTTAATTTGCAATAGACAGGGTTAGATGCAGTTTTATTGGCCGAGCGGAAATTCCTGACAAATTAAAACCTCGAATTCACATGACAGCCCTTAAATGACCTGAGAAACTAAGGGAACGTCCGCACGCTGTTCCGTTATTATAAAAGATGGCTACCGAAGTAGACGGCAGTTTCACATTCGATTGTAAAGTATGTTCTTTGTGCAAAGGAGATTGAAAAAAAAACCGGTTCTAGGTATCGCTTATGGGGTTCGGACTTTAAAAAGGAATACATTTATTACTCTGACTTGAATTGCATATGTAACATAGAAAGGGCATTTTTTATCATTTGACGACTCCAAAGCCCATAAAAATAAGGATGGCGTATCTACATTCTTTTGATAATGTTCATTGCTTTTATGGCTCTAAACTCTGAACTCTAACGTCGGCAGTTAAGATACTAACCGTCTCTAGCACTTCGTAGCCAAAGAGATACCCCAGTTGCTCAACAAGTACGAACATTTTTTGTGTATGTTTGATCTTAAGCAAAGTATTATAGAATCTACCACAGTAACATCTGTGTAATGTACTTTGTTACATCATATTATTAATCACATCATATCATGAAAATAAAGTAATTCAGTCAGGTACTCTACCATGTGGGTTAAATGCCAGTTTTTTTATTTGAAAAAAAAACCCTCCTAAATGTCAATTTTTAAAACATAAGAATGCAGGAATGAGATCATTAATAAACTTTTATGTTGAAAATTCCCCTACAATGTTGACTGGTCCAGCGTTTTCACGGTAGACAATGTCAACCAGGCATGGCAAGTTAGTAACACTATTTTTACCCAAGTCGAAGACACTGTTGCTCCGGTAAAAGAAGTAAAGTTAAAGCAAAAGTCGAACCTTTGATAGATTTAGAAATAATTTAGCTTGTTATTTATCAAACAAACTAGATGAAAATAAAAATATTCTTAAAAACTATGGAAACACCCTAAAAAATAGGGTTTAGCAACAAAATAAAGAGCTGTCCAAACGATAAGTCAAGTATTGAAAACATTTTTTTTTTATGCAAAGCAGATAGCGTGTCATTTGAACACCTATTTACCTTATGTCACGTCTTGTCTCAAAGTTACCCACCCCTACTAAGTTTTTAACACAGAATCTCAGATGTTTAAGCATTTAAGCTGAAAGAAATCTAACATCAAAACGTGTTTCTCTCCGAACTATAAGTGAAGAGTTTTTTTAAGGAATTATGTTCTCTAAACCTTTCAAAAGTATTGGCTCATATATCATTTTCAAGCTTCTAAGAGACTCAGTTTCTTTTTAAAATTTCCAACTACTTACATAAGTCACATGTCCATTTTAAATCATGATGTTTCAGTTAAGCTTCATTTTGCCCAAAATTATCGCCCTGTTAGCATTTTATGTATTGTCTAAAAATTTAAACAGAAAGTTTTTTGTAAAATTCTTGTCAAGTGTCAAATAAGCTACTCTATAAACACAGTTCTATTTTACAACCAGGTACTCAACAGACTCTTTCGTATTCATTTAACTGATTGCATACGTTAACAGTCATTGAAGGGTCTTTATACAGGAATTACTATGCTGGACCTACAAAAAGCATTTGACACTATTAACCACAAAATACTGTGTAAGAAGTTGAGAGGGATTAGGATGGATTTGGTTGACTGGTTTTGCTTTTATCTGTCTTGCACGATATTAGTTATATATTTTTATGTTAATGCCTTCTTCTGAAGAGCAACTAATAACATACGGCGTGCCTCCGGGTAGTATACTTGGCCCTCTACTTTTTATGTTACGTCAATGACATGCCTAAAGAGACTGTTAAATATTGTTATACGCAGACGACAATGCAGTTATTTTCTCCCACGAGAACCTTGATTTCATTTCTAGTTGTTAAGAGCAATTCATAATCTGTAAATATATTTGAATATCTTGTATGAGGAAATAAAGATTTGATAGATTGATAAACTAGAAATGACATTGCAAATGAATGTGTTAATCCCTAATCATATACCAAGCGCAGACAGCGCTGACGGTTTTAGACACTTGTAGAAAGAAATATAGAAATAACACATTTATATGAAATACCATCTTATTTATGCAAAATCGCACCACATTCATTCTATTCAAATACCTTCTTTATTAGATTTGGCGACATAGTATAGAACACAGCCATTGAAAGACCTGAAGAGCTGTACATCACCGTCTAAGACGTCCTAATGGTCCCCCTTGGCCAACAGCACATCCGTCTGGAACCGTACTAGCAGCCTCTGGACATTTTGAACTAGAAGAGATATCTGCAAGAACCTGATGTAACACTGCCGCACTTAAGTTTTTATTCGAAAAATATGTTATTCTTAAACTGAAATTTATTTGTTTGCGACGACCGACACTCTTTCTTTAAGTTCTAGAAAATAAAATATTGCAAAAGAAACCGAGTGTACGTCCCAAGTGAATGCTAATTTGCATATCACAGCAGTTGCTTCATAAGAATTGTCTCGTAAATCTGTATTCTTGCATTGCGGTTATGTAACGAGTATTACTTTTCAAAATTGAATTTATTTTCGGTAAAGAGTTTGAGTGATCGTCGCGTTGATGTTACTTGTTGTTAAACAATGCTTTTATCAAATAATTTTCTTATATCCATCTGGGTATTTGAGCATTTTATGTCCAATTATTTCCTTAAACAAGAAGTTAATTTGGGGTAAGCAGTTGGACTTGTGTACAATTATAGTTATCCATTGTTTTGGCACCATATTTATGAAAATATATAACATTTTGATGTATTGGTAGAAGGTCAACTCAAATTCACGTTATTTTCATAGAGAATGGTACACAGATTGGGCGTTGTACTAGTTTCGCTAATTTTGATTTTCTGCAAACTTATTCAAAGTAGAATCAGTGGTTTTCAGCAAAAACAATAAAATAATTCAAAATGTAGTACACATATAAATGAAATGAATACATATCAATTTCAAGGCTGCTAAACAATCCACTTGTTACAAATACTAAACGACTGACGTGCTTTCTAGTCATAATTGCCATTTTTATAATCGTCATTATGTTTACTTTCATGATATGCCTAATTACAAACATGCTAACATACTCATTCTTGTGTTGCTTTCTCAACAGTAAGGGTGTGATCGCCGTGGAACGCCATGTAGGACAAATACCTTACAGTTAATAGAATATAATAGAATCGACAAAAAACTATCGGAGGATCGACTGCATAAGAATCGCAACCTCTTGATCTGCCAATGTTTTTTTTTCTCTACAATATTGGAAGGCTAGAACAAATATTTCAGAAAGATAAATTATTGTTACCATTAACAAACGTGAGTGTATATACTATTGTTACAAAACTTAAACCGAAACAAAAAGGTTGATTTTAAAACATAAAGAAAACCGGAAGAAAGTTGTCCTGTCCGAAGCAAAAAAATGTTGCGTTATGACTGTCACGGTGGAAAAAATGAATCATCGATAATTTTTTACAATTAAATGCGATTTGATGGGTACAAAGAACGGTTCCTCTTCCAGGGTGTAGAATTGGAATGTATAAAATGGCAAGCGATGTAACTTAAGTTAAATGATATTCAATAGCCACAGGCGAATGATGGCTTCCCTTTCTTATTTTCACTTTCGTCATATTTGATACAACTATGATTTTACAATAAATGGTCAACACACAGTTAACCAACCTGTTAATAAGGAGTTCCCAGAAAACGTTCGATGGTCACCTGGCGACGATCTTCTACGACTTGGAGAATCTATGCCTGACCAATATGGTAGCTTCATGGGAAATTGCACAACTGTTCAAGTGGATGTGCTGCCCGCCTCTGAAGTCGGTCCCTAAGCGTTGCTCTGTCAACGGCCCGGGAAGTACAAACAAGAATATCTTCCAGGATGAATTTGCCCTATCAGCAGAAGCTGCATCTTCGTTACTTAATGCAGAAGAAAAGGGCATAAACATACTGAAAGTAGATTTAATGAAGGCGACGTTAGCGCGAAAAAGGTGTCGGGGCCAGTCCTGGTATCATGGGCAAAACTCGCCAAGGAGTAATCATATGCAAAAAAGAAAACGTGATGGAAGTTTATGACATTTTGAGTGCTTATAATGGAATCATACGAACGATTAGTGAACTATTCTTTATTATGAGCAGGTTTATGAAAGCCACTCATTTTTCTTTGGATTAATAAAAAATGTACATTATATATTGTCTTGTGTCTATGAATGTCCTGCTTCTTTTTATGGTACTTATCCGAAGTGCAGTGCACAGAATCCATAATTTTGAGTGAAGTAGTTTTTAAGTTATTGCCCTTTGTTTTTCATACTTATTTTTGTCCAGAGCAAAACTGGAAAAGTATTTCAATTATTGAATTCAAACAAATAGATCTCATTCAGAAGAAGTGATGTGCACAGGAACCATAACTCTGGTTGCAGTAAATTGTTTTAATTGTAAATTGCCATTGTCATCCTTTGTCATCAGGCAAAATTGATACTGTTCTAAATCCGGTGGGGGCTATGGCAGTCAGTGACTGCTATTATTATTTTAGATGTAACAATTCTGTAAGGGGTGGGGCGATTTTGTAATTATTTTCAATTATTTCGACTGGCATCAGTTGTTCTCAGTTCAAACTGTCCTTATATAAATCTTACACCACAATGTTTATTTCGCCAACTACTCCGGACTCATCTAGGACTGGCGCTTCTTTCTAATCCGCGATTTTTCCAAACTACTTTTATCGTGGAAATCAAATCGAATTCATCAACTGCCGTGCATTTTATTGTTAATGACCCTGTTATAACCGACACTTCCACAAGACGCCTTAACCATATTGCACATTGCAATTAATATAAATTGGTTATTGTTTAAGAAAATTGCGGATGTGATTTCCTCCATCCTGTCCCCATCTTATGGTCATATTGCGTTCTTGGTATGATTACTGTCATACTTTGCCTGTACCTCTATTTTACTGGATTATGTTTTTCAAGGCAAATGTTCTCAATATGTTGTGTTTGCTTTCGATACATTTACAGCAATACGTGTAGCATCGTGTTGCTTTCTTTCCAGCGAGCGTGTGATAATCGTGGGCACACACATATATGTAACCGTTGATAGAATAGAGATGATAAAGAACTCGTTAGTTATTGCCGGCATCAATTCTTTGCCATGAGAATCTTAATCATGATGATCTTAATATGATCAGTTGGAAGTGATTTATATTGAGCGGGTGTACTAAATATTTCAGTGATGAAATATTGTTACCATTAACAAATTGAAAACTACATTGTATTGTTTCACAATATAACAACAGTCTCAATGAAGATATAAAAGGAAGAAAACAAAGAAACGTTATACCAGCACTTTTGAGTATAAAGATTCATTTTCTTTTTCATTTGACTTTGCTACAATATTTCGAATTCAGATTATTTGTGCCACAGATTTTGAACTGTTAGCAAGAATCCAAAATGTTTAATAAGCTGAATTTAGTTATAAAGAAGAAATCTAGCTTGAAGGTTATTTAGAGAACTTGCCATGGAGTATACGCTTGCGAATATACAAATTAAGGGGTTGTAATTTTTAATTTCCTATAGAAACCATGGCTTGGCAAGATATTCCATACACCGAAAGACAGATTCCCTTCTCAATTACATTTATGTAGTTCTTGAAAAAATTACTTATCCCCCAATTTGTTTCATTTTGATTTGCTAGAATGATCAAATGTATTTTATATCTATTCTTCCCATGTCACTGTAGCCGCAAATACGTGTTGAGCTTCATTTACACGCGCATGTTTACATTATAATAATGCACAGTAAAATTTTACCGATTTTAATCTTGAAATGTATCGTTAGTACCATACATATTCCCACCCTGTTAACCGACGCTGTATTTAAACATTTATAAAGAATGTTGTAAAAACAAACAAACAACGACAAACAAGGGTAATTGTTGTTGTTGTCGTTGTTGTTGTTAAGTTGTGTATTTATGATGTAATTAATAAAACAATGGATCTCGACAATCCTCTCTTCTCCCAGATACTAAGCACATAATGTTAATTTACATTTCAGAAAATGTGTGTTTGTGTCGTCCGTTCCGTTATCCGCATGTTTTGGCCATGTGGCCTGATGCCGTCTAATGAGAATAGACGATGGTCAATATATGCCACTTGGCTTCTCCTTGTAGTTGATTTAAGCCTGATCTAGCGATTCGAGACAGTGAAATATCAATTAAGTCTGTGCTTGATTTAGCTGTGTGTTGCATTTACCAATGTTATAAATGAATATTGTTATGGGCTGTATTGATTTTGTGCTTACAAAACATCTCTCTTACAGCAATTGTCTTTGTGCATTAATATTCAAAACGATATAATTGCATTCATGCTTCCTTTGAGAACTGTTCAGCTCGAATGAATAGAGTTGTTTTAATTCCAGACTGAATTCATTAGTCCGCTAACATATATTATTTCGACAGGTAATCATTATGTTCATAAGCGCAACACTATGAACTCCAAATGGCAATGTAAATATAACACTTGTTTAATATAGTCAACCATTTAAGCTTGTTTGTTCTTCTAGAATCTGAAGCATGTTATTATACACTCATCGTTTATTTTAGCGCGAGTGTGGCGAAAGCTGATAGCTTATAGAATCACTCTCGAGTCCGTACCCTGGGTAGAAACTAGTGTGTCCTGTTTTGAGAGGCCAACAAAAGTACCTCTTGTGGTAACGAACCATCGACCTCTTTACGACTAGACCATTTTCACCCCTGAAGCATGTATTGGGAACAATAAAATTATCTTAGAGTTTAAAGTGTCCACAAACTAAAATAAACAAAATCCCTAAAAACAGACGTTGAAATAAATGGAAATTAATGACAAATCAAAGGTATTTTGGTATCCTCGTTTTCTCTTTCTAGAATGCATATTTAAGTTGAGAACAATAATATCGATGTTTGTGTGTCACAGATGAACACTTAAAACAGCAACTGCAGAACAGACCTTAATGTAAATGGAAACGAGTGAAAGTAGTAATTACAAAATTGCCAGTGTTTTGTGTCAAAACAGCTATTGACAAGTACATAAACGCCCATTATTGTAGAAATCATGCTGTGGTTTCCTGTAAGAATAAAACAAGCGATACGCATGATCTACTGCAATTCGTGTAAAACTGCTGAGTAGATAAAAAGTCATATGCAGCCGATTGTATAAAACTCGGAGAAGTTGTACGAAGGTTACCTTTAGGCTAGTTTCCAAATTTTAATGATGTGATTGGTTAATATTAATATTTGGATCAACACCGACCAATCGATAAACAATTTGGCCAACTTTCACCAAACCAAACAATCAACCAGTTTTATACAAGCGGCTGCTGGCTTACAATTCGAGGTGTGAAAGCGAATTTTCCAACAATAAACGCCATGACGGTGTTTGAACTATTTGTTAACCTAAAATACAATCTTTCATTAATGCACAGATTACTAACAGTATCTCTTTCACCAAACAATTAAGAAATACTTAATGAAAAGTGGGTACATATTGTAAAGAAACCACGAAATTGCAATCTTTCACTGCTTTCTTCCTTTTCAGAATGTCGGAGTAACCAAATCGGTAGCATTTCGCATACAAATTATGTGGTTTGAATATCCTTACATGTGGGAATTTCAACCATATGCATTTGAGCCGCAAATTTATTTAGAATGACACACATGTAATATCGCCATTGTTCACATTTTATATCAATTTATGATCAAGACTAAATTGTTTGGTGAAATAGAACACACAAGTGTAATTTTCCATTTATTTTCAAGCATTGAATGACACATTTTTTAGCATAAAATAATGCATGACGTATCAATACGTATTATTGGTTTCTTATAATTATGCAAATTATACACATGTTAACAACAATAAAAAGCTTACAACACACTAGTGTTTAAATTTGCGTTGTATAATGATCATGAATTTATTTTTATTTTATTAATTTGTTGCAAAGCTGTAATAGAGCCTTCGTCAACCTAACCCCTCGTACTTCGTTATTTTGATTTCATGCGAAACTTCCTGGTAGACCATTTACAAGCTAGATATCACACACACAGAAAGACTAACCCTAAACCATAAATACTTGAAAACTAAAACAACCAAGTTCAGTTCTAGTTCACGACTAACCATTGACATAGACAGTTGATAACTATTATATTAGTGCATAAATATACAATCAACGTAACCGATACTGGAGGTCGACATGTACAGACAGAGGTACAAAAAGAGGTACAGGTAAAGAACAAAAAGGTTTCAAAAAAAGGTCTATAAAATACTGACATCAGATAGATAATTATTACGTAATATCATGTATATCACAAAGAACACACAATCACATCACTTTTCACTTCTCTTCAATGAGCCCTAGTTTCACACCAAGCCAGCGGAACTTGGCCCGTACGTCTTCCTGCATGAGGTTGAAACACATGGCTATAACCGCCAGTCCAAATAGGAGATAAACACAGCATATAATTAGTTTCTTCCGGCTATCTGCGTTCTCCGTTCGGCTGATGGAACCCGGAACATAATCACCAAATCCTATTGTGCTCAATGTTATAAAGCAGAAGTAAGAACCTTCGAGATAATCCCAGTTCTCCCACATAGAAAACATTAATGCTCCCCCGATAATATAAATGGCGATAATTAAGAGACTCACGAATATAGGAACACGAATTTGCTCTACCTTATGATCCGTGTTCATTTTAGGATTGTCATAATCTTCCACCACGATATTTATTTCGCCTATTACTCCCGGTGGCTCTTTGCTAGTCGGACTAGGACTGGAGCTCCTACTCCGCGTCTTTCCCCGACTATCTTTCCGCACTATCGGCGCCTTCAGGGGGGCTACTTTCAGAGTATTTGTGCTCTTGTCGTCCGCATTTAGCTGTAACGGATGAAGCTCCTGTTGCTGGGATAAGTCACTCCTGGAAGATACGCTCTTGCTCCTAATGGTACTGCCGGGGCTGTTGACCGAACGCCTCTTAGTGACAGTCTCCTCTGGCGGACAGCACATCCATTTCAACAGCTGGCACAAGTGCTTGTACAACAGCCGGAAACAATTGCCAAGAAAACTGCCCATGTTGGTTAGGCAGAGCAGCGTCAGTGGAATCCCAAAAAGTGCGTAGAATATCGTAACGAGGCGACCTTCGAACGTCTTCGGGGCGATATGACCGTAACCTGAGGTATACAAATGTAACTCGTTTATATTGGCCAAAGACATGTATTTGTTGATATTGCCAATAAATCGACACTGATCAATTTGCAAAATACGTTTTTATTATAACCGTGGAAACAATATTGTATCACTTTTGACAAAATGAAATAAAAATGACATGAATGTTGACATTTGGATATAAATGTGCCGGAGATCTTATATATATAGTGCATTGCATTGCCAGACGATTTTCGTGATTCGTTTTGTAACTACAATATCAATTGATGTGACGGAATTAAAAACGTGCTAATATTTGTATAGGGTAAGAATTATGTTGTATCGGAGCGAGCTATCCCAAAGTCACTCGAATAAATATCAATGTAACATCAATGTAACGTTAGTGTCACCCTGATCGGAGAACTGCAAGGCATCCATCTCCGCACCTACTGACATGTTTGGTATCGTGCACCATCTATTGACTATACAGCAAGTTTGTCTCATACACTTGACATGATGGAAATATAAAGGACAAGTAATGTCTGATAATTGCTGGCAAGTGGCGGTGTGAAGACTATTACAAATTGAAAATTGCTCGTAAAAATCTCACCGCAGAAGAACAATCAATGTTTGCGGAGAGACGCTTTGAGCAAACAACAATACATCATTATTGAAAGCACGTACAATGTGACCTGTCCACTTGAGAGACGACATAATGGCAATTGCTTGATAGACATATAGTTTCTGTCGAAGAGCATGCACAATATAATATTTGCAATCTGTTAATATTATAATATACCTTATGTACACATAAGTACTACTCTTTTTGGATTAACTTTTTTTTATAAATACCTCAATCAAAAGACAGGACAACTAGCAGAGAATCAATCAATAAAATTACAGTTCATAATTATTTACCATTATATTATGCTGTTGATTTGTTCGGCGGAGGTGCTGTATTGTGATATTGTTATCACACACCTTAAAACGCATTAGACGGATGTACATTAAAGTTTTCATCCGTTACAGTTCTTGTTTTGCTTCAGATACACTCTTTTAAGTGAACGAAGTGAGAAGTGGATACGTCCAAATATTAATGGCGTGTGATTGGAGCGAGATTGTCTCAACATGTCTATGTAGTTTGTTGCAAACTTTCTTTTATACTACTCAACATTCAGGGATTAACATTACACTCCATAGCAATATTTTATAATCTTACAAAGAACATTATTTTGTTTCGTGTAAGTGTGCCTTATGTTATTTTCATATTACACGTCAGAATCATTTATTATAATCGACGGAAACAAACGAACGATGATCGCTAAGTGTGGAGAGAAAGAATGGTCACAGCGAATGATTAGTTGTCTTGATTGGTATATTCATTCATCATATCAAACCGTTGGGACCATTAATGTGGAATGAAGAGGTTAGATAACGTTCAGCAGACCAGACAAGTGGGTCTCCTTATCCCGGAATGGTTGTCGACATTATTTGTGATTGTTTTGCCACTTTGTCAGATGTTTGATATGTTAATATACAAACGGCTACGCAACTGTGGTCTTGATCCTGTCCAGGCCCACCTGGAGTTTCATTATTTCATTTGTGAACATAATCATATCCTTAAATGGATATTAAAACCAGTAAGCACGTGATGTGATTATCGGCATGGACATTGCTAATGTAATAGAATTGTAAGTGTCATGGTCTTACTAATAGTTCAAATGATAATACAAAGTATTTACGCTCCATCTCGCGCTGTTCGTAATGCAATATATACTACAAGTTCAAGGTAAGTGTCCAAGCACCTACTACTTTATCTTGAAGCCCACTGATCAAAAGTCTAACTACTTACAGACAATTTCTGTTTTGGAATAACGATGACGGACCATTTGAGAGAAACAGAGGCTCTCCACCGCTGTCCAAGCAAGATAAACCTACGTGTAAAGTAACCTCAAGTTGTGTTGACGGCGATTAAATAAAGAAGGAACACGTCGAGCAGAGGGGCTCGACATCAAGCCGTCCTAGCCGGCGTTTATATTAACCGATGATTCAATACCTATAGTAGTCGGTACTGTGTATTATAGACCCGGCGAATGAGTGGGGCCAAAACATCAACTCAAAACATCCGGCATGTGTTTATATTCACCTACAGTTAAGGTATGTAACCAACCCACTGAACACCGACGTCTTATTCGTTTTAATTATTCAAATGCTTACCTATTGTAGTGATGACGGTGACGGAGTATAGGAGAGAACCGGCAAATGACCAGAGGGGCTCTACATCACCGTCCGAGCCGTCCCAACCGTCCTTCTTGGCCAGTAGCACATCGGTCTGGAACCGTACAAGCAGCATCTCCACAACTGGAACAAATATAAGAGGCGATAAGTGCTAGTTCCAGATAATACCATGAAAACTACACGGACAATATTTTCATCTAAACATTGATAAAGACCTATTTTTTATGGCAACGTAAACAAATAAAGTTTTTTAGATAAACATTTATATGCACCCTCCAAATACTAAGTTGCATCCCTTTTGTTATTGTTGCATCACTGTAAGGATTACTTTTCCAAATTCTATTTATTTTCGCTGAAGAGTCGCCGTGTTGATGATATTTGTGGCAAACAATACTTTTTATCATATTAGTTCCATATGTCCATTTGGGTGATTAGTGCAATAAGTATATTCAATTATTTAATACATCAGATGGGAATTAGTGATAGTGGGTTGGACTTGTGTACAAGCAGAATTGTCCTTTATTTTCATACAAACGTTACGAAAACAAATACCATTAATAACTATTCATATGTTATTACTCAGCAAACGATTTCCTAAAAAAGTACGTGTTTGTTGTCTCGGTAGAAGGTCAAACCAAATTCAAGTACTTTTCATTTAATGGTTCACAAACTGGGTATTGTTCCATCTCAGCTTATTCCGATGTAGCAATCTTGGTAGAGGTTTAACTGCACTATTTCAAAGGAGAATGCATTATTTTCACCCCTCCCCCCCACACCCATATTATTTTTTTTCAAAGTATCATACACCAATAAATGAAATGGTTTTCCACCAATTTCAACCCATTTTGATCGCAAAAGATTAAGCTCAGCAGATACCTTACAACTGTAAGTTTTTTCATTCTTGCACGACCTTGGCTAGTATTCATAAAACATCTCATGTCATTTCTTAACTTCAGTCTATTTCTCATTTATCTCATATTTAAATTTAAGTATGACTATTGTTTTGAAAAAAGTATGTTTATTCAATAAAATCAATGAAAATGAAGTATTTCAGATATTATTAAGTTATCAAATCAAATGAGCAGTGAGATACTGAACTTAGGAAAGTGACTTAAGATAGGAAATGACTTAAGATTTATGGATACCGACCCTGTTATCGTTCACAGTGGCGGGTCCAGGATTTAACGTTAGAGGGGGTGTTACGTCGGGGAAAACAAGAGTCCGCAGAAACGAAATTTATTTGGTTTTAAATGTTGGCAGAGATGTTTCGGGGGTACTTCCCCACGATACTTTAACAATTTCTAGTACAAAATAATTATTTTTTGGCGTATTTTATCCCTTTCCCGACGTGCCGAAAACGTAAACAGGGGTTTGGGATTACAGTGATACCTTGTCTGTGTAATCTTTTATTCAAATTATAACTGCGCATGCATTTTTGTTTCATGCAAGGCAAATGTACACGAAACATTATGTTTTTTCTTTCAAAAAATGCACAGTGACTAACATACTTAGTCTCGTGGTGATTTCTTACCAGCAAGGACGTGAAAGTCGTATTAGCGCGCTTATAGAACAAAGTACACGTTATCATTGAAAGAATAAACATGACTTAAACCGAGGGTCGACTGTATCATCTCCTTTTCATGAACATCGAAATCGAAATCAGCTTTATATGATCAGTTGCCAAAGATTTGCACGGCGAGAATAAATACGTAACTTAGTACCCAAAGCTGTAAAATGTAGAAGAATACCAATAAATGCAAACTATGTAGTTCAGCATTTCTTTGTTCAGGTTGCCAACGTAATTTATAGTGACCCCTTCTAGAAGAATTTACCAAAAGTTATTTTCCAAATTCAAAAGAAAATTCATTTTATATATGCCAAACATTTTGGGCAGTTAGTAAAGTTGAAAAAGTTTTCTTATTTGTATAAATATGGGCTCTGGATTATATATACGTCTAAACCTCATTGTTTTGTGATTAATACAGACTGTTTTCGAAATCCAGTTATCATTAAAGTGCACTAACCTAGCGAATGTGTATAGATCCTAGCATTACCTAGTCAATGCGTAGAAATCCTAACATTAAGTGTGAATAGTATACGTGAAGTTAGCGGCCTAGCGTTCTAGCGGCGTGAAGTAAGAGGCATAGCGGCGTGAAGTTAGCGGCCTAGCGGCCCGGCGGCCCGGCGGCCTAGCGGCGTGAAATTGGCGGCCTATGCCGATAAGCCTTGATCGATTTCCTAGAAACTTGTTGAAGATCGTTTCAGGATGTTAATTTATGAATAAAAAACATTAACATGTCATTGTTTTCAAGGAAAACGCATGAACAATTGCTTTGAAATAGAGAACAACTTTAGGCCGCCAGTCCGCAAACTTCACGCCGCTAGGTCTCCAGGCTGCTAGGCCGCTAACTAACGTTGCAAGCTGCTAACTTCACGCCGCTAAGCCGCTAGGCCGCTAACCTCACGTGCATCAATTATCTGCATAGAATGTGTTTATATAGTTCGTTCCTTGTGGACATGTACCCTTGCTGAACAAAATTCATTAGAGTATTGAAATAAAAGATAGCTGATAAGTATTGGGAAGTTACATATTAGACATATTTACTATGGTCTAACGTTCTTAAAATGACAGGATCAAATATAAATAACAGCACATGATTGCATCATCAAACCCGCGACTTTGAATTCTTGACAAACAACCCTTGAAGCAAACAAGGCTTGTCTAGGGATCATTTTGGCGAACAGGCTTATTAGTTAACCATGTTAAAATGCTCTGCAACAATGCAATTTTGTTTACCAAAGTTTGTTTGTCTAAGGGGTTTGATCATCTATACAAGTACTATAATACATTTACGTACTCTAATATTATATATTCATATATACTTATTGGTCACATTTGTAACTGGTTGGCAACGGTGGCTTAAAGTATTTGCCAAATGACTTAATAATATAACTTAAAAGTAGAGAGGAACCTGACTACTAAAACTAATTACCACGTGTGTAGTTTGGTTCGAAGAATATGTCACGGCTGTCAGTGAAGTTCCACAGCTCCTGGGCGTACAGGGCCCGCCGCTTGGTCATCAGGTGACGCTTTTGGATCTCGTGGGGCGCCTCTAGTGTCTGGAAAATGAAGCCACCCAGAATGGAATAAGCCACCACCAACGAACACAATCCAATGTTCGAGAAGAAGAATGTCATAAACTTTTTACAGCATTTCTTACACCGTTGTTCGCAGGTCCGCCTGCGTATGGAATTGTCTTTCTGGCTGCAATCCTGTCGGAATGTTTGTATATCGCTTATATGGTCCTCCGTCGGTGTGGTGACAAGGTTATCCGCCATTGACGACGACGGGTCTGTGGCGTACATGGCCAACCGCGCGCCGTTCCTACTGTTAGGCCCTTTCTCAATGACGAATTGTGCTGGCCGCTTACAACAACAGCAGCACCAGCTACGCGTTGCTTTTCCTTCCTCTCGTTTGCTTTCCTTAAACACACTTTCTTCATTTCCACCTTCTGACATAATTAAAAATTAAAAAGAAATTAATACTGTTAGCAAAGTACTCTTTTTATTTGTCGTTTACATTTGTTACTGATGAATGTGATAAACATTACTTTATTGAAGTATATCCTTGTGCTTTTTAATATTGAGTTATTATCAAGAAAATGCATCCTCCTTTATATGTAGCATGTGTATCGCACTGTCAAATGTGCGGAAGTGTCGACACTTTATGAAGATTTCCTTTCACTTTGATTACATACAGATCCATGGAATCCAATTCAGACTTATTGCAGTCTCAGCAGCGATATCCGATAAAAGAGTTCCCTTACTCTGGGAGGACCTATTGTGCTGATGGCGTCATTTTATTTGAAAGTTTCTGCAATTAGCATGCATCGGTTGACGCAAGAGTTTTCCGAGCGAGTGATTCCTTTTTACATCGCTGTAATCGCTCAACGACTTGTCCAATCTGAAAATAAACGTGTTTCTTAGTTTAGTTATTTGACAATTGATTTATAGGAATGAGATCAATGTGTCTTTTATTTTAGATAATAGCCTTCCAGTCTGTTGGCAATAAAACAAAGGAACCACGACCCAGGCCATACATTGAGTACGGAGAGACAAGAAAAATAACCTTACTTGCATCTCCACCCTTACTAAATACTTCACTATCAAGTATGAACACCACTTCTGTAATCAAATGGAACAAGGAACACAACACTGTACTATTACAAACAACCGAACATTCTCTAGATCCGTTGAAGCACTTTTTGATGATTTGTAAATTGTTGCAGTCCTACATGTGACGCTCTCATTCAAAAACAATACATACACATTTATAACAAAAATAAATTTTGAATAATCAACCTTTAACTACTTACTAAATAATGCAATAATGGAAAATATTTATGACTGAAAACAAGATTGTAACCGTGTATTTAACAGTAGAATAAGCAAAAATATTTAATGATTGGTGAATGCTAAAAGATTTACTGTGATCTACTATAGTCTCTTAAGGTAGAAATACCGTGTTTTATGCACAATTCTTTCAAATTAAATTCGGCATTCTTCATAAGAACCATTGTTTTCGACAATTGTTCATCCTTTAAGGACTATTAAAACAATAGTATAGTAAGTTGTGGTAAATCTTTTTTGGGAGTAAGAGTGCATCTTTCACATTTCCAATTGCAAATTCAAAACTCCGACAGTGTCCGTATACAGTTGTTGTATTGACTGTTCAATTTTGTTGTCTCATAAAATTGTTGTGACATGTTTTATTTATTCAATTATTTGAAACGGTTAAGTAGGGTTTCACGCCATACATGGTTTTTCATCATTAGCATTGTTTGATTAGATGATTATTCAAACTTGATCAGGATAAAGCAATTGATTTCATCTCGTGTTAACTGGAAGTCCCATCTACGTCATACGGAACATGCATTATTTATATTGTCATATCAGCTGAAAACTACCTGAAATTCTTTGTTCCTAAATTTAATTAATGCGAAATAATGAAAATCTAATACGATGTTTGTATAGTATGGTAATTGTACGTCATGGCCGAACGCAGGAGAATCGATCGTGAATGATTACAACAACAGAGCTTTAACAGTTTATTAAATTCTTTTAACCAGATTTGTTTCTCGTTTTGATCTTCCGTATTGGAGTAGCTTGATGAATTTTCCTATACAAAGGAAGGCTTCATGAAACCAATATACAAACATAATTTCTTGTTCGACATAAAACAGTTTCCGAAAAAAAGTCCTCCAAGAATCTGTAACAACGATCATTATCTTTCAGGGACGCCGAAAGAATTATAAACCCTGAATGTCAGAACATTATATTACTTTTATTAAATGCCTACAATTAGATTTTAACATATACACATGTTTTATTTTTATCATAAATACGCGTGCCACTTTGATTGCACACCGGTAGATCATATGTAAAACAAAGGAACCTAGACTTTTTCTAGCAATTAGCCATTAATGAATGATATAAACTGGCGCTTCTGCTTCACAAGAAACAATAAGTTCCATTTGATTGTTTATTTTATGTACCAGATTATCTTTTAAGTCGAAGTATCTGGCATTTCCATTTCATTCCTGCACTCCGACGGTCTAAAACGATGGACAAGAAAGTATATCAAGGGTAAGATGCACGCAAAGGTTTTCCTTTCTTTCTTTTTTTTGACAGAATCCATTTGAATATTCTGTTACAAAAAGTGTCTAACTAGTTTTGCAATTGAATCCGAGGGTCACTTACCTGACAATACTTAAGTAGTAATGTAATTTTCATTCTAGATTTCAAATTTCTTTCTTGCCATTTTTTAAACCACTTTATATTTGGACATTTTGTAAGAAAAGAAAGAGAAATCACACCTGTATGACTATTAACAATACCGTAGATACCAGTAGAGCTTGTTTAAAGGCACATCGATCAAAACTCAACAAACGCATAATAAGTAATACAGCGAGACACCCAACAATATATTCATCGAGACACCCAAAGAGACACTTAACAATATACTCAACGAGACACATAACGATACACTCAACGATATACTCAACGAGACTCTCCACGAGACACAAAACGATATACTCAACGAGACACACAATGAGAAAATCAACGAGACACACAACGATATAATCAACGCGACACTCAACGAGACACAAAACGATACACCCAACGAGACACAAAACGATATACTCATCGAGACACATAACGATACACTCAACGATATACTCAATGAGACTCTCCACGAGACACAAAACGATATACTCAACGAGACACACAATGAGAAAATCAACGAGACACACAACGATATAATCAACGAGACACTCAACGAGACACCCAACGATACACCCAACGAGACACCCAACCAGACACTCAACGATATACTCAACCAGATACCCAACGAGACACCAAACCAGACACTCAACGAGATACCAAACCAGACACTCAACGATATACTCAACGATATACTCAACGATATACTCAACGACACACTCAACGAGACACTCAACAATTTACTCAACAAGACACTCAACGAGACACCCAACCAGACACCTAACGATATACTCAACGATATATTCAACGACACACTCAACGAGACACTCAACGAGACACCCAACCAGACACTCAACGATATACTCAACGATATACTCAACGAGACACTCAACGAGACACTCAACGAGACACCCAACCAGACACTGAACGAGACACTCAACGAGACACCCGACCAGACACTCAACGATATACTCAACGGTACACTCAACGAAACACGCAACGAGACACTCAACGATATATTCAACGAAACACCCAACGAGACACTCAACGATATACCCATCGATATACTCAAAGAGACACTCAACGAGACACTCAACGATTTACTCAACGAGACACTCAACGAGACACCCAACGAGACACTCAACGAGACACTCAACGAGACACTCAACGAGACACTCAACGAGACATCCAACTAGACTCTCAACGGGACACTTAACAAGACACTCAACGAGACACTCAACGAGACACTCAACGAGACACTCAACAAGACACTCAACGGGACACTCAACGAGACACCCAACAAGACACTCAACGAGACACTCAACAAGACACTCAACGGGACACTCAACGAGACACTCAACGAGACACTCAACGGGACACTCAGAAAGACACTCAACGAGACACTCAACAAGACACCCAGAAAGACACTCAACGAGACACTCAACGAGACACCCAACGAGACACTAAACGGGATTTACAACGATACGGGATATACAACGATACATTCAAGACATACACTCAACGATATGCACAACGAGAAAATCCACGAGACACTCAACGGGGTGTACAACCAGACACTCCATGGAATATACAACGGGACACTCCGTAGAATGTACAACGAGACACTCCATGGAATGTACAACTAGACACTCCATGAGATGTACAACTAGACACTCCATGGAATGTACAACTAGACACGACATGGAATGTACAACTAGACACTCCATGGGATGCACAACTAGACTCTCCATGGAATAAACAACTAGACACTCCATGGAATGTACAACTAGACTCTACATGGAATGTTCAACTGGACACTCCATGGAATGTACAACTAGACTCTACATGGAATGTTCAACTAGACACTCCATGGAATGCACAACTAGACACTCCATGGAATGTTCAACTAGACACTCCATGGAATGTACAACTAGACACTCCATGGAATGTACAACGAGACACTCCATGGAATGCACAACTAGACACTCCATGGAATGTACAACTAGACACTCCATGGAATGCACAACTAGACACTCCATGGAATGTACAACTAGACACTCCATGGGATGTGCAACTAGACACTCCATGGAATGTACAACTAGACACTCCATGGAATGTACAACTAGTCACTCCATGGAATGTACAACTAGACACTCCATGGAATGTACAACTAGACACTCCATGGAATGTACAACTAGACACTCCATGGAATGTACAACTAGACACTCCATGGAATATACAACTAGACACTCCATGGAATGTACAACTAGACACGACAAGGGATGTACAACTAGACACTCCATGGAATGTACAACTAGACACCCCATGGAATGTGCAACTAGACACGACATGGAATGTACAACTACACACCACATGGAATGTACAACTAGACACGACATGGAATGTTCAACTAGACACGACATGGAATGTACAACTAGACACGACATGGAATGTTCAACTAGACACTCCATGGAATGTACAACTAGACTCTACATGTAATGTTCAACTAGACACTCCATGGAATGCACAACTAGACTCTACATGGAATGTTCAACTAGACACTCCATGGAATGCACAACTAGACACTCCATGGAATGTTCAACTAGACACTCCATGGAATGTACAACTAGACACTCCATGGAATGCACAACTAGACACCCCATGGAATGTACAACTAGACACTCCATGGGATGCACAACTAGACACTCAATGGAATGTACAACTAGACACTCCATGGAATGTACAACTAGACACTCCATGGAATGTACAACGAGACACTCCATGGAATGCACAACTAGACACCCCATGGAATGTACAACTAGACACTCCATGGGATGTACAACTAGACACTCCATGGAATGTACAACTAGACACCCCATGGAATGTACAACTAGACACTCCATGGAATGTACAACTAGACACTCCATGGAATGCACAACTAGACACCCCATGGAATGTACAACTAGACACTCCATGGGATGCACAACTAGACACTCCATGGAATGTACAACTAGACACCCCATGGAATGTACAACTAGACACTCCATGGAATGTACAACTAGACACTCCATGGAATGCACAACTAGACACTCCATGGGATGTACAACTAGACACTCCATGGAATGTACAACTAGACACTCCATGGGATGTACAACTAGACACTCCATGGAATGTACAACTAGACACAACATGGAATGTACAACTAGACACGACATAAAACGTACAACGAGACAATCCATGGGATGTACAACTAGACACTCCATGGAATGTACAGCTAGACACTCCATGGAATGTACAACTAGACACGACATGGAATGTACAACTAGACACTCCATGGGATGCACAACTAGACACTCCATGGGATGTACAACTAGACACTCCATGAGATGTACAACTAGACACTCCATGGAATGTACAACTAGACACTCCATTGGATGTACAACATGGGATGTACAACTAGACAATCCATGGAATGTACAACTAGACACTCCATGGGATGTACAACTAGACACTCCATGGAATGTACAACTAGACACTCCATGGAATGTACAACTAGACACTCCATGGAATGTACAACTAGACACTCCATGGAATGTACAACTAGACACTCCATGGAATGTACAACTAGACACGACATGGAATGTACAACTAGACACTCCATGGGATGCACAACTAGACACTCCATGGGATGTACAACTAGACACTCCATGAGATGTACAACTAGACACTCCATGGAATGTACAACTAGACACTCCATTGGATGTACAACATGGGATGTACAACTAGACAATCCATGGAATGTACAACTAGACACTCCATGGGATGTACAACTAGACACTCCATGGAATGTACAACTAGACACTCCATGGAATGTACAACTAGACACTCCATGGAATGTACAACTAGACACTCCATGGAATGTACAACTAGACACTCCATGGAATGTACAGCTAGACACTCCATGGAATGTAAAACTAGACACTCCATGGGATGTACAACTAGACACTCCATGGAATGTACAACTAGACACTCCATGGAATGTACAGCTAGACACTCCATGGAATGTACAACTAGACACTCCATTGAATGTTCAACTAGACACTCCATGGAATGTACAACTAGACACTCCATGGAATGTACAACTAGACACTCCATGGGATGTACAACTAGACACTCCATGGAATGTACAACTAGACACTCCATGGAATGTACAACTAGACACTCCATGGGATGTACAACTAGACTCTACATGGAATGTTCAACTAGACACTCCATGGAATGCACAACTAGACACTCCATGGAATGTTCAACTAGACACTCCATGGGATGCACAACTAGACACTCAATGGAATGTACAACTAGACACTCCATGGAATGTACAACTAGACACTCCATGGAATGTACAACGAGACACTTCATGGGATGCACAACTAGACACCCCATGGAATGTACAACTAGACACTCCATGGGATGTACAACTAGACACTCCATGGAATGTACAACTAGACACCCCATGGAATGTACAACTAGACACTCCATGGAATGTACAACTAGACACTCCATGGAATGCACAACTAGACACCCCATGGAATGTACAACTAGACACTCCATGGGATGCACAACTAGACACTCCATGGAATGTACAACTAGACACCCCATGGAATGTACAACTAGACACTCCACGGAATGTACAACTAGACACTCCATGGAATGCACAAGTAGACACTCCATGGGATGTACAACTAGACACTCCATGGAATGTACAACTAGACACTCCATGGGATGTACAACTAGACACTCCATGGAATGTACAACTAGACACAACATGGAATGTACAACTAGACACGACATAAAACGTACAACGAGACAATCCATGGAATGTACAACTAGACACTCCATGGAATGTACAGCTAGACACTCCATGGAATGTACAACTAGACACGACATGGAATGTACAACTAGACACTCCATGGGATGCACAACTAGACACTCCATGGGATGTACAACTAGACACTCCATGAGATGTACAACTAGACACTCCATGGAATGTACAACTAGACACTCCATTGGATGTACAACATGGGATGTACAACTAGACACTCCATGGAATGTACAACTAGACACTCCATGGGATGTACAACTAGACACTCCATGGAATGTACAACTAGACACTCCATGGAATGTACAACTAGACACTCCATGGAATGTACAACTAGACACTCCATGGAATGTACAACTAGACACTCCATGGAATGTACAGCTAGACACTCCATGGAATGTACAACTAGACACTCCATGGGATGTACAACTAGACACTCCATGGAATGTACAACTAGACACTCCATGGAATGTACAGCTAGACACTCCATGGAATGTACAACTAGACACTCCATGGAATGTTCAACTAGACACTCCATGGAATGTACAACTAGACACTCCATGGAATGTACAACTAGACACTCCATGGGATGTACAACTAGACACTCCATGGAATGTACAACTAGACACTCCATGGAATGTACAACTAGACACTCCATGGGATGTACAACTAGACACTCCATGGAATGTACAGCTAGACACTCCATGATATGTACAACTAGACACTCCATGGAATGTACAACTAGACACTCCATGGGATGTACAACTAGACACTCCATGGAATGTACAACTAGACACTCCATGGAATGTACAACTAGACACTCCATGGAATGTACAGCTAGACACTCCATGGAATGTACAACTAGACACTCCATGGAATGTACAACTAGACACTCCATGGAAAGTACAACTAGACACTCCATGGAATGTACAACGAGACACTCCATGGAATGTACAACTAGACACTCCATGGGATGTACAACGAGACACTCCATGGAATGTACAACTAGACACTCCATGGGATGTACAACTAGACACTCCATGGAATGTACAACTAGACACTCCATGGAATGTACAGCTAGACACTCCATGGAATGTACAACTAGACACTCCATGGAATGTACAACTAGACACTCCATGGAATGCACAACTAGACACTCCATGGAATGCACAACTAGACACTCCATGGAATGTACAACTAGACACTCCATGGAATGTTCAACTAGACACTCCATGGAATGTACAACATGGAATGTACAACTAGACACGACATAAAATGTACAACTAGACACTCCATGGGATGTACAACTAGACACGACATGGGATGTACAACTAGACACTCCATGTAATGTACAGCTAGACACTCCATGGACTGTTCAACTAGACACTCCATGGGATGAACAACTAGACACGACATGGGATGTACAACTAGACACTCCATGAGATGTACAACTAGACACTCCATAGAATGTACAACTAGACTCTATATGGAATGTTCAACTAGACACTCCATGGAATGTACAACATGGAATGTACAACTAGACACGACATAAAATGTACAACTAGACAATCCATGGGATGTACAACTAGACACTCCATGTAATGTACAGCTAGACACTCCATGTAATGTACAGCTAGACACTCCATGGAATGTTCAACTAGACACTCCATGGGACGTACAACTAGACAATCCATGGAATGTACAACTAGGCACTCCATGGGATGTACAACTAGACACTCCATGGAACGTACAACTAGACACTCCATGGGATGTACAGCTAGACACTCCATGGGATGTACAACTAGACACTCCATGGAATGTACAACTAGACACTCCATGGAATGTTCAACTAGACACTCCATGGGATGTACAACTAGACACTCCATGGAATGCACAACTAGACACTCAATGGAATGGTCAACTAGACACTCCATGGAATGTACAACTAGACACTCCATTGGATGTACAACTAGACACTCCATGGGATGTACAACTAGACACGACATGGGATGTACAACTAGACACTCCATGGGATGTACAACTAGACACTCCATGGAATGTACAACTAGACACTCCATGGGATGTACAACTAGACACTCCATGAGATGTACAACTAGACACTCCATGGGATGTACAACTAGACACGACATGGGATGTACAACATGGGATGTACAACACAACTAGACACGACATGAGATGTACAACTAGACACTCCATGGAATGTACAACTAGACACTCCATGGAATGGTCAACTAGACACTCCATGGAATGTACAACTAGACACTCCATTGGATGTACAACTAGACACTCCATGGGATGTTCAACTAGACACGACATGGGATGTACAACTAGACACTCCATGGGATGTACAACTAGACACTCCATGGAATGTACAACTAGACACTCCATGGGATGTACAACTAGACTCTATATGGAATGTTCAACTAGACACACCATGGAATGTACAACTAGACACGACATGGGATGTACAACTAGACACTCCATGGAATGTACAACTTGACACCCCATGAGATGTTCAACGAGACACTCAACGGGACAATCCATGGGATGTACCACGAGACACTCCACGAGACACTCCATGGAATGTACAACGAGACATTCAAAGAAACACTCAACGAGACAAGCAACGAGACACACAACGGGCCAATCCATGGGATTTTCACTGAGACACTCAACGAGACAATCAGCGAAACACTAAACCAGGCACACAACGAGACACAGAACGAGACACTCAACGAGACAACCAACGAGACAACCAACGAGACACACAACCAGATACTCAACGAGACACTCAACCAGATACCTAACGAGACACTCAACCAGATACCCAACGAGACACTCGACCAGATACCCAACGAAACACTCAACCAGATATCCAACGAGACACTCAACCAGATACCCAACGAGACACTCGACCAGATACCCAACGAGACACTCAACCAGATACCCAACGAGACACTCAACGAGACAACCAACGGGACACTCAGTGAGATACTCGACGAGACTCTCACACTCATAGAGTAACACAGCGAGACATTCACTAAGACACACAACAAAACACTCAACGAGACATTCACTAAGACACACAACAAAACACTCAACGAGACATTCACTAAGAAACACAACAAAACACTCAACGAGACATTCACTAAGACACACAACAAAACACTCAACGAGACATTCACCTAAGCACACAACAAGAACATGAAGGAGACTCAAAATAAAACATTCATAGATACAGAGACATATAACGCGACACTCAATGAAACACGCAATGAGTAACACAATAAGACACTCTACGTGATATACGACGGGACACACAAAGAGACACACAAGGAGACACACAAAGAGACACGCGATAAGAAACACCATGAGACACTCAGCGAGAAACTCAATGAGACACAAAATGGAGACACGCAACGAGTCACACAACGAGACACACAATGCCGCATGACAAATGATTACGTTTAGAATATTTTCGTAAAATTACTAGCCTACATACTGTGGTATTTTCAAAGGATACGATATTCCGCATAAACCTATCTATAAAATATATCTCACAAACTTTACCTTTGACCACACGTCATACTTTTGTAGGATATTTGAAGCAGTTGGCTAAAAAGTGGTACACGAAATAAAACCGGAATAATTCATTTCAGATGGTTAACAATATGAAAAAAGGACATCGTTCATATGGAGGTGAAGTAGCGGTTATTGGCAGATTTAAGATGTTAAAAAAATAATTTAAGATGCAAAGAACAAAACATTACATAATAAATAAACTTAAGTTGTACTTCAAAGAACTCCGTCCGTGTAATGACAAGACAATACGACACATATAGAAATAAGATTGTGTACCGTTGTCATATACCATATCCCTTAAACTGGAATGTTTTGCTTTCGTTGATATAATTGGGGGTACATTTGTCACATTAACATGCTTTTTTATTTGAACTGATGTCGCCTAGCACTGAAATCTTATATTGTGGTTATTGTTATCAGATTTCGGGAGCGGATACTTTATAATCTTGAATCATCTTTGATGTGAGTAAGAGGAGTCAAACCAGATATTCAAAATCATTCTTTTTATCGCCTGATGAAAACCAATACTCCATTAGATAAATCTGTATCTCGCCTGCTGTCGAGTTATACAGACTTTCATGCACCTCTGGAATAAACATTAACCTTTGTTTCCTTTAATTCAATTGGTTGTGACTAGTTGATTTGTAGACCTCTTGAGAAAAAGGTATAAGCATCTCCTAAGTGTTTTAAGATTTTTTAAACAGCTTGTATTTTAACACGAATTTCCATGCCACTCGGTCTGTGTCCAATGAAACATGTTGGATAGGTTTTTTTTTAGAACAGGAATGTCTTTTTTATGAAAATTATTGGATGGAACAGCAAGCTATACTTTGATAAAATGCTATCCCGTTAAATTGACACTCGCTGAAGCCACACATATTATCATAAATTTACCCAAACTTATTACCCATTTGCCTCTAGCCGATTTTGCTTTATTGTCTCTTTACGTAAGGCAGTTGTTTTCTCGTCTGTCTAATCAAGTAGCAGCCGACAATTTTGATATCAATATATTTTTCCATTGGACTAAATGTATTACTCGAATTGTCATGGCGTGGTTTAACAACATCATAGCAATTAGTTCAATATATCCTTTGTCGGCAATTCAGAATGCAAAGCTTTTACGTAATTGTCGTCGCATTGTTCATATCATCCTGACGCCTATCTATATTATAAAGCAAGCTTATGACTTTTGTAAAGTACACAAAGCATAGGCGCGAGGTCGCGAGTAACTCGGGTTGACCTAACGTAATTATACAAAGTTGTACTAAGCAGTAACCTCAACGTAATAGGCTGATGTGTGTTTTCCTTCACAGTGTTTTCGATTCTTTAAATGAGAGTCTTAGGGTTTTGCTTTATATGTTTCTGCAACTGCACTTAAACATTATTTGAAATTTGATTATGCAAATCGTTCATAACGCATTACGGAGCTGCTGTGTCGACATTGTTTTAACATGTAACGCGACTTGTCATTATTGTTGCATTACTATGCATATCTGGTAACTCCGATCTGGGCAACGTTGCAATGACACACATCAAGTTTATGCGAAATATGCTAAACACTGTGATTTGTCTTTCAATTTATCAATCGTGATACTTCTCAAGTCGCCTGTATTATTTATGCGTGTTGCAGTCTTGTTTAGGGAGGCATTATGTATTGTTTACCCGGCAATTCGAGCAAGTCCGTTTGCAAGTATATGCCCTAAATTAGTCTGACTATGATATAATTAAAACAAAATCTGTTAACAGCAGCAAAGCTAGCTGTGAACCACTGCAGAAAAGGCATGTTGGTTGTGGATCATAGGACAGGAAAAGTGCCGTATGACAATAGCTCCACTTCGTATTAATAACACTCAAGCGGAACATCCATGATCAATACACTTGACGATAATTTTGTCATTATTAGACACATGCTCGTGAATGGGCAATATTGAAGCCTTAGTTTTAAATGAGTTTATACCAATTTATTTAAGGTCGACTGTGTTGAAAGCTTACAGCTTATTTTTAACACTCTCGAGTCCGCTTCCTGGATCAATTTCACGCGTACTGAAGACATGATCAATATGTTAACGAAATTAGATATATATATATATATATATATATATATATATATATATTTTTTAATATTATAACTTTTCTATTACTTAAGAAATGTGAAAAAATGTCCAATTAATAAAATATTTATTAAAATTATTGCGCATTTGTTGGCCAAACATATATTCTCAATTTTGTAGAGTCAATATTACTATCAATTTTATTAGTTTTTGACTGGACGCAGTAGGTATTTTACCTGATTCGGGTTGTTAATGTTGTACGATAGGTCACCGTGATATAGTCAGTCAAGATATTTGTGTTGATATCTCCCCCAACTTGGCAAACATTACCATTGACCTCACAATAGTGATAATTTCTGACTCAGTCTTTGGAGTGGCTTCATTGTTGATATAATTATGATATGAATAAAAGATAATATTAATTACTAAGCTAGTTCAGAAATAATTTACTTTGTAAGGCCGTATTGGCTTTCTGAATCCATCTATATTGAACCAGTTTTTTATCTTAAGAATAAGGCTAGATATAATACTATTCATCGCAACCAATTTTACAAGTTTAAATTAAGAGGTCGATATAAATATGTTCATGGCCTAAGGAATATAATGTTTTAAACAGTTAAAAGAGCTGAGATAAAAAGAGCAGTTTTAAATGTATTGTTTATCTGAGTAGGGTACGTGTGTCTGCAATTAATATGCTATGAACATTCCAGCATGAGTTGAAATCTTAGAAAAAGACAAGTTACCAGAACTATTCACAACACCCGGGGGATTCGAGAGGACCGAACACAAATACTACTTAATAATACTCTGAATGTTTTGGACAAGTATGTTCAAACTTTCTTATTCATGTTGATACATTTCGTTGCATTTTTAGATTAATTGCAGAACGGGCTGATCTCTTTAAGCTCTCGCCGCTCGCTTGCAATTGCTCAAACATCGATTAATCTTAGAAATTTATACATGTCAAATGGGAAACTTATATGATAATTAACACAAACATGCACAGTCTGATCAAATTCTTGACTTTTGCAAAATTATTTACCTGTGTATATGCTATAGCAGCCTGCGCGTGCATATGTTTTGGCGATCTTTGACCCATACCTTCGTATTTTATTTATCTATGATTGTTTTTCTCTGTTTATGAGATGATGTGTAATTTATAACTACAATCAGGAGCTGCACAAGCCAAGACCATTACAATCTCCAATGGAAGGCAGTGCTGTCGCAAATTTTACCTTAAGTATAAACACAAACTCTTCAAAAAATCATTATCACTCCAAAATATACTGGGGCTTTCCAAAACCTATAAGTATTTTGGACTCTGGAGGGAAAAGGTCAATGTGAGCAGATTGTAGCCAATGGTTGGTATCTAAATGGCGAATTTTAATCATCTAGGCTCTTATCACCATGCCATTTTCAATTAACATTCGTATTTTGATTGATAGATTTTTACCTTAGAACACCATACATTAGAAACATTTAGCAATAGTGTATTTTCACTATTAATAGCATTTGATAAGGAAGTCCAAACTAGTTATTTTTATAAATATATTTTTATAATACCCTAAGTGCATGCTAGTTGGAAGTATTGAACTTGCTTTATTTATTTTGAACACAGTTGCAAAATATAGTTTTTAAAAACCCATCTCTTCTATATATAGTAATATCCTTCTAAATATACAGAAATATACAGAAACATATTTACTGATTTAGTAAACAAAAGTCATTCAAATGCTCTTTCAACGTGTTATGGTGTGAGAAACCCAAGTCCCAGTTAAACAGTGTATCGATCCGCGTTGAAGGCTTTGCAATTATTTAATTTCATTTATTTTTAACCACAATTTACTATTTTATGTTTAGTGATTTAGTTATATGTAATATACTTTTTAAAATGTTTTTAGGTATTGGGTATGTTATGGTTGCAATGCTTGTCACGGTTGTAGATGTAATATATATATATGAAGGTGTTAATGCGAAACAATATTTTTCAGTTCATTTTACTTATTCAACGTAGTGTTAGAAATAATGATATGTAAAACAAAAGCAAGTGCACAACTGCCAATGGTGACCAACATTGTTATTAATGTCGTGGGAGTATATATGCAATACTTAATGAGTAACAATACATTTGGCCATAGACACTCGATTTTCCGGCTTTTTCTTATAAGGTCAAGGGCCATCACTGTTGTTACACCGAGTGAAGTGTCAAACAAATTGAGGGTATTCAATGGCGCATGCTAGCAAACATTTATTTAAAGAATTCTAAGTGTAGGTTTTGGAGCTTCATGCCACACAATATTTCGTGATGCGACAGACACGAAATTACATGACGCCTAGAACGCGTATCCTATATATAGACCCTAGTTTTATCTTTTATGCGAAAGTTAAATACATCTTTTTTCTTTAAATGAATTTGTAAGGAATACGAATCAGACATAACTGAATAGAAATCATCAGTATAATCAAAGAAATTTTACTATGTAAAACAAATTTTGAAACAAAAGTTTACTTTTATATTCTGTTTGATAATAAGCTAGCGTCAATTATTACAAATGACCTTTTTATAGCTGTGTATGTCATGACAGTTCTTATTATCATCAAATAAACAGACATCGATGAAAAGAAAGTGTATTGTGACATTTTAGAATATCGATACCACTGTCGCCACATCTCTGTGATTGGACCAAACTAAACCAGTGCAAACTGTATGTAACCTTTATATCAAAGCGTCCTGATGAAAGGACCCCATATATACGCACAACATAAAAGTAAAGAATAAATACAAAGACGTATGGCAAATGATAATAAAATATTTAGATGATTCCAAAAGTAAGAACAGGCAAAACTTGGAAGAGACTGGGTATCATGCGTTCCCTTAAATTCACACTTTCTCGTGCCTGCCTTGAAAAAATGTATATATGCTTCATAAGACCGCTTTTGGAGTATGGGGACGTTATCTGGAACAACTGTAGTGCTAACTTACAGAGTGAACTCGATGCAATTCAGACCGAAAAAGCGAGGATAGTTACCGGTGCCACTAAGATGTGAAACATACAGGGTCTTATGGCTGATATGAAGTTGGATACCCTTGCAATTTGAAGAAAACAAAAACAAAGGCTTGTTCTTCTTTATAATATGAGTAAAGGCATGACACCCGAATATCAATCGTCGTTGATTCCCACCCAGTCTCAGGTCAGATATCCACGTAGAAACTCTGAAAACGTTCCCCTACCAGTTTGTCGCACCCAGTCATATGCGTCATCATTTCTTAGTGCTACAGTCCGAGATTGAAAGTCCCTGCCAATAGCAACAAGACACTCGGAAACAGTCCACTCTCTTAAAAAACTTCAAACACACTCAACAAAACCATCTCCACTTTACAATGTCGGTTCGCGCCGCAACAAAATCATGCATTGTCGTCCGAGACTTGGGTGTAGTTCGCTTAACCATGATCTTCACAGAAAAATATCAGTGCCTCTCCTTTATGTACATGCACCGCAATTGAAGATGCTTCCCATTTCCTCATGATATGCCCTTTATACTCCACCCAGAGACAACGATGTTTCAATGACCTTCCTTGTGCACCAACCATTCATACTTTACTTTCCGGTTACGATCGCTTAACTTTTGAACAAAACAAGGACATATTTCTGTGTGTGTAGATGTTTATATCAAGTTCAATGAGATTCGATGCTTGACCTGGTCTGTTCGGATAGCGTTCGGTGTCGGGAGCAGTGTGTCATGCATGAGATGATTAACCTATTATGTAGCTACATGTGTTAGAAATGATAACAGTATATAAGCAAGTATATCACGCATTTTATTTCAAGCATCTTGATCAGATTTGAATATTATACGTTTATTGAAATTAATAACTATTAGGAAAGGAATTTACATAAGTTTCTAGTAACTTGTTTTCAAATCCTTATTATTTGTATTGTTATTAAAATACCTTGTATATGCAAATTCGAAATAAATACTGTTTAAACTAATTCACCAAATACCATAATATCTCGTGTTGATTTGTAACATTCATGATGAGTTTTGAATACTTCAGTTGAAAATTAACAACTATACTATTATCCTCCAAACCACATACCCCAGAGCTTAACAATACTATAGGTGTGATCATAGCATAAAATAAATCGAGTTGTAGATCAACATAAAAAAAACAATGACCTTGATTTTCTATGAAAAGAGTACATGATATTGCGAGCTTGGTCACACAAAAGTTTTTTCGTTTCACTAACCTTGGTGTTATAATTGAAACAGACACCCAGGCATCTGAAGTTATCAACTACGTCCAATTTGTTTTTGTTTTTTTAAAAATCTGATAGATTCCTACATTTTTCCTTAAGAGAATATAGCAATTTTTATTTTATTGTAATTGACTTCTTATTCAACTGGTTACAATAACACTACTTGGCATTTTAAGCACATTGTACATAAGAGGCTTATTCTGACAAAAAACAGTGTCATTAGCATACAAAAACAAATGTGAGAGTACCATACACGATTGAGAAAATTATTGTGTCGAAATATTGAAAACGCACACCAGGAAGGAAACAGAATTTGACTGATCACTCGATTTACTATATCGCATTATAAAATAAACAGTATGTTAAAAATTATTTGATATTTCTTTATACAGGATCATTTTCGTTGACACCGAACAGTATACCTTAGCATTTGTGCTTACGTTGCAGTTTTTGTTTACGCATATTTTCTCTTCTGCGACAACGTGTCAACATGCAAAGGATTTACACACATAATAAACGAATTGTATTTGCAATAAGGCTACCAGACCATGTAAGCAGGGAACGATACATTTACATTGTATATCAATAAAACATGCACAAATTTGCTAAGCATTATTTTCATCTACGATAAAGATACACAATAATAGAGTTTATACGGTGTCAGCATAGAAAAACAGTCACCGCAATGCTTAAGTGATATTTGTGATATTTAGAAAACTACATATTCACACTTGAAAAGCTAATTTTTGTCTTCCTTGATGCTCAAAATAAATGAATTGCCGTTGGGTGCAATCTTACTGGACGTCTAGATATTACACTTAATGACAGTTTGATCAACATATTCCTGTAATCAATGCTAAAAGAAACCTTTCAATAACAATTCTTCGTTCAATAATTGTTTAAGTAAAGAAACAACATGCACCAGAATAGTTTAAGCGAGTGCACGATTGAATAAACTAGAATAACTTTCCTCTTACACGACAATCACGAGCAATCGGGGAACTCTTATTGTATAAAGAAACACATATGTTATAACATTTTCTCCCATCCCAGATAAGTCGATCCAATAATTAGGCTTTATGAAGGGAAAAAAAATTAAAAAGTACCCGTATGGAACTATTTTTTCACTAAGCACAAATTCAAGCGTAAAAAGACATTCCTAGTATATTTTGTTTAACTGAGGTTGGAGAAATAGCATCTACAATGGCCGCTCGTGTAAGATCCCAACCCTCGCACAAGGTGGTTTGCGGAAACTCGGTAACCACAAAAACCTACGCTCGGGTTGGGATGAACATTTCTTACACGAGCGGTCATCCAGGATTGTTTGATCAAGATCATTCAGCGCCGGTGCTCGATCAGACGCTCCAGCAAAAACCTGTTCCAGTAAAACAGCTGGTAAACAATTGAGTTAACAATATATCTATCCATGATATATACTTATATATTGATATAAATAAATATTTTGGCGTATTTCAGGATAACTCTGTGTTTGCAAAAACCTACTCATTTATATATTAATAATCGTTTTTAAAAGGACATTTTGCGCACTTTATAATACAAATGTTATGTGTATGAGAACAGTATTGCCTTCGATAACATAAAATCAGAATCTAAGATAATATAATTTCATTTTGTAAGGTTTCGGACGGAGCTATTGTATTTCATGCAGTTTCATAACTTCAGCAATTAAGGGACATTTAAACAAGGTCTTTGTTACATGTTCGGCTACTGGGCCTGTCTATGCCTTTGTTACATGTTCGGCTACTGGGCATGTCTATGTCTTTGTTACATGTTCGGCTACTGGGCATGTCTATGTCTTTGTTACATGTTCGGCTACTGGGCCTGTCTATGCCTTTGTTACATGTTCGGCTACTGGGCCTGTCTATGCCTTTGTTACATGTTCGGCTACTGGGCATGTCTATGTCTTTGTTACATGTTCGGCTACTGGGCATGTCTATGTCTTTGTTACATGTTCGGCTACTGGGCATGTCTATGCCTTTGTTACATGTTCGGCTACTGGGCATGTCTATGTCTTTGTTACATGTTCGGCTACTGGGTCTGTCTATGTCTTTGTTACATGTTCGGCTACTGGGCCTGTCTATGCCTTTGTTACATGTTCGGCTACTAGGCCTGTCTATGCCTTTGTTACATGTTCGGCTACTGGGCCTGTCTATGTCTTTGTTACATGTTCGGCTACTGGGCCTGTCTATGTCTTTGTTACATGTTCGGCTACTGGGCCTGTCTATGCCTTTGTTACATGTTCGGCTACTGGGCCTGTCTTTGTTACATGTTCGGCTACTGGGCATGTCTATGTCTTTGTTACATGTTCGGCTACTGGGCATGTCTATGTCTTTGTTACATGTTCGGCTACTGGGCATGTCTATGTCTTTGTTACATGTTCGGCTACTGGGCATGTCTATGCTTTTGTTACATGTTCGGCTACTGGGTCTGTCTATGCTTTTGTTACATGTTCGGCTACTGGGCCTGTCTATGTCTTTGTTACATGTTCGGCTACTGGGCCTGTCTATGTCTTTGTTACATGTTCGGCTACTGGGCCTGTCTATGTCTTTGTTACATGTTCGGCTACTGGGCCTGTCTATGTCTTTGTTACATGTTCGGCTACTGGGCCTGTCTATGTCTTTGTTACATGTTCGGCTACTGGGCCTGTCTATGTCTTTGTTACATGTTCGGCTACTGGGCCTGTCTATGTCTTTGTTACATGTTCGGCCACTGGGCCTGTCTATGTCTTTGTTACATGTTCGGCTACTGGGCCTGTCTATGTCTTTGTTACATGTTCGGCTACTGGGCCTGTCTATGTCTTTGTTACATGTTCGGCTACTGGGCCTGTCTATGTCTTTGTTACATGTTCGGCTACTGGGCCTGTCTATGTCTTTGTTACATGTTCGGCTACTGGGCATGTCTATGTCTTTGTTACATGTTCGGCTACTGGGCCTGTCTATGTCTTTGTTACATGTTCGGCTACTGGGCATGTCTATGTCTTTGTTACATGTTCGGCTACTGGGCATGTCTATGTCTTTGTTACATGTTCGGCTACTGGGCATGTCTATGTCTTTGTTACATGTTCGGCTACTGGGCCTGTCTATGTCTTTGTTACATGTTCGGCTACTGGGCCTGTCTATGTCTTTGTTACATGTTCGGCTACTGGGCATGTCTATGTCTTTGTTACATGTTCGGCTACTGGGCCTGTCTATGACTTTGTTACATGTTCGGCTACTGGGCCTGTCTATGCCTTTGTTACATGTTCGGCTACTGGGCCTGTCTATGCCTTTGTTACATGTTCGGCTACTGGGCCTGTCTATGCCTTTGTTACATGTTCGGCTACTGGGCCTGTCTATGTCTTTGTTACATGTTCGGCTACTGGGCCTGTCTATGTCTTTGTTACATGTTCGGCTACTGGGCCTGTCTATGTCTTTGTTACATGTTCGGCTACTGGGCCTGTCTATGTCTTTGTTACATGTTCGGCTACTGGGCCTGTCTATGACTTTGTTACATGTTCGGCCACTGGGCCTGTCTATGTCTTTGTTACATGTTCGGCCACTGGGCCTGTCTATGTCTTTGTTACATGTTCGGCCACTGGGCCTGTCTATGTCTTTGTTACATGTTCGGCTACTGGGCCTGTCTATGTCTTTGTTACATGTTCGGCTACTGGGCCTGTCTATGCCTTTGTTACATGTTCGGCTACTGGGCCTGTCTATGTCTTTGTTACATGTTCGGCTACTGGGCCTGTCTATGTCTTTGTTACATGTTCGGCTACTGGGCCTGTCTATGCCTTTGTTACATGTTCGGCTACTGGGCCTGTCTATGCCTTTGTTACATGTTCGGCTACTGGGCCTGTCTATGCCTTTGTTACATGTTCGGCCACTGGGCCTGTCTATGTCTTTGTTACATGTTCGGCCACTGGGCCTGTCTATGTCTTTGTTACATGTTCGGCTACTGGGCATGTCTATGCCTTTGTTACATGTTCGGCTACTGGGCCTGTCTATGCCTTTGTTACATGTTCGGCTACTGGGCCTGTCTATGTCTTTGTTACATGTTCGGCTACTGGGCCTGTCTATGTCTTTGTTACATGTTCGGCTACTGGGCCTGTCTATGTCTTTGTTACATGTTCGGCTACTGGGCCTGTCTATGTACTTTATGTAAATTTATATACATATCACTAGCAGATCTTTTAAACATATAATTGCCTTTCAACATGGATTCTATTATATTGATATAATATCCCAACTAGCTTTAATTATTTTTTTTATTTTTTTATTATTAGTGTTTAATGACCTTTTCAATAAGTTATTTGAATAGTCTTTGTTATAAAAAAAAATCCATTTATAAAAAAGGTCAATACCATATCAATATTTCTTCCATTATTTTTTCAACTGCTTTCACGGAAATTAGTTTGGATTACCAGTTGTGTAAATTCAACCTGATTAGAACAAAAAATTGCGAACCTATAGATCGACATAGCCGTATTTCATTTGAAAGGAACCCCATGATTCCTATTAGCCGCACAGTCTATCAATATATTGAATTATAATATGATTTTAAAACCAAAATGATTGATAAATTTCACGTTTATCTCATAAATCGATAAGCAAGGCTAATAAAACATCACATTTTTGTGATGAGTCGACAACAGGTGGATTTTAAAGGGGTTCACGAAGTAAAACAAGTGTTGATAAAACATAGCGAACATGCAAACGTTTTGGATCCATTTCAAATGGAGGTTGAAGGCCTTATAAAACCCATAAGAACAAAATATAAATGAATTAAAACTTACTTCAAAGAATTCTTTCCGTGTGATGACATGATAGCATGGCAGTGAAGGGAGGGGAATGGTAAACATTATAATACAATGACCTGAAACCATAAAACATAGAACATAATTCCTTGCTTTTGTTGATCATTGTATCATATCTCTATTTATTTAAACTGATATCTCATAGTTCTGGAATATTATATTTCCAATAATGTTATCATATATCGGGAGGAAAACGTTTTGATTGAGAATTATTGTTATAAGATATTTTGAAAGTAATTGTTTTGCTATGCACTTTACCAGCGAATAGGGCGAACTATACTAGCTATTTGGAAGCAATATTTATATTTTATCGGCTGGTGAAAAGCAATACTCCATTACAATAATCTGTATCTCGCCTGCTATCTACAGTGTTCATGCTTTTTGGACTAAATAAGAACCTTTGTTTCTTTTGATTCATGGCAATGTACGCATTGGTTGTGACTAGATGATTTTTAAACCTCATGGAATCAAGGAAAATGCATCTCCTAAATTATGTTTTTTTTAAATAACCTATATTTTAACATGAATTTCCATGCCATTCAGTCTGTGTTGAAAAGGATTTTTTAAACAGGAAGGTTGTGGTATGGGTTGTTTTTGGATGAACAGCAAGCTATATGTCGCACAAATGCTATCCCGCTTAAATGACACAACACTCGCTGAAGCCACACGTATTAATCGTAAATTTAACCAAATGTATTACTCATTTGCCTATAGCCGATTTCTGCACGTAAGTCAATTGATTCTTCTTGTTCCATCAATTCATACAGAGAACTGTTATTCTAAACTTCGAAATAACTTCAACGCTCACGTGAGGTTACATGTTGGTGTCGTGAATCGAGTAAACGAAACCAATACAATTCTAGAAGCATTATCTGTATATTTATATGTTTAACTGTGTCAACGTCATTCAATCGTATTCTGAATTTTTTATCAGAATTACCAAGCATAAAAGATGGCCCTGTGATGAAAGTTTATTTTATACATTTCATTTTTGTGAGTCATTGGCGTATAACATTAAAATAAAAAAGAAACATTTTTTTTTTACTTTTACCATTTCGGAAAAAAAGTGCTTGTAATGTATAGCTAATGATTAATTTTGCCGGAAAACCATGAGAAAAGCAGTTATTTGACATCTTATATCTCCATGTCTTAAGGTTAAGATTTGTGTAAAGCCTCTCCCCAAACTTGGTCAATATTATCCTTTATCTTACAGATATGATTGTTTTGGCACCGCTTTGAGTAAGGCTTCAGCATAATGCTGATGTTATTATGCTATGAATAAAAGATAATGTTACAAAACATATGTTCAAAAGAAACGCATGTCTGAGACTTTCTTGGCTTTTTGAATCCATCTAGATTTAATCGGGAAGATATATACAATATACTTGGGGTGCACTCTTGAAGAATAGGGCCAGAAATAATGTTATTCATTGCAAGTAATTTTAATTAATGTTGACATACAGTTCAATTAAACAGTTCATGGCCTTTAGAAGTCCATGTCTTATAAACGCAGTCCCGAAAAATTGTGGAACTCGCAGTTGCATGCTATTTGTTTATAGGAATATAACACAATGTGTCTTCAATAAATGTGCTATGAGATCCAATCTTTGTAAACGAATAGTTACTCTTCACTATGCAACATATTTTTTCTGGTATTCTGTCCTGGAAGTATGGGCAAGTGTGTCCATTTTGCCGCCTTCGACACATAGCTTAATATCGTACATCATCCATGTATCATGTTTTCTAATTATGAGATAGTTTACGAGATTAAACATAGATCCAATTGGGATGTTTATGTTCGTGCTAAGTACTACTGACACTATCGGTCGTGGAATTCAATTGTGTGAATTTATAACTGCAATCAAGGTATCTGATCGGCGCCAAGGACCCAAATGTTCCTGAGGGCAGGCAGCCTAGTCTCAACAACAACATCTCCCATGGTAAAACTGCTTATATCACAGTATACCAGCTTGTGAATATTCCACAGTGAATACAAGAGTACGTTATTAAACACTAATCTGACCAATTTTGATACTTTTTATAACAATATAAGCTACAAAAGCTTACACCACTGACTCTTATTAAATAATTTTAATATTGGGTAATGGTGAGTTTTTGTCCGAGGACATATGTTGGCATCTAAGCGTTGAATTTTATTTCGAATCCAGCTCATTAACCGGTGTAATTCCCGTGTGTATATACTGGTTATGCCGCAACTTACAACATTTACATTTTGCAAAATCTTGCCTAAGTGTTAAGCTTGTATGTGTTGTACTGTACATTTGTGTTGTCCTAGCGTATTTAAATATCGTATGCGGATTGTATTTTGTCACAATGCAAGTTCACTTAAATTATATTTAAAACTGGTTGAGATGTAAATTGTTGTAGTGCTTGACCTATATGAATACTCAGTTTGAAACATTAAAATGACTTCGTCGAGCAATGTTGGATAACTGTCTTTTAATTATTGTAACGCACCTTAAAGAAGAAGGCACTGTTGCTCCGGCGTGATTCATTCATTTGCATATGATGTCTGTATTTGGTACTTGAACTATATTATTTGTGTACTTTATACGTCATTGTATTCAAATAAATGCCGATATCGGAATATATTTCTGATTTGAAAACAAGTGAAATATTGTAAGTTCTTACACTGGAACAACACAATTTCTGTTTCTTTGGGCTTATTTTCGGAGATTTATTTGTATTTTATTTCGTTTTTCTGAAAAAAACAACACTTTTTGAATACCCCTTTGCTACTACCAGTGGGACGCCCCTCACTCACAGTTTAAATCACCGATGACATAGACTGTCGTTCCTACTCAGTTAACTTTTACTAATGCATAAAACTCCATATTCCCCGAAAAGCGTGAAAGACGTTTTTGAATTGCAGATTAAACACAAGATTCTTCGTCATCATTGGTCGACCGTCATCATACAACAGCAACATATAACACATTAATTACACTAGCTTTATTAGTAAATGTTCGGGAAACCGCCTCCTAACAGAAGGTGAAACAGGAGGTTTATTATTATAAGCTAGCTATGAGTATTCAACCTGACTGATATATGGCGAAACATTTCTTGAAGCATGAGATGGGATAACACTATACTAGTATTTAAAACAATGGGATTTATAGGTACAAACCCCGTGACCAAAAGTTGAGACAAATATAACTATATATTTGAATGTTCTTAAGCTGATTCAACCAAATTCAATTGTTAATACCGGTATTTATCACCAAAATACCCAAACATAAACTATATTCTGGATGGATATCGATGTTGCTAAGTAAATATAGCTGACGACATATGTACATCAATTTACGGATTATCTCTTACGAGGCCTATAGGCGAATTCCAACATTGATTTTTTTAAGTTTTTATATGTATTTATAACGTGCTTGCACTGTATTGCACTGTTTTAGATCCCCATGTCCTAAGGTAAAAGTTGCATAAAGCCCTTCCTCTACTTGGCAAACTTACAATAGCGCTTGTTTCTGGCCCAGCCTTGGGAAAGGTTTACGTGTACTTATGACATCATTATGCTATGAATAAAATATATTTTTACGAGGCAGATTTTCAAAGGAAACATACACTCTCAGACTATCTTGGCTTTCTGAATCCATCGATATTTAAATTGGAGGATATATGCAATATAATTGGTTTGTCATCGTAAATAAAGAAGAAGGCTAGAATATTATTCATCGTATATATTTTATAAAAGTTTACAGATACAGTCCACAAACAATAATGTCATGGCATTACGCATATGTTTTAAAAAATTGTTCCGACGGAATGAGATAAACAAGCAGTTTTAAGTTTGTTTTATCGGATCATAAAATGCAGGTGTCTGAAATAAATATTTTATGAACATTCATCAACATGAGTTGAAGGCTAAAAAGTTTTTAGAAATATTCACAACATACGAGGTTTCGAGATGACGGAAAACAAATACTACCTATGTATTGGGAAATAATGTACAAACTCTCACCTACGTATTCACACATTCATGTGTTTCATGATTTAGAATTAATAACAAATGCCTTTTTTTTAAATTTCAAACAATTACCTTTTTTTCAGTATTCGCCATGTGCAATTGCTGGTAAAACGGTATTTAACCCTTTGCATGCTGGGTAAATTGTCGTCTGCTCGAAAATGTCGTCTGGTTTATTCTAAATTTCTTTCAATTTACTTAAAACTTTGGGGATATATTGACTGAGTGGCAAACAGCTTGGAACCTGACCAGGCGCCGAGTTACTCGGTGTCTGGTCTGGTTTCCAAGCTGTTTACAAAGCCTTTAAAATTGCCATCAGCAGCCTAAGGGTTAATTAAAAAAAAATAGCCAACACTGTTGCAACAGGGAACTATAAGCAAACACATTTGCAATGATAAATATGCAGTCTGTTTAAATCAAATTCTTCACCTTTGCGACATAATTGACTAGTGTATATGTCATATGGATAAGCATGCACGTGCATATATATTTTGACGATCTTCGACCAATACATTTGTACTTTATTTATAAATTATGTTTTCTGTGTACGAGATAGTTTACAAGAGCCAACATAGCTCCAACTAGGATATTTATGTTTGTGTTATGTACTACTGGCACTATTTGTCGTGGAATTTAATTGTGTGAATCTATAACTGCAATCAAGGTATCTCTGATCGTCAATAAAAGCTCCTGTGGCAGGCGGTGCAGTCTCAACAACACAACAGGGTCCCGTATTCAATATACACGAGTAAATCCTTAGATACATGTACAGTTTGCATGTATGAACATTTTTTAAGAATCCCTTACCTACCAAACATATGCTGTTCGAAGTGTTTTCATAATTTATGAGTATGTTGGACTCTTGAAGAGAAGGTTAAGGTGAATGTTAAGGGTACAAGATTGTCAATTAATGGTTCAGTTAGTCATATTTCCAGTTAAAATCAAAACCTCAGGTAAAATTTGACTGCTTCATTCTAAAACATTTATAATTTCTCGAAAACTTGACAAATCTCTTGAAGAACGAAAATGGCTGTTTGGGAACCTAAATTAGAGGATAAAATAATTCTGGATACTTAGGGGAAGAAGAAGGGAAACTAAGGTTAATTTACGGGTTAAATAATGGGTTGATAATAACTCTGTTGTTATGCAAGTTCACTGTTTAAGATTGTTTCCCGTTCAACATAGTTGGCATCTGAATGATAAATTCTGTTCCAACTACATCCAGCCAGGCTCCTATCACTTTGACATTTCCTATTATCATACTTCTTTAGATTTTCACCAAAGATTAGAATTATTTAGCAATTGTGTCTATTCCCTTTTGATATCAGTGAATAAGTAATTAAATACTTTAAATAAAGATCTTGCGTGTAAGTTCTTGGTATTGAACTTGCTTGATTTATTATGAACATATTTGCAAAATACAGAAGTTGTTAATTTATCACCCAATGCATAACTTCTAACCATTATTTTTCAACTACGAAACATATAGAAACTGATATAGTATTTCAAAGTATGGAATATTTAATTGAATTTCAGAAAAATACAAATTCACTCTTGAAAATACGGTGGCAGTGAGGTTACATACATAACTAAAGCGCTAAATCGACTTACTAACTCATTAAATTAAAACTACGTACGTATGTCATTAAAACGAAATTTCAGGTTTTACTAATAATGGGTATAACTGATAACATAATTCACCAGTTTCTAGTGTTTACTTTTTGAATCTTTCATTATAATGAATGGATCATGTGTGTGCTAAGACTCACAGTTAGTAACTTTTTGCATAACGAGTAACTAAGTAATCATGGCGAGATACGTAGGTCCTTTTAATGCGATCAAATAATTTCTATTCTCTACTTCACTTCTATGCCAACGTATGGAAAGCTAATTGTCTCTTAAATAAATATTTTGCCAATTATATTCAATGTTGAATTTACTTGACATGAAGATATAACACTGATTAATGGTTTGATCAACATAATACTCCGTCATCAATGCTTACAGAAATCCTTCAATAGCAATTCATCTTTTAATAATTGTTTATGTAAAGAAACAACAAGCACCAGAATAGCTTAAGCGAGTGCACAATTGATTATACTAGAATAATATTCCTCTTACATGACAATCACATGCAATGTGAAAATAATTACTGTATAAAGCAACAAATACATTATAATATAGTCTCTGCGCTTGTGCACGGGAACGTTAAACTGACAAGCCTCCCCCAAACCCCTCCTCCCACCTCCAGTAAAACAGCTGTTAATCAACTGTCTTCTGCAATTTATTTACTGAAAGAGATTAGTGACGATATTGTCTATGCATACTTTATCAATTGCAATGATTATTTTACGCATCTCATAATATCTCTATATTTATGATCGTTGATGATTATTTGAAGAAAGATAATTTATTTTCGCCAAGCTTCGTACGTAACATGCATCTAATGCCTTATAATAAAGTTAACAATTCAATTAATAAACTCGTTATGATTGCCTATTTGCATTTAAAAAAGATCTTTGTTATGGTTCGGTTACTTGGCATGTCCCTGGAGTTTCCACTTCTTAAGTATTTGAAGCAGTGATATTTATTTTATTTATTATCGAAAGTGTGTCTGTTCTTATTAACAATATTAAAGGTTTTTAGACATAGCATTGGTAGATCCAAGAAGGTATACGGTTGCCTTTCACCAGTGATGCTCTTACAAAAATTTCATGACTAACTTTATTTTGTATCATAACCATTTCAACCAGTCATTTTAATAAGTTAAATGACATGAAATTAATAAAACATATTGTTTTTATTAATTGATGAACAAGCTTTCCATTTATTAAACAGAAATGATTGATACATAAAGAGCAATCGTTCGATAAACAGTTTTATTCAATTTGATAGAAAGCAGTTTAGACTGTGAATCTACTGACCTACATTCCCGTTTTTTTCAAGCGAAAGAAACATGAGTCATGTGTGCCGCGTTATCTATCAATATATTGAGTTATTATATGATTTTAAAGCCAAAATGATTAATAGATTTCACGTATATTTCACAAAATCATCAACACATAATACTGAGGAAGATTTTGATTTTAATAAAACATTTTAGTAAAGAGCCGACGTGGAATATTTTGAAGCAGGTGGTAAAAAGCGGACGGCAGATTTTACATGTTTGAAGACATTATGAAATGAAAAAGGACAAAACATTAACTGACTCAAACTTTATTTCGAAGAACTCCATCCGCGTGTTGATGACCACTGGCTGAATAAGCATGGGAAACATTATAACACAATTCCCTGAAACCATATAGCAAAAAGTATCCTTGGTTTTGTCGATATGCGTCTGTCTACATTTGTCACTTAATCGTATCTTTATTTATCTAGATTGATATCTTCTAGCCCTGTAATTTGCCAATATTTTTTTTATCATATTTAGGGAGGGAATATGTTGGGTTTTTTTAGAATTGTTATTATAATATATTTTAGAAAGTAAACTTAATTTTTCTTTGGTTTTCTATGCACTTTGTAAATTATCGGCTGATGAAAATCAATGCTGCATTTGAGTAATCTGTCTCTCGTCTGCTTTCGAGTTCAACACTCTTTCATGCACCTTTGAAATAAGCAAGAACCTGTTTTTTATTCAAGACGATCTACCCAATGATTGTGACTAGTTCATTAGTAGACCTCTTGAGAAAGGGAATATTCATCTACTTGCTTTTAAATAAATTGGACGCACATTTTAAACGAAACTCCACTAAAGATACCATCCTGTATGTTTCTAATTAAACATGTTGAATGGGTTTTTAAAGAAGGAACGCTTTTATGAATTTCACTGGGTTGAACCAGAATATTTAGGTCGCACAAATGCAAAACCGTTTAAATGACATACCACTTGCTAAAGCCACAAACATTTATCGTACCATTTCGTTAAAGAAGGTCTTTGTCTTGTTTAACCGGCAATGCGAGGACATCCGTTTGCTTGAAAATGACATAAATTCGATTTGTTGGAATTTGTAATACAGTCAAAGTTATTATGCACCAGTCAATTGTACCCCCCCCCCCCCAGGGTCCTGGGAATAGCCGGGACTTTGACTTTCGGTCCAGCTAACCCCGGGTAAAATCCCCGGGGACGAACTGATGGTTAAACCCCGGACAAATGCCCCAGCACCCCAGAGACCTTATATAAGGCCCAATCTTGGCTTAATTTGGCGCTATGACAAAACCACCGCGGTCACCCGGCCCTGCGGGGCCACCTGGAAAGTAAAAACACGACCCTTTTCCCCGGCTATCCCCGATATACCCCCGGACCTGGTGGGAGGGGTGTGGTTACAATTGACTGGTGCATTATCATACTGACAACAACAGAGCTAATGAACCACTGCGAAAAAGCGCATGGTGGCTGCGAATGAGTTGGGCAAGGCGATATCTTGAGTAGATATTGATCAAACGTAAATGTACTGTCCTTTATTATCAGGTAAAAAACTTGGGTCACATTAATATGGTTATTTACGGTCTTCCTGTTTTTTTATGTAATAGTAAGATGGCATAAAGTAATATTTAAATGATTAAGCATGGTCGGAGTGAGCGTAGCGAAGGACCCTTTCTGTACCATTAAGTCTATATTTCAGGTCATCTTACTTGGCTGACACATTGTCGACACAAAATTTGTCCTTTAATCGGACCTTTAAACACCTTTAAACACTCGCGAAAGTTGACAGTCTGAATGATATAGCCTAGATTCTAATGATTGCCTATGCTGAAACAATAGGTTGTATTCTAACAATAGAAAATTAAGCGAGAAAATAACGTTAAAATTCACAGGGGAAATCATAGGTTGATTCAAACACGATTCTAGATGCATGCACTGGGATTATATAAAAAAAACACACAAACAAAAACATCAAAAATAACATTTATTATATTATGTTGAACTGAGTCAACTTTATTCAACTCCCTATTTATCGTATTCAAAATAAGCCATCATAAAATATTTTCCTATTGGTTGTTTATGCCACTAAGTACTCAAAGCTTATATAATCTGTCATGGAAATCAATTTTATGGGCCTCATTATTGCGGGCGGTCTTGATGAATCACATGAAAACAAACTGTATTTTCTATTTCTGTTAACATTTGATAACATTTTCAAAAACGATCTGTCTATGAATTGCTAAGAATGGATTTTATTTCAAACCCTGAGCAATATGGTTTAACTGTTTTGTATTATATCTTTATGTCTTCAGGATGTGATTTGTCTAAAACACCTCCCCCAACTTGAGAACTATACACCTTGCCCTTACAATAGCGATTGTTTCTGGCAAACGATGGCAGACGATGGAAAAAAACTTCAACGTAATGTTGCGGTAATGATGATGTCAATAAAATATAATATTATAAACATACATTGTAAAGAAACGTACAATCATAGACCTACTGTTTTTAATCGATTATTATTTTATCAGGAGGATGCAAACATATATTTCGTGTGTCCTCTTAAAATAGGGTCTGAAATAATGCTATTCATTGCGTCTCATATTTTGTTAGTTTTCAGCTACAGAATCTTCATTGATTTCATGACCATCTTTATCGCCGTACAAATTCAAACTTTTATAAACGAAAATCCGAATAAATCAAGATAGAACATGCTTAAAGATTTTTGTTTATATACGCTACGTGTCTGCAATTCATATACTTTGAAAACTCCTACATAAGTTGAAAACTTTTACTTGAAATAAACTAAATCCCATTTACCATCTTATCCGGATCAGGAAGACCAAGCAAAAATACTTACAGTGGTACAACTATTGGTATATATGTCATCATATTTGTATTCCATTTTTTGTCTTTCTTTTAAGTCAGAATTGTACGAACAGCCTAAACATTAAATCGTGAAATAGAACGGTGTATTTTTGAAAACGTTAATCTTGAATCATAAAAAAGTCGGATTTGTAAATTTACGGGTTACTGACCGTTCCAAGGCGGTACCTAACAATCATTGATAAACATACCTAGTTTTATATATAACATATTTGCACTGTGGTGTTGGTGCAGTTTTATGCTGTTGTTCCATGTTTCGTGTTTTTCACATATTAAGTATTACTAAAACATATACATAATGAAAAGTCGAAAAGCACACTTTGGTTTTTATACAAATCTGTTTGATGAAGTGTTAAATCAAACTGTTAAGAACTTTTTAGTGAACCCAATGACCTACATTACCGTACTTTTACGCGAAAAGAAATCCATGATACATCTGTGTCTGGCAGTCTACTATCAATCAATAAAATTATTATTTCATTTTTAAACCGAAATGATTATTTGATTCGACGTTTATCATATAAACCTATCAAATAAACATGTTTTGCAATACTTTTGATATTTGATAAAACATCACATTTTCATGATTAGTCGACGTACAATATTTTGAAGCAGATGGTAACAAGTGGTACACGAAGTAAAACAGGTACAACTCGCAAATGATTAAAAAATAAGAAAAATGTAAATCTTTTGGATCTCCTTTCATACGGAGTTCGAGTAGCGGTTGTTGGCAGATTGTACATTTTCGAAGGCATTATAAAAAGAACAAAACATTTACTGAAACAAAGCCACTATGGTTTCAATTCTGTAAGTTTATTTCCAAGAACTCCGTCAATGTAATGACATAAAATCAGTACACATATAGGAGTAAGAACGTTTAACGTTATAATTTAGTGACTTGAAACCATAAAACATAAAATGTGAGTCCTTGCGTGTGTTTAAATTAGTTTGGCTATATAAGATACTTCAATACATTTATTTAATACATTTTATTAATTAATTTATACTGATATCACCTAGCTCTTGAATATTATATTGTGTTTTTGTTATAAACTTTGGGAGAAGATACATTTTGTTGAGATTTTTTTTCGAAAAAAGTATATAGTTAAAATATTTAAAGAAAATACTCTTAAATTATCTTTTAATTGCTATTCATTATTGAAGTAAGGTGATTTATAACAGCAATCCAAAATCGATTATTTTATCGGCTGATTAAAAAACAATACTGCATTAGATTTATTTGTATCTCGCCTGCTTCGCAGTTCTTCAGACGTTCATGCATCTTTGGAATAAACGAAAAACATTTGTTACCTTTGATTCAAGACGATCTACCCATTCGTTGTCACTAGTTGATTTGTAGACCTCTTGAGAAAGGTGTTTTTATTTATCTTAAATGGATTGCACTTGCGTTGTAACACAAATTTCAATAAAAGATGCCATTCTGTCTGTGTCCAATTCAATATGTTGAATAGGTTGTTAAAAATAGGAATGTTTTTATTAAATTTATTTGGTGGAACAAGAAGATTGTTGCACAAATGCTATCCGGTTTAAATGACTCACTGTAGCAACAAACATTTGTCGTAAACTTTAACCTCAATTTATACTAATTTTCCTATAGCCGAATTTGCTTTTTGTCTCTCTATGTAGATGCATAAGCATATCTAGTTATTATTTTATCGTTTCTCAATTTAGTAGCAGACGCAAATTTTCATAACAATATATTTCCATTGGACTTAATGTATTACTCGAATTGTTATGTCGTGGTCTAACAACCTCAGGGCAATCAGTCTAATATATCACTTATTGGTAATAGTTTCATAAAGACGTTATAGCCATGCGAAGTCTAACGCATATATCTATTTTAAGCAAGCTCATGACTTTTGTAAAGTACACAAATCTCAGAAAGAGGGCGCTCACAGACCGGTTAAACTTTTGAAGTTCTATCAAGTGATAACCTCAACATAATAAGCTGCTTGTAAAGAATAAGGCGATATAATCAACGTACCGGTTAAACTGCTTTGTGTTTTCACTGGTTGCAACAACATTAACATTGCAATTTATTGCAGTATTGTGAAGCTTGTGTTCAGGGGCCTTAAAAAACCTTATGTTGTCGTTTTAATCAACATTATTCTAACGTTAGTAAAATTGTGATAACAATGTCAATATATACCCTTTAAAGTGTGTAAAATCTTACCCTAAATGTGAATCTTGCACTTTCATTTGTAATTTAATTTGATCGATAATTCATAGATAACTATGACATAATTAAAGTGTTTATCATGTTAATAGCAACAGGGCTAACCAGCCACAGCAGAGAACCGCACATATTCCCTATGGATTATTGGACACGAGTGACATATGGCGATACCTTTTCTACAGACTGATAACAGTTTAACGGCACTGTATCCTTCCTTCTCAATGAATGTTGCAGCGGGTGTCACGGTCACATAATTATGAAAAAGGTTCCTGGAGTTCAGATTCAACAATGTTTTATTTATATTAACATTACATCAGCAGGACGCTGAAGCCTTTCCCCATCCTGTTTACAATCACTAGAGTAAGGTCAACGATAATATTTACCCATTTGAGGGAGGAGCTTTACATAAACTTAACCTTACGACATGCAATATCCTTTTCATGGTTTATATGCAGCCTTTCAATCAATCTTTATTTGATAAGGAGGGTATAAATACAATTTAGCTGACTCACAATTATGAAGAATATGACTATCAATAAATTCATCAATCTATACAGCTTTTATAAACTTAGAGCTACAGTCCATAAATCGTAATTCTATGGCCTAACGAATGCAATGTTTTATTAACAACGCTCCGAGGAAATACAGACAAAACTATCATTTTTAAGTTAAATGTTTACAGTAATACGAAACGAGGTGTCTGCAATAAATATGCTTTGGTTAGAAATGTGTTTCATTCATAAACACGTCATGCCCGAATTTCTCGATATCTTAAAAAATCATATAAAATTATTCATCTAAGGTCAATTGTTGTTTATTTTTTATATTTTTTATTGTGTATCATTTACTTCTTTAAGAGTTTTTGGATTTTAAATAGGTCTTCTCAATGATTATCTGAATAAACCATTATTTAATTTATCGAAATCAAATTTTAGTATGACTTTTAGCGATTTGAAATATGCTCCATTAGCCTGTTAAACTTAAGTTATCGACCTGCGGTCCGAAAAACAACATCAATGTGCGTGCTTAAGGCGCTTATGTTCATAAAATAAATTTTCTTTAAAAGGTAATTTTGCAATATTATAAGAAATAAAAATATATGTGTTTAATATTTATAATGAAATTTTTATACCGAAAACCAAAGTAAACGAATGTATATAAACAAAGGCTGCTTTTAATATAATTCTAGAATTTTACAGTATTATTTACTTGTTTACTGACAAATCTGCACATGACATTTAGTTTGACCCTCTTCGACCCATATCTAAATATACGATACTTTTGTTGCTTATCTTTCTTGTTTTCTGTGTTTGAGATAATTCACAAGAGCAAAATAGTTCCAATTGGGATGTTTATGTTCTTGCTAAGTACAACTGACACTATCTGTCGTGGAATTCAATTGTGTGAATCTATAGCTGCAATCAAGGTATCTGATCGGAACCAAGGCAGAACAACCTCCTGGGGCAGACAAAGCAGTCTCAACATCACAATTGCTATCTCACACGATAACTATACCGTGTACTACATTATTTGGACAACAGCGATTTCCCAAAGTTGGCAATACAAAACCTCAAACACAATACTAGAATGGGACAAATGTCTTTGTTATCTTCGTAATATATAAGCATAATTACATGATGAAGTTCCACTCTTATTCAATTTACACTGCATGTTGCAAACTGTTCTCCTACATTTTATAGTTATCAAAGGTTTAATGAAAACTACAAGGAGAAGCCAAGAAATCACACGTTCAAGAACAATTATATGTGTGTAGCCACACGGCAAAGGCCCAACGACAATGAGCTCGAGACACAATATATAAACACCACATTCATACCACATTCACACCACATTCACAAACACAAACAGATCACTAACCTATCAAAATAGCTATACCAAAAACCTTTCACCACTTGCGCTATAATCGAAAACGTTTGCTGTGTTGTCAATGACTTTTCTTAGAAAAAAAAACAGAAAAGGAAAGTATGCGCCTGTTAATAATTGCACTTTCATGACTTTTCGTAGACATTTTACTTATTTGTAGTTCAAACATGCAGATAAAGATAACTCAGTTTTAATTATTTTGCTATATGCACAATTATTTTTGTCAGTCAATTAGTAAGCCCCAGACGCACTGTTTTAACATGCACGTCGGAATATATCCAGTTGAATTAAGTTTGACAGCTCAATGTTGAGATATACGCCGATTTCGTCCATCAAAACTCCCCTCACTAATTCATTTTATATCAACCTACGCATATGTCTTTATAGAATTTGACCTTTAATTAGACACTTAAATCATAGGGCGTTTCTCCTAATAAATATCATTTGTTAAAGGAAGCTTAAAAAATATGTATTATCTGACAAAGCCAATATGCATTATAGTTTTAAGTGTTCAACTTGCTGTATTAATTTTGATTGAATTTGATAGAAAACTTTGCTGAGTACTCACGCATTTCAAGATCACTTCCACGTTTTCAGTAATTTGTATACATTTATGCAGATCAATATACATAATTATACACATTTAAGGAACACTATCACGATAATGTTTAAACTTTTTGCTTCTGAGCTTGTTTCTGTAGCTTTTCGAAAAAAAAAAAAAAAAAATTGTTTCTTTCAGAACAGACGTCTTCAACATATTCGGGGTTTCCTGCCCTTGTATGGTAAAATTTTGTCACCAAATGTTTGTCAAGTTGTCTAAAACAGCAACCTAATGTTTCGTTAAAGTAGTCAATAGGAGCATATAACCTCCTTCACCTGAATACATATTTATCTAGAAGAGGGATCTATATCACAAATCCAGCACTGACACAATGTGAACCTAGGCATGAAAAGGCAACATAATCAAGATATACACAACCATCGAACTCATACCAGTTACCAAAGAAGTACCAAACCATATAACACACAAGCATATCAAATCATCTTTAAATAAATGTCACGAAAAACAAAGACCCTCCTACGTTAGAAACACGAGCAGGAGGCCAATCGTTGTAAAGAGCATCTACTTGGTCAAATTAAATCAGTGCCGGTGGTCGGTGCCATTAAATCGGGTTTATGTTTAAACTGTTTGCCACTGAGCTTTTTTCTGTAGCTTTTCGCAAAAATATTGCCTTTTACATTGATACACGTACATCTAATTGTACGATTATTTCTCTACAACTACAACTTATTTTATCATTATTCGTACATTAATTAAACAAAGATTTGTCGCATTAACAAATACATCCTTTTTCGCCGAAGTCTCGTTCACAACAAAACGCCTGTAGTCGATGTCATCTAAAAAACAATGATTGAGCTATTAAAAGGACTCGCTCAAGTTTTTTGTAAAATGAACTTTTTTTGTATGACGAAGTAAAGTGTGGCAAATCATAAGGAGTGTTAAAACTATGATACTGACGGCGAGCACCCTTCAACAAATGTTGTTATATGCTCAAAAATTGTCTTTGAAGTCCACGATTTTGAAAAGCGTTAGTAACGGGATGTAACAAAAGGTTTAAAGGCAAGAAATAATTCTGATTGTGTATGAGCTCTTGTGGACTTAAGATTTTGTTGTCAGTTTTACACAAAAAAATGGTGCCAAAACATGAGCGAGTCCTTTTAAGTGCTATGACATTAAGGGTATGAAAGCATCTGATGGCATTGAAACCAAATTATCTGTAAAGACTGCATGTTTATATTGATAGTATGATAAACCTAATGATATAGTTAAGCATACTTTGGTTTTTATACAAATCAGTTTGAACTAATGTAAACTCAAGCTGTTAATAAATATTAAGTGAACCCAATGACCTACATTACCGTACTTTTACGCGAAAAAATGCATGATTCATCTGTGTCTGACAGTCTACTATCAATCAATTAAATTATTATTTCATTTTTAAACCGAAATGATTATAAGATTCGACGTTTATCTTATAAACCTATCAAATAAACATGTTTTGCAATACTTTTGATATTTGATAAAACATCACATTTTCATGATAAGTCGACGTACAATATTTTGAAGCAGATGGTAACAAGTGGTACACGAAGTAAAACAGGTACAACTCGCAAATTATTAAAAAATAGTGAAAATGTAAATCTTTTGGATCTCCTTTCATACGGAGTTTGAGTAGCGGTTGTTGGCAAATTGTACATTTTCAAAGGCATTATAAAAAGAACAAAACATTTACTGATACAAAGCCAATTGGGTTTCAAATCTTTAAGTTTATTTCCAAGAACTCCGTCAATGTAATGACATAAAATCAGTGCAAATATAGGAGTAAGAACGTTTAACGTTATAATTTAGTGACTAGAAACCATAAAATTTGAAATGTGAGTCCTTGCGTGTGTTTAAATTAGTTTGGCTATATAGATTACTTCAATACATTTATTAAATACAATTTTTAATTAATTTATACTGATATCGCCTAGCTCTTGAATATTATATTGTGGTTTTTGTTATAAACGTTGGGAGAAGATGCTTTTTGCTGTTTTAAGAACATACTCTTAAGTTATCTTTTAATTGCTATTCATTTTTGAAGTAAGGTGATTTATAACAGAAATCCAACATCGATTATTTCATCGGCTGATTAAAAAAAAATACTGCATTAGATTTATTTGTATCCCGCCTGCTTCGCAGTTCTTAGACGTTCATGCATCTTTGGAATAAACAAAAACATTTGTTACCTTTGATTAAAGATGATCTATCCATTCGTTGTCACTAGATGATTTGTAGACCTCTTGAGAAAGGTGTTTTTATCTATTTTAAATGGACTGCACTTGCATTTTAACACATTTTCAGCAAGAGATATCATTATGTATGTGTCCAATTCATCATGTTGAACAGGCTTTTAAAAATAGGAATGTTTTTATTAAATTTATTTGATGGAACAAGAAGCTATACGTTGCACAAATGCTATCCCGTTTAAATGACTCATTGAAGCCACCAACATTTGTCGTAAACTTTAACCTCAATTTATACTTATTTTCCTATAGCCGAATTTGATTTTGTCTCTCTTTATAGTGCATAAGCATATCTGGTTATTATTTTCTCATTTTTCTTTTTCAGTAGCAGACGAAAATTTTCATAACAATATATTTCCATTGGACTTAATGTATTACTCGAATTGTTATGTCGTGGTCTAACAGCCTCAGGGCAATCAGTTTAATATATCACTTATTGGTAATAGTTTCATAAAGACGTTATAGCCATGCGAAGTCTAACGCATATATCTATTTTAAGCAAGCTCATGACTTTTGTAAAGTACACAAATCTCAGAAAGAGGGCGCTCACAGACCGGTTAAACTTTTGAAGTTCTATCAAGCGATAACCTCAACATAATAAGCTTCTCGTAAAGAATAAGGCGATATAATCAACGTACCGGTTAAACTGCTTTGTGTTTTCACTGGTTGCAACAACATTAATATTGTAATTTCTTGCAGTATTGTGAAGCTTGTGTTCGATGTTAGCGTATTCAAACATCGTATGTGTACTTCTTTGTTACGATGCTAGTTCGCTTGTATTTGTAATTGATTTGTATGTAAATTGTTTGCAACGTAGTTGTTGATGTCACATAATTGTAATACACACTGTTGAGCATTCAGCACAACAATGTATAGCAGGGGCCTTAAATAACCTAAGGTAGTCATTTTAATCAACATTATTCTCACGTTAGTAAAATTGTGATAACAATGTCAAGATATACCCTTTAAAGTGTGTAAATCTTAACCTAAATGTGTATATTGCACTTTCATTTGTAATTTAATTTGATCGATAATTCATAGATAACTATAAAATAATTAAAGTGTTTATCATGTTAATAGCAACAGGGCTAATCAGCCACAGCAGAGAATATATATTCCCTATGGATTATTGGACACGAGTGACATATGGCGATACCTTTTCTACAGACTGATAACACTTAAACGGCACTGTATCCTTCCTTCTCAATGAATGTTGCAGCGGGTGTCACGGTGACATAATTATGAAAGAGGTTCCTGTAGTTCAGATTCAACAATATATTCTTGGCTAAATACATCGCCATCAATACGTGCATGAAACCTTTTCCTAAAGGCAAAAATAACAAAAACATAACTTTGATTTGAAAGCAGCTATTGGTTCCTACCACAGCGGTTCTTTTTGACAAAGCATTGGTAAAGGGTACAGTGTATTGACGTAATGGTGTTATGAGTAAAAATATAATACGTTCTTATTCAATTGCTATTGATAAAAGCTGCATAGAAACCATGAAAAAGATACTGCATGTCGTAAGGTTAAGTTTATGTAAAGCTCCTCCCTCAAATGGGTAAATATTATCGTTGACCTGACTCTAGTGATTGTAAACAGGATGGGGAAAGGCTTCAGCGTCCTGCTGATGTAATGTTAATATAAATAAAATATACTATTACGAAACATATGTTCAGAAGAAAACATACATTCCATGACTGTCTTTGTTTTCTGAATCAATCTTCATTTGATAAGGAGGATATAAATACAATTTAGCTGACTCACAATTATGAAGAATATGACTATCAATAAATTCATTCATCTATACTGCTTTTATAAACTTACAGCTACAGTTCATAAAACGTAATTCTATGGCCTAACGAATGCAATGTTTTATAAACAACACTCCGAGGAAATACAGATAAAACTATCATTTTTAAGTTAAATGTTTACAGTAATACGAAACGAGGTGTCTGCAATAAATATGCTTTGGCTAGAAATGCGTTACATTCATAAACACATCATGCCCGAATTTCTCGATATCTTAAAAAATCATATAAAATTATTCATCTAAGGTTAATTCTTGTTTGTTTTTTTATATCTTTTATTGTGTTTCATTTATTTCTTTAAGAGTTTTTGGATTTTAAATAGGTCTTCTCAATGATTATCTGAATAAACCATTATTTAATTTATCGAAATCAAATTTTAGTATGACTTTTAGCGATTTGGATTATGCTCCATTAGCCTGTTAAGCTTAAGTTATCGACCTGGGGCAAGAAAAACAACATCAATGTGCGTGCTTAAGGCGCTTATGTTCATAAAATAAATTTTCTTTAAAAGGTAATTTTGCAATTTTAAAAGAAATAAAAATATGTGTTTAATATTTATAATGAAATTTTTATACCGAAAATCAAAGTAAACGAATGTATAAACAAAGGCTGCTTTTAATATAATTCTAGAATGTTGCAGTATTATTTACTTGTTTACTGACAAATCTGCACATGACATTTAGTTTGACCCTCTTCGACCCATATCTAAATATACGATACTTTTGTTGCTTATCTTTCTTGTTTTCTGTGTTTGAGATCATTTACAAGCGCAAACATAGTTCCAACTGGGATGTTTATGTTCTTGCTAAGTACTACTGACACTATCTGTCGTGGAATTCAATTGTGTGAATCTATAGCTGCAATCAAGGTTTCTGATCGGAACCAAGGCAGAACAACCTCCTGGGGCAGATAACGCAGTCTCAACATCACAATTGCTATCTCACATGATAACTATACCGTGTACTACATTATTTGGACAACAGTGATTTCCTACAGTTGGCAATACAAAACCTCAAACACAATACTAGAATGGGACAAATGTCTTTGTTATCTTTGTAATATATAAGCATAATTACATGATGAAGTTCCACTCTTATTCAATTTACATTGCATGTTGCAAACTGTTCTCCTACATTTTATAGTTATCAAAGGTTTAATGAAAACTACAAGGAGAAGCCAAGAAATCACACGTTCAAGAACAATTATATGTGTGTAGGCACACGGCAAAGGCCCAAACGACAATGAGCAAGAGACACAATATATAAACACCACATTCATACCACATTCACACCACATTCACAAACACAAACAGATCACTAACCCATCAAAATAGCTATACCAAAGGACTTTCACCACTTGCACTATAATAGAAAACTTTTGCTGTGTTGTTATTGACTTGTCTTAGAAATAAACAAGAAAAGGAAAGTATGCGCCTGTTAATAATTGTACTGTACTTTTATGACTTATCGTAGACATCTTATTTATTTGCATTTGTAGTTTAAACATGCAGATAAAGATAACTGAGTTCGAACTATTATTATTTTTTGTAAGAACAATTGTTTTTGTCAGGAAAGTCAATTAGTAAGTCCAAGATGCACAGTATTAACAGGCCACGTCGGAATATATCTTGTTGAATTTGGAATCTCAATGTAGAATTATACGCCGACTTCATCCATCAAGACTACTTTGTCTATTTTATTTTATATCAACGTACGAATATTTCTATACATAATTTGACCCTTGCACACCATTAATTAGACACTTAAATTATAGGGCGTTTCTCCTTATAAATGACATTTGATAAAGGAAGCTTAAAATATATATGTTAATATCTGACAAAACCATGATGCATTATAGTTTTAAGTGTTTAACTTGCCATATTGATTTTGATTGAATTTGATAGAAAATTTGCTGAGTACACACGCATTTCAAGATCACTTCCACGTTTTCAGTAATTTGTATACATGTATGCAGACCAATATACATAATTATACACATTTAAGGAACACTATCACGATAAAGTTAAAAAAAAATTGTTTCTTTCAGAATAAACGTCTTCAGAACATTCGGGGTTTCCTGCCCTTGTATGGTAAACCTTTGTCACTAAATGTTTGTCAATGTGGCTAAAACAGCAACCTAACGTTTCGTTCAAGAAGTCAATATGAGCATATAACCTCCTTCTCTCAGTTACGTTATTATCTAGAAGAGGGATCTATAACACAAAACTATCCAACACTGACACCATGTAAACCTAGGCATGAAAAGGCAACATAATCAAAATCAACACAATCATCGAACTCATACCAGTTACCAAACAAATACCAAGCCATATAACACACAAGCATGCCAAATCATCTTTAAATAAATGTCACTAAAACAAAGGCCCTCCTTCATTGGACCCACGAGCAGGAGGCCAATCGTTGTAAAGAGCATATACTTGGTCAAATTAAATCAGTGTCGGTGGTCGGGAACATTAAACTGACCAGCCGTCCAAACAAACCTGCAATAGTGGTACAGCTGGTAAACAAATTGTCTCTAGATTTTTTCCTTATATTTTGTTTTATATAGATTGCCGACATTTTCTATGATGCATATTTCATCAATATAAATATATCATTCTACCTACACAAGCGGAGTAGAAATAAATTTGTTATTTGATGCGTCTTTGAAATTCAATAGTTGCCATTAGACAACCCCTCTGTAATAAATTGATAACCATTATGATAACAGACGTCAGCAGATCTCGTTTAAATATCTAGAGGTTTTGCGATTATTTCTCTTCAATTACAACTTATTTTATCATTATTCATACATTAATAAAACACATATTTGTCGTTTTAACCAATAAATCCTTTTACAGCGAAGTCTCGTTCACGACAAAATGCCTGTTGTCGATGTCATGCAAGAAACAATGATTGAGTTATTAAAAGGACTCGCTCATGCTTTTAGTAAAATGCACTTTTTTGTATGACGAAGTTAAGTGTGGCAAATCATAAGGAGTGTTAAAACTATGATACTGACGGCTGGCACCCAACAACTGCCAACACATGTTGTTATATGCGCAATTATTGTCTTTAAAGTCCACGACTTCGAAAAGCGTTAGTTAAGCGATTACACAAAAGGAATAAAAAAGTTTAACGTTGTAATATAATGACTTAAACCATAATTCCTAGAATGTGAGACCTTGCTTTTGTTTAGATGAGTTTGGCTTCATAAGTCACTTGTTATTAAACTTTGGGAGGGGATACATTTTGTTGAGATTTGTTTGTTTGTTATTTTTAAATATTTTTAGAAAATACTTTTAAATTATCTTTAAAATGCTATTAATTTTTGTAGTAGAGTGAGTTTTTTACCAGCAATCCAAAATCGATTATTTTATCAACTGATTAAAAACAATACTGCATAAGATTTATCTGTATTTCGCCTGCTTCGCAGTTCTTCAGACGTTCATGCATCTTTGGAATAAACAAAAAACATTTGTTACCTTTGATTCAAGACGATCTACCCGTTCGTTGTCACTAATTGATTTGTAGACCTCTTGAGAATGGTGTTTTTATCTATTTTAAATGGACTGCACTTGCATTTTAACACAAATTTCAACATAAGATGCCATTCTGTCTGTGTCCAATTCAACATGTTATATAGGCTTTTAAAAAAAGGAATGTGTTTTATTATATTTGTTTGGTGGAAACCAGAAGCTATACTACGCACAAGTGCTATCCAGTTTAGATGACTCACTGAAGCCACTAACATTTGTCCTAAAATTCAACCTCAATTTATATATAGGCGAGTTTGCTTTTTGTCTCTGTGCATAAGCATATCTGGTTATTATTTTCTCGTTTCTCTATTTCATTAGCAGCCAAAAATTTCCATAACAATATATTTTCATTGGACTAAATGTATTACTCGAATTGTTACGGCTTGGTCTAACAACCTCAGAGCAATCGGTTCAATATATCGCTTATCGGTAATAGTTTTATAAAGACGTTAGGGCCTTGCAAAGCTTTTACGTAATTTTCGTCGTTTCCAAACGCATATATCTATGTTAAAGCAAGCTTATGACTTTTGTAAAGTACACAAATCACCGACGCAAGAGGGCGCTCACAGACCGGTTGAACTTTTGAAGTTGTATCAAGCGATAACCACAACATAATAAGCTGATGTGTGTCCTCCTGTACAGTTGTTTTATCGGACACCTGTTTGGAAAAAAGACATAGTGTAGATAAACGAGTTATTTTGGACTATGGTTCGTGTTCATTTAAATACTATTTGGAATTGGTCATTAAAATTATTCTTGTTGTTCCATACGTTTATCAAACGATTATTTTAAACCGTGAAAAAAACATTATTTTTTTCAGCGGAGGTTATAGGTCAGTGTCGTTACCAAATGACGCAAGAGTGAATGAAAATCAACTTAATTCCAGAAGCATGCATTGCGATATAAAAAAAACATTTGTGTGTTTAAATCTTTACGTTGAGTCAACGTCATTTATTTGACTTCTGAATTCATCAGAATTACCCAGCATGGAAAATAGAAGTTTTTGTTACTATTGCTGTTAGTGTCTGTCATAAAAAATCAATTGTATGGACCTCATATTTGCAAGCCGAAGAATCATTCCCAATGAATATTAGTTTTGGTGAAATATACGATGAATGTTTGTGGTTTAAGAGGACATTTTTTGCGACATACAGATTTTTGTTCCACACGATGAATTGTTTTGAAAACATTCCGTTTTAAAAAAACTACTCAACATGGGATCATTCGTGTAAAAATGCAAGTGCAATATTTTAAAAAGAAATTAAAACACTATGCAGATGCATTTCTCTTTTCCCAAAGAGATCTACAAATCATCTTGTTGTAACCAATGTGTAAATCGTCTTGAATCAAAAGAAACAAAGGGGTTTGTTTTGTTCAAAAAGTGCATGAAAGTCTGTTAAACTCGAAAGCAGGCCGTAATGGAGTTTGGTTTTCCATCAGCCGGCTCAACGTATCACTACTGTCTTTTAAATTCGGAGAAATCGGTTAAATAGGTTATTTATTGACAAAGGTTTCATAATATCATACATTTCCTACGTTTTTTTATTCAAAACTCTGTTTATCAGTCTATCAGTTCCTGCCTGTGTGTTTTCACTGTTTTTCACAACGTTAACACTATAATTTTTGCAGTGTTGTGAAGCTTGTATTTGATGTTAGCGTATTCAAACATCGTATGTGTATTATTTTGTTACGATGCTAGTTCGCTTGTATTTGGAATAGATTTATATATAAATTGTTTGCAACGTAGGTATTTATGTGACATGATTATAATACTTACCGCTGAACATGCCACACGACAATGTTAACACAGGCTTTAAATATCCTCAGGTTGTCGTTTTAATCAACATTATTCAAACTTTAGTCAAATAATGATAATATTGTCATGATATACAAGTGTTAAAAATCTTCGTTTAAATGTACATCTTGAACTTTCATATGTAATATAATTTGATCGATAATTTATGGTTAACTATGAAATAATTAAAATGTTTATCATGTTAATAGCAGCAGGGCTAATCAACCACAGCAGAGAACCGCACATATTCTCTATGGATTATTGGACACGAATGACGTATGACGATACACTTTAAAGGCACTGTATTCTTTTCTCTGAATAAATGTTGCAGCGGGGGACACAGTCCTGCAGTTCAGAGTCAACAATAGATTCTTGGCTATATCCATCGCCTTCAATGCGTACATCAAACCTTTTCTTAAGGGCAAAAATAACGTGAATCTAATTTTGAATTGAAAGCTGCTATTGGTTGTTACAACAGCGGTTCTTTTTGACAAAGCATTGGTAAAGGGTTCAGTGTATTGCTATTGATAAAAGCTGCATCGAAACCATGAATAAGATATTGTATCGTCGTAAGGTTAAGTTTGTGTAAAGCTCCTCCCTCAACTTGGTAAATATTACCGTTGACCTTACACTAGCGAGTGTTTAAGGTTTCAGCGTACTGCTGACGTAATATTGATATAAATAGAATATACAATTACAAAACATGTGTTCAAAAGAAAACATACATTCCATGACTGTCTTTGTTTTCTGAATTAATCTATATTTGATTGCGGATATATATACAATATAGCTGACTCGCAATCTTGAAGAAAATGGCTATCAATAAAAATTATTCATCTATACAGCTTACGGCTACTGTTTATAAAACGTAATTCTATGGCCTAACAAATGCAATGTTTTATAAACACAGTTCCGAGGAAATACAGATAAAACGATCATTTGTAAGTTAAATGTTCACAGTAATACAAAACGAGGTGTCTGCATTGAATATGCTTTGAACATTCCAGCAAAATGAACTCTTAGAAGAAGAAAAGTGCTAGACATGAGTTTCATTCATAAACTCATCAGGCCCAAAATTATTCAATATCTTAAAATATCATATAACATAATTAAGGTCAATACGTGTTTGTTTTTTATAATTTATTTTTATATATTTTTGGGTATCATTTACTTCTTTAAGAGTTTTTAGATTTTTAATACTTTTCAGTAATTATCACAATAAACCATTTTTTCAATTACCAAAATTAAAATTTTAGTATGAATTTTAGCCTGTTACGCTTCAGAAATTTGGACCTCGATTTGAGAGGCCCGATCAAACACCATCAATGTGGGTGCTTAAGGAATTTTCGTTTATGTTCATCAATTTAAAAAAGAAGCTCAATTTGCATTACAACTATACATAACAAATATAATTATAAACTTAATATTTGTAATGATATTTTTTATAACCGAAGTAAACGAATGTATATACAAAGGCTGCTTTTAATATAATTAAAGAATTTTTCAACATTTTTTACTGACATGGCAGTATACACAAGTCTGCACATGACATTTAGTTTGACCTTCTTCGCCCAATATCTAAATATGCTATACTTTTGATGCTTATCTTTAATGTTTTGTGTTTATGAGAAAGTTTACAAGAGCAAACATAGATCCAACTGGGATGTTTATGTTCTTGCTAAGTACTACTGACACTACCTGTTGTGGAATTCAATTGTGTGAATCTATAGCTGCAATCAAGGTGTCTGATCGGAACCAAGGCAGAACAATCTCCTGGGGCAGACAACGCAGTCTCAACAACACAATCGCTCTCTCACATGATAACTATACCGTGTACTACATCATTTGGACAACAGTGATTTCCTACAGTTGGCAAAGCAAAACCTCAAACACAATGCTAGAAGGGGACAAATGTCTTTGTTATCTTCGTAATATATAAGCATAATTGCATCATGAAGTTCTCCTCTTATTCAATTTACATTGCATGTTGCAAACTGCTCTCATACATTTAACCGTTATTCAAAGAATAATAAAAACTACAAGGAGAAGCCCAGTAATCAAACATTCAAGAAAAATACGTATATAGACACAAGGCAAAGGCCCAAACGACAATGAACTAGAGACACAATATGTAAACACCACATTCACACAACACTCACAAACACAAAAGATCAGAGACATTGACCACATGCACAAAGCTTCTGCTGTGTTGTCAATGACTTTCTATATTACAAATGAACCAGAAAAGGTAAGTCTATTAATGAGTGTTCTGCATGTCATGACTTGTCGTAGACATTTTACTGATTTGAATTTTTATGCAGATAAAGACAACTTATTTTTAATTACTTTGCAATCTTTGGTAAGCACAATTATTTTTGCCAGGAACGTCAATTAGGAAGTCCAAGATGCACAGTATAACAGGCCACGTCGGAATACATCCTGTTGAATTAAATTTGGCATCTCAATCTTGAGATATACGCCGATTTCATCCATCAAGATTCCTCTCACTACATGTATTTCATTTTATAACAACCGACGCATATTTCTTTATAGAATTTGACCCTTACACACAATCTATTAGACATTTAATGCATAGGGCGTTTCTTCTTATAATGACATTTGATAAAGGAAGCTTAAGATATATGTGTTAATATCTGACAAAGCCAAGATGCATCATAGTTTTTAGTGTTCAGCTTGCTATATTGAGTTTGATTACATTTGATAGGAAAATATGCTGAGTACTCACGCATTTAAGATCACTTCCACGTTTTCAATAATCTGTATACATTTATGCAGATCAATACACATAATTATACACATTTAAGCAAAACTTTCACTCTAAAGTTGAAAAACAAAACTTTTTCTTTCAGAATAAACGTCTTCAAAACATTCGGGGTTTCCTGCCCTTGTTTGGTAAAACTGTGTCCCTAAATGTCAATTTGGCTAAAACAGCAACCTAACGTTGCGTCCAAGAAGTCAATATGAGCATAATTATCTAGAAAAGGATCTATATCACACATCTATGCAACACTGACACCATGTGAACCTAGGCATGAAAAGGCAACATAATGAAGATCTACCCAATCATCGAACTCATACCAGTTACCAAACAAGACCCAAACCAAATAACACACGAGCATTCCAAATCACCTTTAAATAAATGTCACTTAAACAAAGACCCTCCTTCATTAGAGCAGGAGGCCAAAAGTAGTAAACAACATCTACTTGGTCAAATAAAATCAGTGCCGGTGGTCGGGAACATTTAACCGACCAGCCGTCCAAACAAACCTGCCCTTCTGGTACAGCTGGTAAACAAATCGTCTCTAGATTGACTCCTTATATTTTGTTTTATAGAGTTAGATTGGCGACATCATCTATGATGCATATTCGATCAATATAAATATATCATTGTACCTTCACAATCAGAATAGAAATAAATTTGTTATTTGATGCTTCTTTGAAATTCAGTAGTTGCCATAAGAAAACCCTTTTGTAATAAATTGATAACCATTTAATAACAGACATCAGCAGTTCGCGTCTAAATATCTAGAGGTTTGCCTTTTTACATTGATACACGTACATCTAATTGTACGATTATTTCTCTTAACCACAACTTATTTTATCATCATTCATACATAAATAAAACATATATTTGTCGTATTAATCAATACATCCTTCTACACCGAAGTCTCGTTCACGACAAAACGCCTGTTGTCGATGTCATGCAAGAAACAATGATTGCGTAATTAAAAGGACTCGCTCATGTTTTTGTAAAATGAGCTTTTTTGTATGACGAAGTAAAGTTAGGCAAATCATAAGGAGTGTTAAAACTATGATACTGACGGCGAGCACCCTTCAACAAATGTTGTTATATGCTCAAAAACTATCTTTGAAGTCCACGATATTGAAAAACGTTAGTAACGCGATGTAACAAAAGGTTTCAAGGTTAAGAAATAGTTCTGAATGTTTATGAGCTCTTGTGGACTTAAGATTTTGTTGTCAGTTTTATAAATTTTCCTTCACTTTACCGGGGTGAGTTCTCACCATACTAAAACAGAATGATTTTCTGCAATATCGCTATCAAAGAGTTAAATAATTAAAAAGTTAGTGTTAAGATGCATTACCGGGAAAAATGGGTGCTATAATATGAGCGAGTCCTTTTAAGTGTTATGACATTTAAGGTATGAAAAGCATCTAATGGCATTGAAACCAAATTATATGTAAAAACTGTATGTTAATATTGATAGTATGATTAACCTAATGATGTAGTTAAGATCATGTTTGAAAAACTAGACGATTGCCTATTTCTTCCATAATTAAACACTGCAAAACTGATAAATATTGACATTTCGTACATTGTACATTTATTAAGCATGTATTGGAAGAAGAAAGATGTTCAAGGAAATATAACACACTACTTTATTTATAATATTATTTAACGAACATGGCACGTCTATGAACAGAAACTGCGATAGTTCAGTTTAAGTCCCTGTATGTTTTAGTGACATTGATAATTTGCATTCGAAAATACTTGCATCACATTTATTTGAGAAACATGTCATGTGAAATATCATTTGGAAATAGTCTTGCAACTGCTCAGGTACTGTTTGTGCAACGCGATATGCTCCGCCCACTTATGTACCCCATTAGTAAATAATTAGTCAGTGGTCGAGTAAGGGTTCCCTTGGTATTTCCCATCCATTTCTGTTTTATATCGCATCGAGTGAACCTTGGGATTTTATAGAACATTTTCTGAGACTTTATCATAGTTTTACACGCACTTTTTTCTCTTTTAGTATTTAATTCTAAGTAGTATTGGGCCTTTAACAATATATTACATTGTGTTACATGTAACAATTAATATAATTTGAACAATCGCATTTTCTATTCATATATATATATTAATGAATTTATAATTACCTTACTGACCCTGAATACACTAAAATAACTAATAATCCGTTCTAGAATTATTTTTGAACTTGAAGAAATATTCTAGAACAAACATCCTTTTTGACAAACTTCCACCATTTGAACAAAAGATAAACTTCTGAGCATACACATACTACACAATAACTTTGTCCATACACTTACTTCTATCGATGCTATATGATGTTAATCTATAAGACCGATCACTAATTTGTCATTTGTATCTGATTTCAGGTTCATGGGCCCGAGGCTACTTGATTAACATTGTAGAAAAGGCAGATGTTTAGACTAAGTCCAACTTTTATGTAACCAGTGACTCAAAGATTTCATTCATTTGTATCAGTAAAGTATATTTCATATAACACTACATTTATATAAAAAAACTTCATGTTTATCAAACAAATACATTAAACATAATTCAACAAATTGTGTTGGTATTACGGCATTAGATAAGCATTTCCAGGAACTGATAACAAGGCGATAGTCGAAATACACTTAATGTTCAGAAAGGTTTAAGGATCAACTAAAAGCGTTACTGAAAGTTGTTTCTTAAACCTTCTTATCAATATCAGAAACAAAAGATATCTTTCAAAAAGATAAACGGCGATCATGAAGAGTGTATGAGAAAGTGCGCATTGTTTTATTTGAGTTTCAACATTGTATTTAAAGTATTGCTGAGGTCAAAAAAAGTTTATACACACATTTCTTGCTCAATAATATTAATGTCAACTACGTTTTTTGCTAAACAGTTGCGTAATTACTCTCCCAGAAAGGAAATATTTATTGATTGTTAATAATATCACGGACCTATAAACAAGTCCGTGATAACATAAGCAATCAGTTACTTTGTCATGTAGCGACTCGACCATTTCTGGCCAACTTAGCTAAACGCGGCTCTAACTTTTCAAAATTGAACGAAAAGGCAACCATTCGTGAAGAAGTGCTAGTTCCTGCTGGTTTAGTTTTTTCAAAGTCATTTTTAGGGAGGTCAATCTTAGAGCGAGGCTGCGATTATTAGTCGAGTTATCAAGAACACATTGGATTTTAATTTATTCGACTTTGTTTCGGATTTGTGTTTTGTTTTGGAAAATGGTAATTTTCAAAAGCTTATTATAGGAGATATAAACGAATATTTGTATTCTATAAATAATTTACCATTCTTACTTTAAGTCTTCCGATTAGAAGGATCATCTTATATTATTGTATGGTTATTTTTTTAAATCGTGAAAAATTGTTACAGTTGGAACTTTATAAAAAATAAACTGTAATATCATGATTCAATTCGGGACGATTTCTATATCTATTCATTGAACAAATTGAAGATACACGAATCTTAATGTTTAAGCACTTTTCTAGAAGCCTTTTCAGTAACTGCGCAGGGGTGTGCAAATGTTTTTCTGACATGTCGAGTCAGTATCAGCGCGTTTAAAATATGTTTTGAAGCTCATGACAACTCTCTTCGCGGGATGTTTGATCAAGACTAAGTCTGATGGTCGCCCACCTTTAAACATTCCCGCTCACACAAGAAAGGAGAATGACGTTTGATCTAATTATAATATTAATAATATTAGCTGTCGATTTCTTGGAATCAATTCGTTTCACTTATAAGATATGAAATTTAACTTATACGTACAGAACGTGAACAGGGGTAATGGTTATGAATGAGTTTACACTCAGGTGGCAAAACTGTAAATTTTCATTGAATTGCAAGTTTCCTTTGCAACGAGTTGAAATTGACAGAATTTTAGAACTTTTTGAAATTGTACAATTATACACAATTATTTTGTTATTTTAAAGCAAATTGTTTCTTTGTAATTTAATTTAAGTGTTGTTTTTCCTGAGTCTGAGTCTAGACTTCGACTTGAGACTGGTCGTGATTATGGTTCCAGGTTTAAAAAACCCAGAAGTGAAACGTATGAGTCGGTGATGCAGGTACTGTTGGTAGTTTTGTGAACCAGTTTTGTGAATCTAGCGATAGCATAAAAGCAATGGGGTAAGTGTAATCTACAAATAGCAATGGACGAGAACAAAACACTGTTAATGCTAGAGGTATATCAAATGAAAGAAATAAATTCAACCGACAAAATTGCTCAAGTAAATTATCTAGCGAGCTGTCTTTTAGAAATCATTTCATGACAGTGCTACCACTAAGTGAACCGACAATGGTACATTGTGGACCGTTAGAAATGAAAAATTAACGATTCAATTTGGGAAATTTTGTTATAAAGTTATATGCTATATGTTAGATCGTATCAGTGTGTATAAAAATCTTGAAATATGTGTACTATTCCATGTTTGGCCGTTAAACTTACATTAAAATACATATGTGTTTAATTGTTAGATAGCCAAAATGCTCTGAATACAATCCACATCATTGTAACACAAGCAAAAACAAACTTGGGGCTCTTTGATTGTTACAGAGAACCAGAACGAGTTTCTGATAATTTCAGAGTTCACGTTAAAATGTCTTTTTTTCTTCTATTTATTTGTTACAAATTGAGCAGACATAAAAGTGACCATTATCTTGGTTTTCATTCAAACAAAAAAAAATGGTTTTTTTTTTTTTAATTTGGTTTGGTCGGAGAATTTTCCAACACTAGACACTTAACAGCAAATCTTTAATTTATGCTCCAAAATCATCACATTTGGTATATTATTTTTGAAGAAATAATCAACTATTTTCTGAGTAGACATAATCAGAATACTATCACTTGAAGAGCCATTCAGTAACATGTTTACAATAATGAAAGTGTTTATTATCGCCTTTTGGAACTTTCTTTATAAACAGAGAAACGGGAAACATAGATGGATATCTAAAACACGAACGTTACAATTCTATTACACTGGGTTAAAAATGGTAAACAACGGAACTAGGCATGAATGTATAAGCACCGGAGGAGCCATTACGTTTAGGTGGTGTGATTTCCACTAATGACACTCAAGGCAACTCGAACAAAGGGTATTTGGTGATAAAACAAACTGACAAAGTGTTAACACTGAGGCAAAACATGGAACAGCACGACGGCTCAATCACTTTAGTTAACTTCAAATGTATCCCAGCAAACGATACAAACAATTCAGGAGTGTGTCAATAACATTTCATTGGCAAATTAGAGATTTTTTGAATGCAAAAGAGAGTGAGTGTTAAGATACATTGATACATCAGTTTCGATTATAGGAAAACATTCTTAAAAATGCTTCAAAAGCATAGAATGCACACATAGTATGACACTACTTCGTGGTTCTGTTTAATTGATGTGCACTGAAAATGCCCTGTGCACTGGCTTGCAACTTGAACCTTTACCTATTGATGATCCCGAAGGGATATGGGGGATCTCTTAAATTAGAATTGCAGTGAACAATTTAAGATCCTTCACAATATTCCTATTTATGTTAGATGTAACATACACTTGATTCCTGCATGTCCGTACTAGGCAACAAGAAAATCAACCCTGTGGAGACCATCTTATGCATGAAGGAATTGTGTCTTTTGTTTGGTTCAACAATAAAGTGACATCTCAATCTATATGAGCAAGAAAGATTTTAAGAAGTATTCGGTACGCAAGTGAGAGACATATTTTGCCGTGAAATTCAATTTTGTGAATATATGAATGCAATCAAAGTATCGGATCGGGCTCAAGGCCAGAACAAGCTCCAGGGGGTCAAATGGCTGCAAATGATAACAATACAGTGTCTGCCAACGTTTGGAAAACAACGATATACTTAAGTGCAATCCATCAGTTCGCAATGCAATACCTTAAACACAATGTTAGAAGGGGGATACTTATGTTTGTTATCTTTGTAATATGTAAGCATAATTACATTAGGAAGTTCTCCTCTTATTCTATTTACTTTGTATGTTTCAAACTGCTATCGTATAATTTACAGCCACAAAAGACCTTTCACCACTTGTACTTTAACAGAAAATTACATCTATCTTGTCAATAACTTCAGAAAGAAAACAGCATAGGAAGGTATACGTCTGGCAATAAGTTTAGTGGATTTTCATGATTTATCGTAGACATTTTACTAATTAAATTGTAGATATAGATAATTTATTTTTAATTATTTTGCAAACATTTGAGATAACACAGTTATTTTTGTCAGTGAAGTCAATTAGTAGCTCCCAGATGCACGGTATTAAAAGTCTACGTCGAAATATATCCTGTTCAATTAAGTCTGACATTTCAGTGTTAAGATATAACCCGATTTTATCCATCCAGACTTCTCTCACCATGTCATTTCATATTAACATTCGCATATTTCTTTCTAGGATTGGAATTGTGAAATCGTGGCACCCATAAGTAAGACGCACTCAATTCATCGGGCGTTTCTCGATATTAATAACATTTTAGAATGAAAGTTCGATCTACAGTGAAATCATGTCCCATTGACCCATCGTCAATTTATTCGTTTTGCTAAAAAGTAAAAATGCTTTACCACTTACAGACATCTGTCTAAAATAGTATAAAGTTGTTTAAAACAGAATCTTGAGTTGTTTGAGTAATTTGTATTCATGCAGATCAATATATCTTTAATTTACCATAGGCCTGTCTTAAAAAATTAAACAACACTATCAACATCTCAAATGCTCAAGTTTTAAAACACAATATAACTCATTTTCTAGCCGTAACAAATCAAAATCATTAGGTTTATTTTGCAGTAATTTGTGCCGCCAACGATTTGTCAAATGCGCTAAAACCTAACTTCCATATGAGTATATGTCAACCATTCGCAAAGGTATGCTTCTACCCGTTGAGCAGAATAAGTGCAATATAATCAGTATGCGAAAGCTACACTTATCAAACAAGAACCAAATACAACAGCGGTCAAGCATTCAATATCAATATTTATGCTAAAGGCTACAGAAACAAGCTTAATAACAACCCGGTTTAATGGCAGGGAGGTAAACGCCAAAGACATAAAACATAAAATCACAAACAAGAAACATGGAAGAACAGCACAAAACTCCACAAACAGTACAGTGCATACATACAATATATAAAAAATAGGTATGTTTATCAAGGACTGTTAGGTACCGCCTTGGAACGTGAGTAAAATGTAAATTTACTGGGGGTTTCAACCAGTTTAAGTGCACAAACCTCAATCTTCTCAAATCATATTTAAATAAAAGAAACGGGCACAAACAACCCATCATCTTTATCATGCTTATTCAAAATATTATACAACTGAGTCCGCTACAATAACGTCCCTCTAACATTGGAAGAAGGTACAGGAGGCAAAGCTTTACTTGTGTAAAGAACATTAACTAGTCAAATTAATTAAGTGTAGGTGGTCGGGAGCATTTCACTAACCAGAAGCCAAACACATCTTCCATAGTGGTAAAGTCTGTAAACAAATTGGCCCTGTATTTACGCCTTTTGTTTATTTTATAAACTTGGATTGATTGATGACATCTTTGATGTATATTTCATCAATATGAATATACTAGTATCTTTATACATTGACCATTGGTTTTTCATTTCAAAAATACTTGTCTGATGCTTCTCAGAATTACAATAATAAACAATTGATAATCATGAATCCGTTTTGACTTGCTATATGGTTTGTGGTCAAATTGTATTTGAACAATTCCAGTTGCAAAAAAAAACACAAAAAAACTAATGCACGTAGTGTTTCAAATTTTTGAAGCATCAAATAATCGTAGCTTTTGTTGCGCCTCAAACATGAATTTTAAATCAAATGCAACATCTACAGCCGGTCAATCGACTTTAACCATTTAAGTGAACCTGTCAACGATTTACAGTATTCTTTTACGAAGTCCCTGGAACCAACAACGGACTAGGCGGGGTCATATAATTATTTATACATGTACAGTTTGCATTGGTTTTCGGTTAATCCGGCCAAGTTAATCGTAACATTAAATAACGCTCACGAGAGCGACGCGGTGACAAACGAAATCCCTTGAAGAGTTGAAACATCCTGTCCGAATCCGCCGTTAAGGCGGTACAATTTGACTGTCGCTTCGTGCTAAATGGCATATTGTTTAACTGATTGACCAAGTTGATTTGCAAACAGTAGTTTATGGATCTGAATACCTCAATTACATGGTTGAATAACTGTCTAGTATTGTCATTGCATTAAAATAAATATCCATACAAAAATAGTACATCCTTGACTAAAAGTATGTTAACATATATTCTCTTATACAAAAATGGTTCATCATAGGGCTAATATACTGGATTTTGTCAGCTGAAAACAAACGTCAAAACTTAAAAAAGCTACTGAGCTTGTTTATATAGCTTTTCGCATAAATATTAAAAGCTTTATCTAAGAGCGATTTTGACACCAAATATTAAGTTTTTGGAATTAATAAATAAAAAACTTCCAGATTAATTATCAAAAAGCTTATATGTTTGTTACGACAAAATACAGCTTAATATACGACGGCAGATCGTCTCCACAAATCTAGACGTTTGTCTTTTTATTGATAGTATTACATTAATACAACAAACATATTTATCCCATTTACCAATATATCCTTTTTCACTGAAGTCTGGAATACAGTAAGCTGATCTCGATCCAGACAAAATGCATGCAATAAGTACCATATAAGCAGCATTTATTGCGTTTTTAAGTGCTTTGACATTAAACGTATGTAAAACATCTGGAAAGACTGTATGTTTAGCTGATAGTTGATTAATCTATCTATATAGTTTAGATCATGTTGGAAATGTTACACGGTTGGTCTTTACTTCCATTTTAAGAATGCAATAGTTCAATTAACAATTTATTACAGTTGATGCATATAATGAAATACCCTCATATTCAAAGAAAGCACTTGAAATAAGATTTGATTTATAAATAAGATCTTAAAATTATGCGTTTTAAATTGAAGATGATTAAATCATTCAAAAGTGTTTTCATATCTGACTACCTAGTGCGAAAATGCGAGTTTTATAGCTTGTCGAGACTTTAAAAGTGAGTCATTTGGGTGTTTTGTTTTATGAATTTTGCATTGCCAAAGCTTTATCATCAACAAATTTCAATTTTCACCGTTTGTGACATGAGTTCAAACAGATTGTTTGACAGCTGTGCAAAATAAATGTATCCCAAAACTCGTTCATATTTATGTCTCGTCTTCACTGTGGTTATTTTATTTGAAATAAATACGTTTTATCCTTGACATGTCAATTCGATATTAAACATACCATTATCGTAACGTTTAAAATGTATTTCTACAGCTCATCATTAACTCTTTTCATTTGATCCCGGGTCAAGCTGAAGTCTGATAGTGACCAACCTTTGTAATTTCTGGCTCAAACCAGAAAGGGGATAGTGTTCTGTCACATTATAATAGGTCCATGACAGATTCTTACTAGAGCCTACACATACTCGTACCTTTAAAAGTTCTACAAATAATGCACGACTGGTAAAAGTTATGTGTCATTCCCGTTTCTGGTGTCTATATTCTTTATTAATGAATTCAGTCATATTGAAATCTTGTAAACCGATTTAAGCATCCAGTAAACAACGATTTTGTTCATTCTTTCACTGACCGATCCAAGGCAGTAACCAGTGAACTATGTTTGTGTTCACATTACACTGACTGATCCAAGGCAGTAACCAGTGAACTATGTTTGTATTCACATTACACTGACCGTTCAAAGTGGTAACCCAAACATATATTGATAACAATATACATAAATATAATCTGCCTTTGTTGACGTCATGTGTTTCATTGACTATATGTTGGTCTTTCATCCGTATGCCTTTATTAGATCGTCCCTGTAAACCTACGGAACGACCCTAGTAGTTGCGAGTTGTACGGTATTGTTGCCAATGAATTGTATCATGACATTCGTGAAGAAGTTAGACGAATCATTAATGACTACCTAATCAATTATCTCGTTAAATTGTTGTAAATATACTATTTTGAATAAGTAATCAAAACATCAAGAATGAAAGTCATGTATAATAAATAGTGCCTGAAGGGTCCAAATTGCATATGACTTACTTGCACATGGATATGTTGGATTACATGACTGAGTGCTGTCCATTTAACGCCGCATGTCATGTTATGTGAGTGAATCTTCATTGTTTGCTCTAACGTATAAATTTTCAAATACTACTCTTCATTTGCAAAAAAAGTCGTATACAACATTTAGCTCCCTACCACTAAGAGGTTGCAATATCATATTATGAAAGTCATATCATGTCTGCTTCAAGTAAACTTTCAAATATAAGCCAGGAAATGCTGGATGTAGTCAGCATTTTCTCAGTTCATTCCTATTTCACACCTATGCCAAATGTCTTTAAAGACGTAAACTCGGCCAGATATATTAGCTTTAGGCCATATGCTTGTGATCATTATCAATGTGATCGAATAAAACCGAACTTTTTATTGATGCTAAGGAGAAGTTATAGTTATATGAGTAAGTTAATAGATTATCGGTAACAGACTTAATGATATGCCTTTCACTGCATGAATGCTTCAAATACTGAAATTAACAAAGCTTTTATATTGGTAACACTAAATTTGACTTCGAGATCCGAGCCAACGCTTCTCTTAAATATACGGGTTAAAGCTGCACGAAGTAGTAACCAATGTATTTGAACCTCTTTTCAGCGTCTTTATATCATACGATATCTACTTAATTGCAGTATTGTATTTTATAATATGATGTGGCTTTGAATTCCACTGCTTCGTTTAAAGTATTTCTAAGGTCTTACATTTTGTGGCAAATCAAAAATTAATATGAATTGATAAAAATTGATACGTTATGGTGCTTTTGGAGGGGAACTTAATTTATGATTCTTTATTTTTTGTTAGTTTATAAAAAATGGAGCATTTACTAGTCTCATTAGAGTACCATTTGATTAAATCGCATAGCCACATGTTGTAATAAACATATATTAGTTTTATCAAAACTACATTAATAATTTCCTTGAAGAATGTAGTAAACAGCTACGACATGGGAGAGAGAGAGAGAGAGAGAGAGAGAGAGAGAGAGAGAGAGAGAGAGAGAGAGAGAGAGAGAGAGAGAGAGAGGAACACCATTCTTACCAAGGTTATGTTTTAAGTAAGGACACTAGGAGTACCATGCTTATAGTTTAAGTAATAAAACAACTAGTATTGAAATGATTCAAGGGTCAATGTTTCACTTTAATCGATTTGATTAATGATTGCTGCAATTATTCTGATTTAAATTAGTTAATAGTAATTGCAAAGTTATCTTTCTTTACTAAGGAGTGTTTTAAATCTATGTTATTATCTTTGTCTTTAAATACAAAAAAGGCCTTGGTTGAAATTTGGGTTTTCTTAAACAATCATGCAATGGAGACTTACCATAGCATCATAAGAATATCCATACAACTCAAGATAAGTGTCGTCCTCCAATTATGAAGCCAGAACTCTCCGTTACTTTGCTCTAGATTGGTGCTTTTTGTTTCCATGAAAACACAATTGTTACTCGCGGAAATTCACTGGAATGGTAACAACGTTGATGCCAAATTTGTATTTAATCGGCGACAAACATGTCTAAATCAACAAATCTTTTTTATTTATATTGCTTATTACTTGAATGATTCTCTACACTTGTAATGCCTAGGACTGCGAGTGTATATACGTTACGCGGCTAGATCACGGCACAAATGGCCCTACCATGGCACAACTTCGGGAGTATTCGCCAAGGAGGACTTGGTCGAGAAAAAGAACAGGTATTTCCAATTGATAAGTGAAATAGGTTGTCAATTGATGACTAATGTTTAACACATGTATTTTAAACAAATGTTCAAGTTCTTCTCATAAATACTTAATGTAAATAAGTAAAATTATTGAAGAAACACATCATTCTTATTATCGTAAACTAATTTGAAACATTCTGGCACCACACTGTTTTTATCCGATGAAATATGTGAAAGCTGTTTTTATCGTACACGTACTGTGAACAAATGTGTGTTTCAATGAATCTTCAATAACATGTACATATCCAAATTAAAATTATTTCAAATACATTTTTTTATGGCCATCGAAGAAAATTACCCCAAGGTAAAAATATGCATTTTAAATTGTTATCATTAATCCTTTAATAATTCATCACTCTTTTATTTTACAAACCTTGCAGAGAATTCGAATTTTATAGACTTCTGATGTGAGAATCAAATAAATTCAATAAAAAAAATCATCTTAATAAGAGATATGTAGTTTTTATACAAATATTGTATGTGTGTATTTAAAATTCTAGTGAAGCATTACAGATAGTTACAAGTAGTTTCCAAATAGACTTTTTTCACATTTTTTATCTTCAGGACCTGATTTACGCGCATATATCTACAGCGGAGTTATTTTCTGAAACTCACGACCAACTTCTCTTTACGGAGTCTCGGTAATGCATCAAGTCTGATGGTCACCTACCTTTGAAATGTCCTGCTAACAGAGAAAGGGAGAACTGCCTTTTATCGTATAAGAGAATGAAGGCCCATGCTTTAAACAGATGTTATTTCTGATTCTAAACTAGAGCTCGTACGTATCTGTATACATGTTCCTCTCAAAGATACATACAACGTGTATGGCAGTTGATATTTCTTGGCTCTTTGGGGTACTAGATAATTGATGCTTTATCAAAGTATTATTGATGGTAGTAAATCTGATAAAATTCTTCTGCGGATTACAGAACAAATGGTTATAGCGTTTTCAGTGCTTATACCTTTCTCTCTTTTTATCTATAAAATAAATCTAACACAACCTTAAGTTGTGGATAAGGAAATTTTATTCGACGGGTGACACACTATCATTCGAAGATATTGTTTCGATGAAGTTTCAAATATTTTGAGCGTATTAAATGCAGCATAATTTCACCGCTTAAATTGCGGAAGGCATACGCGCACCTGCAATTGTTCTGTATCCAATGAAGATGTTCGACGGTTATACCAAAAACAGGCGGAGATGCCGTCATTGGCGTATCATACATACAATGGAAGCTAGCTTCAAGGACAAACCAAGTAGACAACTGTTTAAAGGTGACCCCGTTAAATTAAACAACGCTCAAAATATATGTGCAAAAGAGATTCATTTGTCCAAATAGCTGCGAAGAATGGTACTGGAACACATATAGTACTTTAGTTTAGTTTAATTTAAACATATTTATTTGACAACGATTGTGAAACAAGTTATTACAATATTATATTAAACACTCTCGTTGTAACGATGTTACGCGAGTGTGTGGTCTGTGTTGTGAGGGAAACCGGAGTACCCGGAGAAACTAGTATCAACTAGTCCGGCTTGGTGACCACATACCAAACTCACAAGCGCCCAAGCCATATAGTTAAGAACCAGCGATGCAAACGACGAGTTTACGGCATCAAATTGTACATCTGATTACTTTCCATAGTTTCATTGTTTCCCTTTATATGTCACACCACTATAACTGAGACATAAGAAATACTCACAAAGAATAGGGACCAGTTTCATGAAAAAAACGAGAAAATGTTTCCTTGCCTAAATTCCTATAATCAGATAGGACAGAAATAATAAAAATCAATCAGGTGGCCGCATTTGTTATTTAATATAAGTTTTAGTTTATTGGCAATATCAGCAAATACTTGCCTTTGGCCTAACTCAAACATTATTATATGTGTTGATAGACAGATAGAAATGATCGTGAAACATTGATAGTCGTAAACTGTGAACATTTTCGCTACAATTGAAACTTTGAATGGAGTCAGACATAAAATATAGTTTATATGTGTGAGTACATCTAAATAAATCAAAGAAATGTTATATTTTCATTTCTTCGATAAAATAATTATATTAGGCTACTGGAGTCATTGTTAATATACTAAAATACAGAAGAAGTCTAATGTGTGTGCGACATATATATCACACATTTAAATAGAAGAACTGATCTAATCGTATTATATTATTCAAACAAAGTACGTTGAAACATTCGAAAATATAAGGAAATATAGATTTCCTCAAAAATAATCCAAATATTGTATTGAAGAATCCTATTAAATGTTAATCGCGAGTGTAAAAGATCGGAACAGTGAGAAAAGAATGCATTCGATGGACACTGTTTCTGTTTGAGAGAATGAAAATCATCATTATGAGTGAATAAACATGCTTTGTAACTTTTTAATTGTTCTTTTGTAAAGATATAATATCAGTGCTGCGTTTATTTATATTTGGTGAAATTGTGTTTATATAAACTCATGGGAATTTGTTTAAAACTGTTCCGTATAATATATACTCTTTTTCTTAATACGAAATTGACATAGATATATTTTTGATGAGTTACATATCATACAAAATATTATATCTGTTATGTTTTACAAAACAAAGAAAATCTTACGACTCCTACTAATAAAATACAAATATAAGTTGGCACAAAAATAGCTGACTTACCATGATGTAATTCAAACAATCCCATGCAGTTGTTACGCTCGCGTAGTAAAAGCAATTTCGCCTTTACTGAAGTTCTAACCTGGCGCTACACTTCCAAGAAACACCAAATGTTACTTTCCGCAATTAACTGTCTTAATAAACCCATTCATGCCGCTATTGTGGCTAATCGCCGGCAATCATGTCAGAATCCACAAACCTATTTATTTATATTGGTTATTACGTAGATAATCCTGTGTAATTTTGATGCCTAGAATTGTGACGTTGTATACGTTTAGCGATTCGATCACGGCACAGATGTCTCTACCGCCGTATCAAAGCAAGATAACTGGCCACTGGAGGGCTTGGTTTTGAGACAAGTGAACAGGTATTCTAAATTGCCGTGAATATCGTTTGGGGAACTGTGTAAAAGATATGTTTACTCCGCCGCAATAATTACTAAGATGTATGACATAATTATATCAATAGTTTAACACATGTATACGAAATAAAGCAAAACATAACTATCAAAATCACAATTCAATGGAAAAATAGGTTAATTATAAAAATGGAAAATTAATAAGATAACAAATTATTATACAATCGAAAATTAAGTTGATACAAGCTTGGGTTTTCGATATATTTTTGTGTTGTTGTTTTTTCAGATAAAAAAACACGTTTTTATTTATTTTAATTGTTCTACTGTTCCAACCAATTGACAACCAGGGCGCCATACAGACAGACAAACGGACAGATAGAATAACTGAACAACACCGTTACAGACAAATTGCAGACAAACATAGTGACAAACAAACCGCAGACTGAAAGATAGACATATATACAAGCGGATGAGCATACGGACGCGCTGACAGTCAGGTAGGCGGGCTGACAAACAGATATGTACAGATATACAAGCTGGTCGTTACGGTTGGACGTACCTTCATATGTACAGAAAGCATACCGACAAACAGCCAGACTGGTAGGTAGGCAAACACATGTATACAATTAAGGTATTTTGTCTTCAGCCTATATATGGTTTCGAGACATACAGTTGCCCTTTGTATCTTCTTTTTAACAGAAAGCGATTTAAAGGATTTAGGATGTTTGAGAATATCCACTTAATAGTGGAAACGTTAGACCATATAAAAATCTACGTACCATAATTGGGGATCTTTAAACAATAGAAATAAGCCACGTCTTTTAAAAACACATATGTATTGAACAACGAATCTAAATCAGATTCTTACAAAACTACAGCTTGTGATACTTTCTTTTCAATCGTGGTGATATGTTAATATCATTTTCATTTGTTATAAATGGTTTTAAAATACATATGTATACCGCTGTCATCGATAATACGCACTGCCGTTAGTTCAGCAAGTTGAGTTTAGCCTTTGCATTTTTCCCCTAATCCAGAAAATATCAATGATCAGATATGATAAGGAATAAGCTTTCATTGCAATCAAAATATACTAACGCACACGGAATCAATACACATATTCTGTTGCCTAGACTTATTTGAAATCAAATGTGTCTAATTACAAACAACTTAACATGTCATCATGTTACGAAAGTATAAAATATAACTTGACCTTTTAAGTGGAAGATTAAACCTTAACATTAAACCTTTCAGACCTATCAAAGATTCTGATCGATGAAATGGAGTGTGTCTCAGACAATGGTGTTGTTTTTTCACCAATATTCCTGATTGAGATTTAGGCGATCAAGCTACCAGCAAGAACACATTTTCTTAGAGCTAGTGCTGTTGTTGTTCCAGGTTTTTAACTAACTAACTGATTTTCAAGAAGACACTCAAAAGGAAGTTAACACTCCCGCATTAAATCTATTTTTTGGACGAGATCGAATGGAAATATGTATACATAAGATGCATTAGCATTTTAAATTAAAGACGAACTTTCCGAACGTAAATATATTTTACAACTTAAGACAATCCATTGAAAAGCAACATTAAACATACTATAAATACAAATTATGTTGGGTTAATAAATTGAGTGAATCATTCATGACAGGCAATCGCGCATCTCCCTTAAAGACATAGTTTAACCTATCTGTAATGGGTGTATACGTTATGTCTATATAACCTCGTGTGAGAGTCCAAGCGTACACCTTGTGGTTCAGTTGGAAGATGATAAGCTAGTTAGGAAGGGAAATTGAAAGAGGTAAAGAGTTGAATAGAATGCATTGGTTCAAATGGGGAGGGTTATGGGGGAGGCGGATGAATGTAAAAACAAGCGCAGTTTGTAATATTTACCAGCGACGATATGCTTTGATATGTGTGTAAATTCTAATGGCTGTTTTGGCGTCGTGTCTCCCGCTCAATAGAATGATCAAAACGAACCATTCAAGTTTTGCTTAAAAATCCAAGCATCTGTAAATACTATTTATGGCAAAATAATCATATTTGTACATGCCTATCCATATCCTTTTTCAAACCCGATAATGAAAAAACTGTACGCCGTACTCAAAATTCTATAGCGCGCTAATGTCGTTTTCCGACCCAATATATCAGCATAGTACCGCCAGACTTTTACACATCTATGTTTATTTATAAAATATAATGTTTAAAATATGCAAGAAGAAACTCAGATGTTTTTATCTGTATGATACATAAAAGTTACTTATACTCATATAAGCATCCAAAAGAAAAAAAAAACTGCTAATAAGTGTTAACATTGAAGAACATGCACTAAATCAATACAATGTAATGCGACTGATTTATGACGTCGTTTCAGGCATGGCGAATGAGGGAAAATATGTAAAAGCTCCATTATATAATAAATAAAAAATGTATTTGTTAACAATTATTTTTGGCATTATCATATTAACTATCAATACGAAATCGTTACCGACATTAACAGTTTAACCTTAATAGACAACGGAATTACAAATAAACGATTTATTAGACTTTAGAAAAAAATCTGCATTTTAAATTTAGCATGATTTAATCGTTCTTGATTGTTTTATAAGTCTGGCTTCTGCTTGCAGAATATACTAATCAAATATTATGCGATTGCATTATAAATGGGCCGTTTGGGTGCATGTGAATTACAGGTTTCAAAGTGCAAAACAGTTCCAACATTTCCTACATAATATAATAAAGCAAAGACAAACATATAAATCTTGATTGATTAGAAATGTAATAATAACGTATATAATATTAGTATTTTTGTAAAGCGCTAGTCTGAAAAACAAGAAAGAGATTGATGAGGGCAATAAAGAGATAATTCTTGAGAGGACATAACAAATCAGAAAATCATCAGCAGTTGGTTTGCTTACTCTTACCATATATTTTTAATAATTTATTATCAAGTTCATCTTTTTACTGACCACATTTGTGCTACAGAAAGTCAAGTATGGAACACTGAGAATTTGCAATCTGCTTCAAGAAGCCTTGAAAATTCAAGACTTGTTGGCTGCAGTCAGTTTTTCTCAGTTTATTTCTATTTCACACCGATGCCAAATATATGTTTACAGAGACATAAACTACACCAGATATGTGAGCTTGGGGCCATATGCTTGTGATCACTATCAATGTTATCGAAAAAGAAACGAACGTCTTCATAGATGGAGAGAGAATCGTGTTAGAAATTAGCTAATATAATACCATAATCTTATACCGTTCAACCAAGCACATTTATATCTAAGCTCCATATAAATTGAACACACACGAAATCTATGTACAACTGTATCTTCGTAATCTTATATCCAAAGCGTTAATGGTCATGTGTCAGATTAAGTTCAATGAATTCTAATTGATGACATACTTTTCTACAACAACAACAACAACAACAACAATAATAATAATAATAATTATAATAATTATAATAATTATAATTATAATAATAAAAATAATTATAATAAACTGACTGGCATGCTGCCGTTTTCTTTGAACTCTCCTCATTGGCTTAAAGGTTTTCAGATTACTGGATATTAAGTTTTTTGTTCGTTACTCAGAGACATTTGTTAAACAGTGGATATACCGATCCGAAAGCAATTAGCAACTCTTGCTAAAATTATTATAAATGAATACTATCAGCGTACTTCAAATGTTATAGGAACGAGATAAACAAAATCCTACCAAGGCCAAGGTTGACGGCTACAAGATAGTATTGTCATAAAAATACTCCAGCATATACACGATTCAAAATACATTGTATACATCAGTTCAGCAAATTAAATGATCAACTATGGTTGTTTCATATTTTGTATTGCAAAAAATACACATTCAATAACTGCAATATAAGAAATATGTGTGTGTTGGACAACGATAATGTAGACAGAAATTATTGTAATAGACAGTTGTGTTTTATAAATGTGTCATAAATGTGTCAACAAGAAATTGAACTAGTACATAGATGGAAAAGCAAAATTGTTTTAAGTGGCATCCTTATAATTTATCTTAATGATGTTATAATAAAATGAAACATAGGTTTTGTCATATTCACATATGATGACACATTCATACATTATAACAATTCCGTTCACCATATGGCCATGGTTGCAAAACTATTACAGTGATTCGGATACTGCCAAATGTGTGCAAAGCTTCAATCAATTTAATGGATGGTCAGCAAAAAAACACACCACAGAAACATAAATACAAATCACTGAAATGGATTGAATATTGTAACTGTTATTTTCGGTATAATTAGTGGGCTCTATTACCCAGTCTTTGTGGTAAGTAATAAGACCAAACAAAATGTTACAAAATTTATATTCATTTATATGTAATAACACATTCCGACTCATCAAGTGACTATCAATAAAACCAAATATATCGAAAGTGTCACTCTTCTGTAATAAAGACTAATATCGCTCTAACGAAGCTCTTTATGCTTTTCGGAAACATAAAATGTTTTTCTCCGCAATAAAGGTGTCTAGATAAGACCACTGATGCCACTTCTGTCGCTAATCGGCTGCAATGATGTAAGAATCTACAAATCTATTTATTTATATTGGTTATTACATAAATGATCCTGTATACGTGACATGCCTAGAAACGTGACATTGTTTGCGTGTGGCTAATCGGCGGTAATCTTATCAGAATACGCAAACCTTTTTTATATTGGTTATTACATAAATGATCCTGTAAACTTTGATGCCAAGTGTGACTTTGTTTGCGTTAAGCGGTTTGATCACAGCACATACGACTCTACTGTCGTATCAAAGCAGGCGTATTCGCCACTAGAGGATTGGTTGAAAAAATGGACAGATATCTTAAGTTCCTGTGAACATGAAATGGAAAGTTGTGTAAAAAAATATGTGAACACCTACATATGAACTAGTTAGATGGGTGAGATAATAATTTCAGTGGTTGCAATTGTCAACAAATTTATAGTACATGTATAAGCCGTCTCCGTTGCCTAGTGGTTAGGGCGTCTGCTTTTATACAATCTTGCGCTTTTAAGTGTTTCATTAGCTCTGGTGATGTCGACATGATCCTTCTTTAACTTATCTTTGTCAATTACTTGCTAACGGATGTCTTCTAGCAAACGATTGCTCACGGTTTGCTGGTTAAGCAAGAAATAAGATATTTTTAAAACGAGAATGGAACACGCCGTTATTTTTCAACAGCCTTCAGAGGGGTCACTGTTTTTTAACTAAATGACAAGTATAATGTTCGGACAGTTTGCATACGCGCGTGTCATGACACGCTACCCATATATTCGGGCATAAATATAATGTTTACCAACATAAATTTGTTATCGTTCAGAACGACAACGTCGGTGAAATGAAGGACAACCCTGATATTCATGGTCATGCCATTACAAGTCACGTAGCATGTTTAAACATGTCGACATAGCGCCTACGTTGTAAACAATAAACATTGTGTCTGATTTTCAATACTGTTTAAATAAATAACAACAATACATAAACATATAGGATCATATGGTTTAGCTACATAAAGACCATATGGCTCATTAGAAAATCGAAAAACGTGTAGAAAATACAACTATATTTGGCACACACAAGCTGAACACTATCGTATTCATTATCACCAACAAAGCAAAAACTGGATGTGTGTCCATAGGACACGGATGACTCCACCTGCCTCATGTGACACAGGAAAGGTTTACACCAGTACTAATCTATTTCCAAACAAATGTATTCGGTCACACATATTTGCATACAAAATAGTCCTAAAATGCCATATTTTGGTTATTAAATGGCAATAACTCTTCCCTATTCATGTGGAGCTGCAAGCAAGAGACCAGATGCACAACTACATCATTTTACAAATATTCCCCCGGATGATCTAAGACTCTTGATCAAATAGTTTTGGAGTTTTGAATGAAAACTTACAGAGCCACAGACGGACGCAATGACGAACGGACAAGGGCATATATATATAGATATTTATATATGTGTATATATGCAGCTCTATAAGAAGGGTCATAATGATAATTTTTGTGTACATGTACGGTTCAAGCAGCAATGGGCCATTGTTTAAGAACTTGTAGTTATATTTATGGTGTCCAAGAGCCGGTCATTTAATGTCCGTGTACTGTTCTTGAATCGGGTCCTTGAGCAGTGCTTGAACGTTTATTTTTAGATTCTAGAACATCAAGTTATACAATATTTCAAAAACTTATATTTAGATGAAATAAAGAATTTCGTAGATTCTAGAACTTTATTATCTGGAACCGGCCATTTATATTTCTTTCTTTATTCTAGAACCCAATTATTGAACTGTTCGTGGTATTATCTCAATGGCGTCAATTAAATATCAAACATCTTGTCATTGGAGGGTTTAAAAAATTGAAATGTATTTCTTAAGGTCATGACAAACTATCTTCACGTGATCTCAAATCTGCAAGGTTATGTATAATGGTCACCAACCTTTCAGTTTTACCTATCAATAAAAAAGGTAAAATCGCATTTTATCGAATTACCATCGGCCTATGTCGACTTGTGTTGCTAGTGTTCCATTGAATCAATATTTTTATAAAACATAAACTATAGCCTATACATACAGTATGTCGACAGTTGAACAAAACGGACTGCACCGTTCATTGCTGTTCTGTAGGTGCTGTTATTGTTCGTTCTGTGCATCTTCATAAAACAAATGATAACACAAAAGTAATGGCAAAATTATTAAGAAATGGACTTCGACAAAAATATTCATACTCTATATTAGAAATAAAAACAAACGACAAAAAAGATCGTGATCATGTAAATTATCGAGCGGGCTGTCTGCCAGTAAGCAAAATGGTCAGTGCATGACAATGCTACAACTGAATGGGTAAACAATGGTACGATGGCGTTAGCACAGAGGTTCCCAATGTAACAACGGTGGTCTGAAGTGGTGCTGGCCAGCAAATGATAGAAAACTTTAAAAAAAAACTTTTGAAGAGTAAACTTCATTTCCTTATTTAAAAATAATCCTGACTGTTAATATATCTTTTCTTTATACTTTATAAAACTTTCTATCAGGGTCTAAATATTTCGTAGATAAAAATGATGTTATCTAAATAATAGCATTTTATGTTCAGTACTGACTTATTTGTAAGTGTGGTATTGGAATGTGTGTACCGTTCCCTGTTTGCATGGAACGGTGACATCGGCAGCAAACAACATGGGATTTATTTTGGTTAAATGGTCAAGAAATATGTAGACAATTGAGATCACCGTAATAGTAGTTGACGCAAAAAAGAATGATTCTGATCGTTTCAGAGAACTTGGAGTAACAGATGCTCTAACAATTAATACGGATTCTGATGAAATTTAAAAAAAAAAACTACATGAAAAAGAAACTTATCTTGGATTTTTATCTAAACATAAAACTGTTTCTGGTTTGTATTTGAATTGGTCGAAGGCCTCGTTTTCCAGTAGATATCTTATCCGAGAAATAGCAGGACAGATCAAAGCGAATCTCCAGAGTTTCGATTCAAATTCTTCGCGAATACGTTTATTCTTTATGACGAAATAATCCCAAGTTTGTTAGAGTTTTATACAAGCAAGGACGATAAGAAACAGCCATGTCTGTAATATGTTTACTATAGTGATCTTGTCCATCATCGCCTTTATGGAACTTTCTACATTAACAGATGACCTAGAAACATACGATTCTATATGAACGTCCATTTCATTGAGCTAAAACTGGGTAAACAAAGGAACTATACAGATCTCTAGAAACATCAGAGGAATCATTTAGTTTGCGTAGTTTTATATCCAATCATGATCCAGACACTTCGGAACACTTTAAATGTTTTTTTAGATTATATTTTGCCAACTGCGTACGTATATTTTACGAGAAAAAATCGTTGTTTTTTTTGTTTTATGAGCGGCCTTTCACTACATGCTACTTTTAACTGTAAAAGAAAACTACAGCGTTGTTTTCACTTCAATAATCCGGTTGGTAATATGTGTAGAGCTTTTCAATGAAATATCGTAGATATCTCGCACATGGAGCTGAAAGATGCAGATAAAACAATTAAGTTTTATTTGTTTTCCCGTCGGTGCCCTTTTTTTTTTTTTTGGTAAGCGAAGTTATATTTGAAGTCAATTAGTTAATCCCAGATATTCGGTATTAACAGGGAATTTCGGGAAAGATCCTGTTCAATTCCGTTTGGCATTTCAATTTTAAATATACTCCGACTTAATCCATCCAAACTCATCGCACTTTGTCATATTAATTCAAAATTCGCATATTTCCCTGTAGAATTTGACCCCTACAACAATTTTATTGCATATTATCAACTAATTAGACGTTTCTCTTTTTAAAAAATATTATATAAAGGAAGTTTGAAATATATTTCTAAATACCTTACATTGTCTTGATGCGTCATGGTTCTAAATCTACAACATTTTTCGTGTTTGCTGAAATTTCTAAAATGTAGTCGTTGCTGAATACCTACCAATTCCAGACGTCTGGTTTGCTAACATAATAACATATTCTTATTACTTTTGAAGTTTTGAGCAATTTGTATAATTATGCAAACGACTGTCTTGGAATTTTACACAAAACTGTCAAGGGAAGAATAAGTAATTACCGGATTCGCAATTATCGTGTTTATATTTATATCACAATGTCTATTAAATTGTTCGTTCCAGCCTTCTTCTTGGCAAATGAATCCAGTTCCGCTGATCTGTTACATTAAACTGACCAGCCTCCAAAAAACACACTTGCAACAGTGGTACAGCTGATCAACAAATGAGCTCTGTATTAACTCCTTTTATTTGTATATGGTTCGATTAATGACATTATCTATTATGTTTATATCATTAATATAAATAGCTTTCTACCTACAACTTTGATATTTAATTTCAATAATTAGTTGATACGTCTCAGAATAAAACGCGTTGCCAATATACTTTCCCTCAAGAGTATATTAAATTGTTAACCATTTCATAATCCACAGTGAAAAAGTAAGTTTAAAGTGCAAAACATTAAAGTTTCAAAATTTTATTTTGTATCTAGTTTTGAGGTGCAATATTCAGGAAGCATAATGCATACAACTTTTGCAATATGAGTGAATTTAATAAGATTAAATTAGATTTTCAATAAAAAATCGTTTACCTTTTTTTTCGGAAATGTCTTTATATGAATTCGATTTCTTTTTGAGTCAAACTGTTCATGACATCTTGATCAACAATGTATTGTGGCTTTGAGGAGATTGCATATATTTTTAGAAAGATATTTGCATTTTTGAAAACCAGGAAATGAATTTACTCCAAAAGTTTGTATTATTTTCTTGAATATCTTTCTTTTTTTAAAGGTATCATCAAAAAACCACAATACATTGTTGAAATAGTAGTCTGGAGCATTTTGACACACAAATATATTCATATTTTCAACAGACTTTTCCGAAAAAAATGCAAATGCTTTTTTATCCAAACTCTACTCAAATCTTTTTTCTTGAAATTTGATTAACTCCTTATTACCTGAAAAAGATTGTTCCTCAAAACTAGGGAAAACAAGAGCTTTTGAAAAAAAAAATTTTTTCGCTTCCTCTGCCCACATTTGCTTTGTGGAAGGCCCTTAATCGATCATGACTTTAATATTAGTTAGTCGGTTAACTTTAGTTGCAAAATATGAACCTGGACAAAATATATATACATTAATTGTTGAATAGTTGTCTAATATTTTCATTTTATTTTAACTAATAATACTCTAGTTATAGTACCTCCAATATTAAAATAGGCTAAAATTTATCATTCATAAACTGTTTATCATAAGGCTAATTTACCGAATGCTGTCAACAAAGTACATATTTTCAGACAATTATTTTTAATGTTATATTTTAACGTCATGAATCGATTTTTATCAACATAAATAAGACTTTTACATTGATACTCGAACACTAACTTGTACGATTATCTCCCTGAACTACAAGGTTTTTATTATTCATACATTAATCAAACAACATATTTATCTCGTATATCAATATAATGTTTTAACCGAGGTCTGGATAATTTATGCTTGTCTCGTTTTAAACAAAACGCCTGTAGTCGATACTATGTAAGCAACAATTATTGAGCTTTCAAGTGGGTTGACATTATTAGAAATATGTTAAGCATATGGTGGCATTTCAGACAAATTTTGTGAATAGACTGTATGTTTGTATTGATATTACGATTAACTGATTAATTTATACCAAATTATGTTTGGAAAGCTAGACGGTTGCTCTTTCTTCCGTTTCGAAATTTATTGCAAAACTAATAGATATAAATAGTTTGTACCATGTACAAGTAATCTAGTCTGTACATAGTTTTACGAATGCTATTAATCTTTTTGCAGAAAATGAAACAGTACAATTCGCAAGTTATAACTTTTAGATGCATATACACTTATACCAAAATAATAAAAGTATCCTACCAAAGAGACACTCAAAATAAAATTGATTTAAAAACGAAATAAGGCATTTCAAATTGAAGGTGCATAAATCATACAGAAGTGTTTACATCACTGTCTACCCCTAGTGCGGAAATGTCAATTTATATCATGTTGAGATTTCCAAAGTGCGTTTTGATGTATTTGCAGTATAAGTTTTGCACTGCAATTGCAGTGATTTTCCACTGAAATATAGTTAGAATTGTACCGATGCTTGAAATGATTTCAAACAAATTGTTTAATAACTGAACAAAAACATTTCATTTATCGAATTATTCATGTCTGTTTTTCATTTTCACTGGCGTTATTTTGTCTGGAATAAATGGATTTCTGAACCTCATGACCAACCTTTTTGACGGGATCTCGGGACTGGATTACGTCTGATGGTCACCAACCTTTGTTTTGCCCCTCATACGAGAAAGAGAGAATCGTGTGTTATCGATTAGTATAGATAAGGCTCATGTGGGTTCTTAGCCTTAAACAGATGGTATTTCGAAGTTCCTGCTTGAGCTGGAACATACCTTTATAGCTATACACATTAAATTATAATACGTAAAATTCATCCCAATGTAAAGTATGGTAATTCGTTGCAGTGTTCTTAAAACAGGTGAACGATTCTTTATCAATAAATTTTCGAGCACCAGCTTTTTCAATAATGCAGCTTCTTATCATTCTTGTATACGGTGTTGTTGGGACAATTGTGGGACTAAAATCTCGTAAACCGGTTTAAGCATCCAGTGAACTATATTTTTGTTCACCGTTTCACTGACCGTTCCATGTACACTGCATGTGTCGATGAGTGCCTCATTGAGTGTTTGTTGGGCTTTCATCCGTGTTTGATTTCTAAATTGTCCCTGTACACAACCGGCAGTCAAGCCTACCGGCAGTCAAGCATTTTATTGCACCTTCTGATAACAATAGAAGTTGATGTAATCTGCGTGTGTTAATGTTATGGGTCTCATGGAGTGTCTGTTTGGCTTTGATCCGTATGGCTTTAAATACCCTCATACTTATTGTGTTACTGCTTGAATTGTCCCTGTACTCTACTGGCAGTCAAGAATTGCATTGCATCTATTGATAACGATTTAAATTGATGTAATCTGCGTGTGTTGATGTTATGTCTTTCATTGAGCGTCTGCTGGGCTTTGATCAGTGATTAAATGATTAAATACCCTCATACTTTTTTATATTGCTGGAATTGTCCCAGAACACTCCTATTGTATTATTGGCGGAAGATGGGACGGTCATAAAGTAGTACCTTATCACATGTGTCGTTCAACTGTAAAGCATTAATTTGAGGGCGGTTCAAGACGTTAGTAGATATTTTTACATAATTTCTGACGTAATCTTTATTATGTTTGGACAGGATAAACAGCAGATTGTGATCGTATTCTTACATTTTGCTCTAATATCTGAATAGTGTATACAACTTTTTATTTGCAAAAGAAATGTATATTGTCGCAAAAAAACATTTATTTTCACTCAAAGAATTTGCAATTTTTATAATCAAAGTTGTATAGTGCTTTAAGTAAACTTACAAATATGAATACTTATATGGAAAACAACTACAGAAACAAGTCTAGTAGCCAAACATCGTTGGATACATTCAGTATTTCTTCTTTATACCTATGAAAAGTACATAATTATAAAAACATTCACCAGACCTGATATGTGAGCTTGTGGACACATGTTTGTGATCACTATATCGAATACATAGAGGATAATTGTTTGTTTCAGAGTAGCATCGCTTTATATTTAACGGAGCGAGCACCAAAAGTTATATATTTAAAGAGTATATTGATGCGAAGGCGAAAAATTGTGATATGAAACATTTGATTCAATTATTATTATGCATTTCACTGCACGAGTGCTTCAATTAGTGAGATTTTCTTTTCTTTTATATTGGTTGTAATAAATTAAAATAAAGATAAAAGATTCCACAATTCAAAGGTTGATGTTCAATGCTAACCAACAGTTTTCTATACATTATATATGTTAGCACTATTTTAACCGCCCAAATTAATTTGAAATTCTTTCAGCAGATGCCTTTATAACACACACAAAGTACTGCATAGCAGTTTTGGGGTATATTAGCTATATTTGATCAATTAAATATGCCACGTTTTAATTGGTAAATTACATTACCAAAGTTCTGTTACTTTGAACTGCAATTATCGGGTAAATATCTATTATAATTCTGTACATTAAGAGCTTGTTTCGTTTCTTAAAATGAGTTGTCATTTTTTTCCTTTCTTTATACAGATAATTCCCATCGGAATCAAAAGAAAAAAATAAGAACTTGTACATCAATTTGGTAATAAGAAATGTTACCTCATTGTTATGAATTTATTGCGCTTCCGGTTGCAGCTTATCTCACAAGTAAACGGAAGGAACACGTGATAATAAGAATAAGAAGTAAAAGAAGAATATGTTGGTTGTAGTAAAAATGATAATTACTACGGCAGTGCGAACAAACTGCATGTAATGTACACTAATTTTTCCAAGGATATGTTCCTAACAATGAAACCTCTAGTACCAAGGCTATATTTTATAGTATAAAGTTACTAGTATTGAAAGTATTCAATGGTCCCCTTTTGTACCTTTTTCCATGTCATCTAATGGTAAAAAGGTAATGTGTGTTGCAATTACATATACTTTGATTATCAGTATTTTTTAGATGTTTGGTCTTATCTTTAAAAATAGACATTGACATGGGTTCTCGAACAAAATCAACGAGTTTACAATGCTGGTGAACAGATAACGAGCAATGGAGACTACATTTCTGACTTACCTCAGCATCATACAGCTATCCATAAAACTCAAGATAAGTGTCACACTCCAACAATAAAGCCAAAACTCTCCATTAAGTATGTTCTACTGTGATGCTTTCTGCTTCCATGAAACACCAAATATTACTCTCCGAAATTAACTGTCTTAATAACACCATGGATATCGTTATTGTTAATAATCGGCAGTAATTATGTCAAAATCCGATAACCATTTTATTTATATTGGTTATTACATAAATGATCTTGTATACATTTGATGCCTAGAAAAGTGTGACTTTGCATACGTTCAGCTGTTCGATCACAGCACATACGTCTCAACTGTCTTGTAAAAGCATCTGTATGTACAACTGGAGGGTTTGGTTGAAAAAAAATGAACAGCTATCCTAAATTGACGCGAACGTGGAATGGAACCTTGTGAAAACGATATGTAAACACCAACGCATCAATTAGTAAGATTGGGGAGATAATAATTCCAATGGATGTCAATCAATTAACCTTTGTAAAATACTTGTATTAACCGCCTCTGTAAGCCTTTTTAGAGAAATGTCGAATGTTCGAACCCCACACGGCCCCTCTTCTGTTATAGCCGGTTGCTTGACAAGCAGCTGGTTAAGATCTCGTGAGTAAATTTGTTCATCAATTAAGGTGTCTTATTTATCCAGCTGAGTGGCCACGAATTGGGAGGGACGACTCTATAACAAACAAATTAACTTTACTGTATTTAAAACAAAATACACATCAAACATCCAACTTTCATGTTATAAACAAATAGTGATAAAAGTAAAGATATTACGGAAACAAATTATTTTCAAAATCGCAAACTATTGATACATTCTGGCACCACACTGGTTTTATCCGATAACTCTGAGATACCTTTGTGTTTTAGATAAAACGTATTTGCTCAATTGGCAAAGAGATCATTTTTAAAATAAAGAGAGTTAAACAATGTACAGACAGACAGACAGTCAAAAACAGTCAAAAAACATATATAGTAAGTTATTGTCTTTACCGATACTGATTATCGAAACACACAATTGCGTTATTTGAAGTACGTTTTGTATTACCTTTTGAAATTAAATTATAAATTACACTATACATTTTAATAGCGGTTTAATAATGTTTCAATTTATGCATCAAGACATGACATTAAAGTGGTGCAATTTTATTCGAAGTATGTATCTAGACAAATATTTGTATCAATTTAATATAAAATTGATAGGATCAGATAGAATAGAAAATCAATTCCGACAGGGATGCACCAGCGGACAAATTTCTTTGTTCTATTGTTGCTGTTTTTCTTGTTGATGTTTGTATATAATACTAGTAGTATGTAATATGAACTTATTTCATGTAGACACGCAAACGAGGAATAAAAGTCCTGTACGTGATGTAAATTATCCGGCGGAATGGATTTTAATCTATAACAATGGAGGAAGAACATTCATTTGGAGAGATTCCTAAATTGTTTGAGGAAAACATTTTTGTCGACACCAAAGACTCTCTTAGAGTATCACAAAGTACGAATCTGCGACATTTAAAAAATAGTCTTCAAATAAATTTAAACGTCTCTCTCTGAAACGACAAAAGTTTTATTATAAAATATTTCCAATACAAAACACTTGTCTTAGAGTCGTTTGGCTGCATGAGTATTGAGGGTTAAGCAGTATATTGAAATATCTTGACTAATACAATTGTCGAACATGATTCCAAACAAATCGTTTGCCATCTATACATGTTAAAGGAACTGTCTCACAGATGATAAAATAGCGGGGGGAAAAATTGTCGAAAAATGACATAAACTTGGCATCGATGTGTACAATGCATTGGAACTTACTAACTGAAATACCACATAGTTTACAATTTATTTAAGTTCAGCAGTTATTTGGTATTTTTCCATTAAAAATGATTACTGGGTATGTCTACCAGGTAGAATTCATTCCTTATGCGTGATTGGCTAGTCGGTGTTATCACGTGATATTACCGAGGTAGGTGAATAGCTTAATTATGTCACCCGATTAGAGTAAGCTTTAATAGCTCAGTTAGTAAGACGTTAGACTTTAATTTTGGCGACGCGGGTTCGAACCCGGTCACCGACACAATTATTTTTTTTTACATTTTGGTACTTTTTTGTACAATTATGATATCAAAGCGTAACACATTCTATTAGATAATTGTCCTGAGATTCGTTACAGAAAAAAACTTTTTTTGGTGCCAATCTGTGACACAGTCCCTTTAAGGTTTTATCTTCGCTTTAATATATATCTAAAGCTTGTGCTCAATTCTTATCTAGAATAATGTAGACACAGTCTAATTTTTTTACAGAGTTGTCTTTCGTACGTTTGTTTTCGGAACGTTTCTGGGCACGTACTAAAGTGCTGACGAGTAAGCTGACAATATTGAAATAGAGTAGAGTTGCTGACCAATTGCTGACCATATAGACAAAAAAGGAAAAAAATAAGTTTTGAAATTAAAGATTTTTTAAGACTTATTTTGTTTAATTTATTTTATATACTCCTTAAAGTGTACGTAAAGACGGATGTTTGTATATTTTTATTGAAAATGGCAGTTCATTGAAATGAATTGAGTAATTTTATTTTTTTGTTGCTGGTTTGGTGACAAGATGAGAAGATATCACGGATTAAATTACTTTTTTTAGGTGTTTCATTTACAATTGTTTGAACCAATTATTTTAATTGAAAATGTAGCTTTTAATGTTAGCCTCACAACTTGTGGAAAACTATCTGCACTACATCAAAGAACGATCAAAAGAATGTTGTTTGCCAATCCATTATTGATCATTTTAAATGAAATAAAGTTCTCTTTAATCTGTTGTATTTTCGAAGTTGTTTTGAGGAAAACAAGGCAATCTGTTGCTAATGAAATGTTCATATGATGTAAAAAATAAAATAAAGCATGAATCATTAATGGCGAAATAAGTGTAATCTTTTCATTTTTATTTATTATTTGTTCATTAACTTGTATTGTCCATTAAGCCTCAAAGGCGTGTTGTCACATTTCGCACAAAGCCCCTCGGGGTGTTGAATTGTTGTATGGTCATTACATTTCATGGTCCAGTGCATATAGATGACCAATTACTGCCTCATTCAGAATTCAATGACCAATTTCTTAGCTGACCAATGTATGCTTTAGAGAAACTCGATACTGCCGTATTGATAAGTTACTGACCAATTCCTCAGCTGACCAAAGTAACATATATGAAAACTTGACTCTGATGCATTGTAAAGCTAGTGTCAATATACATAGTGATTTAAATAATATGTTATTGAAACTTATTTTCAATATAAGTAACTAAATGTCCCGAGAATTGTTACTGAATATAAAAATGGGTACCAAAAAAAAATGTGTTGTTACAACTGTGCTTGTGCAAGAACTGTAACTTTGGTTTGCCTTATTTATGTCTTTTCCCGAGTAGGCAAGAGACATATTGATTTAATGCTGTCTGTCTGTCACAAAACTTTGTCCCCTGTAAAACTTAAAGTTGTACTGAAACATGGAAGAAGCGTTTAATATAAACTGTAGTTGTGCATAGACTAATGTTTTACCAAAATAGGTCTCATTTAATTCCTTCTTAGCCTTGACTCGACATCAGCCATCACCAACTTCAAAATATTTACATGGTAGATTTGGTTGTGGGCCCGCTGTGATACTTTGTATCACAGTTTTTCTTGTTTCGAACTATAACAGGTAAAAATCTATATCCAAGGAAATCGCACAGCTATTTTAAAAGTGTAAAAGTCAATATTACAGTTATGCGTTTGGCTATTTTGGCTGGCTAGAATATTTATGCTTCATCAATATTGTATTGATGTTAGTTAAGTCATTCAAGTGAAATGTTCGAACGGTCATAAAGTAATACATACGAGCATTACCAATAGTAACCAGAGAAATCAAATTACGTGTCTCCTCTTTGATTATAGTCTTAAATTGATTTCCGTTTATCAGATTAACAAAATATGAAAAGTGAGGCAGAGAAAATGAAATAAAGAAAAACATAAACCTTGCATGCACAGCGAAATTCAGCATAGGCGTTCAAACAGGAAGGATGTATGTATTAATTGTTTATTCGTCATGAAATAATTGATTTGCCATGCGTTGATCACAATGCTAGGGCAAATTGACCATGCCCTAACAAATATATGCGCTGAATGCCTCACGCAGTATTCTGTCAGTAAAGCTAAAATTTATCAAATATCTGAAGTTTAGATTCAAAACTAAATATAAACTTTATAAGCAAAATATTTAAATATGCTGTTGCGGAACGTATCTGTTTTTTCTTCACTCAAAATTTGCAATGTTATAAGCCAAAACATGTTGGATGTACTCAGTATTTTCTCAGTTTATTTCAATTTCACCCCGATGCCAAATTTATGTTTACAAAGACATAGCCTAGACAAAACACGTGAACTTGGGGCCATATGCTTGTGATCACTATCAATGTTATTGAAAAAAAGAACTTCATAGACGCGTAGTAGAAAATACATTGTCATGAATTCGCTCGCTCCCATTACTGTAGATCGCCCAAATGAACTCTAAAATAAGCATGTCCTCGCTTCACACAATTATGATCCTTCTCCTTAAAGTTAAATATTAAAATCCGTATTGAAAATCAAGTCGCAGACGGGGACCTCTGACCACAGTCAGAAAAGGTAACATAATCAATATATAAACAGTTACCAAACAATAACCAAGCAAAACGATAATATACATTAAAAACAAATTCATCCACTTGATCAATTTAATACAGTGCCGGTGGTCGGGACCATTAACCTGACCAGCCGCCCAAACACACTTGCCCCCGTGGTACACCTGATCAACAAATGAGCTCTGTATTTTCTCCTTCTATTTATTTGATAGTTGGATTGATGGCATTATCTTTTATGTATATTTCATCCAAACGCGTATAATTATTACTCTATAGTAAATTGATAACCATTTCATAATCATTAATCCATTTTGACTTTCTTATTGGTTAGATTGTTGCAAGATATATGGATCTGAACACGATATATACGCATATGGTGCAATTGCTGTCTAGTTTGCATTTAAACAAATAAAACTATCGAAAAAGTATCTCAACGGTTAAACATTTGTTTAAATCTATCATTCATAAATGTTTAAATATTAGGCTATTTTACCGAACGCTGTGAACAAAATGTTGCCTTAGACAAAAAAGTAGCATTTAATTAATGTAATAGTTCAACGTCAGAAATTGAGTTTAATGTTCTCTGAAATATCAGGAAAACCCCCCACATGAATTCAGTGTTTGAAATTATATTTTCTTCGAAAGGATGGCAGTACTTTTTTTTAAAACTGCCGTACATTTATTTTCGTAAATCAGCAGTCAGCCATCAGATGCAACGGTATATTTGAACAAAGGCAATGTCAGTAAACAGTATAAAATATCATTAACTAAGCTGACTATGGTTATTTATTATTAACTTATTACTTTAGTTTAGATCATGAGGGTTGCGCTCTTCTTCCGTTTCCAAACATTACAAAATGTTTACATGACTGAATATTTTAGAGCATGATGAGCACTTCAATTGCAATGATTTTTTATTTTAATTATTTAATTTTATACCGTTGCGTGACTTGATTTTAACCATATTTTTTAATAACAGTACGAAATCATTTCATCTATCAAACCATTGTTGTATATTTCTCATCTTTAATGACGTTATTTTGTCTGTAATAGTTTCTAGAGCTCATGGCCAACCCTTTTCACGGGATCTCGGGTCTGGATTACGCCTGATGGATGCCAACCTTTGATTTTCTCGCTTATACCAGTAAGAGAGAATAGGGTGTTATCGAGTTATAATAGGCCCATGTGGATTCACAGCTCGTGCTAGTGCTAGTGCTGGTTATACCTTTATAGCTAAGCATACAATTCAGCTCAGTGTAAGGTAATTCGTTGGTGTGCTGGTAAAGCAGGTGAACGATTCTCCATTTATGAACTTTCGAGCACTAGTCCAACGTTGTGCTTGTGTTTGGTGTCTTTATTCTTTATCATTGAATGATGAAACAAGTATGTGGTTGGAATCTCGTAAACCAGTTTAAGCCACCAGTGTTGTTCACCTCTTCCCTGACCGTTCCGATGGAATATAAATTGATGTAATTGATGTAATCTGCGTATATTTATGTTATGTGTCTCATTGAGTGTCTGTTGGGCTTTAATCCGTGCGCCTTTAAACACACTTATAGTTATTTGTTTGATTTCTAGGATTGTCCCTGTATACTGTCGGCAGTCAAGAATTCTAATCCATCTATTGTAAACGATATAAATTGATATAATCGCGTGTGTTGATCTTATGTGTCTCATTGAGTTTAAATATGGGCTTTGATCCGTGTGCCTTTAAATTCCCCCATAGTTATCTTGTATTACTATAATTGTCCCTGAACACTCTTGGCAATCAAGAATTATAGTGTATTATTGATAGTTCGATGACACTCTTAAAAGGTGTAAGTCCGGTCAAAACGTAGTACCTTATCACATGTGTTGTTCGATTGTAGGCAGTTATCTGAGGGTTGTTCAAGATGTAAATATATAACGTTGTTGTTTTAAATTATCAGTTGACGTACTTTGATGTTTTTGGGTAGGATAAACACCAAAATATTCACCGTATTTAAACAATGCAAGGAAGGGAGAAAGAAAGAAAAAGAATGAATGGCGTCTAATTAACCCTGCATGCACGTTCAAAACCAGCATTATGCTCATTTGCAGAATACCAAGAATACCATCTTAAAAATCGTTCTCAAATTTCTTATTGACTTCTGTTTGGTTACACGAGTGATTTGAATTAACGCCATCTGCCATGGTTTGTGAGTAATTACACGTTTTACTCCAATTTCTAAATAGTGCAAAAGGTAAATATATGTTGTCGCATCAAACATTTAATTTTATTACCAGTAAAAATTTGCAATATTGTATTATCAAAGTCATATCATGTTTGAGGGAACACGTGATGTCCTAGTAGATCTCAATGGGATTTGTGAACAACTGAGTTAGTCTTATTTGAGGATCATTTTAACTAATTGTATTAAAACGAGTAATTATTAAAAAATAGTTTCGACAAATTTACATAAAACCTAGATTAAAGAATGTAGTAAAATGATTACTGTTACGGCAATGCGAACAACATGAATGTGACATAAACTGTTCTTACCAAGGTCATGCTCTTAATTAAACTTTTTTTACCTAGAATACATTTCAAATAATAAAACTACTAGACTAGTATTGAAATCATTCAATGGTGAACCATTTTGTTCCTTTTCCAATTCATTATATGGTAAACATGTAATGAGTGCCGCAATATTTTGAATCTCAATCTAAGACTGTTTAGATATTTTGTCTAATCTTTTAAAACAAATGCAAAATGACGTTGCTTGTAAACACAATCCAAGACTGTACAGATGAACATATTACGAGCAATAGAGACCATGTACAATTCTGGTTTACCATAGCATCATACAGCTATCCCTAAAACTCGAGATAAGTGCCACTTTCCAATAATGGAGTCAAAACTCTCCATAACCTATGCTCTTCCCTGGTGTTTTCTGCTTCCAAGAAACACCAAATGTAACTCGCCCAAATTAACTGTCTTATAACACCATGGATTTCGCTATTGTAGATAATCGGTGGTAATCATGCCAGAGTCCGAAAACCTTTTTATTTATAATGGTTACTGCATAAATGATCCTGTTTCCTTCCATGCCTGTAAGTGTGACTTTGTATACGTTTAGCTGTTCGATCTCAGCCCATACGTCTCTAGTACCGTTTCAAAGCATGCTTATTGGCCACTGGAGGGTTTGGTTGCGGGATGAACAGGTATCCTAAATTGACGTAAACATGGCAAGTCCGCTAAAACGATATGTAAACGCCGATTCATATATTAGTGAGATTGGTGATATAATCATTGAAATGACTGACCCTTTTCCGAATACATGTATTAACCGCCTGCGTAGTTAGTTCGTAGAACATGTCAAAGGTTTGAACCCACACGGAGCCTGTTCTGACATGGCCGGCTGCTGGTCCTGTATCTAGTCAAATCAGGCCATGCCGATTGCATTCCTGACCGGCCCATGGCATATATCAAAGGAATCGTTGGTAAAGATGTTCATCAATCACGGTGTCTCATAAGTCCAGCGTGCTGGCATTTAATTGAGAAGGGTGACAATACAATAGACAACCACTTTACTTTATTGTATTGAAAAAAAAACATTCATGCTATAAATAACTCATGATAAAAAATAAAACTATTACGGAAACAAATAGTTCTCTTAATCGCAAACTAATTTGATACACTCTGGTATCACACTGGTTTTATCCGATAACTCTGAGATAACTTTGTGCTACAGATAAATTGGCAGAGAGAACGCCATCGCGTTCATTTACATAAAAAAGAAAGATATTCAAATGTGCAGAAGGACAGACAGTTAAACAAACATATATACCAGGATATTGTATCAAACCAGTACTGATTATCTCACAATACATTCTCGTCATTTGAAGTACGTTTTGTATCACCTATCGAAACTCAAATGTAATTACACTATACATCATTGTAACGGTTTACAAATGTTTCCGTATGTGTATTTGGACATGGCAGTAAATTGGTTGAATCGTATTCATGACTTTTTATATATTGTTATCAAATAAAATCAACAAATAGCCATTCCTTATAGAAAGATAGAAAACTTGAACAAAGAATAAATTCTTCACAGAAACATTTTAAACAAACACTAACAATTATGCAATATAATGTTAAGCTTGATGTGGTTCATTAAACAAATACATGAAAAATGTCTTATATTTATTTTTGTTGAATTGATCTGTTTTTAAATGAGTTTGTCTATGACAATGCACAAGCTTTGAGCTCCAAATCCCATAGGTATTTGATGACCAGTTAGGGAAATGTCGACATTGAAGACTTGATATATTTAAGGACATGACCTGGCCAATTAGATTATACATATTCATCCATTAATTACATATTGGCAAAACATCAGCTTTCATATCCATCTGCTTTCCTTCCGTAGACAACAATATACAAAGTGTTATTAAATCCCACGTAATGTGACTTCTGAATGTCCATGGCATACACAAAACTAATAGAAAAAATGGACAGGTAGTCATGTTGATATACTGGATATCTCGGGTTGCCATTACAGCTGTCATATCTATCAATATCATCGTTTGTTGAATTCAAAACTATTTACCGAGGTTTAAACAAAGTTACGTTGACACCTGATAGGTTCAGAGGAAAATTAATTACGACAGTGAAGCACAAGAGGACAAATGTTCTTGTTCTATTGATGCTCGTTAATGTTTGAATATGATAGTACTTAACATGATATCTTTTCATGTAGACACGCAAACATATCTAAAACAGTCCCATAGTGTATGTTTATTCTCCCGAAAGATTGAATGTTAATATATTTTAAGTAAGAGGTTAAAGCATTTAAATTGAGGAATAAAATCAATTTGGAAAGATTGCTAAAATTGTGGAGGTCAACGTTTTTAATAATTGCAGGACACTCTCTTGAAATATAAAGTACGAATCTGCAAAACTCAATACAAATTAGTTTATAAATCTTGAACACAGTCTCTCTCTCTCTCTCTCTCACTCTCTGAAACAATAAAACTATTATTATTATATTTTCTTTTCCATTACAAAGCACTTGACTTGAAGTAATTTAACATTTCCTTTCAAAAAACAGGAAAACAGGTGTGTGTAAAATGCATTTTCAATAATTACAGTTCGTACATTTACAACCAAACTACAAAAAAAGTTCAATATTGACAATATAATTCATTTTGATTCAAATACACCAAGTCTATAATAAAATATCGAAGCAAACAGGCACTGATAATAACATTTGATTTATATATAAGACCGTTAACAAAAACATGCATTTTAAATGAAACACGATTTAAGTTGGACATGCATTGCAAAGAATTTTATAGCATTCACAGACTTCTAAACTAAGTAATTGGGTTGCATGTGAATTCAGGATACGATTTATCATTTAAAATATTGAAATGTATACCATTGTGCAAGATCATTTCAAACGAACCGTTGTGTATATGTACAAACACATTTTACCGAATACCTCATGTTTACGGCTCGTCTTCACCGGAATTTCTTTCTAAAGCTCTTGGTCAATTCTTATGTAGGATTAGGTGTGATGGTCACCTACTTTTGAAATTTCCAGTTTACACTAGAGAAAGGGAGAACAGCGTTTTATCGTATTTTAGAAATTAGGTCCATGTCGACTCGCAGCTTGAAACAGACGGTGATTCTGATTTCGAACTAAAGCCGGTACATATCAATATCCATGTTCTACTCACAGTTATATGTAAAACGTATTTGAAGTTGATAATTCTCGTATATAATTGCAAGAAAGAGATTTGATTACATATCTATATTGTATTATTAGTAGTTAATCTGACAACATTTGGGGAAATATTTGGACGGTTAAAATATAGAACGTACGAGTATTACAAACAGGCATTTTTAACCATCAGACGAAGTACGTGTCTCCTCATTGAATAGATTCTTTAAATGATTTTCTTTCATCAGGTTATCAAAAAATGAAAGCAATGCAGAGATATAAATAAAGAAACATAAACCTTGAAAAAACAGCGTTATTCAGCATAGGCGTTCCAACAGAAGTATGAATGAATTTATTAATATAATTCATATTAGCAATACAATCAATTATGTTGTTGCGGACGGAATTAAGCATTCCTGCCACCGAGAATTTGCATTATTTTAGTCATACAATGTCTGCTTCAAACAAACATTTAAATATAAGCCAAGAAATATTGGATGTAGTCAGTATGTTTTCAGTTTATTTCTAGTTCTCACCGATGCCAATTATATGCTTACAAAGACATAAACTAGACCAGGAATGTGAGCTTGGGGCCATATGCGTGTGCTCATTATCAATGTTATCAAATAAAACCGAACTACTACATAGATAGGAAGTAAAAATGATATTGCTGTTGAAAGTTGAATAAGTTAAGTTCGACAATAAACATTCATGTATTTAGAGCTTGCAAATTCTAAAATTGCTTAGCTTTGTAAATTTGTACTAATAGCTCGTCACCAAAAATTGAATCATTGTTAGTTTATTGCGCGGGTTCATATCATCAACTGACAAATTAATTATGAGTTTTTATGAGATGCATTTTTTTCTTCTACTATCATAACAAGTCAATGAAATACATTCTGTCGTTTACTTAGAGCTCCACGCCTTGGTTCAAACATATTTCAGATATCTCAGATTTCTTTCCATAAAAGAAATAAAGTTTTAATATTTGTTCGTAGAAGATTCCTTCTTTTTCGCGCACCTGCAATTGATTTATATCCAACGACCATGCTCGACAGCTTTACCGGTATCATTCGAAGATGGCTTCATCGGCCCGAAACTAACGCATTGCACAATCGGATATGACACAATGGAAACTACAGGTACAAACAAAGTAGGTCAAATAAAGGATGGCCGTTATTTGATGCACAAACATCAAGAACTCAGGCGATACCATTCAATCTTAATCAAAGGAAAGTACATGGACACATTAAGTAAATATATAACCTTGCTCAGGCTTAGTTAACGGCTTAAAGATTGCATTGCCATAAGAAGACAACATGGATACAACACAAACCTAAACGTTTTACTTCCAATTATGTTCCTTACTCCTAGGTAGTAAATCTCACTGTAATTGAGGCATAAGAAATGGCACACAAGATAAGGTTTAAACGATTATATATAAAACAGTGTACTATGGGAATATTCGCTTCATTCGAAAGTTTGGATGGAGTCTGACATGATACAATAATAATTAAATAAATAAGTCATATAAATCTTATTACCCTCTTTAATTATATAAAGATTCTGGGAACTGTCTCATCAAGAATACAAGGAACTGTTTTGTTCCCAGAAAAGATAAAATATTTTCAGCAGTGCAGTCCTAGGATGCTTGATAAAGTGGCCCCCTGGAGTCAGTGGTATGTACTGGAATAGGGAAGCAACGCATTATGTGCCTCATCCTTAGCGTTCATTTAAATAGGAGAACTTACTTATTCAGCGTTCATTTAAATAATACAACTTACTTGATCAGCGTTCATTTAAATAATACAACTTACTTGATCAGCGTTCATTTAAATAAGAGAACTTACTTTATCTTATTATAGGAACAGAATGCATCAAAAACCTGTACTATACAGTATACAGATTGAAAGATACAATTTGTCAAAAATATGTAACACATTTTATTCAAGAATACTATGAAATAGTTATTTCGAGTGCAATGGTTGGAACAGTTCTAAGAAAATGAAAGCTATGGACACTGTTCCTGTTTAATAGTTTGAGGACAAACGTTATACTTTAATAAATAAGCTATTAACATTTAATTGTGATATTTGTTTTAGTTATAAATCAGCGAATTATTTTTTTTGTTGTAAAAAGGGTTGCAATTTATTACTTTGTTAAAATTGCATTTAAATCGTTTTATGTTATTTGAAAAACTTTTTAACTTTTCTGTAATTTTATTGATCTAACACCTCTGTTTTAAATACTAATTCGACATGAAGTTTTATTTTGAAGAGTTAATCAATTTATAAAAAATGTTATTTTCGTTATTTAAAGAAACAACAATGACCAACATTTAATATAACACAACTAATTTTGCAAATATCTTACTTACCATGATGCTATCCATAAAGGCACATGTAATTGCCACTCTCATATAGTAGACCCAATCTCGACGTCACTGATACTCTGAACTGACAATTTACACTTCACAGAACCATCGAATGTTACTGTCTGTAATTTACTGTTATAATTAAAACCTTTGGTGTCGCGTTGTGGCTAATCGTCGGTAATCAAGTCAGAATCCACAAACTTTTTATTTATATTGGTTTATTTATATCGGTTATTACATAAATGACCCTGTATAATTTATGTTGATACCTAAAGTTGTGACGTTGTATACGTTTAGCGGTTTGATCACGGCACAAATGTCTCTACCGCTGTATCAAAGCGAGATTATTGGCCACTGGATGGCTTGGTTTGGGGAACTGTGTAAAAAGATATGTAAACACCGACTCAGTAGTTAGTTTGATGAGAGACATAATTATATCAATGATTGTACTCATTAATACAATAAAAAAAATCAAATGTGCAAATGAAGTAAAATAAAAACTGAAATTAATAAGGTTATATAAAAATATATTAAATCATTTTATTATCGCAATCTAGGTTGATTGATAGGTGTGGTCTCGTAATTTAAGACAAAGAGATATTTTTTATAACGTTGCATCATATTTAGTCAACAAGTGGAACCTTTTGCCCATGTATGGTGTTGGGGTGGTACCATAAGGGTTATTTCGTTGGCTTAGTGGTCAGCTGACAGTACAATATTTGTGAAATATTGATTTGGATGAATGTAACCTTAAAATTCAAATCCCTTAACTATCAAATATATGTTTTTCCCCTTTTTGCCCACCAACAGTAGAAATGTTACATTTAAATTAATTTTCAGCCTTTACATAAGATTTTTTTGGATTGTGATATTATTTTTGGTAAAGCCCCAAGCCCCATTCCTATTGAATGATGAAGCAAGCACCTCTCATGTACACGAAGGAATTTATGGAAGGGCATCGGAGTCATTATGAACTAAATTATTTTATTGCATGAATTTATGTCAACTCGTGACTTTTGATGTAATATTTTAATTTAAATCTTTAAAAATCTGCATTCTGATAAGACACACAAGTTAAATTGATTTGAGTGAAAATATGAAAAGCATGTCTTGTGTTTCCGCAAAAACACGATTCTGACCGTGGGGGAGGGGGGTGACTATTTTCAAAGACCTCTTCAAATTTCAAATAATGGAACAGAACTTCTAAATCAAACTTTCAGACTATTGTCTTTTTTTCATCATTTGCAAACAAATTATATATAATATATATGATTATTTAGTGTTGTCTAGCCTGTGTGTTATTTTTTACGAATGTTTCCGAAAACCCGCGTGATGGCGACAATAAGTTACACATGAAAACCATAAACAAATGGCGATAACTATTTGCATACTTATAGGATTTAGCCATGACTTCAAACATTTCCTTTTTATGTTAGAAAGAACGCATATCCACAAAACTTCATAACTAGGTACAAAAAACAGCTTGTTATGTTGTGTGTGGTTTTCAAATAGAGCATGATTAAATTATGTTTTGGATTTATTCCTTGTGGTTTTATAATCAATTGCAATTAATTACATTAGTTTACAAATTACCGCTGTCGATACGCACCGTCGTTAGCCTAACAAGTTGAGTTTAGTCTTTTCATATTTCTTACTTAGCCCGGGGTATTTGATGATCAGATCTGTCCATTTCGACATTGCAGCTCTGATACGCAAACTGACATGACCGGGCCAATTTGATTATACATCTATATCCATTAATCAAACATTGGCAAGAAAACAGCTTTTCAATTTCCACATGCTTTTCTTGAACTTTGAACTATAGATTACACTCACATGGTATGTACCACACTCTGCAGAACAGAATTATATGATTATGAAATCAAGCCTCTTTATTTACATTCTGCATGAACCTTCTGACTGTTCGAGGTATTCTTACAATATGAAATGAACAAATCAAATTATGGATATATATAGAGAGAGAAAAACAAGCTTATATCATTAGTATGGACCGCGGAAACGGAATAGAATAATAATTTAAATGTATATGGTCAGAACAACATCATACCAGAAAAATAAAGATAAGTCACGAAACTTGACGTGTACGCGTACTTGTTATTGGGTGTTGAATCGTAATTGAAATCAAAATATGCTACAACTATTTGAAATCAAATCGATGTCTTAATCTTACTCGGTTTCTTACAAACTGGAGAAATGCGATGTCGCGGGTTGCTCTTAAACTGTCAGATCCATCATTTGCATTGCTCATTAAATTGAAAAGACTGTTTGTCTCAGAAAGAGTTGTTGTTTTTTCACCAATATTTCTCGTTACATTTACGTCAACAAGACGACCAAACTGCAACTGCTGTTCATGTTTTTCTGGTTATTTTCTACATAAATTTTCTTTAAAAGAATTCAATTTATGTAGACACGCAACATGTACTTACCGATCCGGTGTAAATCTAAATTTTCGAGAAGATTGAATGCAAATGTTTTTATACGCGCTCTTTCAACCATTTAGAAAATAATATCCTAGTATGCAGATTAATATCTTTCGTTAAGATAATATTTCGGAAAGCAGATAAAAATACACTTTATCATTAAATGATCAAAGGTGTATATAATTGACTGGAAATCGCACCACTTTTTGTGGAGAAGGGCCTAAGTGGAAGGCGAGGTCAAGCCATTTCCGGCCCAAATTAGTTTTTTTTGTCGTTTATTTGTTGTTGTTGTTTTTTTGAACGGGTATAAAACAAAATCTTATAAATGCTAGCTCATAGCATCTGTCATGGACAAATTTTTTGCCTCATATTTTTGTCTTACTATGACTCTCTCATTCCGAAAAAAATGTCGATTAACATGATATTCTCTATTTCATTTATGACAGTGTTCGTAGTTAAAATTGGAAATGGAGGAAGTCAAAAAACTGTTTTTGCTATGTGTTTGGTTTGAAACAAGACACGTTTTGTATTAATTGTCCAAGTGAGTATTAAATTCACAGAGAACTTTCCACGATTTGCCCTTGAATTATCTTAAATTCTTAAATGTGTATTTTGTATAATAAAAATATTTTGAAGAAATAAAGAACTACATGAATGAGATTTGAACAGACAGGTACAATTAGTAAAAAGCATGTAAAGATATATGCTGTAGTACGTGTACTATAACAAATTTGTTCAATATCGATTTTTGGAGCAGCAATGTGTTGTTGTTTTTCATCATCGGTTTTGGGGGCAGCAATGTGGTGTTTCCTGTTCATCGTCCGTTTTTGGGGCAGCAATAAGTTGTTTCTTTTAATCATCGGTTTTGGGGGCAGCAATGTGTTGTTTCTTGTTCATCATCGACTTGGAATGCAGCACTGTGTTGTTTCTAGTTCATCATCGGGTTAGGGGGCAACAATGTGTTGTTTCTTGTTCGTCATCGGTTTTGGAGGCAGCAATGTTTTGTTGTTTTGTTCATCATCGGTTTTGGGGTCAGCAATAAGTTGTTTCTTGTTCATCGTAGGATTGAGTGACAGCAATGTGTTGTTCCTTGTTTATCGGAGTTGATGCCAGCAATGTGCTGCGTCTTGTTCATCATCAGTTTCAACATCACCAATGTGATGTTTTTTTTTATTTTCATCTGGGTGTTCAGCTTTTTATTGTTTTTTATGTGTTTTTTGTTCTTTTTAAGCCGAAAAAAACTGGATACAGAGATGGTTTTCTTTAAGCACAAACGTGATCAATCCGTGACAGTTACCTATAACTGGGTTAGCAGATGCACAGCATAACTATTTGTTTGCACAGGAGTGAACAATGAAACGATGCGCTCGAATCACCAGACGCATCATCCATATCATTCTGTGACAGTAACCTACAACTGGGTCAACAGATGCACAACATAACTATTTGATAACGCTGGAGTGAACAATTAAACGATCCGCTCGAATCACCAGAGGCACCGTCCATATTGGAGGATATCTCAATACTGCCATGCGTCAAAACAAAATGTTGTATAATTAGTTTCATTTGCAACAGCGGTGAACAATATTAATTCGTAAAGAATATTCCTCGTTTTTGTGCAGTGGTGTTTAACATAATTCTGATTATTATTTTGAAATGATTGTAGATGAAAGCGGAAATAATCTTGCTTTTCGCTGAAAGATAAAAAAAACAACAGAAAACTGCTTCTGGTTTGTATTTTGCTTGGAGATTGTTCAATGAGTTATATAATCGAGTTTCTGGGAACTCGAAATAAGCAGGATGTAATGCAAATATCTAAGTCAATATTCAAAATGTTGCTTCAAATTCCACGCAAATGTGTATAATTTTGTTCCTGATGAAACAATCAACTAAATAAATGAAATGTCTGGATCCAGATACGATCAGTCAAAAAAGTGTACACAACTATTCTGTAACTTGTTTCAGATTAACGAAGTTTTCACCATCACTTAGTGGATTACATCATTGTCATTTTAAACACAGAATTATATACATATCAGACCAAACAATATTATTTCTTATCTTCTGTTAACCAAGGTCCTGTCTTTATTTTAGATTAAGACCTCAATAAATAACAGACAATTGGAGCTAACACGTACGTGATTACTTTTATGACTATGCTGCCTTGGGACAGGGTGTTTTTACGTGACATTATTAAAATAGAAAACATAATATTTATTAGCGATGTGAAAAATAATTAGTAACCTTAACCCGGTCATGCGAGTGGCCTTAACCTTAAAGCTTAGGAACCCGGATCGTGTCTTATTTTGGTGGTCACTTATGCCAAATAATTTCGGAATTGAACGATGCATGGCCGTCTTGAATCGGCCACGAGCCACTTTTGTCTCCGAGGCTTATGTAGCAGAACTGACTAATTTCCGAGACGTCGAAGCTAAGGACCCAAGTCTTGAGTGCGATTTTTTCGTTATAATGTGGTGGTCACTTCCGCCAAATTATTGAAAAATCCCATTATGAATGCAAACGTAATGGACGATACACGAAAGCGGATCGGACAGCAAAACGGACAGGGACATACGGATGGAAAGGCGGACGGTCAGACTGACCTAATGACATGCGTTACAAATTCACTTTGTAAGGTGGGCGTATAAAACTCATAACACTATCTCAAAAAGCGCATTCTCTGATTTGAACCTCGAGTAATTTGGTTGCATGTTAATTCAGTGCTTCGCAGGGCATACCATTTATCATTTTAAGTACTGAAACGTGTATAAGTGTGTAACATCATTTCAAACGAATCATGGTATTTAAACAAAAACATTTCTCCCAACATCTCATTCTGACCGATTATGTATTATGGTCAACTACCTCTGAAATTTCACGTTAACACCATGCTAGTTTAATAAAATGGAGAACAGCGTTTATCGTATTTTAGAAATTAGGCTCATGTCGACTCGCAGTTTGAAACTGGTGGTGTTTCTGATTTCGAACTAAATCCGGTACGTACTAATATCCAAGTACCTCTCAGAGATATAAGTAAAGTTAGTTGATAATTATTGGCTATTTCGGTTAGATGCTTGGGAATGTTTGGACGGTCAACAATTAGTACATACGAGTATTACGAACACACATTTTCAACTTCCAGGCTTATCAAAGTACGTGTCTCCTCATTGGATAAATTATTCAATTGATTTCCGTTCATCAGATAATCATAAATTTGAATGCAAGGCAGCGATATAAATTGAGAAGCATACACCTTGCACGAATAGCGTATTTTAGCATAGGCGTTCAAACAGGAAGGATCTATGTATTTATTATTAGAATTTATCTTTACATGTGTTGTATCACATTTCTACTGCAAGATATCCATGTCCAACATGTTATAGTTTGTAAAATATGCCTCTTTATCAATTATCTGAAATTTAGAAACAAAACTTAATAAGTAATACAATCAAGAATCATGGTGTTGCAGTCGATATCTGGTTTTCCTACCACATTAAATTTGCAGTGTTTAGCTCATATCAGGTCTACTTCAAACAAACATATAACAAGAAGCCAAAAATATTGGATGTAGTCAGAATGTTCTCAGTTTATTTCTAGTTCACACCGATGCCAAATATATGTTTACAAAGACATAAACTAGACCAGGAATGTGAGCTTGGGGCCATATGCGTGTGATCACTATCAATGTTATCGAATAAAACCGAACTGCTTCATAGATGAAAAGTAGAAAATGGTTTTACTGTTGAATATCGAATTAGTTAATGGAATTATTACATAGAGTATTAAGAGCTTTCAAATTCTGAAATTGCTTAGTTTGATAAAATTTCTTTTGTTATTTAGTATATGTATAATATACTTTTTAAAAACAACGCTTATACTGCTGTTTATGGGTCCGATTTAATCCTATATTCCATATATTATAATATAGTTCCATACGGCACGTTAACCAATTGCTACTTTGCACTAAAATGGGTATATCGGTAATAAAATTCTCAATAATAATTTGCAAAGGTTATTTGCATGATCAAAAGTGCTTTCAGCCGCTCATATAAAACATTTAAACGTGATCATCCGTTTACGTACAGTTCTAGCTCGTCACCAAAGAAAGTTTTAATAGAATTGAATTATTCTTATCCTATATTTTCCACGTACAAATGATCGAAGGACAAAAAAAACTGAATGTTTATGCATTATAATAGATATTTTGCACGAACAAAACTTATTTTAAACGTTGTTATGAATATATTAACTGGATCGTCAGTACACATATGGTTCTTTCTCGTCAAAAAAGAAAGGTTAAATAGAATTGAACTATTTGTCTTTATTTTCCGGGTTCATATGATCAACTGACAAATTCATTGAAAATAATTATGCGTTTTTAATGATTTACATCTGTTTTCTTCTACAATTATTACAACACCATGAAATGCATTTTGTCTCCAAAACGCGCTCCTGTAACGGATTTGTATCCACAGAATGTGCCCGACAGCTTTACCGGAATTATTCGAAGATGGATGCATGGGTCTGAAAATGACGTTTTGAACAATCGGAGATTATATAATGGAAACTACAGCACAGGTACAAACCAAGTAGGTAAAAAGTTCAAAAACCTCAAGCTCAAAAGCTCAGGTGAGAAAATTCAATCTAAATCAAAGGAAAGAACTGAACACAAAGTAAACCCATTACCCTAACAAAGCTTCGTTTACGGCTCAAAGATTGCATTGGCATCAGAAGACAACATGGATACAACACAAACTTAAACGTCCAATTATGTTCCTTACTCTTTGTTTTTCGTATTGTACTAGTTAAACTAGTTAACCCCACTGTAAGTGAGACATAAGAAACGTTCATACAACTATAAGGTTGAAAAGACAAGATTGTGAAACAGTGTAAAATAGAAATATTTGCTTCATTTTTAAGTTTGGATGGAGTCAGATATGCTAATACTTAAATAAGATTAAATCGCATTCAAATAATCAAGTCACATAAATCCTATTACTCTCATTTATTTATATAAAGATTCTGATTGCTGTCTCATCAAGAATACAAGGAACTGTTTGTTCCCAGAAACGATATACAGCAGTGCAGTCCTAGGATTCTTGATAAAGTGGCCCCCTGGAGTCAGTGGTATGTACTAAAATAGGGAAGCAACACATTATGTGCTTCCACCTTAGTGTTCGTTTAAATACGAGTACTTACTTGATCTAATTATCATAGGAACAAAACGCGTCCAAACATGTACTGCATAAGTCGAAAGATTGATGTTGTAAAAAAGTGTGACACACTTTATTCAAGAATACTATAATATATATAAAAAATACTAAAATAAGTATTGATGTTCTATGTCTATGGCGTTTACCCTGTGTCATTAAACGGGGTTTATGTCTAAACTTTTGGCTACTGAGCTTTGTCGGACCGTATTTGGTACAAAAACGAATATGGTACAAATTTGTACCATATTCGGCCGAATATGGTACAACTGTCTAATTGTACCATATACGTATCTGCAGTTTTGGGGTAAAATGCCTGACCAAATATGGTACAAACTTGTACCATATTCGGATGAAAAATGTACCACATTCGTTCCGAATATGGTACACACTCATCATCGTCATCGTCATCATCATCATCGTCATCATCATCATCATCATCATCATCATCATAACTACAATTTGCATCAACGTCATCAATACCATCATGAAAATAATCATCATCGTCATCATCATCATCATCATCATCATCATCATCATCATCATCATCATCATCATCATCATCATCATCATCATCAGCATCATCATCATCATCATAATCATCATCATCGGCGGCCGGTAATCATTGGCGTCAACATAATAAAAAACTTTTTTCATCATCATCATTATAATCATTATCATCGGCCGATAAACATCGCAGTTATCATCATCACAATCATCAAACCCCAATCATCATCACCATTGTCATCATCATCAATTACATCATCATCGTCACCATTAACGCCATTATCATCATCATCGTCATGATGATGACAAAAGTTTTGATGATGATGACGACGATCAAAATTACCGTCATCATCATCATCACAAACTTTTATCATCATTGTCATCATCATCACCATCATTATCACCACAATCATCAAGGTCATCATCATCAACACCATCATCATCATCACCATTATCATCATCGTAATGAAGATCACAAAAATGTGATGATGATAACTGCGATGTTTTTCGGTCGATGGTGATGATGATGACAAAAGTTTTGTAATGATGATAACGACGGTCAGCACATCATCATCATCATAATCTACCGATAAAAATCGCCGTCAGCATCATCAAAACACATTTGTCATCATAATCATCATCATTATAATAATCATCATCGACCGATAAACATCGCTGTCATAATCATCAAAATACGTTTGTTATCATCATCATCATCATCATCATCACATCAATTATCAACACCCCAATGATCATCATCGTTGTTATCTTCACCAACACCACCATCATCATCACCATCAAAACCAACATCATCATATCCATTATCATGATCGTAATGGTGATCACAAAAGTTTTTTTTGTGATGATAATGACAGCGATGTTTTCGGTCGATAATGAGGATGTTGTGATGATGATGACGACGATGAGAATATCATCATCATCATCGGCCAATAAACATCGCCATCATCATCATCACAAATATTTTGTTATCATCATCATCATTATCATCATCGTCGGCCGATAAACATCGCCGTCATCATCATCTAAAATCTTATCATCATCATTATAACCATCATCATCGTCCGATAAACATCGCTGTCATCATCATCCCAAAACGTTTGTTATCATCATCATCATCATCATTATCATCATCATCATCACCACAATCATCAAACCCCAATCATCATAACCACTGTCATCATCATCACCACCACCATCATCATCACATTTTTTTTACCATCATCATCATCACAAATGTTTTGTCATCATCATCATCACATATTCATTTTACATTTTGTATTTTATAATTTGTTTCATTCAAGAGATTCAACAAACTTGTACTTTTTTCATTTATTGGTATACTGACAGGATTTTTCAAAGTAATATTGAAGAACATAGAACAGCATTTAAATTTTAATCCAACTGTAGCATTTTGACCAGTCATAATATACATATATACATTCATTTTAGTAGCAGCCAAAATATCCCAAATGTGCTTCGTAAAAAGTTACCATTAAATGAGCAAATGACAACAAATTTCCGGTAGAAGAACATAATCATCAATCACAAAAATAACATAACAGGTTTCCAAACACCGATATACATGTATATTTCACCTGTAATGTCTGTACATGACATCTATGATATCATACCAACCGATTCCACTAACACGCAAACGCAGCCATGCGTTTGCCCATTTTGGCCCCTTGATGATTTCTTTTATTGCCGAAATAAGACCGCTGTTTCTGCCCGCTCTTGTTAATAGGAAACGAACGCTAACAGGATTTCTGTTACTAGTATCTAGTCCAATATCCGGCCGAATGTAAATTCTAGGTGTTTGCAAACTCATTGACCTTATTAAATCTCTAAAGGGTTTGCCGACCTTCGCCAACACAAACTGGATTGACGGGTTTGATTGTATGCAGAACTTAAAAATTTCAACTTGAATGTGAAGTGGTAACATCAGAAATGGAAAAGTCGTTCGCCTCTGTGCCCTCCTATTGTTTATCATATCTTGAAGCTCTTTCAGGGCTGAACACACAGAGACGTCACCGTTGTCGCCAGAGTCACCGTTGTCGCCGGAGTCACCGTTGTCGCCGGAGTCACCGTTGTCGCCGGAGTCACCGTTGTCGCCGGTGTCACCGTTGTCGCCGGAGTCACCGTTGTCGCCGGAGTCACCGTTGTCGCCGGAGTCACCGTTGTCGCCGGAGTCACCGTTGTCGCCAGAGTCACCGTTGTCGCCGGAGTCACCGTTGTCGCCAGAGTCACCGTTGTCGCCGGAGTCACCGTTGTCGCCAGAGTCACCGTTGTCGCCGGAGTCACCGTTGTCGCCGGAGTCACCGTTGTCGCCGGAGTCACCGTTGTCGCCGGAGTCACCGTTGTCGCCAGAGTCACCGTTGTCGCCGGAGTCACCGTTGTCGCCGGAGTCACCGTTGTCGCCAGAGTCACCGTTGTCGCCGGAGTCACCGTTGTCGCCGGAGTCACCGTTGTCGCCAGAGTCACCGTTGTCGCCGGAGTCACCGTTGTCGCCAGAGTCACCGTTGTCGCCGGAGTCACCGTTGTCGCCGGAGTCACCGTTGTCGCCAGAGTCACCGTTGTCGCCGGAGTCACCGTTGTCGCCGGAGTCACCGTTGTCGCAAGAGTCACCGTTGTCGCCAGACGCAGCGTTGTCGCCAGAGTCATCGTTGTCGCCAGAGTCACCGTTGTCGCCAGAGTCACCGTTGTCGCCGGAGTCACCGTTGTCGCAAGAGTCACCGTTGTCGCCAGACGCAGCGTTGTCGCCAGAGTCATCGTTGTCGCCAGAGTCATCGTTGTCGCCAGATGCAGTGTTGTCGCCAGACGCAGCGGTGTCGCCGGAGTCACCGTTGTCGCCAGAGTCACCGTTGTCGCCAGACGCAGCGTTGTCGCCAGACGCAGCGTTGTCGCCAGACGCAGCGCTGTCGCCAGAGTCACCGTTGTCATACGACTGTTCTAAGCGTGATATTATGTCCTTGTACACGCGTTGATTGATACGGATACTAACGTAATGCATGCCAAATCCTTCTGGGAAATACCCCAATGCAATTGTTCCAACATCACCATCGAACTTTCCATCTGCTGACACAATTGATGAGTGTTCTAGTCCTCGGGTACAAACTACCAGGCACTGCAAATTATATTCTCTCATAAGTGCAATGAGCGTGAGGTTGTCGCCGTATGTCCCATTCTTAGACATATTCTTAACGTATTCATCAAATGTTTCATCATAGACAAAAGTTTCATAGAAATATCTGTTTTCTACAATGTGATGGACTGCTTCCTTACGTAAAGCATCTACGTCTTTGTATATACCAATTTTACCAAGTTGATGCGATATAGCAGCAAATTGACAATTTCCATCCGGATTTGGGTCCATGGCAATATTCACCCCATCCAACAACTGCAGATTTTCATGGTGTGTTGAAACATGATAGTACTTAGTTCTGTGATTTTGTTTCTCTGAGCGGTTCTGTTTTAATGAATGTTTTTTTAATTTTTCGTTGTTTCTCTAACGCAACAGTTAGGCTAGTCATGTTTTCGACCCCAACCGATTTGCTTACGAATCCAAGTTCGGGTTTGTTCGGTACTTGAAATGACACGATATAAACACCATTTCGTTTTACTTTTTCTACCTTGCCTTCGATAACATATCTTTTGGTTGGCACCCTGGATTTTCGAAAGGGATAGCGAATTAATACTGTCTCTCCTACTTTGTACTTGCTTGGGGAAGTTGCGTTTTTCAACAGCGACCTGTAAGCCTTTTTATTTGCTCGCCGTATGGTTTTCTTTATTTCACGAGAACTATGACGTTCTTTGGTAAAAACATGACTTCTTCCGTAGTAGGCTTCAAAGGGCGTGAGACCCCCAAGAACTCGTTTGAAACTTGTGTTTATGGCATAGGCTAAATCTTGAAGCCCTTCGACCCAGTTAAATCCACGTTTACTTTTTGTTGCAAATAGAATCTTGGCCTTTATAACACTGTTTGACCTTTCACACTTGCCCTGTGATTGAGGATGATACGGCCTACTATTGATCATTTTGATGTTGTACTTGTTCAACAAAAGTTTCATACTAGGGCCTTTAAATTCCAGTCCGTTGTCACATTGGATGATGTCAGGGGCAAGGTTAACCATCAACACGTCCTCTAATGCCTTTGCAACTTCACGCGAACTCTTCGTTTTCAGGGGTTTTGGCATAACGTACCTAGAATAAACGTCCACGACTTGTAGAATATAACTGTATGTGGACCCCTTGTAGCTAACACTTTGATTTTTCATGTTAATTAAGTCAATCTGCCATCTTTTGCCTGGTTCCTCTTCTGTAATTGTCTTTGGCGTTGGCTTGTTTGTAAATCTCGGATACTTCTCATGGTAATACTTGCTATTGTACAGTATTTCAAGGATAGCTTGTTCCGAGAACCCCGTGTAATTTACTTTCAGTTTGTTGTAAATAACCCTTGCTCCACATCCTTTGTTTTCCATGAACATCTTCTCAACAAATCTAGGAAGATCTTCTTTCACAAGGACTTGCTTTCCGCCACACAATAAAGAACCCCGGTCACCAAGCTCGAAGTCCTTACGTTTTCTAATCATGGCCAAACAATTATTCTCTTCAGGTGTCCGTTTCTTCACAGGGACATCGAACGATCCGTTTAAACATCTGACAATAATGTCGTACTTCGACCTGGGCAAGCACCCTAATTGCTTCCTTTTTCTCCTAATTGCTTCCTTCATCTGAAATAATATAATAAGTTATTATACATTTATACTTCATTAGTTAATAGAGCTTGTATTGAACACCGCGTGTCGAAAACGAATGTCTCACGACATGAGCTGAGCTAAAATCACTCGTCTGATAGCTCCGCTAAAATTTACAATCCGAACTTCCGGGCAATATGCGCAATGAAAGTAGCAAGTACTTCATGTAAAGTTTCATTGAAATCCAACCGAATTCAAATTCAGGGGAAAAATAGCGGGCAAACTTATGGCGGTCAACGGACAAACGGTCTGTAGAAACCAATGCTACGTGGATGGAAGGGATATAAAGAAGGGGCCCTGGGGGCCTAGGTCGCTCACCAGAAGTCACGACTAGGCAGGGTTCGAAGGTCAAAGACCTATAAACTCCATAAAATTTAAAATGTTCAAATCTACAGATTAAAGGAGCTCGATCTGATTTTGGTGGAAAATACACTTTCGAAAAAAATTGTTTCCAAAAGTCGCTATTAATGATTTTGTGAATTGTTTGGGTTAATCTAAAAATACTGACCAGAGGACATTGGATGACATCAAATACAATCCGAAAAAATAACAAGATTTTTTATTTTTCAATTAAAATACACCAAAATTGGTATTTTTGTCCTATTTATTGAATAGGAATGGAATAGGCCGAAAATATCGCGTTAGTAGATCTAACGCGAAATCCATTTTCCATGCATTTTCAGTTGTTTTACGATAGAATTTCTTCGATATAATTCAATATCCTTTGGTCAGTAGTTTTAGATTAACCGAAAACAATTCACAAAATCATTAATACTTTAATAGCGACTTTTGAAACAATTTTTTTCGAAAGTGTATTTTTCACCAAAATCAGATTGAGCTGTAATAACTGTAAGGAAAATAAAGGCAAAAGCTTCAAAATTAAGTCACTTGGTCAAGGTTTAATTCATCAAAAGTCGAAAGTTCAATAGAAAATGTCACATAACAAATATCAAAGCTCTGGGCAAAGTGGTTTTAGAGAAAAAGATATATATTTTTAAATTTCTCTATATAATAATTATATAGTTAAACTAAGCGTTTTTGTACCAAATACTGTCCGACAGAGCAGTATAAGTATTTCAAGTATGTTTTCATTTATTTTATGCTGCTTTTTACTTTAATTTTCATTTTACAGTGATTAGCGTTTATTTTCTGGGTTATATGGAAATCCACACAGTCATTTGAACGTAAATGAACTAAAAAAGCATTGCAATTTGAAATGCTAACGTCTGACAAGCTTTACCAGTCGGTATATAATTTATTTATGAATTTATTTTAAAATAAATGTCTGTTTTCATGGGCAAATCTTGCCCAATGTTTGGCTTGGGAGTTCGTGCATTTTGTTTTCAGAAGAAAAGTTAACAAAAATGAAACAGTAGAAGTATGCAGATGTATATTATGTAAATATTCAACACAGGCACGGGACGGTGCCAATTTTTACCCCAGGGGCATAATTTGAACAATCTTAGTATAGGACCCCAAAATTATGTCACATACCAAAATTATGTCACATACCAAATATCAAACCTCAAGGCCTTGCAGTTTCGGACAAGAATATTTTTAAAGATTTCACTATGATTTGCCTTTTCGTTGCCATGACAACCAGAGTTCTTCATGAAATGGAATTCTTTGAACAACTTTGGTAGAGCTTGATGCAAGGACTATTCCTGCCAAGTTTCATTGAATTTGGCTTAGCGGGTTAGGAGGAGAAATCGTTTGAAGAAATTGTTGACGGACGCACGTACGGACGCACGCACGCACGGACGATGGACAACTTGCCATCACAATAGCTCACCTTGATCACTTTGTGCTCAGGTGAGCTGAAATGTATCTTGAGAGCTGATGATGGACAACATTTTTCATGAAGTTTCATGACTGTAGCTTAAATATTTTAGCAGTTTAGGAGTTACGCACCCGGAAGGAATGCCACGGACAATTGGATAGACGGACGGACAACTGCAAATGCACTCTGAGGGGGGGGGGGGGGCATAAAACATAAAAATCAATGCATGTTAAAACATCAATGCATATTAAGACAACTGAAAATTAAAATTATGTACAGTACTTACTGTCAAGAATTCTTTTGAAGTTTGAAGAAAGTTTGGATTTCAATTCTTTCTAGTCGAAAATCACAACTTTTCTTGCCGACCGCCAAGTCAAATATGGTTACTGACTTCTGAGTAAGACTCGTGTGCAAAATTCCCGCCTTTTTAAAGCGGCACGTTATCAAAGAAAAAATCGGAAACTTCAAAGCTTTGTCGGCTTCTCAGCAATATGACGTCGGAACGACAAATCAACTTTACAAAGTAAGGCCAAATAAAACATTATGTCTGGTTCCGGTGACATGCCCCCAAAAAGTAGGTAGGGTAGGTCGGCATTTCTTTTTATTTTATTTATTTATTTATTTTTACTGATGCTGAGTGAAAGGTGATATAATAACGTTATTTTAATGTATATTTTGTGTGATTAAAGTCTTCTGTGCGTGCAACACTAAGCTTTTTATGTACTGTAAACATGCATAGTGTGCAAGCTGGAGGAGTTTTATGCACATTTAACCCTATAGGTTTAATAATTGTTTCTTTCTGTACGTGTTATATTTTGAAAATATAATTCGCTATAAACGAGACCATTTTCGGTGCTTGCTATGACTAGTACAGTATTTATGCAATTATATGGCAAAATCATGGGTTGTAGAACATTTTAAATTGACTGAATATCAGCGTAAAAAGAAGTCGCAGGGAATGCTTTACGTTGAATGCTTTAGTGCTGTGCAAATTCGTACATTTATTTAAAAATATGAGGTTTTGATTCGAACCTTGCCACAAGATCAATGTATTTCTATTTTCAAAATTTACTTTCCCTTAATCAAGACAACATATTATAGATTCAAAACTTAAACTAAAATTATTAAGTTTTGTTTTATTTTTAGAATGTTTACATGAACGCTTTAAAAACGTTCTTTACAATTCTCTTGAATATTGAGTAAAAAATCGGACCAATTTTTTCGTATTCAAATAAAAAAAAGTTTAGGGTCGGGCGAAAAAAATAGGTAGGGTCGGGTCACCGGAACCAGACAATTTTTTTCTTTTTGCCTAATGTTTAGGTATACAGTCACACCTGTCTAAAGCAGCCAGTCAAACATCCTTATTTTTGGAGAGATATATTCATTTAAAAGAGCTCAAAATCTCTTAAATCGGATTTTGGTGAAAATACACTTTCGAAAAAAAAAGTTTTAAAAATTTGAAAATTGCTATTAATGATCTTGTGAATTGTTTGGGTCAATCTAAAACTACTGACCAAAGGATATTGAATTATATCGAAGAAATTCTATCGTAAAACAACTGCAAATGCATGAAATATGAATTTCGTTAGTTATTTTTTCGGCCCAATTTCTTGTTTATTTTTCGGATTTTCTCATGCAATATCTTCTTGTCAGAAGTTTTAGATTGACTCAAACAATGCACGAAATCATTAATATGGCTGACGCGACGTCATTCGACCAATCGAATGCGACGTCGACATTCCTGCAACGACGTTTGCTTAAAGCAATCATATCTGGACAAAACCTACCAATTATTATTAAAATGTATTAAAATATAAGCATTAATACCGAGGGGTATTAAACGATCAAATTTTCCAAGAAGCGCTGGCGCGCTTCATGGATTTGCTCGCCTACCTTTACCCTTACAAGTTCACACTCTATGAACATAACCAAAATGCGATAATCCTCAAACTTTTACAGAGTTACCTGGAGCAAGCACGTCTCTAGTCTTAGAGTACTAGTACTTAGTAACCAGTACTAAGCAGATACATTCGCCAGTAATTGACAACTGCCCTACTTGAAACAGCGGTAGGGGAAGAAATCATTTCGTGACCAATCTCCACGAAAGTATCTGGCCCGCCCGGGAATCGAACCCAGGCCGCCTGCGTGCCAATCTGACGCGCAACCGACTGAGCTAGCCGGCGAAACAGTTACACAACCAGCAAAATCCATGTAAAGTGTGGTTAGGTTAGCTGTTTCTGTTACTGCTAGTTACGACGACGACGACGACGACGACGACGACGACGATGATGATGATGATGATGATGATGATGATGATACTTTTGTCACTTCCAATATTAGGTTAATACAATGTATTTGAGTTTGAAAAAAAGTTTACACATTGGCAGACTATTTCATTTATTAAGAAATACATAATTTATGTACCATATACGTAGGCCATTTTCATTTTATGAGTTTTTTTGGTATGTACCAAATACGTTTTGGCGAGCATAGAAAAACTTATTCCAACCGAATATGGTACAATGTTTGTACCATATTCGGTCGAAAATTGTACCATATTCGGTCCGAATATGGTACATTTGTACCATATTCGACCGAATATGGTACATTTGTACCATATTCGTTTTTGTACCAAATACGGTCCGACAGAGCTTGTTTCTAAAGCTTTTAACATAAGTATTGCAATTTATTAGTTTGATAAAATTGCATTAAAATCAATTGATTGTATTTAAAAACAACTTTAGACTTATAAATTCTTCTGTTATTTGATAGAGTATCCATCTTCTGTATAAAATACTTAACAATTTAAAGAAAATATTTTTCCGTTATATTTAAAACAGAACAACAATGAACAAACATTACTTATAATAGAAAATAACTAATTTTACAAATATCTTACCTATCATGATGCTATCCATAGAAGCATATGCAACTGTCATTCTCATATTTTAAACCCATTCTCGCCCTCACCGATGCTCTGAACTGGCGCTTAACACTTTCCAGAAACATCCAATGTTACTGTTTGTAATTGTCGCTAGTGTGGTTATACGTCGGTAATCAGGTCAGAATCCACAAACTTTGTATTGATATTAGTTTATTTATATCGTTTATTACATAAATGACCCTGTATAATTTATGTTGATACCTACAGTTGTGACTTTGTATACGTTTAGCGGTTTGATCACGGCACAAATGTCTCTACCGCTGTATCAAAGCGAGATTATTGGCCACTGGATGGCTTGGTTTGGGGAACTGTGTAAAAAGATATGTAAATACCGACTCAGTAGTTAGTTTGATGAGAGACATAATTATATCAATGATACAATATAAAAAAATCAAATGTACAATTCAAGTAATAAATGATTTGATATGGAAAGTGACATGAATAGGGTACTGTATTAAACCATTCTATAATCGCAAATGGGTTGATACATTCTAGCACTTGTTTTATCTGACAACTCGGAGTTAAAAAGGTCTACGTTATTTGCATGTTAATGTTCCTACTTTGCAATAATTTTGCACTTACAATCAGTTGGTAAAGAACACGCGATTGTTTTCATTTGTCGAAAAACAGACAAACATGCGTACAAACTATACGTGGAGTTTGACTATTTGGGTAACAACTATGGGAGGAAATCATGGATTAAAGCACTTTCTTGTTATGTTTAATGTTAAATCATTTAATAGCTATATTCCGATAAGACACACAAGTAAAATTGATTTCAAGTGAAAATATGTAAAACATGTCTTTTTTCCGCAAAAACACGATTTTGGTTGTGGCTATTTTCAAAGGCCTCTTAAATCTGTTTTGGAATTGAAATTTAAATCAAACTTTGATAATTTGCAAATGATTAACACATGTTTATAAAAAAAAAACTCAGAAATAAAACACAAAATAAAAGGCTATCTTACTGGGCATTTTTATATATAGGCGTTTAGCTTGTGTTTTATCTTGTTACGAATGTCTCCGAACACCTGCGTGATAGTGACAATTAGTTTTACACGAGGAACCATCAACAAACGGCTTAACCTAATTGAGAACTTATAGGATTTAGCCATGTCTTTAAAAATATATATGTTACAAAGAGTTCTATGCAGAAAATCATAACCAGGTACAAATCTTCAGCTTATTGTGATTCTTCTTTTCAAATAGAGCGTGATTAAAATGTGTTTTGGAGCTAATCTTAGCGATTTTATAGTCAATTTGATCTGTTTAAAATTTACGCACCGTCGTTAGCACAACAAGTTAAGTTTAGTCTTTGTATTTGTCTTCTGATTTCTTCTGATTCCTGGCGTATTTGGTGATCAGATCTGTCGATTTCGACATTGCAGCTCGTATACGCATACTGACATGACCGGGCCAATTTGATTATACATCATTATCCATTAATCAAAAATTGGCAAGAATGCAGCTTTTCATTTTCCACATGCTTTTCTTGAACTTTGAACTATAGATTACACTCACATGGTATGTACCACATATCTGAAAAACGCAATTATAGGATAATGATAACAAGCTACTTTATTCAATTTCTTCATAATCCTTCTGAATATTATAGGCATTCTTACATCATGACGTGCACCAAATAAAATTATGAATATATAATATACATGCTGATGTCTTTTAGAGTTCAAGGTTTAATTTCATTAATCTTTTTGCAATGCAAGGAACATAAGCAGAGAAAAACAAACAAATGTCATTAATATTGACAGCGGAAAACGGAAAAGAATAATAACGAAACTATTAATGGTCAGAACAACATTATTCTAAAAACGTATCTAAGTCGTGAAACTCGACGTGTAGTACGAATACTTGTTATTAGGTGTTGAATCTTATTTGAAGTTAAATATGCGACAATACCATGGAATCAAATCGCTATCTTAGTCTTGCCCGGTTTCTTTCAAATTGGAGATATGCGTTGTTGCGCCCGGGTTACTATTAAACTGTCAGATCCTTTAATGGTATTGCTCGTTTAATTGAACAAGCTGTTTGCTGTTAGAATGTTGTTGTTCTCACCGATATTTCTCGTTACAATAAAACGATTCGAATCACCAGAGGCACCATCCATTTCGGTGGAAATCACAATAGTGCAATGCGCCAGAACAAAATGTTATTCAATTAGTTTCATTTACAACAGCGATGAACAATATTAGTTCGTTAACAGTATTTTGATTTTGGTGCGATCATGATTAACATGATTATTTTCTGATTATTAGTTTCAAATGGTTGTAGATGAAAGCGGAAATAATCTTGCGTTTCGCTGAAAGATAGAAAATAAACAGAAAACTGCTTCTGCTTTGTATTTTGCTTGGAGATTGTTCAATGAGTTATCTAATCGCGTTTCTGGGAATTAGCAGGATATAATAGAAAAATCTCAGCCAATATTAACAGTGTTGTTCTAAATTCCTCGCAAATGTGTATAATTATAAATATTGTTTATGACGATATAATCAACTATATATATGAAATTTCTAGAAACAGGTACGATCAGACATAAAAATGTAAACAACTCTTCTGTAACATGTTTCAGATTAACGAACTTGTTCATCATCACTTTGTCGATCACACCCTTTACCTTTTAAACAAAGAATTATATACAAAACCAGACCAAACAGTATTTTTTCTTTATATCTGCTGTTAATCAAGGTCCTGTCTTTATTTTAAAATAAGACCTCAATTAGGAATAGACAATCGGAGCTTTCACAGACGTGATTACTTGTATGACTATCAACGCACGCTGCTTTGGAACATGGTGTTATTGCTTGACTCAGGCAATTATTGAAATGAATATCATAATACATGGTAAACGAAATAAAAGAAAAATAGTTGTAATTTGCCGCAATATCAATTTTAAATCTTCAATACAAACAAAGCGTTAAACTGATGGCCAAGGGCACATAACACAAACACGCGCAGATACCTTAACCCGGCCATGCGAGTGACCTTGACCTTGATGCTTACGAACCCGCCCCTCGTTTTCATATGGTGGTCACTGGTGCCAAATAAGTTGTATCATCAGTTAGGTTTACATGGCCCAACTGGCATTGATCATAGACGTTGAAACTAAGGATCCGAATACGAAGCGCGATTTCGTTGACATTGTAAGGTGTTCACTTTCGCCAAATTGTTGCGGACGTATGGCCGATGAAGGACAAATTTATAGACGGGACACGAAAGCGGGCCGGACGGCAAGACGGACTGGGACGTACAGTTGGTCAGACGAACGGGCAGACGGACTTGATGATGTGCGTTGTCGATCACTTTGTAAGCGGGCGTTTAAAAACTCAAAACACCATTTGAAAAACCGCCTTTCTGATTTTAACTTGTTAGTTTGCCATAGCCTTCATGACCGCTGTACATATATGTATCCTTGAACAGTTCTGCTTCAAATAAACACATACGAGTACAGTTGGTCCCGTGGCTCATATTAATAATTCAAACATAATAAATAGCGAAAATACAAATATTTTTTTGGATAAAATCATGAGATTGAATGGAAAGTAATTTAATAATTCATGAATTGTTTTGCAAGTCTGCCTCCTCGCTGCAGATATTACTAATTTAACAGCATGATACTTTATGATAAAAAGGCCGTAATGGTGCATATGAATTACACTTGGCGTAGTGAAAAACCTCTTTTTATAATATTAAGCATACTTGAAAGAGCGAAAGGAGGTTTGTAACATTATTGTAGGGCACATCAAACGTTTAATCAAACATTTATAAAGTGTTTGCTAAAAATCTTTTTTTTTACAGTTTTGATTTTCTCAGTAGTTATTAATTGCGAACAGTTTTATCCCTCTTAGAAAATAACAAAACATGGATAAAAATATATCTCCTTATTGGTAGCAAGATGCTTTAGAATTGTTATAGACAAACATAACAAAAACAAAATGAGATAAATAAGTTATAAAGAAATTGCTTTCATGCTTTTACATTAAATATGGAGTTTTATCAGTGAATTAAAAACACACAAAACATCATCTGCAAACTAAGAAGTGAAAATATAAGAAGTACTTTTAAAATCCATTATAGTTACTTCCCCTTGATTAAAACTAAATACGTCACTTTTGAACCAGAAAATGGCGCCAAACATATTTGAAATTTCAAAAGGGTTACCTACATTTAAATAAAGATATTTGATATTTGGAAATAAACAATTTACTTTTAATCAGAAAAATGGTCTACTGATTTTGAAACGTTTTTCTTCGGGAGCTGAAATTTCGAACATTTGCTTTCATACAAAATATACTGACGAAAACAACTGCTCGAACATAAATTTTATGTTATATCATCGTTCAAATATATTTTTGTTTATCCTAGTAATACGTAATACGAACTTCCCGGAAAATTCACACAACTATTATCAGATTAACTGCAATTATATTACACATTAGACCTTTCAAATTTTTGTACAGTAAATGGCGGCGTAGTAATTTGGTCATGTTTTCATGCCCTGTTTAATTTAAGGCTTTCATGTATTATCTGTTATTATTTCAAGCATAGATGCATTAATAAAAGTTCATTTATTAATGTGCATAAAATGTTTGCACTAAAAAAGAGTGAATAATAAACTATTAAAAAAAAATATCGGAGAACTTTTTAGCCACGAACCGGAAATAGCCAATTGACAGCTATGTCATCAGCTATAATTGTGCGTGAGGGGCCTTCCAAGGGTAGTGGCGTAGACAACATACTTTCTCAAAAGGGGTATTTAGTAAAAAAAAAAATTTAAACTTATTTGTTTTACAACGATTGTGAAACAAGTTATTACCACATTATATTGATCACTCTCGTTGGCACGATGTTACGCGAGAGTCTGGTCTTCTGTTGTGGGGGAAACCGAAGTACCCGGAGGAAACCCACTTGTCCGGCTTGGTGACCACAAACGAAAATCACATGCGCCCAAGCAGAACAATAAATTAAAATATTGATATATTTACTCTGAAAAAAGCATAAAATACACTTAAAATTTGTCGGTTCAGTATAAGATCGTTCCTCTATTTCACTCGTGATCATAAAAAACTGTATTTTGTATGACACTCGTGCAATAAAATACGATCTTACACTATTATATTTATTGCTTAAAACTCTTTGCATGAACAGGACATATCAGAAATAAATTAGCATAAAGCTAAGTTTGCTCATACAAACTATTAATTTGAAATATTCTTTCATCAGTCTTAACATAGACAGACAGAGAGAGTACAGACAGCATTGTTGATTGTCGTACACGTGTTAATAACAGCAGAACATGATATGCATCAGAAATATGATCCCAATTATACATGGCATTCTACAGGGAACGTCTTTATAGTTGCGAAAGAGGAAGGATTGTGCTAGAAATACTGTTCGACAATGGATATTCCAACGCAAGACAGTGCATACCTTAAGAGCGCAATCAAATAAAGCCAATCAGAACAGTTTGGCCATTTTCCACACAAAAAAACAATGTGGAAAATGGCCGAGATATTCCGAGTGCAAATATGCGTGTCAAAAGGAAATGATACTAAAACTCGTGAGGATCGGAGAACTTACCTCATTTTAATTATTGGCATTTGAAAAAATTGCATTGAAACAGTAGTGTAATCATGAAATGACAATTGGTTTGGCCAAATTCATACATTATAATAATTTCATTTATTTCAGGATTAAAATTCGACTTTTTGCATTTTATTGGGGTATGGGGCTGTTCATCATGGGTGGTGTCTTTGTAGTGTTGTGACGGTTTGTGTAGTTAAACTATTTAAACCAAAAACTTCCTAGTTAAAATACAATTTATTAGTATATAAATTTAGCAACATGGACTTTTAGTCAGTCAGAAAGTCACGTGAAGTGCAAATTTCGTAATGACCTTGTGCGCGCTAAATTTAGATTATATTTTCGGTTTTGATGCATTTTTTAATTGCGATAAATGCATTTTTTATCATTCTGGGTGTTGTCAAAACGATTAAGATAAGTTATTTGGATATGCATACAAAAAGTAAGTTTACATCACTGAAACATAATGGGACAACAATGACTATATAATGGTGTCTGTCGGGCCTTGGATTGTGTCTCTAGACTGGGTTATCATGACATCTGGCGACTGGGCGTGTCCTGGTAGTTGCTTGTAAAGTTGTTTTTGATTGTTTATTATTTTTAGTTAGCACACGGAAAAAGATACAAAGCCAAACGGACAATTGGCATGGAACACACGCAGTAACAATCACAGTCCACGTGGATAATAAATATCATGTATCAAATGAATGTTCTGGTAAGCACCTTTGAATGGTCAATGGAAGAATCAAGACTGACCACTAGCAAGGGAACGACAGCACAAACATATATACATACATGTACAAGACAAATCAACAATGATATAACCTGTGTTCAATGCACAATCACTGGGTTATACCAGGAAACCTTTGTGTTAAAGATAAGACACATAGCATTCTATCTATTAACATCAGTTTATAAAAAAATTAAAATGAAGTGTTGCTCTCCTGTAATAAAGGCAAATATCGCCTTTATCTACACTGGCGCTTTATGCTTATCAAAACACCAAATGTTACTGTCCGCAATCAAAAGTCTTATTTAAATCATTGATGTCGCTATTGTGGCTAATCAGTGGTAATTATATCGCATATGTTGGATATTAAATGAATGATCCGGATAAAGTGATGCCTAGAAATGTGTTTCAGTAAACGTTAAGCGGTTCGATCGTGCACAGATGTTTCTACCGTCGTATGAATGCAAGGTTATGGGACACTGGAGGGTTTGATTGAGTAAACAGAACAGGTATTTCTTTAAAAAAAACTTCACCAACGCATGGTTAAAAAGATGTGTAAAACACCAACGCATTAATTATTGAGATGGATGAGAAAATTATTTCCATGGTTGTCAATTACCTAAAAAAGATTTATAACATTTATGAACATCAAAAAGGTAATAATGGTAATATGATAATGATAAGGAAACACAATTACATTACCTTGCCAATTTGATTTTACATCTTTATACATTAATCAAATATTGGCAAGAAATCATACTTCATTTGCTACCTGCGTTCGTTTAGAGTCGTCTGACGTGGTATGCACCAGTCTTCTGGCGTGGTATGCACCAGTCGTCTGACGTGGTATGAACCAGTCTTCTGACGTGGTATGCACCAGTCGTCTGACGTGGTATGCACCAGTCGTCTGACGTGGTATGCACCAGTCTTCTGACGTGGTATGCACCAGTCGTCTGACGTGGTATGCACCAGTCTTCTGACGTGGTATGCACCAGTCTTCTTTGGTTATTTCAAACCAATTTATTTACAATCTACATGAACCTTCTTTATGTACAATGCCCATTGGGTAAAGATACACATGCTGCGTCTTCTGATAATAGAATGGATTTCAAATTGAGGTGTCGTTGCGCCCGGGTTGGCTTTGAAACTCGAAAAAATAGAATTGTTGTTTGTCTCAGAAAGTGTTACTTTCCATCGCAAAACCAACACATGTACGAAGACAAGATATTGTTTTGGTGCTCGCACTTATTTGTGGGTCTGCGGCCTCGCTACGCTCGCTCCATTTTCTGTAGATCGCCAAAATGAACTCTTAGAATGAATACGTAGACGACCATTATTCAAAAGAAGACATTTTTTTTTGTTCTTAATGTATTGTTTTTTCCTTCTGGTGAATGTCTATATAATTATGTTAGATCTTTGTATTTTCAACAGCGTAATTGTCCGCGTATTATCATAATCATCAACATTATTGAAAATATAAATACGTTTATTATCAATTTAAATGACAAGAATATTTTTCATGGCTGTAAATCGCGCAACTCCTCCAGAAGCGGGGCCTCATGGGAAGTGGAGGTTGAGCCACGTCGACCTTTCTTGTTTACTACACGTTCTAAGTTTATCCTTTATATATGGTTTTAACACAAAGTCTTTAACATCAGAAACATAATTTAACATTCCTGTAATGGATGTATACGTGATGAAAGACGGTCCGAGCGTTCACCTGCTGGCATAATAGATGCGCATACTGGTCATAAAAGGACCACAAAAGAATTAGAAAAAGTGAAGTGCGAAATAGAATTTTTTAAAATGGTAAACTGAACCACTACTGAACGTGGTCTTCACATGACAGTATCCTTACAAATGGGAAAACAACTGCACCACTTAAATCCTTAAAATCACTAGAAAACAATGGGACTAAACGCTCGAATCACCAAAAGCACATACTATTTTGATGGAAATCCCATTACAGCAAAAGCGTCAAAACAAAAGGTGGAGTATTTCCATTGCTACAGGGTACAGTCGGTATATTTAGAAAAAAATGCATGCCCTCATCGGACAATTTGAGATCAATTAAAAAAGACACCGCTGACGATCGAATGGCAGAATAATGAGTTTTCCGATTGTAAGAGAGAAGAACAATGAAATAAAACTGCGATTAAATCTTGGTTTGCAACAGCCATGAACAATAATAGTGGTTAAAAATAGCCTCCCTTTGGAACTCTTGGTGAAAGTTCATTTGATAATATGTTGTTTAACATCGTTCATTTGTATTATTGATGTCAGGAGATTGTAGAAGAAAGCGGAACTAATCTTGATTTTCGCTGAGAGGTATAAAATGAACAGTTAATTGGCATGACATAATAGAAAGATCCAAACCAATCTTCAAGTGTTGCTTCAAATTCATCGCAAATGTGTATACTAATTGCTTATTAATTTTGTTTAGGACGAAATAATCAGCCATATTAATATAGATATCTAGAATTTTCTCATTTTTTTCCTCCTTCACACCGATGTAAAGAACATGTTTATGAAATTATATTAAAAAGCCGCTTGTGATCACAATCACTGTTACTGTTATTTAAACGACGAAACGACGAATAAAATAGTGCATTCGTACGTTTATGTTATTAAAAACGTATCATGTCTGTTTCAAGCAAATTTAAAAGTACAAATTACGTGTTGTTTGATGAAGTCAGTTTATTTCTATTTCACAGCGAAGCCAACTTATGTTTATCAAAGCGAGATAACTGAGTTTGGGCTCATATGCTTGTGGCACTAATGGAGCCGCTCGAGTTCATAGTTGCGAAGGAGAACAAATCGTGCTTGAAATTAATGACCTATTTGACAGTGCACATTTAACGAACGCCGGCTCTGAATAAAGAAATTGCATGGTTTAAAATCTGTGTGAAGTTGGCTCAGCCATCGGCAATCGACAATCGACATTCGATATTATATAGGAAATATTCAATGTCGAGCTGCAATGTCGAGCTGGACTGAATTCTAGCTCGACTTTCGATATTATATAGCACATCTTCAATGTCGAGCTGCAATGTCGAGCTGGACGGAATTCTAGCTCGACATTCGATATTATATAGCAAATCTTCAATGTCGAGCTGCAATGTCGAGCTGGACTGAATTCTAGCTCGACATTCGATATTATATAGCAAATATTCAATGTCGTGATGAATTGTCGAGCTGGACGGAATTCTAGCTCGACATTCGATATTATATAGCAAATCTTTAATGTCGAGCTGCAATGTCGAGTTGGACGGAATTCTAGCTCGCCATTCGATATTATATAGCAGATATTTAATGTCGACCTGGAACGTCGAGCTGGACGGAATTCTAGCTCGACATGCGATATTATATAGGAAATCTTCAATGTCGAGCTGGACGGAATTCTAGCTTGACATTCGATATTATATAGCAAATCTTCAATGTCGAGCTGCAATGTCGAGCTGGACGAAATTCTAGCTCGACATTCGATATTATATAGCAAATCTTCAATGTCGAGCTGCAATGTCGAGCTGGACGGAATTCTAGCTCGACATTCGATATATATTTCCTATATAATATCGAATGTCGAGCTAGAATTCCGTCCAGCTCGATATTGCAGCTCGCCAATGAAGATTTGCTATATAATATCGAATGTCGAGCTAGAATTCCGTCCAGCTCTACGATTCATCACGACATTGAATATTTCCTATATAATATCGAATATCGAGCTAGAATTCTGTCCAGTTCGACATTGTAGCTCGGCATTGAAGATTTGCTATATAATATCAGATGTCGATTGTCGATCGCCGATGGCTGAGCCAACTTCACGCACATTGGTTTAACAGTTTCTCTTTTTTTAAAGCTAACGACTGTACGTAATTTGTAGCAACTTTCAAGGTCTCGAGACGGCTCCATACTGATAAACACCGTTGTTTCTATGGTGTTTCGTGAGTTCTTCTTTTCGCGGCGAAAGCGCGAAAATCCGCAACATGACGCTCCGAAAATTCGGCAAATGGCGGGTCTTCGCCCCGCCGCGTATTTCGCACTTTCGCCCCGCCACTTGGCGTATTTCTGCACTTTTGCGACGCCTCTTGACGTATTTTCGCACTTTTGCGTCGCCACATGGCTTATTTTCGCACTTTCGCCCCGCTACTTGGCTTATTTCGTTTTACACAATTTCACAGTTTTGCCCTTTCGCCGCAAAAAGGCGAAAACATGAAATTGCAGAAAAAATTGCCATCATATGTGACTGTCTGATTTGATTGGAGTGTCTATCAGACACTGTTATACCATTCTGCATTTATTTTTTCGCTCTTTAGGAATGTAAAAATGTGTTGCCATATTGCATTGATATATTTATGTTAAGCTTTCATTTGTCATTATCATTACCAAACTTCAAATGTAACAGAAACAATCATATTAAAGTCAATGTTGACAGACCATAAGAAGTCGACGGCACATGATTCCATTATTATTAATATGTAACTCATTCGATGGAAAACTGTTTTGTAAAATAATGTTCATCACAACTAAAATACAAGTCCGTGAATTGACAGGCTTTCAGATATGATGCATTCTCAGTCGAAATTGCGAGCTTATCAAATAAAGGGTTTCATATACATGTTGATACTTCACATGCTGTGCTTGTAGTTGTGAGTGACATCTTTACAGCTCATCTTTATTTGAGATCTTACCTCATTGAAACCAAATTAAAGATTGGTTTTGCCAATTTCCGTATGTTTATTCAATAATGTGCCCATGGTTTTAATGAGCGGAATACTGAACAAAGGAAAAGCTTCATTCAGTATGATGGGTATTGTTATTGGATTCTTATTATCGGCAACCACGGTATGTTTTCCGTTACGCTTCATACATACCGGGGAGAAATTGACTTACATAATTTCGTTTAAATGGATATGTAGGAGGCAGGTGGGACAACTCATCGTCCACTGTTAAATACTCTCCAATAAACCTGTATTGTCAGTTGTCTCAACAGGCGAGTGGTTTAAGCAGCTATTCTTAAATGAGTAGTGATAAGGCTGACTGAGTTTGAGCATTCACCAGTATAGTTTTTTTTAAATAGGAAAACATTTGTATAAGTGTATGTGCATATTTCCGCATTAGTACCTTGCGGAACCAATGGCACCGCCTCATCAATCATTTATGATTACGAGATGTTGCAAGACAAATTGCCAACGGAACACAACGAAGCTTAGCACAGAAGTGTATCGGGGCTATCCGACGATGTTTAACTTGAAAGTGTATTTATGTTTAGAAACATCGGAAATGTTCTATAATGCGTGTTCTTAATCATTTCGACTTAGCTTATGGTAACTTATTTGCATATTTTGTTATCTCACGCCGAATCGAAGGATTCGGGAGGGAATTGTGCCCGTGCTTCCGCTCGTCTGAAACCATATCTTGCTAATGATTTGTCAGATGATGTTCAAACTTGGTAAAGATATTTTCCTTCATAAATTATTGACCGCCCGTAAATGCGGTCAAAATGAGATCTAAAACTAGGTCACTAGGTCAAATTTTAGAAAAAACCTTTGGAACACACTAGAGATATTATGTTATGTCCAATATCCATGAAACTTTATCAGAATGTTTGTCTTGATGAACTTCTTGGTGCATTTAAAAGTATGTCATGTGGCGGCAAGAAGTAGGTCACTAGGTCAAATCTTAGATTTTTTTGTCTGGAACCATATTATCGGAACCATATCTTAAAATAAATTGGTTAGATTATGTTAAAGAAATTTCAGGATGTTCCCCTTGAGGCTAAAGATTTGGTTCACTATTCATTATATTTAATCAGCATGTTTCCCCTTGATGAACGTTTGGAATAATTTAAAAACGGATCTCACATAAGATCAATAATAAGGTCACTAGGTCAAATCTTATATTTGTTTTGTCTGGAACCATCTCATGGTATTGATTGCTTAGATTATGTTCGGAACAAACTTTGACAGAATTTTTCCCTTGATGAAATATCACCGTTTTTTAAAAGTGGGTTACATGGGGTCACTAGGTCGAAACTTAGAACAATTCTTTGGATTTCTATCAGCAATATATCTAATCCAAAATTTATAAGATCTCACCAGAATGTCTTTCTTAATAAAATCAATGACTCGTATGAAACTGGATCACGTGGGGTCAGAAACTAGGTCACAAGGTCAAATCTTTTAAAAAATCATGTCCGGAACCTAATATTCATTGGTCAGACTGTGTTCATACTGTGGTCAGAATGTGCCCCTTGATGTTATCTTGGTAGACTCTGCTGTGGATCACAGGTCACAATCATGGTCGTTAGGTCAAATCTTAAAGAAAACTTGTGAACAAACAGAGACAATATATCCGCTCGAATCTTTAGGAACGCATGTTTCTGTTGAAATATTTTACCAACACGTGATTTCCATGCAATCTTCATTGCCTAATCCGGTGGAGGATATCAATTCAACGAACTTGCTTGTTTTTTTTTTCTTTATTCTCAATTGTCTTCTTCTTGTGATTTTGAAGCAAGTGTGAAGGTTTTGTCGACGTGTTTGATGAAACTAGTCACCTCATCAAAGTCCGGTAATAAAATGAAGGCGGGGCCCCTATAAGCAGCATAGACTGCCCTTTGTTTCCTTTTAAATGGTGAAGTAAAAGAAAAGTTATCTTCGATTTAAGTCTTCATTATAAACAAAATGTTGCCTTCCGACGTAGCATATATGACATAATGTATCACCGGAACCAATAATGATAGACGGTTTGTACTGGTATTGAAATTTACGTCTCTCGATTCCCTACGTAACGCCACCGTTGGAGCATCTCTGACGTCATTGCGTCACCGTTTGCATTCGCCTACAAGGCCATTTTATACGCTAAAATGCAGCAAAAAATGCCTTTTAAACGGGGTTGGCAATCTTAGTATCTCAGCATCCCTTCCCCCTGACCAGGCTCGGACCAATTTTTTCCATTAAGGGGACGCTAAACCCTACAAGATGCACTCGTTTGGGTGTCTGGAATGATATTTGGTCACCGGTTTCTAGCGCGTCAAAGTATGCGCAAATTCGCGACATTTCGTATTCTTAACGCGCTCCCTTATAGATCGTAAGGGGGAGCTAATCTCGAAGATATCTCCGGAACCAATAATGATAGGAGGTTTGTACTGGTTTTGAAATTTACGTCTCTCGATTCCCTACGTTATGCCACCGTCGGCGTATCTCTGACGTCATTGCGTCGCCGTTTCCATTCGCCTACAAGGCCATTTTATACGCTAAAATGCAGCAAAAAAAAATGCCTTAAAATGGGGTTGGCAATCTTAGTATCTCAGCATCCCTGCCCCTGACCAGGCTCGGACCAATTTATCCATTTAGGGGGCGCTAAACGCTACAAGATGCACTCGTCGGGGTTTCTGGAATGATATTTGGTCACCGGTTTCTATCGCGTCAAAGTATGCGCAAATTCGCGACATTTCGTACTCTTACCGCGCTCCCATATAGCTCGTATCAGTAGATAGGCCTATCATCTGTTTCGCTGACCGTTCCAAGGCGGTAATCCCACTGAATAATAACATATCTTTTATCAATCAATGTTTGGGTTACCGTCTTAGAACGACAACTGTAAAACGGGAAAACACGACAACGACAGCAGAAATTTGAAAATAGGCCCCAATTTCTCGAAACTTCTTAAGTCCCTTATAACAGGATTAAGCTAAACTTACTGTTTTTGTTGTTCTATAATATGTGTTATATTTACTTCTTTATGAGTTTTTATAAATTATATAAGAAAAATCTGTATGCTTATTAGAAGAAACCATTTTTCATTTATCAAAAATTATTAGTAGTATGTATTTTGGCTGTTTGAAATAAGCGACTTAAGCCTGTTAAGCTTAAAAAGTTTCGAGAAATTGGGGCCGGGTGTCTTAACTGAACCATTGATGTAGCCATTATTGCTAATGTCTGAATCCGCAAACCTATTTATTTAAATTGGTTAATACATAAATGATCCTGCATAATCGTGACAACTTAAGTGTGACTTTGTAAAGGTTTAGTATTTCGATCACGGCACAGAGGTCTCTACAGCAATATTGGCCACTGGAGGGCTTGGGAACAGTATTCTACATGAACATGAACATCGCATGGAGAGTTTGGTAAACGTTCTGTTAATTTCGACGCATAAATTAATGGGACAAGTGAGATAAATATTACCATGGTTTAAGTCAAACGCTCTGCTATCTTTCCAAAGATATAAATAAATGAACGACACTCAACTCTTCGGTCAAATGCTTTATACTAGCGGAATGAATAAAGTAACTGTGTATGTTAAAATATCAGGTCTCATATCTTATACTTATAATAGCCACCTTTAAAGATAATTGCCACATGATATGAGGAAGCACCTATCACTGCTGTATCATAATTGCATTTCTGTGATAAGTCATTGGCGTTAACATCATGAACTAAACGAACTTTTAACTTATCTAAGACAATGTGTTATAATACACACTGACTTTGTTCAGCTAGTTCATATATCTAAGGGACAACATGATAGAGATACTTGAAGGACTATGTTGTTATCGCAATCATATTTTATAAATTCTAGCTCTTTCACGCTGGTTATCGGATAACTCTGAAAGATAAGTCAGTGTTTCAGCTAAGAGTGTACACGTTCCTGGCATGCTCACTGTGCTACTTTCCAATGCTTCTTTTCAATCATATTGACGTCGGAAGGCAATATTTTGCTTCAAATGAAGACTTTAAAGAAAGATAACTTTACTATTTATTCAACCCATTAAATGAAACATAGCGCAGACTAGGCAGCTCACCTTACATGGCCCCGCATTCGGTATTTTACCAGAGTTTGATTGAAAGTTTAGTTTCTTAAAACACTTCGAAAAACCCTTTTTACAAAACCTCCACCTGATGTAGCACTGTCAAAACATTACATCGGAAACAGGTTTGTCGAAGTATTCGAGGAAACTAATCACCTTATCAAACTCCAGCAATCAAAGAAGGCGGTGATCTTTAAGCGGCGTATAGACTACCGTTAAGGCTTTGTTGTATTTAAAATGGTGAAGAAAAATAAAAGTTGTTTTAAGTCATCATTCGGAGCAAAATGGAAATCATATATGACGTAATTCATCACGTGGTATACACACACTGGATTTGGGTTCGAATTCCATTCAAGTATTTGTTTATGTTTTTTTTTTTCGTTTGGTATGATTTGTGCTTTGAGAGCAAATAATCAATCATTTGAAAAACAGTGAAAAAATATATAGTTAAACATATACAATTGTATCTCAGCATCCCTGCCCCCTGACCAGGCTCGGACCAATTTTTCCATTTAGGGGACGCTAAACCCTACAAGATGCACTCGTTTGGGTGTCTGGAATGATATTTGGTCACCGGTTTCTAGCGCGTCAAAGTATGCGCAAATTCGCGACATTTCGTATTCTTAACGCGCTCCCTTATAGATCGTAAGGGGGAGCTAATCTCGAAGATATCTCCGGAACCAATAATGATAGGAGGTTTGTACTGGTTTTGAAATTTACGTCTCTCGATTCCCTACGTTATGCCACCGTCGGCGTATCTCTGACGTCATTGCGTCACCGTTTCCATTCGCCTACAAGGCCATTTTATACGCTAAAATGCAGCAAATAAAATGCCTTAAAATGGGGTTGGCAATCTTAGTATCTCAGCATCCCTGCCCCTGACCAGGCTCGGACCAATTTATCCATTTAGGGGCGCTAAACGCTACAAGATGCACTCGTCGGGGTTTCTGGAATGATATTTGGTCACCGGTTTCTATCGCGTCAAAGTATGCGCAAATTCGCGACATTTCGTACTCTTACCGCGCTCCCATATAGCTCGTATCAGTAGATAGGCCTATCATCTGTTTCGCTGACCGTTCCAAGGCGGTAATCCCACTGAATAATAACATATCTTTTATCAATCAATGTTTGGGTTACCGTCTTAGAACGACAACTGTAAAACGGGAAAACACGACAACGACAGCAGAAATTTGAAAATAGGCCCCAATTTCTCGAAACTTCTTAAGTCCCTTATAACAGGATTAAGCTAAACTTACTGTTTTTGTTGTTCTATAATATGTGTTATATTTACTTCTTTATGAGTTTTTATAAATTATATAAGAAAAATCTGTATGCTTATTAGAAGAAACCATTTTTCATTTATCAAAAATTATTAGTAGTATGTATTTTGGCTGTTTGAAATAAGCGACTTAAGCCTGTTAAGCTTAAAAAGTTTCGAGAAATTGGGGCCGGGTGTCTTAACTGAACCATTGATGTAGCCATTATTGCTAATGTCTGAATCCGCAAACCTATTTATTTAAATTGGTTAATACATAAATGATCCTGCATAATCGTGACAACTTAAGTGTGACTTTGTAAAGGTTTAGTATTTCGATCACGGCACAGAGGTCTCTACAGCAATATTGGCCACTGGAGGGCTTGGGAACAGTATTCTACATGAACATGAACATCGCATGGAGAGTTTGGTAAACGTTCTGTTAATTTCGACGCATAAATTAATGGGACAAGTGAGATAAATATGACCATGGTTTAAGTCAAACGCTCTGCTATCTTTCCAAAGATATAAATAAATGATCGACACTCAACTCTTCGGTCAAATGCTTTATACTAGCGGAATGAATAAAGTAACTGTGTATGTTAAAATACCAGGTCTCATATCTTATACTTATAATAGCCACCTTTAAAGATAATTGCCACATGATATGAGGAAGCACCTATCACTGCTGTATCATAATTGCATTTCTGTGATAAGTCATTGGCGTTAACATCATGAACTAAACGAACTTTTAACTTATCTAAGACAATGTGTTATAATACACACTGACTTTGTTCAGCTAGTTCATATATCTAAGGGACAACATGATAGAGATACTTGAAGGACTATGTTGTTATCGCAATCATATTTTATAAATTCTAGCTCTTTCACGCTGGTTATCGGATAACTCTGAAAGATAAGTCAGTGTTTCAGCTAAGAGTGTACACGTTCCTGGCATGCTCACTGTGCTACTTTCCAATGCTTCTTTTCAATCATATTGACGTCGGAAGGCAATATTTTGCTTCAAATGAAGACTTTAAAGAAAGATAACTTTACTATTTATTCAACCCATTAAATGAAACATAGCGCAGACTAGGCAGCTTACCTTACATGGCCCCGCATTCGGTATTTTACCAGAGTTTGATTGAAAGTTTAGTTTCTTAAAACACTTCGAAAAACCCTTTTTACAAAACCTCCACCTGATGTAGCACTGTCAAAACATTACATCGGAAACAGGTTTGTCGAAGTATTCGAGGAAACTAATCACCTTATCAAACTCCAGCAATCAAAAGAAGGCGGTGATCTTTAAGCGGCGTATAGACTACCGTTAAGGCTTTGTTGTATTTAAAATGGTGAAGAAAAATAAAAGTTGTTTTAAGTCATCATTCGGAGCAAAATGGAAATCATATATGACGTAATTCATCACGTGGTATACACACACTGGATTTGGGTTCGAATTCCATTCAAGTATTTGTTTATGTTTTTTTTTTTCGTTTGGTATGATTTGTGCTTTGAGAGCAAATAATCAATCATTTGAAAAACAGTGAAAAAATATATAGTTAAACATATACAATCTTTCTTAATCAAAATTTTATTATTGTTATGTATATTTTTTTAAAAGTGAGGTACTCAAGACAATTAACTAAAGGGTTTTCTTGTAGTTGTAATTTCTACTGCTCGGGCTGCAACGCAAATATCAAATATGTTCAATGTTCTTATTTCATTGATAATTAATCGATATTACACAACAAATATGAACGAAAGTATATTATTAACTTTTTGTTTTTGTTTTCTTTTCCAACGAATGTTTCAAAAATACAATTACGGTGTTATCCAAGCTGGAGAAAAACTCCTTTGCTGTATTGCTTTATTTCTAGTTAATGTTCATATGCAATGATATGTTACATGCAACAGTTCCATGTTAGCACACAATAAGGACCTCAAAATCCAGTTACAAATAAAAACAATCTCCATATAGAGTTTTGTGTAAATTAAATTAAGAACGCAATGCTCTCGAAGAACAAAAAACTTCCAATTTATTTTCTTTAATGTAGAGTTTTCATGAATATCAGAGCAACTTCTTAAAGAAGTATGTTAATATTGAAAATAGATTGAATTCGTCTTAACTTTAAATGATTAAAATTATTATTTTCACGCATTCCCTTTTAGTAAACAGTAGAGCGACGTTTACCTTACACAATTTCAAGTTTAAGCTTGAAGTTGTTATTTACATAAATGAAAGCATTAGTTATATCAAAGAAAAAATGCCGCATTAATTAAAGTGACACTCTTATTCAATAGATACACATGTATAACAAACGTCAATTTTGACTGATAAACCTTTAACTTCTTACTAAATAATGCATTTATGGAAAATATTAATTACTGATAATAAGATTGTAACCGTGTAGTTAATAGCTGAAAACGCAAAAATATTAAATGATCGGTGAATGCTAAAAGATTTACTGTGTTCTACTATAGTCTCATTAGGTAGAAATACCATGTTTTATACTCAGTTCTTTCAAATAAACTCGGTATCCTTCATAAGAACCATTGTTTTCGACATTTATTCATCCTTTTTGGAATATTAAAACAATATTATTAATTGTGGTAAATCTTTATATCTGGGAGTAAGAGTGCATCTTTAAGCTTTCCTTTGCGTTTTGTATGACCGCTGACGTATACAGCACGTGATCGTACGGGGTATACAACAAGCGTGGTCGTCTCTGAAAATGTCAGCAGTTGTGTTGTGTAAACGTAGTGTATCACATTCGTGTGTCAGGAGCCCCGCATGAGTTTATTTAAATATTATTTCATTGGAACAAATATAGCAATCATAATAAATGCAGAGTTTAACACAATATTTGAAATCGACATTATTAAATCAAGCATGCAAATGGATTTGCCTACGAGTTTTGCCAACCGCAAAGCTCGCGTTCGCCTTCTTACCTGCAACTGGAGGACAAGGTGTTCCACCACCTCCTCAAGAACGACGTCGGGTATCTGTTAGAACTTATAATCAACAAATTTACAACCAGTCACTTAAAGTGTACACCATTTTGTACAGTGGACGTTATTGAAACTTATTATTGCAAATGAACTATCAAAGGACAAAGGTGCGAGTGGTCTAGTGGTGTAGTTGCGCCTCTTAGATGTTGTCGGTTCGATCCCCGGAACATTTTCTCGTTGCCTCCCATAATGGACACTTAATTGGTTTCTACCCAGGAAACGGACTCTGTGATTCTGTGATTCTACCTAAGCTATCAGCTTTCGTCGAGCTAAACGAAATAAGTATTTACTTAAACACAGGTTGCAAAAAAAGAAAATGACGGAATTTGAATAGGTTCAACGATGAAAGAAATGTTTCCACAAACCTTGGTTAGTTGATCAATTTATGAATCTCGCTATCAACATCAGAGTGGTGATATAAGTGTGACTCAATTAATTAATCTAAAGAAATTGCGAGAAATATCAAAGACATGTATAACAACTGATTCCCAAATACAAATCTTGAGATTGCAAACGATCTATCGGGATTTATTTCAAAAAAGAACAGTCGACATCATTCAACTGTAAACACATTACAAACAGGGATAGCTTATTGTAAGCACGAACGTTGTTAGTCCATGACAACATGCTACAACTGGGTAAACAACTGAAACATTAGAATCAACATAGACCCGGTCAATTTTGGGAGAGTCAATACAACAACAGATGCTTCCGGGCAAAAGGCTATTAGATATGTCAGTAAACAGACAATGACGCTGAGAGTGACCAAAGATGCACCAAGTCTACAGTCGGTATATTAAGAAATGATGTCTAGACCAGTATTGGCACTATGGATATAGAAAGCTGTTAGATAGATACAACCTAACAGATACTGTAGACAATCACTAGTGTACGTCAATAATGAAAGAGCGTGAATTGAAACTACAGAAAAACATGTGTTTTAACTGACATGAATAATATTAGAATTACATTAAGAACATTATCCACTATAGAACACCATTATGAGTTCAAAAAGATTGCCAGAACCTATCTTTGTTAAGAAAACTGAGAGAGTTTGGAACAAGATCCCATGTTCTTGTTGTTATGGTGTCACAGCAAGCTTCCAAGATTCCGTCAATGTGTATACTGTTTATGAAGACATGATCAACTATTTACAAGAGTTTTGTAGAAAACGGGTACGATCATGAAAAAAGCGTGTGAAAAATGATTCTGTTATTCTATTACATGTTTACAATAATGAGCCTGTTCATCATCGCATTATTGAACACCAATGTGCTTCTTTCAACAGAGAAACGGCGATAAATTCCCTTAAGCACGAACGTGGTCGGTCAATGCCACTTTACTAAATACAACTATATATATATATATATATATATATATATATATATATATATATATATATATATCTACTTAGGGCATTAAGGAGACCGTATGTATTTTACGGCATTAAGGAGACAATTTGTATATTTTTTGTTTTATACTTTATTTTGCTTTTTTGTTGATAATTTAGTATTGAAATGATCATTTATTATGTGTACAAGATTTAGGCTTCTTAAATTAATTAACAAAAAATATACGTAATTTGCGGTCTCCTTAATAATTTGTAAGTATGTTGCAGGTTTTAAGGGGACCGGTATATATGTCGAAGGGTTTATGGAGACCAGTGTATATATAATATTATTTTTGAGGCATTAAGGGGACCATCCATATTTTATGGCATTAGGGGGACAAATTATATATATCTTACTTTTGACAGTGAAGGCTCCCGTAACCTTAAGAGACAACTTTGTAATAGTATTTTTATATAATTGTGTGTAATAAATCCACAAACATTGACCGGTCGAAACGGGAGGACTGCAAATTTCATAGGATATTCATCAGAAATCTTTTACAGACCATCTCATTCATTAAATGAAATTCAGCTTCAGTCACTTGGTATATGTACCGTTTGATCAACAAAAAATGTAATGGCCAGGGGCGGATCCAGGAATTGTCGTTAGAAGGGGGCGTTACTAAGGGGCGTTTGCAGGAGGATTGAGGGTTACTCAATCAAGAAATTTTTAACAATTTGTAGTCGGAAATGATGCATTATGTGCGTATTTATTTTCTTCTCATATATTGACACAAAAAGTAAACTTGGACGATTTTAAAGGCAGCGCACGCCGATTGCGCCCCATTCTCAATCCGCTAGTGAATGGTGACTTAATATTTGATATATTATGGTTAAATAGAACTTTCAGTTGAATTATATAGAAACTGTAAATTCTAAATACAAGTTCTGTGCTTGTAAAAACAATAAAAGTTTTGTCTGCACAGGAATGTGTCTGTTAACGCTTGAACAGTTAGCTCATGATTAAAGAACATTGTTCATTGGGTTCATTGTGACCCATGGAAGTTTTTTTTTATTAAATTCCAACTTCCCCTTAAATTTTACTTGCCTAAAACTTTAACCTAAGTCAATCAGGGGCCATAACTTGTATTATGGAGTTATGTAACCTCATTGGCTGATGGTCCTGAACAATTGTGTGAAGTATTAAGTCAATTGAATGAAGGGTATAGAACGCCTTAACCAATAGGCTACGGAGACGGTTTTAATGCATGTACTCAATTGCAGATTCAGGGGGGGGGGTCGGTCCCAGCGCGCGCGCGTCCCCCACCCCTTTGAATCGTCCGTTTATAATACGTTCTCAGTCAATATCGGGAAAAAATACAATATTAAGATAAAAATGCACTATTTCGGACTATAAATTAGGGGAGTCTAACCCCCACCCCGGTCCAACATTTTAAGCCATTCAATTTCTGTTCTGAGGGAGGGGCGGATGTGGAAAGATTAAGCCCATGAGTTTCACGTACCCCTTCTTAAGTCAATTCCTGGATCTGCCACTGATATCTGTAATCAGATTTGTTGTTTCATAATGTTATAGTTCCTTTAAACAGTTTAAACCTTTTATGGCATCAAAATAAACAGACGCATGTTCAGTAAAAACATACTCTGTATACAACGTTCTCGTACTCCAGAGCGATGATGCTATGCATTATATTTATCATCATCTGACTGACTGAGTAACTGCCAAAACTTTTCCGTTTAAAGAGACTCTCTCATGTTTTGGCACCAAACATATTTTTCCTCGTAATGCATCTAAAAACACTTACATGTATATTTATTTTACTCCTTGGTACTGAAATTGCAGAAATAATAGTAACCAGGTTGATTTTCTTTTATACTTCAATTGCATTTTTAAAAAACCGATTAAAGTATTAAAAATTAATCTTGTTCAAGTTGGGAGCAAGCACATGGGGGTGCAGATAACACATAGAATAAAAAACGGATCGCTTATCCACTCGCCCACAGGGACTCATACTAAGGTGTTGAATATTTTAACCTTAATGGAAGTTATTGGTTTATCACGTGATTATGTCAATCAACTGATTGTGCAACAGCCTTTTGTTGAATCGGGTTAGTAACGCATGTCAAAATTTTGGACTTCAAAGACTATATTTTAGCACATATCAACATTTATTGAAGGGTTTCAGCCATCAATAGCTTGGCTTTAACACTTCGTTTGATTCGCCATACTTTATTTCGTAATAACAATCTATAAAATCCAAGTAAAAGATGCATTTTCAAAACACTTAACGCTTCGCTTATATTCACTCAAAAACTCATGTTCGAAAGATTTAAAAAAAGTATGTCATAATCATATGCTCTTTAGCGGCTGAGTTTCTTAATATTTAAATCTCTTATAAATTTGCCAAATAAAATTCAACATGGGTAAACAATTATAACAAATAACGTATTGCAACATATTTATAAAAAGATAAAGTCAATTGAATCAAATGACCATTTTCAATGTACTTTCTTTCTCGCGGAAAGTGGACATTTCATCTTACTCCAACAAGTGTGGGGTATGGTTGATTCTCTTCGTGACTGAAATCAACTTTTTTAAACACTTGGTGCATTTCAAATCTAGTCCATATAAACAGCCCCTTCAGATTCTTTGACGATTGCATTTCCATGGGAGATCACTGCGTATGATAAACATACAAGTGTTGTTTAGCCACACTGTGGTTTCAATTATGTCAGGGGCGTAGCTACCCCTCTATTCATGTGAATTCATGTGCTGGGGGGTTCAGGGGCGTGCCCCCTCAGAAAATTTTGAAAACCATGGTGCAATCTAGTGCATTATTTAGTACTGGAAAATAACCAGTTTTAGATTCATGTAGTCAAGTTCGCATACTGCAACTTTGGTTGATTTTTTTTCAGAATCATGTGGATTCAGCCGCGTATTCACGTATAGGCGGCTACACGCCTGTATGATGTGCATATGAATGTATAATTTGGTTTAAATGATGCATAATTAATGTAACACCTCCTTGCTGCTACACCAATAGAAACTTCATGGGATGTTAATAGTAAAAGAACTAGCACTGACGTTCCCATTTTTGTCTGAGTCATTTAAATAACAGATAACAAATTACAAGGTAAACAAATTTGTTTTGACTTCTTTAATGAATTATATAAACACATTGTACAAAGATATCATGACATATTTTAAACAATAAGTATGGTTGTCAATTAAACAGTATGCTAGCTTTAAAGATTTAGGCAAACCATTGGAATTTTACGGCGGTCTTAAAAGGTGTATTTAAAGCTGCAATCTCACCGATTGATCGTTTTGACTACCGGTACTCTTTTATTGTTTGTCAATAAATGGAGTATTTTTTGCAGAAATGTCTAGACCCAATTTTAAGTGATATAAGACTGCTGAAAAAAGATCAGATTGCAGTTCATCATATTTATGTTAAAAAAATGATGTTTTATGACTAAAAGCATTACGAACAATGACTAAAAGCATTACAAACAATTTAATGTAAATTACTTTTTCGGCAGTTTTACCAAACATTTTTGATTGGTTCTATTGTGAATTATCTAATATGACTGAATTAAAGGAATGATAACCAAATCAGCCGATTTTGAGACAATTTTGTGTCTAAACTGACAATCTGTAAGAGTGCAGCTTTAAGTTTTGATCTAAAGCTTCATATACACATTGTTATATTGTCAATAACTGTTTAAAAGGTCTCATGTACTAAATAAGATAATAATTTTCATAATATCTAAAATTGATTAAAATAAATAAAGTACCATTATACCTATTCTTAATAGTGCCGTTTCTCATCTGACAATATCATTCAAAGCCATCATTTCAACTATGAATTTATTTTTAACTTTCAACTTTTCTATAGCATATGCAACAAAATATACCAAAAATACAAGCCATGAACAATATGATTGTTCAACTTGCATTATCTTTGACCTTTTGATATGACCATTTTCCAGTTTTGTCTATTTGTAAGTTGTGCCCTGAAGAATAAAGTATGACTGTATGAATCAAAAACAAGCAATAAAACACTAAAAATATACCCCAATCCCTGTAATTTCTAATACAGTAGTAAAATCAAGAAATTAAACATTTAGAGCTGCACTCTCACAGATATACCGTTTCCACAAATTTTTTTGTCTTCGAATGAGCAAGTTTTTGCGTAATTATCTGCAAACCAATGATAAAAGATTGCTGACAAAAGATCAGATCGCAGATTTCATATTTCCGTTCGAAAATTAATGTTACTAACGGTTTAAGAAAAGTGCATAAAAAATATCAATGTTTTAACTTAAATAGAAAAATCTGGGATTTAATTTTTCGCAAAAATTGGATGGTTCCAATCCAAGACATAAAATGAAAAAAGTTGTCAAAACATCCAAAGTGTGAGAGTGCAGCTTTAACGTTTGAAAGTAACTCTGTTTGCCTCGTGCCCCTAAACAGGGTTTAATTATATGCCCAGTGGGCTTGTCCCTGTATATTTGATTGTATGATTGCAGTAATGGATACTGGTCTAATGATCTTCTGACAATTTTTCACCAATTTTAAAGAATGAGAAAACATATTAAGCTCATATAACGCTGTACAATTTAATCTCATTCAGTTGAGAAAAATTCCCTAAAAATATTAATTGTGGAGACATATCTTATTTAAATACATACAGGAAATGGCGACATCATTTACCCTTTAGTATGAAAAAGGCAGTTTCCTGATATTTGAATAGCGGTTTTTTATTTAAGCATCTCAATTCATAGTATGTATGAAGTTTCAAAGGAAACCAAATCATTGTAACGATTGTTTTCAAAATAGATTCACACTCTTGATAAACTTCTTTTCCTAGTTTTCAACTTTTGAGACTTTTTGATGAGCCTGCACCTTCCCCCTCTTATGCAGTGGCTTCAAGCAATAAAGCTACCAGCTCAAGTTGCACAGCTGGTGAACAAGACTGCTGATAGTCGGCAAACTACACACTTGATGCCATAATAAATCATGTCCATCGACTTCCAGAATGAAGAAATGACAGCAGCACAGAATTGATTTCAATTGGACCTCTGTACTTTCATCACCTTGTTGTAGTCAAAGACTATGTCTTAGTGTGCAGTGCGGGATCTTGAGAAGCTTTCTGCTCGTCTGATGAAGTAAGTTTGGCAGAGTGTGACACTCCTATCTGAAGTAAGTTTGGCAGAGTGTGACACTCCTATCTACTCATATGGCTAGACACCTGTGATCTATGTCTTCTTGTGTGTGCCCAACCATCACCTGAAGAGAATTTAGAGGAAGTTAGTGCTTGATAACAAGTCAATGTGACAAAACAAGGTCTTTCATTTATGCCACCAAGAACTTTTATTCCAAGTTTCATAACTCGTATGTTAACTCAAAGCAATTGAGCAGAAACTGTTTGGTAATTAATTTTAAGTCACTGCTTCCACTTATACTGCAAGTAATATTGAACGTGAACCGACGGACCCAAATGCAATTCTAAATAATTTTTATGTGCAGAAACCTTAATCCTATTGACACAAAAGTAATCCAATTGTATGTTTTCACAAAACATTCTACAACAATATTTGTCAATTTAACTCAAAGATTGATTATTGTTTTTTAGTCAGACAAACACAGAGATGGCCCTATATCGCTCACTTGATTTGAGAAAGGATTCTAACTTAGTTATTGTTTGGACACATACTGAACACTTTTGGTCTGACTTTATAATGCAGCTGGTGAAAATATTAAAAGTCCCTTAATAATGGGCTTACAAAAACATAAAAAAATGTATTTGTTTAAAAAATTACAAAGGGCCATAACTCTTACAATATTTAAGTTTGTATTGAGCAGAATAAAAGGCTTTGCCTAAAATACAACCTTAAAACTATATTTACAAGTAAAACAAAAAAATCTACAAATATTTTTTTAGTATCTGGTTTTTGAGAGTGAATGATCAGAAGAAAACATCACACATTCACAATCATATTAAATAATAATTTAGTTTTTTTTAAATTATATTATATTTCAAAAACACTGCAAAAGACAAGACACTTCCGTTTCAATTTCTTGATTTAATACAGTGATGATTATCAATTCTTATGAAGGGAGATGGGTCTTACACTCTAACCAGTGCAACTTGCATGTTCTTAGTCGCTCAGTTATTACCTTTCTTAAAATTCTCCTCTTGATCTGAGCCACGCCAAAATGATGGGAGATGCTTTTGTTTTTCCATCAGAATGTATAGCACCTCTGTGTTTCTGTTTGTCTCCTGAAATAGTAAAAGTTTATTAATAATAATAACAATAATAATAATCAGTGACTTTTATTGAAATTATTTTCACCGATTGTGCCTTGCACATTGGGGAACAAAGTTGACTTCTGAGGAGAAGATTTTTCCATATAGACATATAGCAAAAAATAGCTCCGCACCCTGGAGCAATGTTTTTTATAAATCAATATCCAGTGAAGAAAATTCATACAGGGTATTGAAACATATTTTGCTTCAAATAAAGACTTTTAACAAAGATAACTTAACTAGCTCTTCATCATATTAAATAAAAATTAACACAGTTTATGCCACACACGGAGCCCCGCATTTGATCTTTTACCAAAGTTTGATTGAGAGTTTAGTTTCACAGGTCTATTAAAGCTGCACTCTCACAGATTAAACATTTTGAAAAAGGTTATATTTTTTATCTTAGAATGAACCAATGTATGCGAAAATGATGACAAAAAAATGTCTTTGAATTCCCGTCAAACATGTCCGAACCAAATTCAAACTATGGATAATCACTGTCATTCACGATGAAATTCAGCATTTCTTGCCCAGTATATATACCCTTACTTTAAGCAGAAGGCAAATTAAAACAAACACATTTGTACGAAATTTAATCAAACTTTAAATGGTAGTAGGATTGTCATTTGTTCACGTAATTTTCAAGAATCAGGAAGTGGGGAACATTATAAAGCCATTTAACAATACAAACAGGACGATTTTCTATTGAATGTACAATAGTAGTACCGGGGTAATATGCAAATGGTTATTATCTCAAGAAAAGGACATCAAGACCAGTTCATTTACCAGTAGCATCTGACAGTCAATAATGGTTCTGAGTTTAAAGAGCATAATTTTCATTTTATTGTTTGTTTAATCATTGTATATTTAACACCAGTTGTGAAGAAGGAGTTATCATTATATAAGATTATATTATCTGGCAGTGGTTGAAAATGTAAAGTGAGACCAGTTTTTTACCTGTTATTGAACAAACTGTTATGTTGGCAGGACTGTCCTCCTCAGCAATGCAAGAACAGCAATGACTGGCTGGCACTCTGTAAAATGGCGATTAAAACATTTTGTCCAATTAAAACTGTCCCTTTCTAAACAATCCATCAGCAATATATATAAATGAGCTGCGCCATGTGGAAATGTATCTTGGGAAGTTTCCATTCCATGTAATGATGTCATAAAGATGAGCAGAAGACATTACTTACTATGCAGTAAAAGTTCTTACTTTAACAGTAAAGATATCTTTTTGTGAGAAAATTTATCAAAGTGAGCTCTTTTATGTCATGTTTCTAAGTCTTGTACACATCTATGTTACATATATAAATAATAAACAGGAATAAAATGAGGAGTTGTGTACACACTTATTCCTCCTTATGTACTGTGTAACTCATGAAAAACAATCCATAATTCTAGTAAATCTCTAGAATTCCCTTACTTTTCTCGCTGTACAAAAATGAATGAGGAGTTGCAAACAAGCAGGGCCATAAAACTTTTGCTATTTAAACTGTACCGCAACAGCAATTTAAAGACAGTGATACTCATTGATGGAATAGGCACTTAGACAGCTACATTTTCTGAGAAATGGAGATCAGACTAAATTCTCCAGAGATAATTTATAGATTTATTTGAAATAAAGAACATGTTACAGTGTTTGTGTTAAACTTGTTACTTAACCCTGATTTAACAAAATCATAACCTTCAAACTGGTGATAAAATAAAAACAAATATACCTTATTAAACACTGTTTACTATCACATCTGTACCCCCCCCCCTTCTTACATACTTAAGCGGCTGTTACCAAAGTAAAGAATGAAAGGTCCACAAGACCAATTATAAACCATGAACCATGAGAATCCTGTTTATTAATGTGATTTTAAATCACCCAAAAGGCTTTCTACACATAATGGTTCCTTAATTTAAATCTAGTCTCCAAAGGTGTCACAGTGGTGATTTCATTGAAAGACTTGAGATACGTTATTTAAAAAAATGACGACAGGAAAGCTTAAACGCAGAAGTCTGGCCGGGTATATGAGCCTGAAAATAAATACGCAAAAGCTCACCATGCTGCTAAGGAGTCTTATAAATATAATTCCCGGCCCCAGTTCAGCTGGAGATTCCACACGGCTGGAAAACCGGCCCGGTGCATCCAAGCTTCACCATCGGCAGTATCTGCAAGAGGAGGGTGTAAATCTGGGAAAACGCATTTATAATCAATTTGCGAAAGTTCTTATCCGTCATAAGTAGTGAACATGTATGTGGCATCTGAAATTAAGTTTAATGAAGGAGACAAAGTTCGGTCTGGGATCTAAACCTGGATTTTGATGGTGAAATTGTAAGGGCCGAATTCAGAACATCCACTCTCACTCACACTCCAACCACATTCCCGTAAGGGACACTCAAATGATCACTTGAGTGGAATATGGGGAGTGACACTCAAGTGATCTGTTCGTATTCACACGCCTCGCTAACACTCCACTTCATCAAGTGAGCAATACAGTATATAATTATACACGTATGTTTACATGATCATATCGAATTATCTGTTTGACTATGGTGATGTTTACATTATACATTGTAAACATATGTTTATTTGAGATTTGAGTACCTTATTGTTAGTTATGGCAACAAACAAATGATAATAAGCGTTATTCTAAAACTGATATTTTCATTTTAAAACAATTGGTTAATAAAAATAAACGTTTTGGGTTGTAAATAACTGTTGCAAAATACGTTTAAATGCATGTTTTTTGTTGTCATTGTTGTTGCTGTTTTAAATATGTAGCCGTTTTCCATTGTATCACGTAATTTAAATATGTATTCATATATAATCTTGCTTTTGTATTCTACATAAAGCGGTCTTGGGCGTTTGAAAATAATATATGCAAGTTGAAAAAATGGAAGTTGAAAAAATAGCAGATGGATAGAATTAGCGAATGAATCTACTTCTTATGGGGAAATAACACCTCGGAGTGAAAAACAACTCAAGAAATGTAGGGGAAAATGGATGAAGATGACGATAATAATAATAATAATGATGATGTTGATGATGATATGGTGGTGTTGGTGTTGGTGGTGCTGCTGCTGGTGTTGGTGGTGCTGCTGCTGCTGATGAAAATGATAATAATAATAATAATAATAATAATAATAATAATAGTAATAATAGTAATAATAATCCAGCTGAATGTAGGCTGGAAAATACATATCAATTCCCTTACCACGCTATGAAATGGCCTAGCGGCGTCAAGTTAGCGGCCTGGCGGCCTAGCCGCCTCATGTGACTAGCGGCCTAAAATTGTTTCCTATTCCAAAGCATTTTATATGCGTTCTTTTCTAAAACAATGATAAATTAAATGTCCTTTTCATAAATCAACATCCTTTAGCGAATATCAGCATTGCCCCCTTTTCATGGGCTGCTGGATGAGTTTTGGGGATTTTTAGGCCGCTAGGCCACCAGGCCGCCAAGTTCACGCCGCAAGACCGCTCAAGCGTGATGTATTTTGCATAGGAAAACAATTATTTTAGCATTGTTTTAGAAGAAAACTCATATAAAAATGCGCTGAAGTAGAAAACAATTTAAGGCCGCTAATGTACGACTAAAAACATTGATTTATCTTATTTTCCATTTAAACCATTGAACCTTGAAATAGATAACAAATTTAGGCCGCTAGTCCGTCAACCTCACGCCGCTAGGCCGCTAACTTCATGCCGCTATGATGCTAACTTCACGTACCTTTAGCTGTCTTTGCAGCCATTGATGAATTGCAAACATCAACATTGCTGGGGGTTCAAGATCATTGTGAGACAAAACAAATATATGATAGGCGCATCCTTTTGAATTTGTTTTGTTTATAGATGGCCACGTTATTGAATGAACATGTACTTCAATGGATTATCCCGGTCTCTTAAATATTGTCTGGGAACGAGCATGTCCCTTATTTGTTCCAAATATTTGATATATTTCATCTTTTCTACTTGCCATGTACTTTTTTCACATACACTCATTCAATTCCTATTCACAACCAATCCTCGAGGGCGGTTCATGTGGCCTAGCCGAGCACTCACAAATGTCCCACTCACGCAAAACACTTGAGTCTCACTCACACCTGTGAATACGGATATACCTTTCACTCGAAAATATCTCGACCGTTATGTGATTAACTCATTGAGTGTGAGTGAGAGTGATTGTTCTGAATTCGGCCCTATGTTTTGTTCAAATGAAGTATAAACTTACAGTGAGTACAGAGATATCTTGAAGTCCAGATTTATCGCTTACCTTAAGTTCGTAGGGCTACAATTGAGAGCTTTTCTGTAAATTGCAGGAACTGTCCCCTTGAGCCTATTGTCTGTTAGGGGAATGGTGGCTTAGGTGATTGGTGGTACCACTCTGCATTTCTTATCCACACAAAACACAGTGTATCTGAAAATGACAGAGAATGGCCATGCACTTATGAAAGCTATGCTAGAAATACGCCGTTATGAGTGTATCAGATGACATTTCCACACAGAAATTGTGAGGCCTCCAATACAGCAGTACTGACATCAATGACGAAAACATATATATCTGTCATGGAGCTATGCTGGTTCTGTGGCGTCAAAACCACTGCAACTGGGCAATTCACTAGAAACATCTTTTCAGAAAAAAGAAACAACCAATACTGTGTAGCCTTTGTCACCCAGTGAACACCCAGAGCATCTAGTTACTTTGAGCATCTATTTACTTAGAAGTAGCCACATTAAGATCTAAAATTAACAAAAAAGTGTATCCGTAAGCTTTCAAATACTGAACGAAGTGCAACTTTAAGGGGGGCTGCGAGCAAATATTGTCAAGGGCAGAAATCTCGCAGAAGTTTGAAAAAGATTATGCAAAGCTCTAGCTTGATGATTTTGGCCCAATTTCAAATTGTTACTCAGTAACACGGCGGCGTAAATTTAATCTAACATCAATATAGTTACACGGGAAAATAAGAAATAGCTTTAAACTCTCTAACATTCATGGCAGAGTGTCTGATGACGGTCCAGTATGCCAAAAGGATGGAGAATATGTGAAGCATGCACATACACACCTTTACAGCCCAACATTTGGTTATGGTTTCACAGTTATTCATTTACACAAACTCACAATCAATCAATCAATCAATCAATGCACACCCACCTGGAAAGGTACGACATCCTTTGGAAGAGATGAATCTTGCAGTCTGGTAGACGGTTGCTGACTTAACTTTATTGTCCCAAGCAGCAACTGCAATTATATAAACATGTTGATGTTCGCACTAAAACAAAGCTTAGTATTGAGTTAAATTAAACATGCAGCCTGTTGGCTGGGGTAACATATCTAAATCCCCAAATGGATGATCTGATCCCAGCCAACAGATCAGCGAAACACGAATTGTATTGCGTGTCCGGGGGGGGGGGGGGTCCCAAGGATATATCTTGACGCAACTTACCATAGCCGCCTTGCGTTTTTGTTCACAAAGCCGGCACACACAGTTCATTCTCTGTTTGCATGTTGTGTACTGAAAAGTTCCAGCTTTCCATGACACTTGCAATAAACCTATCCATGAATTAAAACAAATTAACAAATAACTACCAGGTAATTATGGAAAAATAAATGTCATTTTTTACTTGATTGATAAATACAACTTATATTGCAGTCAAACTGGATAAAATATCAGAAAAATGTGTCCTGTTCCAAAAAGTGTGTTTTGAAGTTGCAGACAATAGTCCAAAGAACAAGAATTTAAGTGTTTAGACAGGGGCAGGCAAATCTTAAAAAAAATGTCAAAATTTTAAAATTTAAATAAAACTAAAATTGTACAAACCTTATATAAATCATGTGTACACTTGAGAATATATACAAGGATACAATGTACAAATAATCAAACGCTACCTGAGAGAATCATTTTTTTTCAAGAACTACTTGAAGGGGTACTGTGACCCGCAAGCATTTCGTTGTGGGCGGACACCTTTAAACCTCTTTCCCGCACATTAATTAAACACATCTTATGTTTTGTCAGTGCCGGTTTTGATGACCAGTATAAATCTAAAAGCAGTTTTTCTGCCAATATTTACCCAAATGATTTGGATGAATGCTTAACAAGAAAGTGCAGTGTACACAATCAAATAAAGTATTTAGTGTTCCAGAAATAATGAGCAATCTGAAATCTGACCCCTTACATTCCTTAAATATTCACAAAGAGTTAAGTTCAAATTTATTAAGCAACATAAATCACATTCAAGCAGAATAATTTTAAGCAAAAATGAGCATGAAAATAGAAACCAACTGAATTGTATTTTCAAATGTTCCATCCGTGTTTGTTTGTTATCTTTTTATGATTCAAATGGTAAAAAATGGTGCAAATGTGAGAAGCTCTGAAGAAGAAAACTGATATTTTAATAGAAATAGTGATGAAATCACTGACATTATGTTTACTTAGCATCTAAAGCAACAGACCAACCAGACCTACCAGTATGCTAATCTATATTTAACTGCTAAATTTTAAAAACTCTAAACATACAGATAAGATAGATCTGTGGCGCAGTTGTTTACATTGTGTGATTAAAATTAAATTTTTGGTGGTGATTAGTATAAATCCAAGATTTGTTTTCAGAAGATCAGCAATAATGTTTTTTCTTTGTCTCAATGAAAAATGTAATGTTCAAGTTCATAAGCGCTGTTTAATCTGAGAATTTCCCTTGGTGTGAACCGCTTACTGTGTCCAAGTTATCCAAGCTGGATCTAAGACATTACTACAATATGGGCAATTTGCTCTGCCATTTTTATAGATAATTGTGTATTCCAAAGGTATTCTTTTGGAACATTGAACTCACAACAATATTTGAACTCCTGACGTCCAGCACCGCTGTCAGATTATCTAATCCAACCACTATGCCATTGCATGCTCTTTACTGAATGAAAGATAAATGAATACTCACAATTTTGAACAGTATTTTTTTGGTCACAGATAGCAACCTTTTAACCCCACTTTAACCTGTCTTCCCTATTTGGCAAACAGAGAATTTTTAGAAAATTTGTTATCTGATGATCCTGTAAATTTTGTGTGGATAGACTAAATACTGTTCGAATTTAGCAAATCAAAACTAACATTTTGGGTTTATTCAGTGTAGACCCTAAAATATCAATTTTGATTTATAAGTATGTAGGTTTGTTCAAAAGCTCAGTACAGTTTACTTCACTTGTTAAGTTATCCAGTTCAATTCTCCGACGTTTAGACGGTGGTTGAGACATGATTAAAGCACTTGCAAAAGTGATAAGCATAATTAAACATTTCTGCGTTTTTATAACCATCTTTTTTCCAAGTCTTGAAATAAAACAACTCTCGTAATTTAATGCTTGTTTAGTATGTTTGATAGTTTAATTAAAGCACCGCTCTAATTTGATTCAATCATAGAAGTCTTTAGATAAAAACAACACTTCAAAATGATCACTAAAAAACCGTTTCTAGTTCTTTATTTTCTGCAACAAACAAATAAATGTTTTAATCAATTTTCTTTTCACAAGTTTGATTATCGTTTGATTATCGCGTGACAGTCAATCCACAGCGCAATCATCATTATCGATTATCGTGTTAACACAACATCACAGGTGTAATATTTAACGACGTACCGGCTGTCAAAACAAAATGACACGTGATTCGCGAATTCCTAATACACAGAATTATTTTGACATGTTTGAACAAAACGTCTGGTTTTGTAAGGTAAAATTACGTTGACAACTAACAAATTTTCTCGATTTTTTGTCCGGTATCCGGAATTCCGGGGTTCAGGTTTTGTAGGGATTTTTTTACATTGAAAATAGAAGGGGAAAACCGGGACTCTGATAAAATTCCAGTATCCCGAGGATTCCGGTTTTGTGGAGATCCGGTTTAGTGAGTTTCCACTGTACCATAACTAATAATTTTAGGCTGTTTTTTGTCGGTTTCGGATATAAAGTATGCAGAATATGGATCAATTGAGAAAAGAACAGAACAATTTTTTTTTCGTTTTAAACAATTCAAACAAATATAGTCAATGAAATAGGTCAAGAATGATCATTTATGTAAACGTAATTTTACTCAAAAATACATCGCGATCAGTCTTAAATTATTGTTTATAAGTAAGCAAAATGTAAGAAAATAATTAACATATTTTGGTAGTATAACAAATCATTTCTAATTTACCATGATATATATCTAATAACTATTGAGTAACATAAATTATTGGCTTGTTACTAGTGAGAATTTGAGTAATGTCTCCCAATTGGTGTCTTGGTTGCTGTGCCATATACATCCAGGTTCGAACAATACACTTAACGAGGTGCTAAGTGTACTATTTATCACCTTGTTAAATGGTGGTTACCATATGAGCAATTGATTTATTGATGGTTACGAATTGACTAACAAAATGGTTACAAAATAACCAAGATTCAGCAGTTACGAAATGGTAAGGTTACGAAATGACAAGATCCCCGTCAAATGCCCCTGGGGGCATCCTAGGTTAGGCCCATTCCCTGTTTTCAGCGCAAAAACAATAACACTGCATTCACTCAGCACTGCCGGTCCACCTGGAACGTAATAACATGGCCCATTTCCCCTGCTATCCCTGGTATAAACAAGACCTGCCTGGGGGCCATGGTTACAATTGACTGGTGCATAACTGTGGCAGAATAAGGGAAATATTTTATTGTTGCATTTATTATCAAATATGAAAATTTAAGACACATGCAAAAAGCCACAATACGAATTGGTGATAGTGTTCGTTCTGTTCTGCTATGCAAAGGTGATGAGAATGACAAATGACATGACATTGACAAACAAAATGTAAGGCATTTGTATCATTTCGTCTTTTATTTATTAAAATCTGAGATGTTAAGGGAGCAAATCCCTTTTTAGATTGGAACATACCAAATAATAATAACCGACGATGTAGTGGTAAACCAAGTTTGCTAGAAATCAATCGAGTTTCTCCAAAATACAAGCAAAAATTACACCGGATGTTGATACTAGTGATTTAGTTTCGGATGAACAAAATCCGGATAAATCATTTGCTTTTCATCCAAAGGGTGGACGATTTATACTACTGTACAAAAGTCATAAAAATAAACGAAAAAAAACGTTGAATATGTATTTTAAACACTTACCAAGTTACCATTCTCTTTCCGTAAGAGATGAACGCCATACTGCATAATTGCACGGAGATGGTACCACGGAGATACCCGAAAATTTCCGTTATATTCCGGAAAGTTAAATTTCTGTATACTTGAAAATTTGGATGCTGATGGTACACGAAATATCGAATTTCCTTATTTCTGTTTTTTATGGAATGAAACTTCGGGATAATATACAATAGGCTTTAAATAAAGTAAAACAAATAAAAAATGCTTAGTATATAGCTATTTTTGACCAAAATTATGATTTTTTTCCCTGGTCGCCTTAATAGCTATTTTTATGGATACACAAATATACACGCACAAAAGTTTAAGGATATTTTTTTTGATAATAAAAGATTATAAGATTTAAAACAATGAAATGATCTCGTAAATAAACATTCAAGCTTATCAACTTACTATCAATGGACATTTTTATTGACATTTGATACATCAAATCTGGACTGAAAATATTAAGGAGACCAATTTTTGTCGCCTTAATCCAGCGGTCCCCATAATGCCTAGATTAATATATATATGGTCACCTTAATATCTGTAGTATATATATATATATATATATATATATATATATATATATATATATATATATATATAATTGTCTGGAAACAAACTAATTTACATTTTGTGCAAAAAGAGTATAGTGGATAATGGACTTTCGATATGAAAGTCGATCATGATAAGAAAATACATTATTTATAAGATAACAAAAAAAAACATGCAAACAACCAGGGGTATGACAATGCTGCAAAGATAACGGTGTTTTTGTTGGGTGTTTACATATGAGAGACATTCAGCATGTAAAGCAACTGAGAGACCATAACTTTATATTGCTATATGTTAGAAATTCTCTTATTATTCATAAATGAAAATATACCCGAGCTAAATAACATGCAGAAATGTAAAGTATAAAGAAAGCAAGCTTTAACCAGGGCATAACCTTTCAAGGCAATATGTTAGGATTAGTGTGTTAATGTACACAATGCCAACTGATGTTGATTTCATACTTCAATGTTACGAATGTAAAATATGGTACATCATCATTTATAACATTGTTTTATTGTTTCCAATTAAGGTCACCGTAATATTGTCGTAATAATTTCCATTAACATTTGCTTTAAACTGATTTTTTTAACATTACAACATAGAGAGCTATCTTAGGATTTATCATGTCTTACCGAATAATATAATATATTGTCATTTAAAGTAAATTACTTCGAATTTGGTTGCAGAGGAACTAGCAAATAATCACTTTTCATATATTATGATACAAATGGAAAATCTAAACATTATTTTCAGTTATATACTATATCGTAAAACTTTTTTCCAGTCTATAATCAAGTACTGCAAAAGAATGTATGTGGTGAAATGGTACTGGTAAATGTAAATGCTTCCGTGTTTATATTTTCTTCAAAGTCAGCGCGCTTTAAGTATATATTCGCATGTTTCTGCGACTCCCATCAGGGTCATCAATGTGCAGACACAGCCTCGCCGAACTTCCTTCAACGATGTGGTTTACAACCGGTAGTCAGACTATAACCGACGGCAGAAATCCCCAATGCTGCATGTACCTATTCATCAACTTTCTTTGAGTACAAGTTCTCCTATGATAAATGCATGGCGTCCTATTTCGATGTTGTTTGTTCTGGACTCGGTAAATCTGAGACACCATCTACAAGCTTCCGTGACACAAACACGTCATTAAACTTTTCCTTGTGTTACACAGTTGGAACCCCGTGTTTTGACGATTTTACATTGTTCATCTTTCAAAAAGTTTGTCATAACATCTTAAAGGATCATAAGATATCTCTATAATATTTCCTCCATATCACAATGTTGGCAATAAAATCTTGGCAAAAATCAAACATTGAAATAGCCTTATTCAAACACTTTTATTGCAAAATCTGCATCAATCTCTTTTTTGTGTGTAAAAAATCGAATTATAAATGCTTGTTAGTGTTAGTACATATCATTACTTACAAATGTCATGTTAAAGTAAGAAATATAATGGTATGTGATGTGTACGTACAACATTTAAGATAACGTATTTTTACAGGTGTCACGATTTCTTCTTTTAAATGATTTTAAGACCTGAAATGTCACAGTTTAATGACAATAAATTATAATGTCTGTAAGCCCAGAGAAGCAAAATGCAAATTGTCACATTTGATTTTAAGCTGAAGACTATTCCAGTTTATCTCAATTGCGATCAAAATTAATGTTTATTGCATGAACGCAAAATAATTCTGCCTTTGTCCCGATGGGCTTGACCATTAAGCCAACTAAGTAAACTTGTTTTAACAATTTGGAGCATGACATATAAATACCGTGTGGATTCATTTCGCAGCACGTGCGAACAAGGCTATCAAACATTTAAAGCTTTGCGTTTAAAATCCGACTGTATGAATGTAACCTTTTTTGAAAACTTATATAATTGTTATTGTAACAGCATTTACAATCGACGTGTAAGAATACATAAAATGTAGAAGTGTATAATGTTTACACTCTTATCTGATTGCTTATTGAATACATATTGCTTTTTGTTATCATCTTCCTTTCCAGTTCAGTATACATTTGTCTGCATTAGGTGTTTGCATTTTTGTGTGGGGCAACTTAAGATATTTCAAAGTTCTGTAATTTGACGTAGATAAATTCTGGCGAAAGAAGAAGTTTCATGAGTATATTTGATTAAGTCAGTTAATCGTTTTACCGAGGATTACTTGTTAAACTGGTGTCAATAGTAAAAGGTAGCATATACTGGAGTATAATTATTTGTGTGAGGGCCAATGGCAGATGAGAATTTTTCAAATTTTCTTTTCATTGATTTTACGTAGAACGATTTGACGAATTCACCAACAAACACAAAATAAGTTAGAATCCAACTCTGTCAATCTACAGAAAAAAGTGCGGGCCGAAATTGAACTCTAACATAATTATAATGATAAGTTCCATTGTGATGAAATCCATCCGTAGAGTGAGTAAGAATATGTATAACGTTTAATTATTCAACGAAATCAGTCATTTGAATCGGAACGAACTCGAAACTACTTGAATAAACCAAGAGGCCCACGCCATAAATTTTCCACATTGACAGCATGTACTTAAAAATTCAAAATCACGAATGTTTTACTCTTTTTAGTAAGTATCGCATTAATTTGTACATTATATCGATAAAACATCATAGTTCAATAAAAATAGCAATAATAATAATATATTTTACAAATATTTATATCAATGTTTTAGATGAGAGAATGCGCTTTTTAAAGAGTAAATGATATCTAATTTTGAATCATGTTACGCGGTTATGTGGTTAAATGAGATGGAAAATGAGAACTGACCTAAGTGTATTTGAAAAGGGTTGTTCTCAACCCTGTTCAGTGAAGCCACAAACTCGACACTCACAACAGAAAATTCCTATTAATAGTAACAAATGTCGCCATCCGATTTACCACCAAAAATATAGTTTGAAAAAGTGCAGACTATATAAATTGCAAGCTATGTTTCCAATAACCGAGGTAGATTTGACAAAGCAAGAAGCAATCATAACGCAATATCTATTTAAATAATTTAATCCGTTGAACTTAGATAAAGATAACATTAAAGTAGTTTTCCTGTGCCAAAAATGAATGAACATCGAAACGTAAACGAAGAATTACTATCCACTCAAAGCGCATCATTCAATCACGTGACACAATGATGAAGCCAAGTGAATTTACACTCGAAGAGAGATAATCATGTAATGAGATAATGCAGTTAGTTAATCAGATTTCTCTCCCTTACCTTTGTAAAGAAGAAGCGGGAACTCCCAAGCTTGATTGATTGTCGTGCACAGTTGAAGCCTACAGAGATGTTTGTTTTACTTTGTTTTAGAAAACTTGATTGTTTTACTTGGAATCTGATGTTCTGCTGGTTAGTATTGATATGCATTTGTAGTCTTTTTGTGTTTGTCTTTGGTTAGCAATGGATTGGAATGATCATTATTTCATTTAGCTGCATTTATTTAGTTTTATCATGTATTTTTACGCCATCAGCAGATTTTGTATTTAAATCGAGAATGGCAGTTCCGTGATATTCTTTTAGCCTCTTTCCCTATACTACAAATGTATTCTCATCTTAAAACCTGGAATTACCTAGAAAGCAACAATGGTCTCATTGATCTCAATGATCGCACAGTTTCCCTGCTTAAAACATAATGCGATAGGCCACTTGGGAATAACAAACGTGCTAAAGTGCTGACGAGTTACTTGACGATATTGAAAAAGAAGAGAGTTGCTGACCATATAAACAATGAAGGAAAACAAGTTTTGAAATTAAATAGTTAATGCTTACTTTATTTTATATATATGCACTTTCTATAGTGTACGTATAGACGGATGTTTGTGCGTTTATTTTTGAAAATGGAATTTTATTGAAATGAATCGATTTCTATTTTTGCTGTTTTGGTGAAAATATGAGAAAATATCGAGGATTTAATAACTTTTTAGGTGTTTCATCTACAATTGTTTGAAATCAATCATTACAATTTTCATCTTTTTAATTAAGAAACTATTTCTCTTTAATCTGTTGTATTTTCGAAGTTGTTTTGTGAATAACAGGCAAACACTTTCAAATCAGTAAAGTTTGATTAGTATATATATATACTCAAATGTAACACCATATGATGGAGTTCTGCTTGGATTTGTTACATTCTCCATCCCTGTTTGCCTTCTTACTTAGCGACATTAATTTTATTGTCAATAAAATATTAATTTTTCATTTACCATCATGCTTCAATAAATCTGGGGCGGCCCCTGTGATTGTTTTACACAGGGACTTTAAGATTCACTGTGCAACATATCAGCACCTTATTAATACACACATTATCGTGAATCATAATGGTGAAAACCCGTATAAAACCCTGTTCATGCAGCGCTATCAGCGCTTTGATAGTTATACTAGGGCCTAGCTGTATTATGTTTGAATGCATGTTCATGAAATGAAAACATGCTTAAACCGAGTACATGAGTCAAATCAGATAATTAGCCAAATGAAGTCAAAGAGATAACATAAGTTAATAAAATGATCCAAGTGTAAATGTTTAAAGCATTCAATAAGTTCAACAAAAATGTATATACAATTCCACTGCGGACTAGTTGGTGTTATTGTTGTTGTTGTTGTTGTTGATGTCGTCGTCGACGTCGTTGTTGTCGTTGTCGTCGTCGTCGTTGTTGTTGTTGTTGTTGGTGGTGGTGGTGGTGGTGTTGGTGTTGTTGTTGTTGTTGTTGTTGTTGTTGTTGTTGTTGTTGTTTTGATACTTCTAGGTTGAATGATATATACGTGTCCTCTATTTAAGACGATTCCTCGAAAAACGATATATCCGCTTCTTCCATATCTTGCAATAACACTTGACAGTATATATATACACACGTCATACAAAACGAGTCTAGTATCATAATACAAAATGGTGAATAGTCTGTAGTTGTTATTTAATTGGAAGTAAAATTATGTCCTTGTTAAACATTTCAATGTCATGAACGTTGGTTTTGTCTTGCACTATTTCCAATGACATTAGTCTTTGTTTTGACAACATGGCGCATGCTTCTCAGCCTGAACAGCTGGCTTGATGTCGCGACTTTACAATATGTTACATAATGTTTTATTACAATCTCGTTATATAAAGATAAACTGAAAGTGGCATGACTGTGCTAACTAGTACGTATATTAGTACAATGTAGCTGTGCCATCTTTGTAATGTTTATGGATAGTGCATATAAATACTTTAAACATTTGGAATCTACTTATAATAAACAGATACTCGGAAATTAATTAATATTTAAATTCATGAACTGCTGTAAGAGTATAAAGTATGTATGTATAGTCACGAGCTATCGGGGCTGTATATGTAAACCACTGGACAACTGGACGGTGTTTATCACTGGTCAACATGAGCCTTAAGACTCGCAATACACGGTGGCAGAGGCGGGCGCCTCGTACAAACGGAAGAACTGAAGAAGCTGAGCGTCTACACCCTGCAGGAGCTGGATTCACCATGGGTGACGTGGTTCACGCGCGTGTTGACGTCAGTCACCTTGATCACCACATCGAGGCTTCGCTTCAAAAGATGACTTTGGAGAGTACTATAGAGAGTCGAGAAAGAAAGTATTGTATTAAATTAAGGAGCTATAAGTCTCACATATTTACACTACTTTTGTTACTAGGGTACCTCGTGTATGCTGGATTTTGTCTCTACCTCAACCCCTCGGAGTCTGTGTTTGTGTGCATACTTGGAGTGTTCGTTCTTTATTTTTCAATTAATAAACTCACAAACCGGAAGCTTAAACATGTTATAAGTAAAGGTATTTCCAAAGGTGTTAAGTTTTTGAAACCCAGCAAAAGGAAGGGGATATGGATGCGTAGGTATGAATACTTAGTAGTATAAATAGAAAAAAAACTTGAATATGATTCTTTCTGGGAAAAAAGATGTGTATGCAATACTATTCCATTCATATTCTTATTTAACTTAACTGCAAGCTTTTCATCAGTAAACATAATGAATGCATTTAAAGCACGATCGTCGGATTAATTGCTTTTAAGACCAGATAAGTTTGCCATGATATTATTTTTTCACATTAAACATATAGCACAGAGAAGCAAACATTACATTTTAGCGACTTCTTTCATTTAATGTAACATAAATAAAATTGTCCATTATACTTCTGTTTACATTTGATGATGGAAATGCGTGTTCATTTTCATAGTTGTGTTTGTAGTGCACGCCTACTAAACGCAAGCTCCACCACTTATCGGTGGAGCAAAGTAAATGAGGTGACGACACGTCTGCGGTGCAGCAGTGTCCTTTGTTTATTTGTATACACTTTTACAACAGGTTGGCCACGATTTCGTTTCAATATTGTGCGAACTGTGGTACCAGAAGACTTTCTTTCGATTCGGCCGTGTGCATAGTGTGGTTGCGGCTTGCAGTTCAACTACACTTAATTGCATAGAAACACCGTAAAAAAACTCTAAGGCATGCAAAAAGAACTGTTACGTATAGTAACTACTAATATTGAAACGAAATTGTACGCATCCTGTAGTTAAAGTGTTCCTGCACGGTACCACTTATTCCGACTTTCGAAATGTGTCCATTTAAAAAAGATATCAGATAAAATATAAGTCATTCTCACGTGTGTACAAGTAAACGAAGGACATAGCTGCACCACGGAAGTGTCAACAGCTCATTTTCTTTGCACCTCCGATAAGTAGTGGAGCTAGCGTTTAGTATTCGTGTAGTTTGCAATGTTTTGAAACGTACGCTCTAACACTAACTTTCAGTAAACCATTAGAAACGCATTACATTCTGTATTGAAACCAGCCCAGCCATGTCCAAGGTCGTTATACTATGTCCGAGGTTTGCGGCTTTCACTATGTCCCATTTATAAAGACCAGCATTGCCATATTTTAGACTAAAATTAGCCAAACACTTTTCTAACATTTTTTTTTATTTGGTGCCTTGGGAAGAGGGCGCCATCTCTCAAAGTGCCCCCTCTACCGTCCGATCCTGGTTTCGCCTCTGATTATGCCTTCACATAACGGTATCTAAGCTAAGAAGACCTGCACTTGACAACATGTATACTTTAATCTACACTGTCATTCCTCCGTCCAGGGTTGTAACGGTGGTGGCGGTGGTGAGCGTGTTCGTTTTCTTAGGTTTCGACATCAGGGACCGCTGGGAGGGATGGACGCCCCTCGCCGGGCTCACCGCCTTCATTCTCGGATCTGTCCTCTTCTCGAAAAAACCCAAGAAGGTATAGCAAGCGTTAGGATAATTAAGAGTTTATTGGAAGGTGTTTAAAGAGTCCATGCAAAAGTAAAAATGATTCAATTTGGATTAAATTATATTGGTGTCAGATGACACGCACTCTATAAAATTAAAGTTACACACGGACACACTGCATATTAAGTAATCAATTATAGTAAGTAATATTAACAATGGAATTATATGCATTACACATAAACATAATTATCAGAACAAAAATTTTAATTTTCAAAAAAATAAAACGCATGTTAACAGACTGCCATGTCCCATGTCATGATGCCATGTACCGCACCTACTCTTGCAGATCAACTGGACGCCGGTGGTGTGGGGGATCTTGTTGCAGTTCGCCCTTGGGATGCTCATTTTGCGCTGGCAGCCCGGCTTCCGTGCCTGCATGTGGCTAGGTGACCAAGTTACAACATTCCTCGGCTACACCGACCTTGGCTCGCAGTTTGTATTCGGGGATAAATACCTTGACCATCCTGTCGTCTTTCAAGTAAGTCAGTGACATTAGCGTTGTTATTATTTTGTGATTAATAATGACCTTGGAGATTACAGGCTCTTTTCTTCAAAATTTATTCGGTGATTGTGAAAGGTCATAAGCCTAAGTCTAACGCACGTTTTGTTCCTTTTCCATAACGCTTATAGCACAGAAATGGCATTTAGACACATGTTTAAGACATTCTTGGCCAGAACTCGCATAATCTGCAAATAATAAAAAAATTATAGATTTCTGAAATTCGTAAATTTTCCCGCCAATTACTATAGTGACGAACTACACAGATCAGAAGAATCAGTCAAATTGAAGGCAAATTAAAACAAAGTGTAAAACAACTTCAGTGTGTGTGTGTGAGTGTGTAAGCTTATTTATACTCGCACTCGGGCCTTGCCCATTCGGCGAGTGTTCCGATAAGATTGTTAGTCATTTTAGGGGTTAGAGCTAGCACTGTCACACGGAACCCCCATTTAACGTCTCTCCCGGAAGAAGGTTAGTATGTGTTTAGTGTTGCGGCGGGGGATCGAACTTGCGATCCCTGGATTGACAGTCAAGTGTGTTACACTAGACCATGTATCCGCTACAACTTCAGTTACATCGTAGTCTATATATATTGCGCTGTCACCATACTTCACACCCTGGCGGTCATTGTTGTTGTTGTTGCAGATCCTGCCGGTTGTGGTGTTTTTCAGCGCAGTGGTGTCAGTCCTGTACTACATAGGCGCCATGCAGGCGGTGATCAAGGTCATCGCCCTCTTCCTGCAGGCCGTTCTCAACACCACACCCATAGAATCCTTCGCCACTGCCGCACACATTTTCGTAGGCCAGGTGAGAGACTAGTAGTGCAAGTGCCAGTGATCAAATACCATGAATTTCCCCCTAAATTCAACATCAAGCCAATATATTCCTTTGCCATCTTTGAACATATCCTGTAAAAGACATATGGGAAGATGGAGGTTAGCTTCCTTATCCTCTCGAGACCAGCCTCAGGTCTTCATTTCCTGAACGTTAAGTTGCTTCATCACCACGTTCAAAGAATATATCGCAATCGTCACACATATCTACACGGACGTGTATGTGAGACCGGTGGCTGAGTTTCATTAGCATTTAAATAAAATTGCATTTTCAAAAACAAAATTTGTATTAAATCGACCAAGTTGTCGCTCATTCCTAGACCGGTGTTCGATCTATTAGGAGTATATTGGTCAGTAACAATGATACAAATATAGAATTTAATGATGGACTAATGGAGCAACATAAGTTGCTTGAAAGCACAAGAGACATTATCATGACAAAAATCTTTATTTAAGGTCGGGTAATGCAAGAACTATTAGCTCAATGTGCTTTTTTCCGACATGAATAACAACAATATCAAAACATACCAAAGAGTTGGTGACCTGGATATAAAACGTATTATAAGGTGTTCATTATGGCATGGTAACAATACTGGTTACATTTCATGAAACAGAAGGGGCCGTTTTTCCCCAGGTTGAGTCCAGTGTGGCGCTGCGGCCCTTCTGGATGCGGCTGACCGAGTCTGAGATGCACGCTGTCATGACGAGTGGCTTTGCTACCGTCGCTGGAACACTGTTTGGGGCATATGTGAAATTTGGGGTAAATATTGAAATACGATTTTAAGAATATAGTCAGTATGGAAGGCCAATTACTTTGTCAATATACGTATATAAAGATTATTTCCGTACGTGAATTGTTATGCGCTTAAAAGAAATGAGGCAAAGAAATCCTAACGTTCAAATGACTTCAAATGTAAAGCAATGTTTGCTTGTTACTTTAATATGCGTTCGATCGCATTCCAAATAATTCTCGATAATAATTCTTTATAATCTTTTTCAATTGCAACAATCCTGTCACAGGTGCCGGCGGAACACGTTATATCGGCGTCGTTCATGTCTGCGCCGGCGGCACTCGCTATCGCCAAGATATCCATCCCAGAAACGCAGAAGTCGCAGATCCGATCTCAAAAGGAAATCAATCTGCCATCAGGGTATTTCTTATATAGTGATAACTAATCAATGCGTTTTTTTATTAATTACTTGCAAGCAATGCCGGGTCGTTTTCTTCTAGCGGTTTATAAAATCGACGTCAAACGAACATCAAACGAACGACTCTCATCGGATATCAGTGACCAAAGTTATTAAAAAAAAACTAGTTTGCTAAAAAATGTGTTTTGTCAAATGTTTGCTAAAGGACCTTTTCGCATATTAATTAAAATTGCGATCAAATATTTTGCTCTCGATTGGCTGTTTACATTACTGGGCTTCCTTTAAAAGCCAGGAAACGAACCTGATCGAGGCGCTGTCAGCGGGGGCGACGATGGCCATCAAGCTGATCGCGTACGTGGTTGTCAACATTATCGCGTTCGTTGCAGTGCTTGGATTTCTGGACGCCTGTCTGGGGTACCTGGGTGCTAGGGTCGGTCTCCCCGACATGTCCTTCCAGGTATGCACAGGATTGATGATGTGGGCGATAGATTCGTCGAAAATGTTATCCTAATTTCTTTAATTGAAGCTCAAAGTCAGTGAATTGGATATTTCTTTAATAGGAAAATAACCTTACTTTAATTTAAAACCTAATACTTATTCGTAAGAAAAGACACAACGAGTATAATTGTAATAAGTAATTATAGTATGTAAAATCGGTACTGTCAAACTATACTATCGTATAATAAATACTAAAATGCAGACATTCGGCGCAGATTATAGCCTAATGAGCCAGTATATGAAAAGTCACGTTCTATTTTACGAGTGCGGTCAACTTATAGGATTCTGTTCCGTGATATAATTTGACCGTAGATTCTTTATAAGTACTGATGTGACTGCCACTGTAGCTTTTAAAGGATCAAGAACAGAAAAAAGCTCTTACCCAGGCTTACATTTTCCATCTGAGTTGCGGATACCTTTATGTTTTCTTACCCCAACACTTTCCAGTTAATATGTTCGTACGTGTTCATGCCGGTAGCGGCGGCAATGGGTGTACGGTGGGACGAGGCACAGACGGTGGGCGCCCTGATCGGCAAGAAGATCGTCCTCAACGAGTTCCTCGCTTACATCGACCTCGGAGCCATGATCCAGGCGGGCACGCTCAGTGTGAGTACCGCCGGTGGATGTCCTAACGCCCAATGAAATCCTATATATGACATAACCCATGATCGCTCACATTGTACAGTTTGTTAAATTCTTACTTAAATGCATACATGAATAGATTTTGTCTGATTTAATTATTAGTACTACTAGTAGTAGTAAGTAGTTTGCCTTTAAAGTAATGAAAGTTATTGACATCTTTGGCATCATAATATATAGCCATTATATAGCCATATTATATGGAGTCGTTTGACAAAAAACAACAACATATAAACAACCGGATCATATATGCGTATAACAAAATAATAATAAAAAGTTGCAAACATTTCTTCAGGATCGAACTGGTGTCCTAGCCACCTACATCCTGTGCGGGTTTGGCAGTATCGCGGCCCTGGGAATCAACCTGGGCAGCCTCACATCTGCCGCACCCGACCGCCGCCCAGACTTCGCCCGTCTGTCCGTCCGCTCCATGATCAACGGGAACATTGCGTGCTTCATGACGGCGTGCATTGCTGGTGGGTATTCGGGCATCAAGGGAAATGGCCGATGGGGTTTTACTTATCCACATGCTTAGTTACGATTACTTGTCAGAAGAATTTCGAGCCAACTGAGATTAACCTGTATACAATTTAAAAACAAAATACAACCTCTATCAAGACATGCCGATGTGAACATATGTTGTTGAAATCTCAAAGTGAGAGAAAGTGACCATTTATAAAACAAATGCTGACATTGTCCGTTTTCAGGTTTGTTGTACCAGGGTGACGTCGCGCACAGCCCTCATAGCGTCGTACAGAACGTCACCGTGATGATACCAGACAACGTCACGACACTTTTCAACACAACGACACAAGTTATGCTTACATCTACAGTATAATGACGCTCAATGGTCTAAAGTCAAATGACAGTAGCATGCTTAACTATTCCCGCTTTACTTGGACTTTCCTGCAAACAACAGCCACTGAATGCAGTAAATGTTTACGAGGTTCTATCGTATTCAACTATATCAGGAACACGAAGAAAGAATAACTGCGAGAATGCGAAGAAGAAGAAAAAATGCGTGAATTTCAAAACAGAATTGCCAGTTTTTTTATGCCCCCTAAAGTGGCATATTAAAATCGCACCGTCCGTCCGTCCGTCCGTCCGTCCGTCCGTCTCAATAACTCGTGTCCGGGCTGTAACTTTCCCTTGTTTGGACAGATTTTATAATAACTTGCCACATGTGTTCGGCATACCAAGACAACGTGTCGCGTGCAATAACCGTGTTCCTACCTTTAAGGTCAAGGTCACACTACGTGTTTATTCACAGTGGAATGCTGCATATAAGGACATTGAGTATAGGTTGTCGTGTTCGGGCTGTAACTTCCGCTTGACTGGACAGATTTTAAAATAACTTGCCACATGTGTTCTGCATGCCAAGACGACGTGTCGCGTGCAAGAACCGTGTCCCTACCTCTTAGGTCAAGGTCATACTTAGTGTTTATTCACAATGGAATGCTGCATATAAGGACATAGAGTATAGGTTGTCGTGTCCGGGCTGTAACTTCCCCTTGTATGGACAGATTGTAAAATAACTTGCCACATGTGTTCTGCACACCAAGAAGACGTGTCGCGGGCAATAACCGTGTCCCTACCTCTAAGGTCAAGGTCACAATTAGTGTGTATTTACAATTGAATGCTGCATATAAGGACATAGAGTATAGGTTGTAGTGCCCGGGCTGTAACTTTCCCTTGTATGGACAGATTATAAAATAACTTGCCACATGTGTCCTGCATACCAAGACGACGTGTCGCGTGCAAGAACCGTGTCCCTACCTCTAAGGTAAAGGTTACACTTAGTGTTTATTCACAATGGAATGCTGCATATAAGGACATAGAGTATAGGTTGTCGTGTCTGGGCTGTAACTTTCCCTTGTATGGACAGAATTTAAAACAACTTGTCACATGTGTACGACATACCAAGGCGACGTTTTGCGTGCAAGACCCGTGTCCCTACCTCTAAGGTCAAAGTCACACTTAGGTGTTTATTCACAATGTAGTGCTGCATACAAGGACACAGAGTATTGGTTGTTGTGTACGGGCTGTAACTTTTTCTTGTATGGATAGATTTTATAATAACTTTTCACATGTATTCGACATACCAAGACGACATGTCGCGTGCAAGACCCATGCCCCTACCTCTAAGGTGAAAGATACACTTAGTGTTTATTCACAATTGAATGCTGAATATAAGGACATAAGAATGTAGGTTGTCAAGTATGGGTGGTATTTTTTATGTTCAGAGGTAATTTAAAATAACTTGCCGTATATATATATATATATATATATATATATATATATATATATATATATATATATATATATATATATATATATATATATATATATATATATATACGGCAAATATATGTATGTGTGTGTGTATTTGTTTGATCTTTAACTTTTCATGTACTGACCTTGTTCATAGGTCAATGTCACATTCGGGGGCATTCGTCACATACTGTGACAGCTCTTGTTTTTCTTGTGTCAAGGACGTCAGATGCTATATTTATAGTTTTTGCTATTTATTTGAATATGATATTATATTTGTGTCGACTTACAAAATAAATATATATACATGATATCGTTTACATCGTTGTTGTTTTCTTGATATTCAAATTATACACAGTGAAAATATCAAATCTATATTTACGTCCTAAATTTCTTTTTTACAAATTATGAAAACAACATACCTTGTTGCGACATTCGAGTCACGCTTATGATATGACCACATAAAGCAGGATACAATTATGACAAAAACACTGCATAAACGTTCAACATAGGCAAAGTATGACTAGAAAACAACTGGAGCTTACAGTCGTGGTCGACCTGCCGCGTAAAAGCTAAGAAATCTCTACACGTTTGTCTCCATCTTCAGGAGACTGTCCTTCCACTAGCTGTCGGGCCTCATCTCCCTTATGCTCCTTAACAACAATGTATTGAAAACATATACCAATGTTCAAATATATGAGGCCAAACTGTTTTAGGTTTAAGGCCACAGGCGTGAGATCCATAAGTTCATAAGATTTCAACGATTATGTAAATTTGAAAGCCAGCCGAAAGTTCTTATAAAATCACGGTGTGAACAGATAATTATTGATAATTGCACAGAAAATGTATTGCCTAAAAGGCCTTAAATTACTGTATTTACTTCAAATAGTCAAAACGTCCTCAGCCAATATCAGGTTTCATTTACTTTACTTTAAAATAGCAATAAACTCGCGATATAAAATTAACGTTCATAAATCCTAGTACATTTATGTTGGTCAGTTACGATTACGACACTAACTAATTGTATTCAAAATTCATCAATTTAAATTATAAGGTATTGATAGGCAATTGTCGGTTCCAGTTTGAGGCCACCCAAAAATATTCTATGGATTTGATTTTGGACTAGGGCACTTGTGGCCTAGTTCATAGCGATAATCACGATATCTGCATTCTCAAGCCGCATCTGGGGGTTCACTGACGTAATGTATTCATACGCTGTATTTTGATTGGATTGCCGTTAGCGAATTTGAATAATCAAAGTAGTACCAGAACTGATTACAATGAAGCACAAGAAATTCATACGTAGCGAGTGAGTTAATCGGGTTAACTACATGAATGTTCTTGCATACGGTCAGATTATATGCAATAAGAATATGAACATATTGGAAAAGTACGAATCGAGATTTTCCCGTTCAATGCTCTGTATTGATAGACTGGTACCCTTCTTCTCTTTTATCCGAAAAGAAACCAGTATCAGATAACCGCGGTGCCCATCGCGCATTCGAAATGTCTTGTGAATTCATATTCAAATGAAGATCAACTCAATACTTCAAATCATAAATTTAAGGATATTCTTCTTTTAAATAATTTGACAAATATAATTAATGCTCCTACGCGAGTGACAAATACCTCTGCAACACTTTTGGACCCAATCGCGATAAGCAATAACATAAAACTGCATCACGCTGGCATACTTGATTCAAATAACTCGATCAGTGATCATCTAGGTACTTTTGCATACATTGATTTTAACTTTCCGGAAAATAATACTTACCAAAGGCGAGTCTGGAACTATAAACGCGCAGATTTTACTAAACTAAATGACCTAATTAATAATTATGATTGGTCTTCTTTACACCCGCTTGATATAAATACAGCAACACGTAAATTTACAGAAATATTCATAAACTTAGTCAAACAATGTATTCCAAATTATTTAGTTACTATACGATCCGACGACAAACCATGGTACACAAACGAGATTCGAAAGTTTTCAAGACAACGCGACAGGTTAAAGAAGGTAGCAACCGTAAGTGGTAAAACATTAGATTGGAATAAATACAAAACTTTTAGAAACAAAGTTAATAACATGAAAAAGTACGCTAAAACATTTTTTTATAACAACATTGAGGAGTCTTTAAATGATTTAAAAAACAACAATCAAAAACAATATTGGAAGACCGTAAAGCTCTTAACTAAAAGCAATACAAACTGTGACCAGAATATACCACCACTGCAAAACAATGACCAGTCATTTTCATTTACTGACACCGATAAAGCAACTACTCTTAATAATTACTTTTCGTCAATATCTACTGTTGATGATTCAACTTCTTCTCTTCCTCCATTTGCCTCTAAAACCAATTCCTCTTTTACCAATATTATTATTAATGAACAAGAAGTCACAGACATTCTTGGTATTCTGGATATAAATAAAGCAACAGGACCTGATCAAATATCTCACCGTATGTTAAAAGAAACAAAAAATACAATTTGCAAACCACTCACAATATTATTCAACAAATCGTTAGTAGAGACCACTTTTCCTAGCGATTGGAAGTTAGCTCATGTATTGCCATTATTCAAAAAAGGTGAAAAGTATTTGCCCTCAAATTATAGACCAATTTCCCTAATTAGTTGTGTTGGCAAGGTTATGGAAAGAGTAATACACAAACATATCCATAATTATCTTATACAAAATAATCTCATATTCAAAAACCAATCAGGCTTTTTACCAGGACATTCGACAATATACCAGCTCGTAGATATGTATAATCAAATTTGTAAATCGTTTGACGATAAAAAGTCAACATGTATTGTATTCTGTGATATTAGGAAAGCATTTGATAAAGTATGGCATAAAGGTTTATTATTTAAATTAAGAAAATACGGTATCAATGGTGATGTTTTAAATTGGCTTTCAAGTTACCTTCAAGGTAGATCTCAAAGGGTTTTTGTAAAATCATCATTCTCTCAAAAAATGTCAATAAATGCTGGAGTCCCTCAAGGGTCCGTGTTAGGCCCTTTATTGTTCCTTATATATATTAACGATATAGCTGATCCGTTATTAAGTATAACACGCCTCTTCGCTGATGATAGCTCGCTAGCTGTTACTTTAACTGATGTTAATTACATTGAACGTACATTGAATCATGATCTTGATAAAATACATCGTTGGGCAGAGCAATGGCTCATAACTTTTAACTCTGCTAAAACGCAAGTTATGTTCTTCTCAAGAACCAATGATAACCGTCCAACTCTTATTTTCAATAACAGCCAACTCAACTATGTTGAACACCATAAACATCTCGGAGTAACACTTAGTGAGAATGGAAAATGGCATGAACATATTAACTCTATAATTAATTCTGCAGGCAAAGTATTGGGCTCTATGAGACTACTTAAATATAAACTGAAGCGGAACACTATTAACCAAATATATATTTCATACCTTCGTCCAATTCTAGAATATGGGTCAATAGTCTGGGACAATTGCACTAAATATGAGAAAGACATGTTAGAAAGAATTCAGTATGAGGCGGCAAGACTAGTCACTGGACTTACCCGTTCCGTCTCTATTAACAATTTATTAAATGAAATAGGTTGGGTATCTTTAGCTGATCGAAGAAAAATGCAAAAACTAATATTGATGTATAAATATAAGGGAGGTTACTTGCCACATTATTTAATTGACGATATGCCTCAACTTGTTAGAAATAATACCCCATATAATCTTAGAAATAATGATAACCTTGAAACACTGGCAAGAAGAACTGAAATGTATTCTAATTCCACGATACCATCCTCAGCGAAATTATGGAATGATCTTAACCCAGAAATAAAAATGTCTGACACACTAGCAGCTTTTAAATATCAGCTTAAAAAGATGTACAAACCCCCAACAGTCCCAAACTACTACTATCATGGTGAGAGATTAATGCAAATTCAACACACTCGAATAAGAAACAAATGTAGCAATCTTCATGCAGATCTTTTTAACAACTTTCTACGTGACGATCCATTTTGCGAATGTGGCAATAGTTATGAAGATGCTGAACATTATTTCTTCAGATGTCCTTTATATGAAAATGCGAGATTAACTTTATTTACAAAAACTAGACCCTATCACCCTTTAAGTCCTGATAAACTCCTAAATGGTATAGACAGTTTAACTGATGACGATAATAGTAAACTCTTTCAACAAGTCCAAGCCTATATTAAACATACAGGAAGATTTCACCAGCAAACTACCTAAGCGAGTATACGAAATAGTAAATAGCCATGTGGAAGCATAAGCGCTGTAACATTTGATGTAACGCTATGTGAGGGTTGTGGTTGGGGTGTGTGCTTTTGTCTCCTTTATATGTTTTTTCTCTGTCCTTTTTTTTTCTCTCGTCAGTTTCTTTTTCTTCTTCTATATCAATTCTTCATTTTCTTGTTTGATACAATGTTGTGTTTCTTCTCTTTTTTCTAATAATATAACGAATATTACTTATACACGCAAATTCACAAATTAAATACATTATATACTTTTAGCATATTATGCATTATGCTCTTTTTAGCATATACTACTTTACATACCAATCATCTTGTTAACTCTAACGAAACTATAAGGGGGGGGGCCGTAACTAATGTTGTTGATAACTTGTGGCCCGACTCTTTTGCATACAACTTTGATAACATTTATTTCAAACTTTTCTATAAACATGTATGTAAATATTTTGACAATTGTAATAATGTTTATAACTATGCAATAAAATATTATTAAATCGGAAAAAATGAATTCATACGTAAAGCGACTAAAGTGTGCGGTCTAAGTAGAAAACAACCTGGAAAGTTTGTTTAAAAAAGTATTGTTAATATCCTTTGTTCAGAATGTTGGTATTTATTTATAAGAACGGTATCCATTGTTAATAAAAAAAATCCGAAGTCGGTCCCTATTCTTTTTTTCGACATAATTTGCATGTTCCGTGATATTTTCTTTTCGATACAAAGTTTATTTTTTAACTAATCATTGCATGGCACTAAGCTTGCACTTTTTAAAAACACAACATGATTTTTGGTATTTATTGTTCAAATACTATTAATGTTAACTAAAACCCATATGCCGCGTACCTGTATAACTTTATATTTTTGAGGAAAAGTAAATCAGGGTACCAGTCTACTGTATTGACCTCATTTACTCTGATCAGAGCGGCCGAATGATTCAGACATGTATGTTATCACTACTTCCGGATGCTGATGATGTGAATTTCATACATGTTTTATTGAAAAATTTTATCAATAAAGCTTAAAGCTGCCTTTGAATGATTACCACCATCAAACGGATTTATTTTCATCTTACCGTGGGTAGCATTTTTAATTTGACACGTACATTTTCAAGCAATACAAGTTGGTTTGATCAAATCATGTGATTTCAATTCTGCAAAATGGAGATAAAAAATATCAAATATGCACATATTTATTTATGAAGTTTCATTCTAAATGAAGCCAAATGTATGTATATGTGCACAGCATCTGGCTTATGAATAAGATGATTGTTTACCTATGTGCATAGAAAAGTCTTGGAGCCACTCTCAGTGTAAGTACATTTTGTTCAATGACATTGTGATAAACCATCGCCGTAGGTAAAACAATCTTGCCTGCTCAATTTTGATTTCCTCTCGGGATATACCGGGTTGGGTCGGGGGAAGGGCTGTGTTTTAACCTTTCAGGTGTCCTCGTAGCTAAAGAACTTCAGCGAACACATTATATATTACCTTTTTGGACTTGTTCAATGTGTTGTAAACATAAAAAATAAATATCAACATTAAAGTTATGGAAGCCAGAACTAGTGTCCTCGCAATGCCGGGAGATTGCGGTGGTTTTGTCTTCCCGCAAATTATATCAGGGAATTGCTCTTACCTTAGATCACCGGGGTGCGGGGCAATTCACGGGATTTTACCACAAGTTCGTTCCCGCAGAGCAGGGATTTTACCGGGGACTGGCTGGACCGAAAGTCAAAGTACCTGTTGATCCCTGCGGGGGGGGGGGGGGCGTGATTACAATTGACTGGTGCATACTTTACAAGTTCTTTTTCTGAAGACGCTTTGTGCTCACTTTTTGTTTTCTAGCCAAAAATGAAAATCAATAATCAGTCAGAGATACAGTATGGTGATGCATTGTTGTTGATATATCAATATAAATTTGTGAAATATTTGAGGGAAAGGTATTTGGTTATATAATTTACAAGTGTAACTTTTGAGTTTTATTTAACAATGCAGTGCCGAATATTGTGGAGATAGAATTGAATTAATTTGTATTAATCAGTTGACTTGTGGCGTTTAGGGAACAAAATTAAAATCAAAATATTCAATAAAGTTCCATTATCACCCAATGTTGTGGAATAGTGAAGTAATGAAGATTTAACCTCACAACAGTCTTTCTCAAATACTGTCCAGGCTTTTTATGCTTAAGAATAACTAACCTGGCAATGTTAGAACAGAAATCGTCTTGGCATGAGATTGGATCACACGGATCATTATGCACCAGTCAATTGAAACCAAGGCTCCCACATCCGGGGGTATACCGGGGATAGCCGTCGAAATGGGCCATGTTTTTACCTTTCAGTAGGCCCCGCAGTGCCGGGTCTTCCCGGAAAATACAGTGTGGATGGGGCTTAACCTAATGTCCCTTGGGCGCGGGTGCATTTGGTGGGGACTTAACCACCAGATTATCTCCGCAGGGCGTGGAATTTAGCTGGGGTTGGCTGGACCGAAAATAAAAGTCCCCGCTATTCCGGGACCGGGGGGGGGGGGGGGGGGCATGGTTACAATTGACTGATGCATTAGCTTGTGTATTCAGATTCAGGGTGCGCAGTTGAAAAAATAACTAATTGTCTAATTACATATTAAAAGTTAAGAATATATATTTATTTATATAAGTTATACTTTACAATCCAAATCAAAGATACATTGTACTATCCAACACAAGAAATGTTTGTTTTTTCAAGTTAATAAAGCAATCCCCATACCAAAGGAACTGCAGTATTGCTTAACCAGCTTAATTGACATTATGAGTTGGAGTTCAAATTGCTGCAATTAAAGGCACATCTAGTTTTCAGATTTATTCAAACTCTGATTTAGCAACCTTATTATAGTTATATGAACTACTTTTGCAAAATGAAAGCTTTTTTAGATTTACCAGGACGGGTGAAAAGTATTTGCCAAATGTACTGCAACACCTGATACATGTTGCCTACGAATACAACAAATTCTAGGCACTCCAAATGTTACAGTACTATTCAATTCGAATTGCCTGAAAAGAAAGCTTCTTGATTCTATATTCAACATCTTCTTTCTGTATGACATATTGGACCAGGGAATGTTTTGATCCAGGAGGTTGTATTCGACTCAAGTAGATTTTTGCAGATTCGGTTTTCACAAGGCACAAGCCGAGTAAAATCAAAATCTACAAAAAACTACCAGAATCGAATATGACATTCCGCCATATCCGGATCAAAACGCAGTACTAATAATCCTTTTATTATATACATTACTGATTAGATCACTTAGAAGCCACATCTTTGCATAATAAATTGCATTTTAAGGATGCACTCATTGGTTTAATGACATCAATTTAATATTGTGCAACATACTTGTTATGACGTGACGTCACAAGAGTGGTATATGGCCGTATTGTACTGGAGCGGAATATGGGTTAAAGTATTTTGTGATATGTATTGCATGTGGATTGCTGATGGGTATATAATAAAGAATATGATTATGTTTGGTATTTCATTCTCACAAGCAGTGTGATGAATTGCTGACACTATGTTATGGAATTTGATGGTCAATGTATTTAAAAGACATTTCATACTTGATAAACGATATTCATCTCATCTTAGGCTACTCAACTTGCTTTGTACAAAAGTCTGCAGCAGTAATAAGAATAGCATGAGACAGAAGGCAGTGCCTAATATTTATCAACAGCACTTAGTTACCATGGTAACATTTTATATTAATTGAATACCAAGCACTAATTAAGAGGGAGAAAATAATTCTTCACTTTTCAAATAACAAGAGGCCCAAAAGGGTCTATGCTCTACTGGCATGGCTTTTGTGGTCATATCAATCCAGAGCATGTATGTATGGGTAAAAGGCAACAGACATATGGTTTATGTTTTGTGTTTGGCTTACCTGAAAACGTAGCACGTTCAACATCTGAGCCCAGAAAGTATTGTAAGCAAATTAGTTCCATGAACTATTTTAATATGTGCCAAGTAAAAGTCATCTGACAAAAAAAAAATGCTTTCAAAACTGTACTCATAGTAAAAATTTCTGTAGTTTTAAAAGTTAAAAAAAGTTGGTCAAAAGGTCAAAGTCAAGGGCATCCTAGGACAACATTGATCAATTTGAACAAACATTCACAATCAATTGTGCTGAGATGGATCCACGAACACACAAAGATTTTTAAACCTTTCCAGATTTATGTTTACCAAACCTGTGAACCCTGGGTGTGGCCAGTAATGACACCAGGTGCATAACTTAAACATTCACAACCAATTTTGTTAAGATGAATGCGCAAACTACAGAACTTAAAGCTAAAAAATGGCCTTTGGGCTTTCAACAAGAACAAGGCAGAGTAATTCACAAAATCAGCTGCAGAAGCAAAAAGCAAATTGTCTCTCAAAATCCTAGACTTGCAAATTGCCTCCCTTAACTCTAGACTTGAATTTACATGTACATGTAAACTTGGCTAAAAATAGAATTCGCTCATGCAGACCTGGCTAAAAATAGAGAGCATTTCTTTAAAACTTTCATGGCCCATAATCTAGGCATTCATGGGCGGATCTGGCTGGTTTTCGAAAGGAACCGAGCTCTAATTGATATCTAGATACTGTACAAGTTTCATTGAGATACAATAAAAACTGAAGACTGTATCGTGTTCACAACCAATTGTTTACAAGCAATTGTTTACACAATAGCATTTTTTTATACTATCAAGGGCCATAATCTAGGCATGCATGGGCGTATCTGGCTGGTTTTCGAAAGGAACCCAGCTCTAATGGATATCTAAATACTGTACAAGTTTCATCGAGATACAATCAAAACTGAAGACTGTATCGTGTTCACAAGCAATTGTTTACAGACGCACGGACGCACGGATGCACATACTACGTACACATTACCATCGCATAAGCTCTTCTGGCCTTTGGCCAGTAGAGCTAAAAACTACTTCCTAATAGCATTGTGCATGCAGTCTGACATACGTCTACAATGTAGATGTCTTTTACAAAGATTGTTCAAAGTATGGCCCTGTGGTTTAAAGCTCCCCTGAAAAAGAGGTGACAGGTTTTTTATATAGTATATAATTACATCATTGAAAATCTTCTCTGAAACTGCAAATAATAGACCTTTGATATAAAAGATTTGATGAAATTAAAGAAGTATGTGTACTTTGGTTAACATACGCCAAACACGTAAATTAATTTGTACAAGTCTGATTAAACGACTTTGAGAAATTCAAAAGAACTATGACTTTATCTGATTTAACGCTTATGCCCCACACCCCGCCCCCCTCACTCTACACACACTTAAAGAGATTTTTCAAATTTCCTTTGCAGCTTGCAAGCAATTTAAGTCAATAGTTTAAGCTAGCCCATGAAACAGTGACCCCTTGTGATGTGAGCCGATTTTTTCAATGCTTAGAACATGGTTGTCAACATTCCCCACAAATGAAGCCCTAGTCCATCAGTGCTTTCAGCACTTTGATTATTGCCTGTAAACAGAATCATATAAAAGTAAAATCAAGCTTGTTCAGCGTACATAACTTTCAACGCTTTCATTGATAAATCTAACTTTGTTGAGGTCAACCTCAGTTTGCGAAACCTAGTCACCTTATATGTTTTCGAAATGACTTTGTGTCTTTTGTATTTTTTTTAAACTGTTGCATTTACATGTGAAATCGATGTGTTCAATTGACCATCATAGTTTAAAGCATTCAAATTATTGAACTTGAATTGCAAGTGAGGTGTAACCAAGAAGACTAGAACTGAGTTCAAACTAATCCCTTTTTAAATTATATTTTTATTAACTCAGCTTTACAAAAACCTGTTTGTCCGTACGTACTCTTGTACATGGCTCAACGATGTTAAGCAGCGTACTATAATTGTATCAATGTTTAATAATAATTAGACATGACAGACTGGTATCCCCCCAACCTACATCCAGAGACACAGCCTTAGTTATTTTGTTATTTTTTTATTTCATATATATGGTTTGTACACATTTTGTGACAGAAGACAATGTATAAAATAAAATTGTTTTTCTTCAATTCAATACCACTAAACAGGCTTACAAATAGCTGTAAAAGTAAGACTTGTGACTTAACTTAATTTCCATAATGTCAAATGATACAAGCTTTATTATATTTTGTTATACAAATTGACATTGTTTTAAACATGTTGTAAATATATACATGGTAATAAAATACACACCAAGTCGAAGCTAAACGTAATAGTAGAGTGTATAAGAGGTGAACTGTACAGTGTTTGGTGCAGGTTAAAATCTATCACTTTTCATCCATCAACTAAATGGTGTTCCACTTTATACATTTGCTAAAAACAAATGCCATTGATAAACTGTGTTAGAGAGTTTCAATTTGACTGCAATTTAATCTTTGAGATATCTTTATCTTAAAAACTAGTAACAACCAAACTCGAATAAAAATTAATAATAGACCAACTACAATATGACTAAAGGCCCCAGTATCACAAAATACAATCTCTATTTCAACTCATTTATTTCCACAGAATAGCATGCTTTGATTAAATAGAATAACCATATTTGTTTAACTCCTTTTAACATCACATTACCGTGTGTACTATATTCATAAGCATTATTGCAGTATATTCTTAGAAAAGAAATCATAGAGCATAAAAAGTGTACTTGAGAAAAATAATCAAAACAATAAATTGGACTCTATTATTTCAAGCATAATAGTAGTTAAAGATCTTATAAAGATATTATGCAATTATTGTCCCTTTATAGAATATTGATCAATACAAAGTTACTATAAATAACAATAGAAGCAATCAAAAACTATTTCCTTTTTTTTCCAGTACAAACAATATATAAGTAATGTTCTCAGTTGAGACAGAACTACCATACTGTTCTGCTATATGGTCCCCAGGGTTAGTATTCAATATCATTCTTATCCTTAGACATGCCTCAGTGATTCCATTCAGTCAATTGGCCAATTAATTTTACATTTCAATCAAAACACTCCGATTCTATTCTTGTATTTAAGTTAAATCGAAGTTGGTTATTATTGAATAGATTCCCTGATTTCTATTTTGAAATGTCTAGTTACTTCTATCCTGATCAATTTCAACTAAATTGACTATAGGACAGGCAGCTGTTCCAAATGTAGGACAGACAGTCAATGTGCCAAATGCAGGATAGGCACCCATGCCAAATGTGCTTTGTAAAATATCAAATATATACTGAAGGAGAACAACAATAAGAACAAGTGCTGTACATGACCTTTAAAGAATTTACACCAAGTACAATGTACTATATGTCTGGATAATGTTCAACAACCTAGCTCTATAACAACAAATTGTGAATCTCACATACAATGCCAGTGACATGATTTCGTTATAGTACAGATAAACACAAACCATAACATTTGAAGCTTAAATTTTTTAAATGTTACCAACAAACTAACATTACTCACTTACAACCTTTTAAAACATCACGATCAAAATCAGTCCTCTCATAAGTATAATAAAAGTCGACAAGTATACAATTAGTACAATAAAATATCACAATCCTTGTACATACAAAATAATATTTTGTTGTGAACATGTGTATTCAAGTACAAATATTTACTTTAATACTTTGCAACAGTAAATTGTGCATGTAAATAAAAAAGTAACAGCTATATATTACCTTTATAAAAATTTGCAACAAAGTGTATACCCGGTACAAGATATCAGACTGTATAACGCACCAGAAACTTTAGAATATTTTCTGACAGCCAAAAAGTGGCACAAAAGCTTAAGTCTTGTTCCAATGCAATTAATATTAATTATTATATATGTACCCTTATTTCAAAAACAGGCCTCACTAATTTGGAATCAATTCAGAGCAAATATCACAAAAGAGGTTTATGATATATATGTTAGTATCAATATTTCCAGTAGTAGGGCATACTCAAATGTCTTATAACAACCCTTAATTAAACTCACATTGGGTGGATCCCAATATAAGGTAAATATAAGGGATATATGAAACTGTTAATTTATACAACACAAGCTGCAACCATGAGTGGCGGAATTCAAGATGCGGCCTAGTTTCCGGACATCTGCTTCCGCTTGATGGCAATAAACACTGTCCAGAACAAACCAACAGTGTTGCCGAACAACACTCGGTACTGAAATAGAAATAAAATGATTAATGATACTGATTAAAGCAGAATGAGAATTGAAAAAGCCTGATACTGAAGGTACTTGCTTCATGGTTTATCATAGTTGCTAGGACTTACGGACAGTGTATCATAGATTGGAGGAGATTCAAATTAATTAAAATATGAACATAATGCATGTATATCTTTCTTTTTCATTTAACTTTGAAGAAATCTATATATGGTTTATTGTGTGACAAAATATAAACAGGAGCTGCCTGGACAGTGCATATTTCCCACTACATTAATGTTGCTACCCAACTTCAGGGAAAAGCAGTGTCAGGTTAAGCTGCTATTTCGAAGCATAAACAAATAAAACATCATTTGTCATTCTGATTTTTTAAATAAAACCACCCAGGCTAATGTCCTCATGGATGAAATCCTATGTATCTGATTAAAAAAATATATACTAAAAACACTATTATAACTTAACAAACTAATTATTCAACTTAAAGACGATTCATTATCTTATTAGGTTTTTTTTATCAAGTAATTGCAGATTCTGATTATGACTCCAAGAATTATAAACTTAAGTCTAAGTTGAAATTTAAGGTTCAATTTCATATTTAGCAACTAAACCTAGTTTTATTGCAAAAGGTAGAAAGTGAGTATGTGTTTGTTACCCTCTGTGGTATATAGTTGATGTTGATGTACGTGAAGATTGTCCACACTTTCCAGTTCATCTTCAGGATCGTCCAGAACTGCTCCCGGATCTTCTTTACCGCCTCCGCAGAACCCTGGCCCTGAAAACATTGATACACTTTGAAGCATTGTATATTATATACATTAAAACAAGAGTGCCTTTATTCAGCAAAGTTGAACATACTACATGTATGAGAAGCTTTTCTGCTATTTGAAGTAATATATAATACTGTTATTATACAATTGTGTAACACATGGCATGACATTTATTTCATAACACCACAGACCTTTAACTGACTGAGTACAGATGGCATTAATTATCTTAGGTAGCAAGATTTTGTATACCGGTATATGCTAATAATTTATTGTCTTTACCTGTATATTAAACTTTAAACATTTAAATAGTACAATTAAATTGAACAAAGTGAATGAAAGTTGAAAGTTATGAAAGTAAGTTTCTAAAGGTGCATGTATCAGAACCACACAGATTAATTTCAAAATGATCATATCCACCTCAAGTATGGTGACAACATAGAGGAAGAGGACGATGAAAGGCGGGGTGAATATGAGGCGGTCAATCAGGAGACGCTTGATATTGTCCACTTGACTCGGCTTGTCCTTGGGAGGCGCCACCTTCGACAGGAAGATGTAGAAGTAGTGGATAATTGGCGCACTCACACAAAACCTGTAAGAAGTAAATACTTGACATTAATGAACAACACTTCATGGATATTAGTTTATTTGGACACCGTTTACCGTACTTTTTCAGCTGTTAATATATTTATTTTGTAGTAAATTCAAAATATTGATAAAGAGCTTATTTTAATCAAATTAAAGCATTATTTGATCATAATGAGGGCATAGTGTAAATAATTGAGACTTATTATGTTAGTAGGGCATGGACGGGTAGAAATTTTGACCATGGTTCCTGAGAGTCAATTACCTGTGAGTGCATGTATACACACATCACAAAATAAAAATTACATAGCATGGCTTAGTTCAAAGACATTTTCCTATTTTAAAGCATCTCAAAGTGACCATGTCGGCTAAAACTGAAACAAGAACTGTTGTTGTTTTTTTATTGGTCATCATACTCAGTTACAAAGGTGAGGTAATTTCATATATATGTTTGCACATGGAAGGAAAAAACATAATTGTCATCCCTTTTATTCACTTTGAACAACAAGTAGCAGGCAACAAGGCTTATGTAAAAATTCCAAAAAAGCCCCAAACCATAGATAGTATTGCTTTATCAGTCATGTACCTCATACTAAAATTTCACCCGCCTAAACGTAAAAGGACTGCGGGTATGCTTCCATGCCCCACATTTTTGTGGACCAATGAGAGAAGGACAGTGTGAAATCCAAGCTAAAAAATTTACTTTAAAAAACTTGTTCAAACCGCCTTGAACAATGAAGTTACATCTTAGCAATATAGACACAAAACAGTTATTGCATATTACTAAATATCTATTATACTATATACTTTACTTTATATTAACAGTTTTAAATTGAAGAAAACATTGTTAATTAGCAAGAACTCTCAATCAGTTGACATCCAAGAACTTTCCCCTGATTAGGTGCATAAGCAATGACTTACGCCATAGTGGCATAGGCTGCAACACTCCTCCATACAACCTTCCCATCTTTCTGTGGGGCGATCTTCTGCGATATGAAGTTACCAAGAGCTGATATGGTGGCACTGCAATGAATCAGAATCAATAAGAATTGAAGGAAAATAAAACAAAAATGTATTAATAGATTAATATTATTGTCAGTCGGAGTAACATTTTAAGTTATGATTTAACATAGCCATTTTTTGATAGTCTCGCACTGAATCCTAATAAAAAACTGTGATTGGTCTTTTTTGTGGCAATGTGTATTTCTTGGACTGCATCGGTACCGATTTCTTTGTAATTGGATTTAGCATGTTCCAAAAGATAAGTTTGGAGTTTGGTACATTTGGAAATGTCATTTAAAACCTGACCTTTTTGCAAACGAAGATTATTCTTTAGAGTTTCAAAATCATCATGCAATATATAGTGGTAATTTGGTAGGTAATTTACTAAAAAGCAGGTAAACTGTATGTGATGTTTGACAAGTGAAGTATGCATATTGAAATCCAAAATCATCTGATTACTATATCCGGATAGTAAACAAATAGTTAATTGACATTATTAATTAAAATATGTTTTCTTTTAAAAGATATATATTCTCACTTTTAAGCATTGTTTAATATTTGATGAACATTACAACTTAATTATTTCGTTACATCTAATTGTCAGGCAAACGGATCTCCTTACAATTTTAGTCAGACTGAGTAAACATTTAGCAGTCTGAATGGTCCGTTTTTGTGATATCTGGTAGAACAACAGTAAACTTGAATCATACAAATTACATGGCATGTCATTGATTTTTCCCTGTCACTGATTCTAATTTTATTTTGATAAATGAATAAACTACATGCATTAACTCATTGACAAATTTCGGAGCAGGGATCAAGGTTGGGGGAAATGACACCTTTCATGTTTAAATTAAACTGAAAAAAAAACGTATTTTAAATTTTACCAATATTTACTTAGCTCAAAAATAAAATACAAAGGTAAACAAACCTGGTGCAACACTTCGTTATTAATGGCCGCTCCTTCAAACTCTTTAAATACTTGTTCAATAAATTTTCAAAGAAATTCTCTCTACTTTCCTTGCTCAAACTCATGGTTGCAGCCGTGTAGAGCTTGTGTGGATCTACAAAATGACCCTTGGCGTTCAGAAATTGGAACTTCCCATGGGCGCAGACATCTTGAATCTCGCGAGAGTCTCGCAAAAGTGCGAGAGGTTGTAAATATTGACAGTTAATTGGCAAAATGAATTTATGTGCTAATTTAACGTGGTGTGACTCAAGTATTGTCAGGATAAATATGAAATACCAGTTTTAACATGATGTTCTTTTTCCTCATCACTTTAACCTGTTTGTTAGGAAGAGGTAGGCTTTATTTTCACTGTTCCATATCAAGTTAGTAGTGGGTGGGGTTTCAATTTTAATGAAAATTGGAATTATATTTTATTGATTTGAAAACTGTTCGATCAATCACCATGTTTGAAGATAGTCCGTAGTACTACACTTGCATACCTAATAATTCTTTAATTTGTATGTGAATTTTAGCGATAACTATACTTTTGTAGTTTAACACACATTTGTCATGAATTCACCTAGTCCAAATAATTGTACGTTGACGGATTTTTTTTAGATTTTTGATATGGCAAATCCTTCACGTACAAACTGTTTAGTATCAAAAGTGGGTAGTTGTTCCGATCAGGATTCTGGGTTAAAGCATATAGCGTCTATAAAATATCATAAAAACAAGAAATATTACCAGATAATGTTATTTTATATTAGTTTCGTACACAAAAAAATAAATATCCAACTTATAATAATGAGTTTGACGGCTTTTTTTCATTTCATTCTTTCAAAACATAACGATATATACATGAAGGGCACCTGCAAGGCTTTAGGGCACAGTTTTAAATCGCTCGGAACATTTCGGCCATGACCAAGTTGTCACGATTGTAAAACGAGGTCGATCTCGAAGCTTTGTCGGAGGAGGCCGAGCTATTACGATTGTATCGAGTTGTTCCCCTTCGCATAATTGTTGTCTGTGTCAGTCAACTTTTGTTTCATTGGAAAGGTAAACAACTTGTTTTAATGCTCTAAATGCTTGTTTAGTGCAAAATAACATTTCACTTACATGGTAAAATATGAATATAGCTCTTTATGATCAATTTCAACCATAAAATACTTCACTTAAAACAATTTCAATATTTTTAAAACACCCCCGTTTTTTGCACATTCCCGTTTAGACGTTAGGGATTGGAAGAATCCCGTATAACACGTCTATTATTTTAGACTAGAATTCACCTAGCTAAAGAACTTCAGCGAACACGTTATATATTACCTTTTTGGATGTGTTCGCTGAAGAGAACGCCGTATCCAAACCCTACCAGAATTTGTGACATTTTTATGTCACGCTGTTATTTCACTTGTATGCATTGTACAGACAAAATAGCTGTATCCTTAGGTTAATGAAGTAAAATGTAGTTCACAAACTCATTTTCAAAACCAAAAAATGCTTTAAAGATAGTTGATTTAGCATTTTAATAAATCCTATTACAAGCATTCCTTATCTAGGTCATAGTTGTGTTCAAATTTAATCACGTGACACCAAGATTTTCAGAAAATACCCATGTGACCTAGTGTTTATTTTGCTGTTATTTTTTCTATTTTGAATAATTAATAAATAACTAATAACAAATTTGGAATAAATAAATTGTTTTTACTTATCAAAAGGTATTTACAGCCTTACTGCAATTGGATTCAACTAAATGAACAATGTGAATCCGATGCTATAAATATAATCCATCGACGTCATCATGGTCATGTTATTGCATTGCATCATCACACTCAATTGATTCTGGTTGACTTTACTATGTGGGTTACGCCATAACTTTAATGTGTTGTAAACATCAAAAAAATAAATATCAACATTAAAGTTATGGAAGCCAGAACTAGAATTCACCCATTCTTCCAAATACTGCAATTTTTAAAATAAATATGTACTGCTTTCCATCCTCATGAGTTCTAAATACTTTCTTAAAAAACTTTAAATACCATGTATCAAAAGTGCCATTTCAGGCTCATTTAAGACTAGTCATTGTAAGATTGTAGATTGTAAATTATTTTATAATTGGAAAGGTGTTTCAAATTTCATTTTCGTAATGCACCAGTCAATTGTAATCACAGCCCCCAAGGACCGGGGGTATACCGGGGATAGCCGGGAATGGGCTGTGTTTTTACCTTCCCGGTGGCCCTGCAGTGCCGGTTGAATGCGGTGGTTTTGTATTCGCGCCAAATTTAGCGGGGAATGTGCCTTACTTAGGGTCCCTGGGTTGCGGGGGCATTTGCTGTGGTAACAATTGACTGGTGCATAATTTTTCGGTCAATTGCCAGCCTAAAATCCAAACTGCGGAACACGGATGTAGTCAATAAACTGTAAATACTAAAATTGTCAAATATTTCTGTTTTTTTTTGGTTAACTTAAAATATGGCTGTAAACAGAAATAAAATTTACATATTTAGCAGTTGAAACCTGATATTACTTTAATTAAACATGATTCCTTACATTTACTGTCAAATTAGTAATGTTCATGTTCTTCACAGTGTGCACTTTTCTCCCTTAGCAGTCTGTCCCTCTTTTCCAGCACCCATTACTTTTTAAAACCTGTTAAAACCCTTTTGACACACTACCAGAAATTAAAGTTGAAGACATCACTGAATAGGTTGTTGGTTCAATCCCAAACAGAGACTTTCTTGTGGCCTTTAGACACTAGGACACCAGTACTGGTTTCTACGCTGGAAACAGACTTGCAAATGATTCTATAACAGTATAAGCAGTTAGCTTTCTTCACGATTAAGCTAAAAGAAATTGTTTGAAATTCATAAGAACAGGTTAATACTTTTATATTACAATTTTCTCATGTCTTTTGACAATATGTATTTTTCAAGTGCACCAGTTAGTTTCAGAAATGGGCTGTATACTTTACATTTATAGGATGCTGTAACCTATGATGGTCAAGTAGCGCTCTTGTTCTGATTTGAAAATGCTTGAAATAATTTTTAATTAGGATACATCTACATTTATTTTGGACAGAGCTGCAGTTGTACTCGTTGCATGTACATTGCTGTTTAAAGAGTCCTTAAATTGACTGTTGCGATCAGGTATAAAGAAATTATAATGTTTGTTGGCGTGTTCAGAAATAAGTTTCATCACTGGTTCTAGCAAACTCAATATCAGGCATTATTGTTTATCGTTTAATGGACCAAATTTGACCTTTACATTTGGAGTGTAATTGTTAAGCTCTGAGCCAAAAAGATAAACAAAAATCAATCAGTAAGTTCATATACATATATTGTTTAAGAACCTGACCTTGTTCATAGCCTGCCCCAGCATGGCTTTTATATATAGACTTGTACTAAGGGGGGAAAACACTTGAATTTTTGTACCGGTATATTAATTCTAATCAAATATTTATTCTATGAAGAACTCACCATAAGATGTTGCATGTCAGCATATTCTCCTATACATAGTACATGTATGTGGATCAGACTCTTACCTGTTCAGCTGTACTCATTATACATGTTTATGTATTTACGTTTTCTAAAAAAGTCTTTAAAACTCTGTTAAACACATAACAGTGTTTTGACCTTCAGCTACCTTATCTAATTTTGCAATTTTCACAAAACTATTGAGTGTAAATTTCACAATTAGCTCTATGATGGGATAAACAATTGGCTATTATGTGTTGCAGGATCATAATTAATGGGTAAGTTTTGACAGGTTCTGTCTTTTCTTGTAATTGATAGGAAGGTTATGAGGTAGTCAGCTGGGCAAGAAAATAACACACACACACAGTTAGAGCACTCAAGAGTAGTTAGGTAGGCTGTCAGATGAAGGGAAATAGTATTTCAGGCTCATGCTGGTTGCTGGCTGAGCCTATACTTGATAATGCTGACAATTTAATGCATTTTATTTTTGTTCTATTTCAATGTTATGAATGAGGGTTAGACATTACAGTTTTCAATTCACTTGTGACAGATGTTGTTGAAATGGACATACCATACCAGGCGTCCAGGTACTGCTACTGAGGCATGTAGTGTTTTACTTGATATTATGAGGATCTTAAAAATTTGCTTGCAAAAATGCCTCTCTTTATTTGTGAACGATTTATTTTCTCTGATTAAATGATAGTTGGCATTTTTTTTCATGTTTCTAAGGTAACTACCCAGAATGTGCAGCTCGCAGGTTTGTAAACAAAGATAGCATACAGGTTATGATGCAGAACCTGTAGGCACGAGTGTTTTGGGAAATAAATGTTTATTCAAATTTCAGAGAAAGTGCCAATGATCTTGACTCTATCTTTCCTTTTAATTTTTTTCCCTGACTGTTTAGTTTGAAAATGAATCATGACAAAACTATGGTAACTCTGCTAGCGGAAACATTTTCTATCCAATAGTTTTTTGGCGAAATGAGCTGAATATGGTAAAGAGTAAATCAATACAGTGGCTTTTTAAAAAAAAATGGTTCTTAATACAACTAGTTACATATAAAACACAAACTTTGCTTAATCATAGATTCTTTATACATGTCCTGATCTGAAAATACTTCTGATAATTAATTAATGATTAGAGATATCTTGTTTTGGCAAAGAGAAGATGCATGAAAGCTTTTACACCTTGCACTTTTCATTAATCTTATATCATAAGCCTCTTAAAGCTATGCTCAAACTTGAGTAAAACCTGGATAATAGGTTTGGCATTCGTAATTACCCAGTAGGTTTCCACTGTGGGAAATGGTGGGAACCATTGAAGCTTGCGTAATGATCATGAGAGAAGGAAGGTGCTTAAACATGAAAATGGCTCATGATGAGTGTATTATCTTTCATGATTCATTCTCGTAATGCAGCAAAAGGGATATAAATATATAAAGCACAATTCTCCATACTAAAACAGTTGGATTATACTGGATTTTAGTAGAATACAGTAATTATTTTGCCAAAGAGATCTGTTAATCAATCATTATGCAACAATATTGAAACTGAATGTTACAAGGGGTTTATTTCATATATTCTAATTATGAGGGAACCAGTTCCTCAGGATATGGTACTTACCTACTTACCTTTAATGTTCTTCAGACCATCATCTATGTCCCTTTTGAGATACATCTGTACTTGGGAATTATGTCCCCCTTGCTTTTGCTTGAAATATTTTCATAAATCTTGGGTCATAAATTCACCACATAACCCGCATTACAGGCATGCCAGCTCAAGCTAAAGGTCACATTACAAGGTCAAAGGTTGGTATTAGGCGTGTATTTCATGTCTGCTGTGTATCTCCTAAGCCCCTTGAAGGATTTTAATGTAACTCAGCTAACATGTTTACTTCATTGATATGATGTGCACAATCCCATTACAGTCTTGCTGGCTCAAGGTCAAAGTTTAAAGACAAAGGTTTGGTCCTAGATTTTATGTCTGCTCCATATCTCCTAAACCCCTTTAAGGATTATCATGAAACTTGGGTAAAATTACCGCATTTTAAAACAAGACATGCAGGTTCTACACTCAAGGAAGCCAGCTCAAGGTTTGAGCAATAGATTTCATGTCAGCTCCATAACTCTTAAACCCCTTAAAGGATTATCATGAGACATGAGTAAAATGTGCACCCCAACGATGCAACACCCATAATCCACTCCATATCTCTGAAGCCTGGGGGCATAAAACATATTTTTTGTTTCAAAAAATAACTGTCATTTTTGATATTATTCTGAATTTCTGGGACATGAACAATGAATTTCCTTACTCAATGCTACAGGAAGTGAAGCTAATTTCATTTATTAGGAAATAACAGTATGAAAAGTAGATTATAATGATGCTAAAAGTTCCTGAGGAGTGAATTACCTGTCTTGTGTACCTTGCAGATAAAATACATTCAGAATTTCTGCACACAACTGCAATTAAAAAGAGCAGAAGAACTCCTTGGCTGTAAAAATTGTGCCTTAATTGAAGCCATATGTACTGAGCAATTTTCATGTGCCAGGTGAGCTGCATCCAGGAACATCTCATCAAATCTAGAGAATTTGGTGTGGGGTTTGAACATTTTATTTCCATTATGATAATGGATGCTGTTATTGCCAACTTTATTGAGGAGTTTCAGATAAAGGAAAAGAGTTTTGATGAATACAATAATTTCCTGCTTGTTTTAATATACATCTCTAATTAAACTGTTTGAGATCACTTCTTTTAGTGGGCACATGTGTATGCTGTGATATGAACTTTCCAGATCAAACCCTTTTTATTTTCTTTCTAAGAATTTTATTTTAATTTTGCAAGATATTTTCGCAATAAACAGTTACACTGTAAGTCCTTAAGTGGACTAGTGAAGAGACTATCAGTTTCTTACTCTTAACCAAATATAGACAGCAAACTGTCCTTAAATGTGTCATTAAGCTAGTTCTGAATAACATATTTATCGATACCAACAGTTACTGTTCTGACAGTTTAGATGGAGGGCCATTTACATCATTTAAAAAAGACATGTTACATTTGGTACATGACAGTGTTATTTCGACAGATAAGTACTCCATTCTGCCTTAGGGAAGAGGGATCTGTTTGTAGTCACGTAACTTTTACAGCTTCATTTAAACTGATACTTGACAGCAGGTCTGGCGAAAACAGCAAAAAACATCTCAATACCCTGAAAATTACTTCCGAGGAAAAATCATAGTAATTGAATAAACACCTGACGTTTTTTGCGGGTGTCTTAGGCTTTATGTTCAGTTGATATGTCATAAAGCCAGTATATGGTTTCTCCATGGGATGAATGTTGTCAGTATCGGGAGAATCTTGGTTGTTGTTGTGCAAGACTCGTTGTGGTGGTAACACAGTGTAATCTTTTTTCACATTGAAATATTCCTTAGCATTAGACATTGGATTGATTTGTGTTGCACAGAAATGAGAATGCATGGAATAAATTTTGGTATGTACGAGGAATTTATAGAATACAATCACTGAGTAATAAGACTTCATTCATAAATTTTAAGTGCTTAACACTTAATTACACAATTCATGATTTATTCATGTATGTAGCTATATAGGGTATAGGGTATGACTGTTCCCTCTTGAGACTGTATTATTTCTTTATATGGATGTCTCTGATTCCTCTTGTTATAGACAATGACCTTTTGCTCATTAAAGCTAGTTGAAGCTGCTGATTGGTGTGATTTATTTCTGTAATGATTGAGCAATAAAAGGTCATATTTATATTGTAGGTTACTTAAAAACAATCAATAATATTGTTTCTTATTTCCCTAGATATTAACATGCCTTTCTGTTTTCTGTTTGTGTACATTCATCTACTTTCCTGTCTGCGGGAGAACCAGAACTGGAGGTTTTATGACATTAATTAATTCTAATTTCTAGAAGCCTGATTGTGAAAAAACCTAATAGCTTTGAGTCAATTTCCTGGGCATTGGTGTCCATTACATTGTGTAAGAGGCCATGAGAAAGTGCCAGTGAGATATTTTATGGGATTGAACTAAGGAAATATGTATACAATGTACATGTACCACTTCACCTTCTAAACATTATGTTTCAAGTGGGAAGTGTATGAACCGTGGAGCTATATAAGTCAGTGATGTTACACAGTAAATACTAAGACCACAGTAAATACTAAGACCACTCCAATAGCTCAGTTGTAGAGCATTTGCTTCAGGTGCGAATGGTTGGGGTTCAAACACCAGCTGCATCAAACTGAGAAACCTAAAAATATATGGTACCAGTTTCTCCCTAGCCTAGCACTCGGCAGTAAAAAAAAAGGGTATATTGTAACTGGGAAAATGGTGTACTCAGTACAGGTTCATCCCAGGAAAGTTGTATCCTGTGTGTCAGTGCTTTACATCTTGAGCATGTTAAAGAACCAAGAGGTACATAGGGTATCGCATCTCAGACCTTGTATCTCACTCTGTTTCTTTAATCCTTCCAATGTCTGGATTTGACTGCAAATGGCAGTCATTTCTATCTCATGTCACTTATGACATTTAAAACACAATATAAGTCGTGATGGCATCACAGCAGGGTCAAGACATAATGGGGCCAATAGGCATGGGAAGACCTTGACAAACTCAAGTAAACAAACAGTAAAAATTCTCCCGGTTGTTTATTCCAGCAATGTCAGAGCTGACATGTACAGACTGGCAGGGCAAGGCGATTCAGGACGGGGAGGACTTCTACCCGTATGAGGCAGACCCTTGTCACATGTGCAGCTGCTACCGTGGCGAGTCGACCATGTGTAAATCTGTGTCTTGCTCACCACCAAACTGTCCAAAGTGGCGTCAGATCTCCAAGAAGTGCTGCCACTATGAGTGTCTCGACTCAGACGGGGCGTCAATCTTAACACATGATAATGGCACCGCCATTAACCCACCCACAGGCAACTCTGCAGGTATACATAACTGTGATCTTTTAATCACACTATTACTGATTATACTGTCTACAAATTGGTAAATAAGCTAGACAAATTGCAGAATATTTTTATTAATCATGCTTCAAATAAACATATCCATGAAGCAGCCCGCTTTATGATGAAAGTTATACCAGTAATATCGAGAAAGAGATGCAAAATTAATGTACTTTACTTAATAATCATGAACAGGCCTGAATTTATATCATAACAGGATAGGCAGAGCATGCATCACAACAGGAACTGGGTTTTTCATTTGTTACTAAACTTTTGAAGTTGAAAACTACCCTCTCTTATTTGAGCTTTGAAATACTTCAAGGAAAATCTGAAGTATCTTACACAAGGCATAAAATAGCAACTATAAAAGAACCCATTATAATTGAGTTAATGTGGTGATGGTAATCCTGTATATGTGAGAGTAAACCAGGGAATCATGTATCTCCACTTAACAATAAGTGCATTGCCTCATTGCTCTATTACTCACATAAAACTTCTGGAATACTCTCTTTCTACTGCATTTTTTTATAAAATAACATATACAAGTGTATTATATCTCTAAGCTGTACTTCCCTCTCAAATTATAATGTTTTTACCAAGAATATGGCAGCTTATTATACTCAAAAATTTGTTACACTTTGTTAGAGATGGAAAGGTGAGCTGGGTAATATTTAAGGCCTCTATATAATGGCAATGGTTGCTGGTTTTTGTTATACCAGTAGGATCATGCCAGAACTGCTGCTATCTATAAACTGTTAAACAAATAATTGTGTGCACTGATATGATCTAAATGTCAATAATCTTGTCATGCAATCTGCTCCAATGACCACTTTATGTGAGATAATATCAAACATGTTGCAATTTGATCATAGATCGATTCATTATAGTTTCTTTTGTTTGAGACAATATTATTTTAATAATTTAGGTTAAGGGTGTTATTGAATGGTTTCAAGCTGATCTGTTATCTGTATCAAGGAATTTTGATGGACTTTTTGAAAGCTTTTTATCACCAATGCTATTTTAATTTGTTTCCAATAGTGTTTGCCTAAGTTTATTGAGTGACGTTTAAGAATGTGTTATTTCTGATAGCGCTCAGCATGGTTAACATTGATTCTGATGGAAAAAAATATAACTAAAATGTGAAGTAAAACCCCCTGATAAGTGGCTTGCCTATATGTTAGAGAAATTCTTGCAAAAAATAACCAGAATATTTTTTTCATAATTATTCTTAACAGCTTTATATCTTCCATGAGTATGATACAGTGAAGGATCATCACATAATTATTTATGTATTTGTTACTGCTTTTCTATGAAAAAAGGAACTTGAAGAGCAGGTGAATGTGCAAAAAGACAACACAGTACTCTTAAACATTTACTTGCATCATTTTCTGTCATGCATGTCATGCAAACATCTTTGCATATGAGTTCATCTCAAAGCTAAGGCAAATTAGGGAGCTTAACACCACCATTACTCAAAGACCTCACAAATTGAAAGAGAGTCAATTACATATATATACATGCATAGGAAGTTTACCAAAGACATTGTCTGCCAATGTTGACATAAATTTAATGACAAATTCTGTTCTTGTTTTACAGGTGGTGCTGGTGGTGATGGGACGATGACGGACCTGGGTCTGCGTTTGGTGGCGAGCACGGTGACCACGTTTCTTATCCTTGCCCTCCTACTCTTCCTCATCCATCGCTTCAGACAGCGGAGACTTCTTCTCACTCTCAGACGTATGTACATGAGTTTTGGGCATTGCCCTATGTACAGGTGACTTACAAATAAGCTAAATTAAAGAACACTCTTATTTGTTTATAAGAAAGGCACATGAACACTTCATTCTTCATTATCTGAAGAAAGATGTTTACTTCTGAAATAAATAATGTATGCTGAACAATTAAATATAATCAACTTCCATAAGTTTTACTTTATTGAAATCTGCAGTTTCAGGATGCTTTTTTGGTTGGGATATAGGAAAAAAATAAAGTAAAACCTTCCATTCACAAACTTTCTAGGGTTGAAATACGTTTAGGTATGCAAAAAATTATTTGGTGCCTGGATGCACTAAAAAATGTAATAAATCAGTCTGATTTTGCAGACTCTGTCTTGAAAAAAGTAACATATCTGATTCATGGGTAACCGCTTATAGATGTCTAAAGATTTACTGTATGTTTGAGATTCATTGCGCATCTTGTCAGATGGAATAAACTTTCCTGCAAAGATGGCTGAAGGAAATATTGTCCAAAAATACACCTACATTTTAATGGGTCTTAGTCAAATGCAGTTTAATTTTGCAAATTTCTTCAATATTAAATAGAAATATGTATTCTTAGTACAGATTAAGTTCTCAAAACAAATGTTATTACTTTCAGGATACAACCGCAGAAGGGAGCCACTAGATGATTCAGACAACATCAGTTACTCTCCTGATTTCTTTGGGGTACAGTGCCCCCCATATGAGGATCCCCCACCCCCCTACACTCCGCCCAAACCCCACCCTGGGGAACAGCCCCCGCCCTATGAAGCACTCGAGACAAATAACAACCCTGAAAACGAGTTCACTGGGAGAAATAATGAGCAAACAAGCAATGTAAACAACAGAGTACATTCAACAGGAAGATCAGGCAATTGTGGAAGTTCTGAGGAGCACCTGCTAGAAGGCGGGAGTAACTCTAGTAGTCCCAGAAGGAACAATATGGTTACCAGGGGTGTAAATACGGGAATTACAGTTGCTGATGACAACGCTGTCATTGATATTAATAGATTTAGTGCCATAAATGCAAATGGGATATGTGTTGATAGTGGGAATAATTCCAGTGAGTGTAGTAATAGTAGTAGAAGTTCACACAGAAATGCACATCCAAGGCAGGCTAGGCAAGTGGACAGGGTTCAAAGTGCAATAGAAGGACAGAGGGCAAGTGTGCATTTCAGGAATAGTTCCAATGGACAGCCAAATACGTCTATTGCAATGGGTATACAGAATAGAAACAGAAACCTTGCTAGAAATAGGTCATCAGATACAAACCTAAATGCACAAGTTAGTCCATTACGGAATTGTAATGGAACTCAAACTGAATGTGCTAATGCTCTTAATTTAGAACTCAGAAATGCTGTATTGAGTTGGAGAAGTAATGTTGTACATGGTGTTCCCCATGGTGGAGAGTGCTCATCCAGTTCCACAGACATAGGTGAGTCCACGACATCTGCTGAGTCCCTGACCAGCAGTCCTGAATCTCCTGCCTTTGATCTGGACACCCCTTCAGAAGGCCAAAACAATCAGGAACGTGTTGTAGATGATGCAGAGACGACAGTTAAGAGGTTCCTGGACAGGCAGTTTGGTCAGGTGCCCAAGGGTCGTCGCTACCCCACTACAATGTCCCAGTCATGGACAAGTCCACAGGGTGCCAGTCCAGGGCAAAACTTCAAGCAAAGCATCTCATTAGGGGCTTTTCCTGCCAATGGAGATGTCCCTGGGCAGTCTGTGCCACAGTGCTCAAGAGTTGATCGAGACAACAAGCCTTTGTTACCAAGATCGAAATCTGAACACTTGAAAACCAATGGGAGTTTAATTAACCATCCATTTAATGGAGTAGTTAAACCAGTGAACTATCATCACAATGGACATGGAGCAAGAGTGGCTTACAAGGAGCCTGATGAGCTGTCACAAAGACAAGATAGGAACTCGAACCAATGTAATCATAGCGCTAGTGAAGTGTGTTCTAGTCATGACCTGACCTTTCGCTCGGATGTGAGTGAGTGTGGGAGTATTACCTCCAATGTTTCAAACCTTGCCGCTGCAATCCTTGACCCTGGGGATATTATTGTGACAAAACGGCAAGATGAACTACGCAAATTGAGATTGTCCCATCTACTCAATAAGCCAGTATTGGAGTTAAACATTGATCCATCTTCAGCATCTAACTCTGTAGCTGTCAACCATCAACAGTTACAGAGGTCATTAAGTGACAATTCAGTGGATTCATCGTGTGTGTCTAACAAACCGTGTGATTATTATGAAAATGTACCAACTGGATTTACAATTAGGAATGACTCAAAATACCCATCAGACTCATACAGGCATTTTCTGCAAACCTGTTTGTCTGGGAGGCAGGAAAAAACAAGAGGACAGTCACAAAGGAAAGACAGATCAGTGAATGATTCTAATTTTTCATCAAGTAGAAAGTCTGAAAAGAAAGTAACATCAAGTACGCAGTCAAGCCCTAGAAAAGAGACTTCTAGGGTCAAACCAAGGCCTGACAACTCTATGATTCACAGCTGGCATGCAGGGGTAGCTGATTCAGGGGATGAAAATACTTCAGGCCCAAATTCAAACACTCTTGCTAGAAATAGCAATGTAAACTTTGAGAAAAAGTCGTGCGGCAGTAAGGATGTAAGTAATGTGTTTTTGCCACTGTTTAAGCCCTCAAACCTGGAAATGGACAGTACAGTGGACAGGGGCAAGGTGCCAGACAGTGAGATGAGGGCATCTGCAGCTGCAATGTACAGCTGTGAAACAGAGGATCGCCCAGACAGGAAAGAGCGAAGACACATGTTTAAACGCCACTCAATGGGCTGCTTTCCTGCTAAACATACTGACAACTGTGTAGCATCACATCATGGGCAGAGAGCCCATCATTTGACTAGGTTTGATAATGTTATAGGGGATGTGAACATGAAAAAGAGAAATACAGCAAAAGATCAAAGATCCAAAAGAATATCTGCACCAGCCACATCAAATGATTCACATAAAGTGGAACAAAATGCCCCCTATTTGATGCATTCGGCCATACCAAGAGACTTTGCCTTATTGGATCATGATATTCCAGCTCTGTTTGGTATCAGACACTCTGACAATCGCTCCAAGAAGAGGTCCAAGTCACAGGGCAGGGGTGACCCCAGTGGCAATGGGGCCAGGAAGGGGTCTGGGGGATCCCGGGCCAGGAGGAAGCCCCAGCAGGCCTGCTTATTCCACCAGGAGCTAGAACAGGTCCTTAGCAAACAGAGGTCTCCTGCTAAACACACTCCTGCTGATATAAAAAAGAACAATAGTGCAATATCTCAAGTATAACTGTTCATTGTTTGCTTTGTAACTCATTTATTGTATTAACCTGTTAGAAATATGTTGCCATTACTGGTGTTCTAAATGTTTTTGAATGAGATATTATTGTCTCTACATGTTTCAGTGTGAATTGCTTAACTTGAAGTACACATGTACATTGTATTTATGAATAATCTGACTTTCTTACTGTTTAACATAACTTTCATATTTATTTATTTCTCTTTCAAAAAATTCTGTGTTTTAACTCTTTTTACCTCTAATAAAATCAGGTTGTTTTGTTATAGCCATATTACGCTATGAAGATTAATTAAGATTTTTGCTGAATTCGTTGTTGATGTGCATGATTTGCTTTTAAATAAATGCTTTTATGTACTAAATTTTGATTATTTGCAAAGATTTACATTCTTACATTTGTATATATTATATATACTGGTTAATTTTATTTAAAGTCCCAATTGTTTTATAAGTATTGCAAAAATTGTATGTTTTATATGAAATATTTAACTGTAAATGGATTTCTATTCCTTATGGGGTACAGAAAGTTGTACATATAATATGCAACACATGTGAGATTTTTTTCTTGAATGTAAACAGTTCAGTTTTGTATGTCGATCATGCGCAATCTGTTCATTTTTTGAACATCTTTTGTATGTTTAGTTTTGCAGTGTTTATAAACATTGTATATAAAGTACAATAATGAAAATGTTTGTTATACAGACTTTAACTCGCACGATGTACTGCTGTAACTTTACATGTAGATCTGTTAGATTGAGAACAATTCTACCTTATAAGGATTTTTTTTATCCCATTAAAATATCGTGATTGCCTTTTCTTACAATGTTTTTGTTTCAGTAACTTTACAGAAGCTTACATAAAATATGAACCTTTATCTTCATACATTGGAAATCAAATGTTTGCATTTATGGAGAAATAAGGACTACTGCAGTCATTTCATTGTCTTATAACAGCTGTTGTATTGTGTAGTCCTGATGCACTGCATTACTTTTAATATGTTAAGTTCTGGTTTTGCTCCAATCTTATGTTACCATCCAGTATGATGGTATTGTTAAGATAAAAAAAAATTGTTTTAGATGCCATAATGTTTTGTAAAATGTTTAAATTGTGAGTAAAAATGGAAGATATACAGGTCGTGTTCATTCTGTTTCATGTAAAAAAATATTTTCCCTTCTATTCATTTAGTTTTAACATACAGAAACCTCTAAGCAAGCTTGCAGATGATTAGAGTTTATAAAGGTCTGCCTACGCCAACTGGCTGCATTATAGCTTGATTGCACTGTGGCCCAAATTTTGTTCCAAATTCATAAGCACCTATTTAACCTAGTGTACTGTTTCATAAAAAATCTATAGGTAGAGCTTTATCTAAAGATGTTATCAGCATTATAGCAGGAGTGCCCATGTGTTCAACACATGAGATGACATTATTAAAGCTCCAGCAACCTAAATTAATTAAACCAAGATTAATGTCAAACATCAGGGATAAATCTTTTATGCACACTGTTAAAGTGACAATCTTATTCAAAATCAATACATACACATGTATAACAAACATCATTTTTATCCTTCATAAGTACCATTGTTTTCGACATTTGTTCATCCTTTCTGTATATTAACACAATTGTATTAATTGTGGTAGGTCTTATTTGGGAGTAAGAGTGCATCTTTAAGTATTTTGGAGGGATTTGGCAATGGAACAAAATGGTCCTTGTAATGAGAAGTCATGCAAATGTCCCAGCTACTGGATTGTATTTTCCTTCTTAGTCCTTCGAAGGAGTCAAGGTCTCAAAATTGAGACCTCGACTTAAATTTTGATGCAAAATGTTTTTTTCTCGCCCAATCTGGCCTTAATAAAATATTTTTACAGTTTGAAACTGGGTAACGTGAGGTCGAAATCTGGGTTACTAGGTCAAATCTAAATGCTTCACAATATACGATATTCTTTTGTTTCAAACAGTTGCAAACAAACTCATCTCTCGTATCCAATGGTCATAAAAGTCCATCACTCTGCATAGGAATTGCATGTTTTGATTGCCTCATCTTGCTGAAGATATCAAATCAACAAATTTGCTTGTTGTAATTCATTGTGCCCCATGAGCGCCATTTTGGTCTTACTAACCCACTAAATTAGTAAGGTTCATTTCTAGCTTACCAATGAAATTGCATTGTCTTAAGTCAACTGTTCTAGAGGTATTATTCCGACATTTTTCAACAACATTGGATGTGACCTTGAACAACTTATATGAAAAAAACTTGAATCATCTACTGGCCAAGTACAACCTACCGTTTAATTTTTATGATCATTGGTGAAACAACACTCGAGCTATCTAGTATTCATAACCATGACCTTTGACATACTGACAATTCAAAACAATTCTCACACCAAAAACAAGTGTCCATCGACTCTTTCAAGGGCAATATACCGTAAGTGTTCCATGATCCAACAATTTTTAAGTTATTGTGGGAACAAATATGAAAGTGACCATGACCTTCTGACCCCAAACGTCATGTTCTGGTCAAGGGCAACCTGCCACTGAGTTGAATGGTCCACTGTCAAACCATTCTCAAGACATTTGTAAACCATTACGTGCCCTGTTATCAAAAATACCTATTTGAGGTTTGATGACTACCCATGCACCAGTGCACTATGTTTATACACACTTCACATAAGTTTCATTCATTTCTGTCCATTAGTTGCATAGTTATGACTGTTGACAGACAATTGGTCCTTTTTTATTAAAGAGGGGCAATTACTCTTGCGTCACTGACCAGATCTGCACTTTGCACAAAGTAGTAACCAAACAATCATGAAATAACCTGAAATATATGACAATATATGTCTATGTTGCATTTCCATCATGAAGAATTTTGACTGCTTTGGATTCCAAGGCCTTTGCAGCAATGGACTTCTTTTTCAAATTATGACTTTTTCCTTGGGATGAATCAATTAGTTTCACTTGCTTTCAACATCTAGAAAAAAACATGTCAGTTTGAAAAGTTCTTTCATTTAATTCGAAAAAATATTCACAAAGAATGAAATTACTTTTTTTTTTTTTCAAATCGAATAATTGATCAAACCGAGACTGTCTCTGCTACAATGTTGTGCCAGATGATTGCATAAGGTTTTATTTAGAATTTGTCAACAATCAAACAATAGATGTTTATATTCAATATATTTATGTTTATGTTCTGTCGGGCACTAAGTTCTCCACTTTAGCGTCAGAAAGTTGTTAAGAAGTGTTCATAGGTCTAATGCAACTATTACTGTATTTCGTTAATCGTAAATATTAACCAATACATAGGTCAAAATAGAGTGACTAACTGTGCATGAATCACAGCAACACAACTTGAACACTGAAATGTCCCTTTTCCACTAAAGAAGTACAGAGAGTAAAGTCTATCCAGTTTAGCCATTTATTGAAACAAACTGTCTTGTTTATACATGATTTTAGCAAAAATGTTTCTTAAAAATGAAAACAACTTGAGCACAATTTCCCACCTTAACATTCTTCAATCAAAGAAATACAAAACAGTATCAAATAAAATGTATTGTGCAAGAACTGGATATTTTGTCCACAATATTGATGCACCACTACAAAACAACAAAAGCAGATCAGTACTTTTTTTATGGACTTTTCACCTCATTAAATAAGATCCAAACCTACTGCTTTTACATTTGAGTGTTTGAGATTACACGATATTTTACTGTTATCCAGAAGCAGCTACTGAGTATCACTAATACCAATGGCATGATAATGATGAAAAAATAAGCACACATACTGAAGCACAATGATTAAAACATCCACAATCAGTTCCCCCCTCAGGATTGTTCATCATCTGAAAGAGTCTCATACTGAGATGAGAGCAGGGGTTGTGGTTCCTGCTCCCTTGACTCTGTCGCCACTTCTCCCTCCCTGCGGGAGTATTGCACATTGGAGGCTGTTCCAAGTCCTGGGCCCAATTCTGAGCTGGGCTGTGGGTATGAGCGTGGGCTTCGCGACCTGTGACCCTGCCGCCCAGAGCTAAACTCTGAGGAGCAGTGAGGACTGCTGTCACTCTCCCTCGAGGACTTGGAGCCACGCCGATTGCCACTCTGGGAGGACACCTCAGTAGGTGCCGAGCTCTCCACACTGGCAGACTCATCCACCATCAGCCGGTCAGTGCTGTCAGCACTTGTCTGGGAAATATTTGAACTCTCATCAGCTTCAGATATTTTCCTCTTAGATACTGCCTGTTCTCCTCCGAACCTCTCAAAGCCTTGAGCCTCATTATCTTTGCCAACCCCACTATCTGCTATCTTCAGCTCTGAGTGAGCCACATCTTCAGAACTTTCCACATCCCCCTCCTTTCCCATGTCCCCACCTCCTGACATCCGGTTTTCAGAACTGTCCACTACACCACGTCTAGGACTCCTTGTACTGCTAGACAGCGCCATGTAACTACTTAGAGGCTTCCCAATGGCCTCATCATCAGGACTGTCAGGGAAGTCATACATTGACTTTGGGCCTTTCTTGTCTGATGATGATGCTCGTCCTCCCTCCTGTACAGAGGCAGATGGTGACAGTCTCTGGGCCTGTTTTAGGGCATCCCGGGACTGGGCAGGGCCAGGTTTAGGTGCCATTTCTTCCTGCTCTAGCCGTGACCTTGGCCTGGAGAACATGCGTCCTTTCCTCTGCTGGTGTTGAGAGGAGTGCACCTGCTCCCGGGAATCTCCTGCTGAGGAAACCGGGGACTGGGACCCAGGCTTCAGGTAACTGCCCTCTCTTGGCTCTTCCTCCTGGAATAGAATTGAAGCACAGCTTTATAAAATTTGTACACATCCTTGCCTTTAAATCATTAAACAATATTACTGGTATATATTATTTTGCAAAAAATACCTGAGAAATATTTCATTCATATGTGTACATGTGTTCATATTCAAAGTGTTCATTTAACCTTTTCATATCATTTTTCCAAATCTAGAAAACCCTTTCCAGATTTCTTATTGATAACGATTAAGATTTATTACAATTAAAGTAAAGATACAACTGCTTCTATATGTGTATCTCTGTGTCTGTGTATATATTCCTTTGGGGCGTGGACATATACCTGCTGGTCAGGGGATGGCTGGGAGGAGCTAGAGGGGGAAACAGAGGCCATCTCTCCCTGCCGTCCCACACCCAGGGCCCCTCCCCCTTCCATGGAGGTGCTCACCACAGGACCCCCGGATCGGGGCTTGGGCTCCTTGCCCCCAATAGACATTTGGGAGGAGACAGGGGATTGAGTCCGGGATTTGGCAGACGGGTGGCTGGACTGGGCCATCATGGGCTGAAAATGGCAGGCAGGATTATAATTTATAACAGCATATATATACCTCTACTTATCAACTATCAATAGAAGAAAGGTGCTTTATGCTGTTCAATCAAATTAATTGAAGATAATAGAGTGTCTGCATTGTAATGTTATATTCACTTTTTGTAACCGACATTCCAAGAATTACAATATATCTTAAGAAGCACTAGTACCAACTCCCTTTTTGCTGAAGATAAGCACAACTCAAATTTGAGGGTAAAGATACATAAACAGATGACTCACATGAGAGTGTGGACTTCTGCCTGGCCCAGGTGTTGTATCCATAGGCGAGGGGGCAGAGGGCTGTGGGGGTTGGAGACCCTGGGAGGGAGTACTGTCCTCCTTCAACGACTGTGTGATCTTCTGCACATACCCCAGTGACGAGACTTCTCCTTCCTTCCTACCAATCACACCCATACTGCTGCTGCTGTCAGCCTTGCCTACATAGGTAAAAACAGCAACATGTAAATAATGAACACCAAAAGTGTAAGTAATCATTAAAAGGTAATCCAAGTGATTGGAACAGGATTGCATCAACACAATACTAATTGGGTAGATAAAAAGTTTTAATTGTAGAGCATAGCAACACCTATTCAACTGGTAAAATGTTTAGTATAATGTACATGAACAATACATTAAGCTATTAAAATCTTTCCTTTCTAGTGATACATAACAGTTTGATGAAACCCACCTGGTGGAGATGTTGGGTGTGCAGGGACGGCAGGTGAGTGAGACTGGTCAGGCTTCATCATGCGGGTCCAGTCCCCTTCCTGGGGCCAGGGTCGGGCCCCGGGCTCATCTCCACCCGATTGGGACACACCCAGACCCCCCTCATACTGATGTCCACTGCTGCTTGCCTGCTCACTATCCTATAACAAGCACGAAACCAGATCTATAAAAATCATTGAAATTGGATTCATTTTACCATACATGCAATCCTCATACAAAATCAATTTATTAACTTGATAATCACAGAAAATAAATACTTCTTTGGCCATTGAAGGGCTAAATAGCAATGGCCAGTACACTTGTAGATGATAACCTGATAGATATACTGAACATTGTACCTGTCTCCATTTGAACTTCTTGTGACCATGAAAGGTGGGTGGGGTTTTGTTCTGCTCTGATTGGCTAGTTGGTATGGCGGGGGAGGGGCTTGGCCAGGCCTGGTTGGAAATATCGGAGGTGGAGGTCTGGATTGTCCCAGATGTGCTTGACACCACACTGGTGGATGTCGGGGCTGAAGACTTGGTTGAATCTGAAGATTATATGATAGCTGTATGGGACTTGATACATTATCAACTGTCTGGTATTTAACTACTAAGAAGCATAAACTGTCAATGTTTTATGAAAATATTCCTCAATAACGTAAAGTTTCAAAGAAAGTTGTTCTAATAACTTAAAATGTACATATTGACTGATGAATTTCAGCTATTCAATATCCAAAATTTGTATAATTCAATAGCATAGCCTATTATATATCATAAATCAATAAAACCATTGATGGAATCACAACCCATTTTATGTGTAAAGCTCACCCACCAGGTTGTATGGATCCATTGATCTGTGCGAGGAAAGACTTGCCCCCGGGGGCACTGGGTGGGGGGTCACTTTGGCGCTCGTAGTCCTTAAGGATAATGTTATGTATTGCGTCCCCCAAGGTAAGCTGTTTGTTCTCCCCGCCCCCTCCTCCAAGCACACCACCACGCCCACCAGGGTCCTGTGGGGGAAAATATAAAGACTTAAATACCATGAATACTAATGGTAGTAGTAATAAAATAAATACCAGTTATGAACTAGCATTGTATTTTGAATACAAATATAACAGGAATACTGGTAAATATTTGAATTCTGTTTTTTAGTCAGTAACTCAATGGAGTCTACTCTTATTAATAATTAGAGAAAAAGATCACAAATTATTTTTATTTGAATTCCCTTTGGTATGCTGATAACTAAACAAGCACAGTACCAAATGTTTTGGAAATTATAATAAGTCTTTCTAATGAAACTAAATTATCAATATGATTTAAAGGCCTATCCAATGCCAACTTCCAGCTAACTCACCTGTCGGCCACTGCTGCCCTGTGATCCCCGACTGCCGGGGCGGGATGGGGGTTGGCTGTCAGTGTCAGACTTTGCCCGGGGTGAATACATGTTTCCATCTGCCCCTGTAGGAGGCACTGGAGATGGCATCCATCGCTTTTTGCCTGAGGAAGATTACAAATATCAATATTTAACATACATATCTACTTTTTTCAAGGACCTTACTTTAGCAGTACCTAATCTTATTCCCAGTTAGGTTCCTAAATATAATAAAGAAGTAAACTGTTGAAAATAATTCCTACTCATTGTGATGCTTGTTATGAAAATGGAAGTTTACTTTTTTGAAAAAAGGTGACAATTAGTTTCTTTCTGCTTTTTTGAAGTAAGTAAACTGCAGTGTTACAATATCCTGGGTCCATAGGTCAGATCACAAGTACAGATATATCATATGTTATAACCCTATGTATTATTATTATTATTATTGTATGAAAATATTTATTACCTGCCATCTGTGCTGGAGGTGACTTGCTCTCCTGTTGTCCCTTCTGTCCCTGGTATGGCTGGCCTAAACCTTGACCCTGAACTCCCATAGCCTGCCCCAGCATCCCAGGCTGACCTGAGTCAAGACAAAACTTGATGAAAAAGTCCACGATGACAGTCCTCCCTTACCTACCCCGTGCCTAGTGCCCACATTATTTTGGAACCATTTGAAAGGGTTTTGTGTGAAAATAGAAAATGTAGACATTTTAGATGAAATATTTTTATCATTTAATTTACACATAAGTAATCAGCCATCAGGTACATTTACAATATAGCAACATTATATGGAGTCAAAAAGCGTCAACATATAATATTAAGGTTAATGGAGCTAGCTTATTTCTGGGAAGGATTCCATAAAATTCACAACAAGGTCTTTCTTCAGAAAAAATCTGATACTGACTATGCAAGCACTTCCTATGCATATCTGAATAGGTTGTGGTTATCATTAATGTCTTATCAGAGCAAGATTTCAGGCAGGAAATTTCCTCTCATCATTGATTTCCTTAAAAACCATGCTCAAGATACATATTACACCAACCAATAACAATTTCTGCATTCATATGTTACATCAGTTATTCTCTAGTACCCTACCTTGCTGAGGGTATGTTGGCTGTGTGGGCTGGCCAGGCCGGTACGGCTGTGGGGAGGGTACTGGTGTCTGCTGGGACAGCCCTGGTTTGATATCTTGTTTCATGGCTGGCTTGCCCTGACTGCTCGTAGTTGTTGATGGTGTCTGGTCATCTGAAGACTGGTTTATCTGGTGGACGATTATAGCATCTATCAGGTTGGCGGCAGTAAGGCTGCGATTTTTGCTGTTTGGGTCCTGTGATTTCTGTGCAGAGCGGCTTGGGTGCGAGTCTTGGGCAAATGCCTGCAGAAGTTCAGCTGGTTCCTTCATCTGTGGGGAGACTTTATCATCCCTACCACCTCGCATCTTGTTTAGCATTGCCACCTCTTGCTGTTGCTGCTGATGTTGCTGCTGATGTTGCTGTTGATGTTGCTGCTGTTGATGTTGCTGCTGCTGCTGTTGTTGTCTCTGCTGCTGCTGCTGTTGTTGTTGTTGCTGCTGCTGTTGTTGATGCTGCATTTTGATTCTCTGTTCTTCAGCTGCCCGTCGGCCTTGTTCAAACTGCTCCTCTGTTGTATCAAAACAAATATTTATGTTTTCACTGTTGAGTATCATGACATGAAATAAAGCTCAATGAGTGTATTTCTTTCAATGCTGATTAATTCATTATGAGAATGCAGATATCCAATATATTCTGAATGTATTAAGTTGACTGTAAAATTAATTGGCCACCAAACTGAATAAAAATCACGGAGGCCTGTGTCAGGTTCAAGATAACACTGAATATTGGCCCTTAATTTCATATCACACTGAACAGTAATGCTCTTTCTCTACACATACTTGCAGCCTTGATGGCCATCTGGCTGCGCTCGTTAGGATGCACGTCTCGCTCGTACTGCTGCCTCTGGTAGTCCAGGTGCATGGCAGGGGAGCGCCTGTGGTCACCTGTCTGGTTGGGAATCAGCATGTAGCCCTCCTGGGGTCCCACACGTGGGGAGTGGTGGGCACCCGAACTATCCGGGGGTACACCTCGGTACCTGGGTTGTAGATGGTTACATGGTGAAAAAATGCATGGTTTTCATAACTCAGTTTATATCTTCAAAAATAACTGAAGAACTTGAATGTACCATCATTGTAAGCATTCTAAACTATATAAATATACAAGGAATTGAAATTACAAAAAATGCACCAATACTTGGATGCGACACCAAAGGAGATCTAAAAATCGGCACCTTATGTCTTGGTCATATTATGAAACTTAAGAAAAGTGGCCTTGGTAGCATCATAACATTCAAGAAAAGTGACTGAAACATTTCATATAATAACCTCTCTTCAGAGCGAGACTCTGTGATAACAGACTGTCGGCCGGTTCCCTGTGTAATGCTGGGCCTGCTGGCATACTGTACACCAGGTTCCATGTGGGGGCTATGATGGGGCCCTGGGCTGGGGTGACCTGTCATCATCCACTGGGGCCCACCACCAGGCTTGTCATCACGGGGAGAGGGCTGACTTGGGCGTGGTGATACCCTAGGGGAGAAATTATTGTTGCTGAAATTGATTTTTCTAAAAAACGGAAAACATGCATTTTTTTGGTTTGATACGTTGTCTTTTCTACGCATGAAAACTGATTCTATGTGCTTATAGTGACCACTACTTTTCTTTGTCATTTAATTTCAACATAAACCCTGCAGCAATTAAACTTGTCTGGGTTTTTTTTTCTTTAGTGAACAAAGGGACAAAGCTAGCCAAAGACTTCTCTGGCAACATGTCAATACAGTTTATGAGCTATAGCAAAGGCTTAAGTTTTTTCAGCGCAGACAATTACATAAAGACTATCATAATACCCAGACTTTTTTCTTCAAAAAGCAGGCAAGCTAAATTTCTTCATTGTTGAATGAACATTTACACTTGAAGTTAACTAATTTTCCTCAATGATTCCTGCAACATTGCCTACTATTCAGTATATTCCATTCTGTCTGCTACATTTCGCCCCTACCTAGATGAGGCTGGTGACTGAGCCTGTCCTTGTGTCATGTACATTGCCACTCCAGTGACAGGAATGGGGTATCCAGACCGGGGGTCAATCACAAATCCCTTTTGTGTGGGACCAGGACCCGGGCCATGGTCGGGGGCCCGTGGGCTTACACTCTGGTCACGGGGGTCACCTCGACCATCCTTGTCTGTTGGGGACGACTGGTGTCTAGTTAAGTGAAAGAAAAGTAATAAAAAATTGCCAAAATTATTATTGAAGTCTACTTGTTAAATCTATCCATAAGTTTTTGTCTTAAAGATGCACTCTTACTCCAAAATAACCAATACCACAATAAATACAATGAATTTAATTTAATAAAAAAATGGTTCTTATGAAGTATACTGTGTTTAATGTGAAAGAAAGGTGCATAACACGATATTTCTACTTTATGAGACAATAGTTGATCACTGTAAAACTTTTAGGACCCACCAGTCAATTAATAATTGAGCTATATTTTCAGCTATTAAATACATGGTTTCAATCTTGATATCAGTAATATGCATTTTTACTAAGTAGTGAAAAGTTAATCACTCAAAAATGTATGTTTGTTCTACATGTATATGTATTGATTTTAAAAACAAGTATCACTTTAAATCATAAATATATAAATTCCAATGTTTTGTTTATGTTTCGCTGTTGGCAGCTCCCAATGTAGTCGAACAAAATTTAATACCATAATCATTATCCTTGATATCAAAATCAAAGGGGTCATCTACTGGTGATGATCAACAATCTTACTATCTCTGAGGATCTTAGGATCAGGTGTCTTAAACATTTAAAGCATAAAACCATTTTCTCTAAAAGTTCCTTATGATCTTTGACAACTGACCTCAAAATCAAAAGGAATCATCTACTGCTTATGAAAAATGTGCACACCAACTATTGGTCAGAGATCCTTTATCTAGTTAAGGTCACCATAACCTTGACCCTTGAACTACTAACTCCAAAATCAATAGGAGTCATCTGCTGATCATGACCAATGTGCACAAACAGTTTATGAACTCTACAACAAATCATTCACAAGTTATTAATTGGACAGCAATTTTCAAATATATGTCATCACAACCTTGACCTTTGACCTACTGACACAAACTCAAAAGGGATCATCCATTGACACAAAGTTTGACAACAAGTCCTTTACAAATAATCAATCAAAAACTGTTCTAATAAAGATTATTGATCAACATAAAAGTGTGATGCAGCTGCTGCCATTGTACTAAAGAAATCCCGCTGTTGACCATGCTTCAAAGGTGACAAAAAGCTCCTCATACAATGGGAGCAAATATGTTTTTACAGCTATACATTTACTACAGAACATGTACCTTTACTTTAGATTCCAAACAAATGAATACCTCATTTGGTTCCTGGCAATCATGAAGTCATTCTGTAGTGTCTGTTTACTGGAGTAGTCCCCCGGGCGGGGACTGTTGTGGTCTGGTGGGTAGGGGAACTGGGCTCCAGGAGGGTAGCCCTGGTGGTGCCTCATCTGTTCCACCGCCCGGGGGTCATACATGTTTGGGTGCGGAGGAGCCACACCCCGCATCTGGGCCTGCTCCATCATCCGAATATCGTACTGACCACCTGAATAGCAAATCAAATTATTTAGAAACCTATAGACTGCAAAGTTAAGACATTAAACAAAAAAGCAGTTTAACTGTGAGGAATTGATTAACATTATTTATTCAATTATTCGGAGGACTGTATCTTCTTTTTTAGATGGAAGAAGGTTGACTTGCAGAATTAATTGTCATTTACAAAAATAACAACCTGTTCCCCTAGGAGTATCCCTGACTGGGGTGCCCTGGGTAATGGAGCCTCGAGCGGCCTGCATCCGCACTCCTGCACACAAAACACAGGTCGTTTAAACATATGATTTTCATAGTTATTCATTTCTTTTACCATTCATCTTAATATCATGTTTAAAATCCATACATAATATAATTTGCTTTCATATTCACTTAAAAGGTTATTCAAGTATATATAACAGTTATCTGGTATTTTCTAAAATAGATTTATTCATTAAACATTCATGCACAATAGCTGTTCATATGGTTAACAATTGTCCAAGTGTTCCTACCAGGTTGAGGCCCTCCAGGGACCCCTCCTGGGTGAGGTCCACCTGGGACCCCTCCTGGGTGAGGCCCTCCAGGAGCCCCTCCGGGGTGAGGGCCGACAGGAGTCCCATGTGTGATTGATCCTGAAGGTGGGGATTTGCGCGAGTTTGTGCTGTTGATGAGGGGAGGGGGTGGGGGAATTCCGGGCTTGCTGTGCCGGGCTGGGTCAACTCCATGGGGGCTGTACGGGGAGCTAGAGGGGGGTAGACCTGCTGGAAGAATCAAGAAAATTATGTCAAGTATTTTGTCAAGTTGATAAAGAGCAAACTGACATTTTGAACAGAAAGGTTCAGATAAATCATTTATTGGTAAACATCAAGTAAGCATTAACTCAGTATTTTTTGCTTTCAAATACAACATAAGTCAAGCTATTTGCATACTTACATCTAACATTTGGAGAGAGATTCTGCCTGTTATCAGTGTAGAGTCCTGGTGACTTGTCCATACCCTCTGGCCTTCCTTTCATCATTTCAGGCTGCATAGAGAATGGTGACCGGCGCTGGTGGGAGTGAGCTGGGGGTGGGTTCACCATGGCATGAACTCCCCGCTGTTTAGGGTCATCAGGTTGACCTCTGAAGGGTTCAGGAGCCCTGTGGGGGTCAAAGTCTCGTGGGTCTCCCTTGTATCCCTGAGTGACCTTGTCCAAGCTCTCAGGTTGCCTCATGGTGTGTGTGGAGAGGTCAATGCCTCCCTGTGGGGTGGAACCAGGCCTCATGTCCCTAAGTTCACCTCTCATCTCCCTAATGTCCCTAAGTTCACCTCTCATCTCCTGAATGTCCCTAGGGTCCCCTCTGATGTCCCTGGGATCACGCCCTGGCAGGGGGTAAGGTGAACCTCGGCGGTCAGGGAAACCCTGTGACCTTAGTTCCTTGCTGCGTTGGTCCATAGCTCTCATGTCATGAGGGGCCAAGCCTCCTACTGCTGGCTGGCTATTTGGTCTGCTGTACTCTGTAGACCCTAAAGTACACAATGCAATTTCAGTGTCAGTATTTCTGGCACATTTAACATATTGCTATTCCGCATGTCTTATAATAGAACGTAACTTAGCTTTTAAAATAGCTTTAAAATAGCCAATGAAATCAGAAACAAGAGGCACATCAGTGCCTGTGCTCCACTGGCCAAAAGGTTCAAGCAAAGACCACCTAACGAACATTTTCGTCAAGTTTCATAGAAATACAATCATCAATTTTTGAGGAGAAGTTATTTAATTTTTTATTTTACTTTAATAGCTCTGGCTGCCATGTTGTGCAGTGGACCGAAATGATTTGGGCAATTTGAGTAAAGGAGCACCAAACAAACATTTCTGTCAAGTTTTATCGAAAAGAGGTCATCGGTTTCGACGACAAGTCGTATAAAGTTTTTTTTATTTTTTAGCTCTGGCAGCCATGGTGTGCAGTGGACTGGAACCATTTAACAAATTTTGGTTAATGACCACCCAAGGAACATTTCTGTCAAGTTTCATCAAAATCTGATCATCGGTTTCTGAGGAGAAGTGGTGTAAAGGTTTTTCCTATTTTTAGCTCTGGCTGCCATGTTGTGCAGCGGAACGGAACCATTTGGGCAATTTTGGTTAAAGGGCATCCCGATGAACATTTATGTAAAGTTTCATCAAAATCTGATAATCGGTTTCTGAGAAGATGTAGTTTAACGTTTTTTTCTATTCTTAGCTCTGGTGCCCATGTTGTGCAGCAGACCAGAACTGTTTGGGCTATTTTGGTTAAGGACTACCCAAGTAACATTTCTGTCAAGTTTCATTGCAATACGATCATCGGTTTCTGAGGAGAAGTCGTTTAAAGGTTTTTCTATTTTTACCTCTGGGGGCCATCTTGTGCAGTGGACCGAAACCATTGAAGCAAATTTGATAAAGGACCATCCAAGGAACATTTCTGTTAAGTTTCATCAAAATCTGATCATCGGTTTCTGAGAAGATGTTCTTTAAAGGTTTTTCTATTTTTTTGCCCTGGCAGCCATGTTGTGCAGCGGACCGGAACCATTTGAGCAATTTTGGTTAAGGACCACCCAAGGAACAATTCTGTCAAGTTTCATCAAAATCTGCCTATCCGTTTCAGAGGAGATGTCGTTTAAAGATTTTGCTATTTTTAGCTGTGGCGGCCATATTGTGCAATGGACCAGAACCATTTGAGCAATTTTAATAAAGGACCACCCAAGGAACATTACTGTTAAGTTTCATCAAAATCTGATCATTGGTTTCTGAGAAGATGTTCTTTAAAGGTTTTTCTATTTTTTTACCCTGGCAGCCATGTTGTGCAGCGGACCGGAACCATTTGAGCAATTTTGGTTAAGGACCACCCAAGGAACAATTCTGTCAAGTTTCATCAAAATCTGCCTATCCGTTTCAGAGGAGATGTCGTTTAAAGATTTTGCTATTTTTAGCTGTGGCGGCCATATTGTGCAATGGACCAGAACCATTTGAGCAATTTTAATAAAGGACCACCCAAGGAACATTACTGTCAAGTTTCATCAAAATCTGCCGAACCGTTTCAGAGGAGATGTCGTTTAAAGATTTTGCTATTTTTAGCTCTGGCGGCCATATTGTGCAATGGACCGGAACCATTTGAGCAATTTTGGTAAAGGACCACCAAAGGAACATTCCTGTGAAGTTTTGTCAAAATCCGCTTATCAGTTTCAGAGGAGATGTCGTTTAAAGTAAAAGTTTACGCACGCACGCACGCACGCACGCACGCACTCACGACGGACAATCTGTGACGACATAAGCTCCATGGCCTTCGGCCAGTGGAGCTAAAAAACACAACAGAAAGTGTACTTACACATGCACATTACTGGGAGTGTATCACACATGTATCTTACCTGGCCTTTCCCTAGAGGACTGGGATCTCTCTGCTCCAGCATCCTTGCTCAAGTTCCGCTCTATGGCAGAGTGGATTAGATCTCGCACACAGGTGGCTGATTGGCGCTGCTGTGGAGGGGTGCTCACTCGAGATGGGTCAATACCTGACATATGGAAAATGTAAGGTATTTGTTTTTCTTTGACTATATCAGATGAGTTTATGTAAAAAAACAAGAGGCATATGAGGACTGTACTGGCATGGGTCTTGTGGTCAATTTCATCTAGAGCATGTATGTATGGGAAACATACTTAAAAAACACTTGGAATGTTTTGTGTTTGGGTTATTTGAAAACAGAAAATGAAGAATGCCGATTAGTTGGATGAACTATTTCAGTTGTTCACATCCAAAGCATGTACATACTAGTAACTGCACACATTCAATTTGAACCGTATGATTTAAAGGGACTCATTCTTGTTTTAGGACAGAAATAAAATTTCCCAGAAACACCTATTTTATCATTATTTTACTCTATGATACCAAAATTGCAGAAAAACCAACACAATTTAGGTATACAAAATAATTTTTGGGGTTTTAGTGGGGTGTGAACCATACAATGGTTAAGTCAAGATAAAAAAGAAGGAAACCAACGCTTTATGACAATTGTCTCCTTTTGAATACTTTGAGAAGGCTACACAATTTCAAAGGCCATAATACACTCACACATGAGCGGATCTGGCTGGTTTTCAAGGAACAGAGTGCTGTGGATATCAAGTTGCTGTATATGTTTGATCGAGATACAATAACAAGAGGGCCATGATGGCCCTAAATAATTAACCTGCGCAAAAGTTTTAAACCTTTGTTACCAGTAGACAAAGTGACACACCAAATATCTTAGCTCTAAGCCTTTTGGTTTCAGGCAAGAAGATTTCCTTTACATGTTTATGAAACACAGATGACCAATTTTGAACCCAGGGTCATACTTTAAACAATCAATCGTAGAGGACCATTAGACAATGCTTCACACCAAATATCTAAGCTTCAATATATAAGTATTTACGAAACTTGTGACCCTTGGGACAGGGCCAGTTTTGACCCATAATATATATATATATTATTGTATATCTAGCATATAACCAATGACAAAGTTGGTTTTAATGACCTCAATGTCAAAAGCAAGACAACAGTAGCAAATCATGAAAATCTGGGATAAACGCGTGAACACGGAATAGACAGGCATTTAAACATGATGAAGACAAGAAAAGGACTCAACATTTCTGATGTAAAACTGACCAGTTTGAAATAATTGGCTGATGATAAACCATGGAAAACTTTTTCTTTTTTTTGTGAATGGTGCATTTCCCAAGACAGTAATCAAACAGGTTTACTAATCCCTAATGAGTCATATAGCTTACCGAAAGGAATGGATCCAATATGTGGTGACAGAGCCCTGTGAGAGATCGATCCTGGCTCAGATAGGGCACTTAATGGCCTTTTAGGCTGTACACCATTATCCCTTCCGAACATCTGTGGGTAGGGCTTCAGGCTACCCTGCCCTGACATGTCAGCTGGCTGACCCTGGTTTATCTCCCTCACAATGGGCACCTCATGGCTTGGGGGCTGGGACCCTGGCCGCTGTGGTAGCAGGCCCTGACCTCCAGGGCTTGCACTTGACCCCGGGTGAGGGGAGTAACTCTGGCCTGACTGGTTCGGGCTTTGGGAAGGGCTGAATGCTTGCCTGGGTGAAAAACCAATCCCTGCTGCTCCCATTCTGGCCAGCTGGGATACTCCTGGTACTTCTTGAAGGTACACACAAAAAATCATTAGTATAATCAGACCTGAGTATGTACATCCAAGATAATATACTAGCAAAACTATAAAACAGAATAATTTTACATAGATATAAATATATGGCCCATAGGCATTATCATTGAATGGCACCGGGCAGCCATTTATTGGACCAATTAATACATATATGTTTTCTATTTTGTTTTTTGCTGGACTATCAAAACTAAAATGTTTACAAAACCCCTACAGGGGCATAATAATACTGAAACAAACAGCATTTTAACTTGTACTACACATTTCTTACCAGGCCTTGCAGGGGGCAGGGCAGTGGGGTTGATACTGCCTGGGTAGAGTGTCTGCTGGGTTGCAGGCTTAAGAGTCCCCATGTCTGCCCGCAACATGCCACCCAGAGTGAGCCCCTGGCTAGGTCCTTCACTGGGCCCGGAGGAGCTTGTATCTGCTGGCTTTTTGGCTCCAGTACTGGTAGGAGGCAGCAATGGGCCCCTGCTTGTTGTGGTCACCAGGCTGGAGTCAGGCTTCTGGTCCTTGCCCAAGTCTGAGAGACAATGATATATGTATAACAGCATTTGTTGAAATATACAGCAAAATGTTTTTAAACAAGTAAAATCTTACTTTCCTTGATACCCAATACACTTCATTTGCAACTTTAAAAGAGTCAAATAGTTATTTCATGAATTTCTTGTTTGCATAAAAAAATGTGAAAATCGGAATTAGAATATTCCTAATATGAAAGTGTACACACCCCTGTCATCACCAAGACGAGGGCTGGGGGCGCTGGTAGTACTGTCTGTGTCCCGTGCCTCCTCATTGTCTGAGATGTTCTGTTCCCCGTCGGACGGTGCTGTCACCGTGGACGCGATACTCTCACATATGGACACCGTCCTCTTGTCCTCCTGTGAGGGAAACAGGCCAGTGTGCAGATGGTTAGATGTACAGAGCATTGCATTGTGAATTTATTGTAAAACAATGAGTTACAGAACTATAAGGCACTCACTGTCATTGCATCATGGAACTAAAAATTAAGTTTACCAAGGAGAACAGCATTCTATCACACTTCCCTGTTTGTTTCGAGTGTACAACAACCATTACAAACTTATTATTTATTACACAAGCGTATTGTAACTTCACATTGACTTCATTTCACCATACTAATTAAATGGCAAAACATTATCACAAAATGAATAAAATATGGTGAGAAAAGAATCTTAAATGAGTTGCCATTTAATATAATTCTTTATGAAACTTGTTATGGAAAGCTTGTATTAAACAGTTTCAACAAGTTCTAAATTAAACAGTCAATACAAGGCAAAGAGTTAAAGATCTAATTCTGAGTATCAGAGAGCAATGATTTCACAATATCTTGGGTTTAACAGGATTCAAACTTTTTAACTGGTGACACAAACAGTTTGATTTCTTGAAATTATTTTCCATAGAATAGCAGTTCTAACTACTGACATATAACACTTAAGATGGACTAACTAAAACTTAAAATAGTTACTGCAACAGATGGCCGACACAAACATCCAAACTTACACCAAACTGCCTTAAGAGTGGACTTTTAACACAAAGCTTTACACAACATTGGCAAAACTGCTATGCAATATTATAAAAGCAGCTATTGTGATTATCTACATTCCATACATGAACCTAAAACTTACTTTAACTTTTGTCAAAGATTTGTCCTTTAGCTGTTGAAATGAAAAGAAAACCCTATCAATTAGATAAACGAATATAAAATATATAGCAATATACCGCTGCTTCTTGATGGGTTCCATAATTAGGAGACGTGGCCACTGATAGAACTCAGTCAAGATGATACTCCCAGTATGGTAAGGTTTGGATAAGACATGCTTTAATTAAAAAGTGGACAATACAAGTGGTATTTTTTCAATAATTCAAGGACTATAACTCTAGACGGAATATTGTGAACGGGTTGTTGATAGAGCTCAGTTGATGTGCCATGCCAGGAGACATTGAGGCAAGTTTGGTAAGGATTGCATATGAAATGTTAGAGGGCGGACATTCAAGTGTAACACAACTTGAATGATGATGGACAACATGACCTGCAAACGAAATGAAAAATCACATCAAAATGCTATGAATGACATTAAATTGGGACTGGTAAAACCTGAACGAGAGAAGATCTATGGCTAGAGTTTGCACTTACCTTTTCTTTTTCTGGCTGTATGTTATCTAGGTTGTGGTTTTTCTTGTGTTCATTGTAAAAGTTGCGACACTGGGTCTCAGACTTTGAGCCCACGACATTCGCTATAGCTGCAAAGTCCCTCCCTTGCTCCCGCAATCCTAGCAATAAAGAATTGATCAGTTACGTTGTTTAAAACTCTAGAAAACTTGTCTGATTTTCAAAATTACCAACAGGTCAATACTAGATTCACACAAAAGCAAACTCTAGTCCAATTCTCTAAGTTTTTAATAGCTTGAGTGATGGAAATTACTACACATTGTGTACCAAGATTCATGAAAATAAATCAATTGATTTCCATGTTTTGGCCAACTGTTGATTAAGCATGAAACAAAAGACTACAATATCACTGACACTTAGACAATACCTCACAATGCCAACACTGCTGATCAAGTGATTATAATATTTCCCTTCAAATATTGAATATTGTGCATCATGGTTAAAGCTCAACACCAAATATTACAACAGGTTATCTTCGACTAGTAGCAAGTTATCACCCGATTAGGTTAACTTATGACTAACTGATAATGAGCTCACATCCACACTAGGTTATGCTCTACTGATAAAGCTCTCTCATCCACATAAGGTAATGATCTTCTGATAGTGAGCTCCCAACAAAACAAGGTTATGATTTTCTGACAGTGAGCTCCCAACAAAACAAGGTTATGATCTTCTGATAGTGAGCTCCCAACAAAACAAGGTTATGATCTTCTGATAGTGAGCTTTCCCCCATACAAGCTTATGATCTTCTGATAGTGAGCTCTCCCCAATACAGGGTTATGATCTTCTGATAGTGAGCTTTCCCCCATACAAGCTTATGATCTTCTGATAGTGAGCTCCCAACAAAACAAGGTTATGATCTTCTGACAGTGAGCTCCCAACAAAACAAGGTTATGATTTTCTGATAGTGAGCTCTCACTCAACCAAGGTTATGATCTTCTGATATAGAGCTCCCAACAAAACAAGGTCATGATCTTCTGATAGTGAGCTCCCAACACAACAAGGTTATGATCTTCTGATAGTGAGCTCCCAACAAAACAAGGTTTTGATCTTCTGTTAGTGAGCTCTCATCCACATAAGGTTATGATCTACTGATAGTGAGCCCTCATCCACACGGTTATGATCAACTGATAGCGAGCTCACATCCACACCAGGTTGACCTACTGATAGCAAGCTCACACCCACACCTGGTTATGACTTACTGATAGTGAGCTCTCACCACATCTGGTTATGACTTACTGATAGTGAGCTCTCACCACACAAGGTTATGACTTACTGATAGTGAGCTCTCACCACACAAGGTTATGACTTACTGATAGTGAGCTCTCACCCACACTAGGTTAGGACCTACTGATAGCGAGCTCTCACCACACAAGGTTATGACTTACCGATAGTTAGCTCTCACCCACACTAGGTTATGACTTACTGATAGTGAGCTCTCACCACACAAGTTTATGACTTACTGATAGTGACCTCTCACCACACAAGGTTATGACTTACCGATAGTTAGCTCTCACCCACACTAGGTTAGGACCTACTGATAGTGAGCTCTCACCACACAAGGTTATGACTTACCGATAGTTAGCTCTCACCCACACTAGGTTATGACTTACTGATAGTGAGCTCTCACCACACAAGTTTATGACTTACTGATAGTAAGCTCTCACCCACACCAGGTTATGACCTACTCATAGTGAGCTCTCACCACACAAGGTTATGACTTACCGATAGTAAGCTCTCACCCACACAAGATTATGACATACTGATAGTAGGTTCTCACCCACACACAGTTATGACCTACTGATAGTAAGCTCTCACCTTTCTTGGCAAGCTCTATTTCCTCCTCTGTCCACCTCTCCTCAGTCATTACAGAACTCTCCACTAAAACCACAAATGTTCATCAAGGTGCTTGACAGTGAATGATAATGATAATGTTATCGACATAAGATCAAAGAAACAACTAATATACAGTGCTCCAGCTAGCCCGTTTTTCAATGGCGCCGCGCCCGTGCCCCTTTTCTTACCGCCCTGCCCGCTTTTGAGTAGTGCCCTTTTCACAAATGCTCTATTAGCGCCAAATATCCCGTTAGTGCCCTTTTTACTATTGAAATCATTATACTGTGAAATCATTTATATTCCTTGGCATGAAATTTCGTGGTGTGCCGAAAAAATACAATTTCGTGGGTACTTAAATTCGTGGTTTTTCATTTTTGAAAAAAAAAACCAAATATGCGATCGTCCTAGATCGTCTGCATAATCTCAACGCGCTGGCCCGTGATTTCCGGGATCTACGTCACACGTTTATGACACTCGCTAAAGTGGTACGAGATGCCAATTAGTGCATATACCCATGTCAATTATCGATTTAATTGGGAATTAAGGTCATAAAAGAAGATGCACCCTGATAATAAATACAGATAGGGAAAGCCATTGAATACCAATTAAGAATTTTGCAAACTGTGAAAACACCGAAAAGGTGCGTATATTTGAGTAAACAAGATCATTTCAATTTAATAAGCATATTGAACTCGTTGTTTTGTACTTTGTCACGTTGGGTGCTCAGTAACCTCCAATGTAATCGATTAATTATTTCTTTAAATAAAAAAATCGAGTACTGACACTCATCATGCACATCTTGTAAACCTGGAGATTTTCATAAACAGCACACGTTTAAACACTTGCTTCTGTCATTTGGTTCATAAAAACACATTTAATTGATTTGGTTTATTTTTTGTTAAAGGCAGATATAATATATTAATAAAACAAAGATAGTAAAATATACAGTGAGACAGGTATAAACGCTGTATACTGCGACTTCTGTAACGAATAAACTAGTATGTACATAACATGTCAGTTGAAAAAGTGAATAAAGGGTCTATATTTCGTGGGCTCTTAAATTTGTGGATCACCCTACCCACAAAAACCACGAACATTAATGCCCCACGAACATTAATGATTTCACAGTAAAAGATTGACTGCCCTTAATCCGCTGTCATAATTGAGACAAATTACGTAATACTTATGATAATAGTGTTCCCGCTAGGTGTCACCATGCCCCCATTGATTGCTTAAAATATGCCGTACTGCTCTTTCATCTTCCCAAGTGCCTTGACCAAGTCATATGACAGCTAATTGTGTATTTGTGTAGTGAGCAGACGACCTGGGTATTCATAATCGGTCATCTACTAATCCGATAATTAGGAAGAGCCAAATAGGGAAACATCGTCAGCCAATCAGAAGATACATTGAGAACTCGTTCAATCAATGATGAAAGTTCGTAAAATGCGATAGACAATGCGAAGGGATGGTGAAAAATGTTGTCAAGCACAATTAAATCTTTTAAACTAATTGTTTATTGTATTGTACAGACAAGACTCGCCATTTTAAACATTGTTGATTTGAAGCAGACAGTCACTGACGATATGTAAACATAAGAAAGGTGGCGCTAACACAATCAAATACATCACTTTTTCAGTAAATGTTTTGAAAGTTTATTTGTTAAATATTCATGATGAAAAAAATTTTTTGTCACCCATACATATATGTTGATTCCTTATGCAGCGTTTACCTATCATGCCTATGATCATGTCAAAATTCGCCGAAACCGCCATTTTGTCAGAACGATTTTCCGAGTTATTTTATTAATGTTCTATGTTTTATAAGTTATTTTTTTAAGCAAGAGCAGTGATTTTTACTGTCATTTTATTCTAAAACATCAGCATATTAAACATAATTTTACCAAAGACAATTAAATAACAGCCAGGCTGAATATAACATTTGTACCAGATCCCGATCGTACCAAACTAAGATTCATCCCCTACATTTTTGGTGCATTTATTTGATTGCTTCAAATGTTTAACTGTCTTTGTTTTTTCTTCATTTTACATGATATTTAGGAGAAATATGTGACATCGCACGAAAGAAGACTTCAAAAAAGCACAATCATACTAACACAGACAAAAAGACAAATTTTAATTTTGATATTCAAACACACCCTTCTAAATTTTGAGAGAAAAACAACCCATTTTGTTAGAGTCTGAAAATCATGGAAAATGATTTAAATTGAGTATGAAAACAAAATAAATTATATGGGGGGACCCCCCAAAACCCCCCTTGTGACAGGGGTGGACCCCTCTCACAACCACCCCCAATCGCCCCTATGCGACTCATGTAGCTTGCCCTTTTCAAAACTCCACCCTGCCCTTTTCAAATCCTGGCTGGGGCACTGATATATATTATATATGAACTATATTTTTGGTCAAATAAAAAAGAAATAGCAATGCTATTAGATGGAATAATATCCAAAAATGCAAGAAAGTTCCTTCACAGTGGAATACAGCAAATGCATACTAACTTGATTCAAAATACTGATACATGAATGCTCTTCATTGAGTTCACACTGAATTTGAATTAATATAAACTTGCCAATTCGGTGTGTATTTCTAAGTAAATACAACGGTTCTCTTCTATACCCACCCTCCATGGGTTGTTGTTCAGTCGTGGGCTCCGTGGATCCAGGCACGAGGGGCTCCGGCTGAGCACTGGCACCCAACCTACGGGCAATACGGTTGAAGCATGCGGAACAACATTTTGTGCTTTCATCTGTCAGCTCTGCAAATACAAGGCATATAACATCTTGTAAACAACCTTTTATAGAAAATGGTGATGAGAGAATATTACATTCATCAAACAGTTTGACTACTTGTTATTTTAGTTTATATCGATTTATATAAGCTGGATTGTCAAGACAGCTAAGCAAATAAATAGAATAGACTTGAATCAGTTTGCTGGATAGAAACCAGTGCCTTTGGTGGGCTCATTATCGTCTGAGGAGTCTTCATCCTTGTCCTCCTCCTCCTCCTTCACTCTTATAAAGTAAAACATGACAACCTCTCCGGCTGATAAAGTCACAACCTCTTGGGCTTAAAGAGTGTTTATATTCTTACGCAGATCTTTCATGATTTCCCCTCTGATGGCTGGCGGGGTGTCGGCCCAGCGTGTGGGTAGAGGTCTCAGTCTCTTCACCTTTCTCTTTGGTGTCTTACACGACGACACCGGGCAACTGGTTAACACAATCAAGCATACAATCTTATAATGTCACAATTCAATCTGTCAGTGTTTCATTGATATACTATAATAAAGTGCTGGACAAATCCTTCATAAGCTTGCAAAAGGATATCATATATAGTTAATCGCATTATTTTAAATATTTTTCATTTATATAAATTTTTCTCTCTTTTCCACACCATTACCAAGCAAATGTTAGTTTCAGAAAGACAGTAAATGTACAATTCAAATCAAGCTATCTTTAAATGTCCAAATAAAACAATACCAGACCTTGACTAATACTAAAGAACATGCACATACACAGTGTATCTCCGGCGTACAGACTTGCACCAGCAGTTGGAGCAGACCCTCATGTCAGGGGTGAGGTCTGACTGGATAATGCCGTACAGCTCACAGTTCTTGGTGGACAGGGGCCGACTAAGCCCGTAGTGCTCCAGCTGGGTCTTACATACAGTACATGGGTGTACGCCACCTGCCAGATAATTGACAGCACTTTTAATAGTCTATACTTAGTTTTACAGTTAAAATACTTACAATACAAACTAGTCAACAGGTTAAGGTTTGCTTAAAACTGACAATGTGCAACAATAACAGTTATAGTTTGGGATAAACAACTCCAAAATCTTTGCAAGTGCTTTGGTATCATTTTTTATAAAGCCCTGCTATATAAAATCCAGAATATCAGTAAGCCGAAAAGCCTCCTATGAGTACAGGGCTTGCTGGCTTGTGCTAATTTCCAAAACTGCTGGAGGCAAGTTTTTACATAATCATTGACTTTCTGGCTACTATTTACATATTTTTCCATAAATCCAGATTTTCTTAAATTGCAAGGAAAGTGATCATTAACAAAGTTATTGGTTTTGTGTGTCTAACCTTCTCCCTCAGTGCCCTTGGTGGGCTCATTATCGTCTGAGGAGTCCTCATCCTTGTCCTCCTCCTCCTTCCCTCCCTCCCCCACACGCCCCTCTCCACTAGAGCTAATTCTGAAACATGACAAACACATACATTAGCTATTTGAGCAGTCATAATTATTATAAAAAATTGTGTTCTACGACTACAATCGTTCTAAATTATCCTTGAACTCTTACATTATCATGTGATTTAATAATTCTGAACAATTGTTACATTAATGTATACAAAAACAACATTGTTCATTTAATTTCAAATTGATTTTGTTAAAACAGATATTTCAAGACACTATATATAAGGAATTTAACAGGACTCACAAGTTGCCTGGTTCTATAACGCCACTGGTTCCTGGCTGTGTGGTGGCCACTTCTCCAGACGTGGAAGCCAACATCTCCATGTTACATTCATCTTTGCTTGGAGGCTACAAACAGTCACCACACATTTACTGGTATGGCCAAACTGAGACATATGAGGATAATATCCTCTGACAGCATTTTTTTTAAAATATTACATAATTTTGCCTATGTTCAAGAAGCAAGCCTTTAGGCTGCACTCTCACAGGTCAACCTTTTTGAATACTTTTTTATTTTTGCCTTGGTTATTCCATTTTCGCGTAAATGACTGGAAACCAGTGATGCAAGATTGCTGACAAAGGATCAGATTGCAGTTTTTCATATTTACGTTCGGAAATTGATGTTTTATAGATTAAAGCATTACTAACACTAAAAAAAAAATTGGCAGTTTTCCAAACAAATTTAGATCTGTTATTTTGTGAGTTATCTAATATATGACTGAATTCAAGGCATTGATACAAAAAAACGGATTCCGAAACAAAAACTAATAAAATGTCAAAACTGTCAATCTGTGAGAGTGCAGCTTCAACTTACATGTACTTTACATCATTATATGGACAAGAATCTATGTTGACTTATAATTCATGGTAAAAAAAAAATCTTACCAAGTCAAATCATGTTTTGTAACATTTTGATAAGTAACCAGACTTCATCTCATGAAATACTAGAAAAGAATGAAGCTAACAGACTGTCATAGGTACATTAAAACTGTCATTACCAGTTGCTTCTGTTGCTGCTTCTTCTTCTTGGTTGACTGGCGTTTGAGCATCTGTTTGTAGTTCTCACTCTTCTTTGATCGGTAGTAGTACTCCACACAGTCCATTGTATTCTGAGGCAATGAATATACTGAGGTGAATGAAAGGCCATACATGTTATTCCTTCAAATTTTTTGTACAGGGGGGGGGGGGGGGGGGGGGGGGGAACAGTTTTCCACCCAACTTAATTGAGGCAAAACAATTTTATCCCATTAAATTGAAAAAAACAAAACAATCATAGGTCTTGTAAAACAAAGCTAAAACAAATCACACATTTTAATATATAAATTGTATAATGAATATTCAATTAACTCTGAGATTTCATTGGCAGATGCATTAACCACCAACCAGCAGCAACATCTCAATTGTTATGTAAATATCTCAAGCTCAATCAAATAACAGCAGTACCTTTTTCTCCAGGAAAGAGGCAATAAGGCCAAAGTTCTTAGGATGCTGGAGGTACTTCTCCTTAAAGACCTGCTTTTCCTGGGCTGTCCACACATTGATGTACTTCCTGAAACATACAAGTATCTATGTAACAGCTTTGTCTGACAAAGGCAACAGGCCTATATAGTGTCAGCTGTTTGTACTGTGAATATCCGAAACAAAGCACAAAAAAGTGTCATTTATGTCACTGAATGTAATGGATATGACAATGAGTCAGGGCCCATATTCTCTAACCTATTGTGGACTAAGGCTCAGAAAAGTTTTTAAATGGTTAAAAATATCTTTATTATAACTATATTTGAGTGTTTTGATGGCAGAACATTTTTTGTATAGGTACAGCATTTTTTAGTATTATGAGTAGCAATTTTACAAAACAAAATTAAAATACACAAATTTGAGTCTTGAGTCTCAAACTCAGATACAAGACATTAGTGAATACAATATCTCAAACCCATAACAGAATGGAATGTTTAACAACTGGACCAATGAACTAGTAGATGTTTATTATTCTTTTTAGGTAATGTTTCGTTTGCTGACACAATAAAGACAGATGTTTCACCTCTGAGTATATTCTTCCATGCAGTCTTCAATGAGGCCGTTCTTGTTGATGAACTTGAGTGACCTCTGTCTGACGTCAAGCATCATGGGCGGGATCACTGCCAGGCTTCGCATCTTCCTGTCCTCCTCCTGCAGAAAGGTCAAGGTCACACAATGTTGTATTTAATTGCTGTGTATTTATGTATATTGCAATGGGCCTGTGGCATGATAGAGAATACATGCCTGACATTGTCATTGTAGAGATCAAAGGTCAACATCTTCATAGTTTGTGTCTGTTCAAATCAATTAAGAACTGCCCATAAGAGACACTGAAAATCACTCAAAAACAGCTTTATTTAACATACCTTTTCAAATCCTTTAAATCATAGTTTATATTGATGCAAACTTGGCAAGAAAGCAGGTCCTTCTAAAATACAAAATGTTTCAGAATCTCTACGACAATTTATAACAATTTAATATCTTGAAAATGACCACTGCATTTCAAATTATTCAGTGCCTAAAATAGAAAGTAGTGACTTCTTGTACATGTACCTCCTGTTCATGTATGCCATCCATTATCTGTTCCAGTTCTGCCTCACTGCGAGCATACACCTGGATCCCTGCACGAGTTCCAGCCCTGCTAACATAAAATCATACATAGAGGTCATTAAAAGAATTATTTTTCTTCATTTTGTCATCAATTTCATCAGGCTTTTCAATTGTTTGCTTATGTATTGAAGTTAATCTAAAGGACTGGAAAATGACAAGGCTTCTAGGTGAGGTGGTTTCATTGTGTTGATTCTTTTTGAACTTGATCTTCTGTATACAGAGAAAGGAAGCTTACCTGTTGAGTCTGTCTTTATCATCTCTGGCCTTCTTCAGCTCAGGAAATATCTTCTCAAAGTATTCTCGCAACTTGGCCTCTTTTGCTCTGTGAATACATGTACACAAATGAGCTACACTTACTTAGGTACCATTCCACATACAGGTTGGTTAGCCCATTCACTTCTCACAAAAGCTTTCCAGGGTTCGACTCCTGGCTCAGGCATGTATGATTTTGGTTGTTGATCATCGAGGCATACATGTGCTTTTTCTCCAGGTACGGGACGTGTTGACAGGCAACATTGTGCTAACAGAATTGACCTAGCTAAAGTTATTATAACTTTCTTCACGATTTGTGAAAAATAGAATTTAAGTTCAATACTTGTGCCCTTTATATTAAAGCACACTGTGTCAACATATTATATGATTAAAAAAACAAGGATGGTGGAAACATTCAAGCTTATATCATCAGTTACATGTATAATTCAACTAACTCACATTGTCTACCATCTTACATTGAACAATGAACCTGTGATTCTATGGATAGCTACAAACAGATCATGAGCTGCCAGCTACACATACACAGTATCAGTATTTCTAAACAATTCCTGCTAAACCTACTTTCTTTTAGGGTTGTTTTCCCACTTGTCGACTTTCTTCACCCAGGCCTGCATCAGTTGATCATAGCGCTGGCTCAGGTAACGCTCCTACAACCAGTAAACAACTAATTACATCACATGTCTTGCCTTTTAGATAGCTATGGCATTTGTTACTAAGTAATTGAGCAATTAATTAAATGCCCAATCACTGAATAATGGATTCTAGTTAATTGAACATAATATAAATATGTTGATGTATGTATTGTTGCCAACATTGCCTAAAACCCACACTTCCACTCACAAATATTTGTAATAAAGTATCTTATATTTTTTGTTTTCAAGAAACGCCCAATGGTAAAAGAGTCCTTATAATGTACAAGGGAGACCATTACCCTAATTTTCCTGGCCTGGTGCCTCTTCTTGAAGTGGGCAACCAGCCGTGGCTTGAACAACGCAAACCTGGAAGTAGCAATTAAAGGGATTATTCAATCTTCAAAGAATTATTTAAAATCAAACAATATTGCAATCAACCAATTACAAACAATTACTGGTACTCTAAAACAGGAATGACAAAGGCAAATTGAAAAGTATATAACTTACTTCCTCTTGTTTTCATGGTATATTGGAGCATCAGTTGGCTGGTTGTAAAGAGGCTGGAAAAGATAAAATAAATTGATGTTTTAACTCATTTAACAATTTTAACAAATAGCAAACAGAGATGTTATTAAAAAAAGGCGATTAACCATCTTGAACCATCTTGTGGAGATTCTGATATCAAAGCTAAGGTCATATACACTATCATGGAAGTGAATCAATTTCTATTTTATGATATTTATTTTTTGCATCCAGTAATGAATATACTACTTCTGATCAATTTTTATTACCATAGCAGCGACTTCAAAGAGTCAGGTTCAATACTTCAAAGTGTTTTGCAAACATAATTTAAAGCTATGATTGAATTAGCTGGTTGAAGTGAAACCAATGCAAACTGTACATGTATGAGCCTACCTCTTCAGAAATTAAACCAAAGTAATCAACATAAAGTATACACCAAACTGCTAATGGTGGCAGTTGTTTTCTGTAATATGAAGTCAATGGACAGGCGATACATGTTGCACTTCATTTGAAATTCACTTGATGCATTAGGACAGAATTAAAGCAATGTTCGTTAAATGCATCAATACCTTGAAAGGATAATTTTATTTGCAAACATTAATAATATCTAACTAAAGGCTTACCACATCAACTTTAGGTCCCATTTTGGAGAGGATATTGTGGGCCTCTGCCGCTTTCTTCTACAAATACCAAAGACAGTATTATATTGTTTATGTAACATAACTTGTACACTTAAGTCGAGAAGGTACCAAAACCTTCTGTATTTAATGTTGCTTGGTACCTTCTTGCATCAAATGCAGGAATTATGATGCCAATCAAAACTGGACCCAAAACAAAGCTACCATGACAATTGTATAAATAAACAGTTTACTGTCCCACTGAGCTTGAAATATAACATCAAGTACAGGGCACTTCCACTTCAGACATGCTTCTTATCATTGTGAGTGATTGTTTCATGTAAATATTTTGCACAGTTTCCAAGTCATGGCGAAAATTAAACTATTGCATGATGCAACAACGCCGAAGCCATCGGCACAAAGGCCAAGACAATAACTGATTAGGCCAAACTATCATCAATAATATTAGTATAATATCCAGTATAACAAAGCCATGTTCTGACTGGTGACAATGCCATCATCCAGTATAACAAGGTCATGTTCTGACAGCTGACAATGCCATCATACATTAAAACAAGGCCATGTTCTGACAGCTGACAGTGCCATCATCCAGTATAACAAGGTCATGTTCTGACAGCTGACAATGCCATCATCCAGTATAACAAGGTCATGTTCTGACAGCTGACAATGCCATCATCCAATATAACAAGGTCATGTTCTGACTGGTGACAATGCCATCATCCAGTATAACAAGGTCATCAGCCCTTTTTTTCAGGTTTTGGGGAAAGGTGGCGGGTCCTTCTCAGAGGGGAAAATTAACAAAATTGGGGAAAATTGACATTGACATTTGTTTATAAAAAAAGAAAGGCGAACACAATAAACTTGTTTCACAACTTTAATATCATGTTTTCTCATGCTTTACAAACATATGTCCCTCTTTGACTGATTGAAGATGTTAATGATGTTGTTAATATCTGATTGAGAAAGTTCAGTAGTTTCAGAAATCACAATTCTGATCAAAGATTCTAGCCTGACTTGACCAAGAGAGCTCCTGGATGGAGTGCACAAGGAATTCATCAAACTGAAAAGTCTCTCAACACAAGCTGTTGATGTAGGCACAATGCAGCTTAAGTCCACCAGATATGCCATGGCTTTGTAGGATCTTGACGTAACAACGATTATAATGCGACATTTCCAACTTCAAACTGAAATATCGTGAACGAAATCGTGGGCGGAAATCGCATATGGTTTCCGGAGTAGATGCTTTATTATTCACATACAATTCAGTTAAACTGGGAACCAGTACATTCGGAACACTCGGTAGTCTAGGAAGTACACTAAGATGACGTCATACCAAAGTTTAGAAGACGGATAATAACTGCGTCGCTTTATATCGTTCCGTTTTCGGATTTGTTTTTTTTTTTTTTTGGCGGTGGGGAATTTTAAGCGACAATTGGGGAAAAATATATACTTTTTTGCTTGGGGAATGGGGCCCCAAAAACAGAATAAAAAAAGGCCTGGTCATGTTCTGACAACTGACAGTGCCATCATCCAGTATAACAAGGTCATGTTCTGACTGGTGACAATGCCATCATCCAGTATAACAAGGTCATGTTCTGACAGCTGACAGTGCCATCATCCAGTATAACAAGGCCATGTTCTGACAGCTGACAAGGCCATCATACATTAAAACAAGGCCATGTTCTGACAGCTGACAGTGCCATCATCCAGTATAACAAGGTCATGTTCTGACAGCTGACAGTGCCATCATCCAGTATAACAAGGCCATGTTCTGACTGTTGACAGTGCCATCATCCAGTATAACAAGGCCATGTTCTGACTGTTGACAGTGCCATCATCCAGTATAACAAGGTCATGTTCTGACAGCTGACAGTGCCATCATCCAGTATAACAAGGTCATATTCTGACTGTTGACAGTGCCATCATACAGTATAACAAGGTCATGTTCTGACAGCTGACAGTGCTATCATACAGTTTAACAAGGGGATGTTCTGACTGTTGACAGTGCCATCATCCAGTTTAACAAGGTCATGTTCTGACAGCTGACAATGCCATCATCCAGTATAACAAGGTCATGTTCTGACAGCTGACAATGCCATCATCCAATATAACAAGGTCATGTTCTGACTGGTGACAATGCCATCATCCAGTATAACAAGGTCATCAGCCCTTTTTTTCAGGTTTTGGGGAAAGGTGGCGGGTCCTTCTCAGAGGGGAAAATTAACAAAATTGGGGAAAATTGACATTGACATTTGTTTATAAAAAAAGAAAGGCGAACACAATAAACTTGTTTCACAACTTTAATATCATGTTTTCTCATGCTTTACAAACATATGTCCCTCTTTGACTGATTGAAGATGTTAATGATGTTGTTAATATCTGATTGAGAAAGTTCAGTAGTTTCAGAAATCACAATTCTGATCAAAGATTCTAGCCTGACTTGACCAAGAGAGCTCCTGGATGGAGTGCACAAGGAATTCATCAAACTGAAAAGTCTCTCAACACAAGCTGTTGATGTAGGCACAATGCAGCTTAAGTCCACCAGATATGCCATGGCTTTGTAGGATCTTGACGTAACAACGATTATAATGCGACATTTCCAACTTCAAACTGAAATATCGTGAACGAAATCGTGGGCGGAAATCGCATATGGTTTCCGGAGTAGATGCTTTATTATTCACATACAATTCAGTTAAACTGGGAACCAGTACATTCGGAACACTCGGTAGTCTAGGAAGTACACTAAGATGACGTCATACCAAAGTTTAGAAGACGGATAATAACTGCGTCGCTTTATATCGTTCCGTTTTCGGATTTGTTTTTTTTTTTTTTGGCGGTGGGGAATTTTAAGCGACAATTGGGGAAAAATATATACTTTTTTGCTTGGGGAATGGGGCCCCAAAAACAGAATAAAAAAAGGCCTGGTCATGTTCTGACAACTGACAGTGCCATCATCCACTATAACAAGGTCATGTTCTGACTGGTGACAATGCCATCATCCAGTATAACAAGGTCATGTTCTGACAGCTGACAGTGCCATCATCCAGTATAACAAGGCCATGTTCTGACAGCTGACAAGGCCATCATACATTAAAACAAGGCCATGTTCTGACAGCTGACAGTGCCATCATCCAGTATAACAAGGTCATGTTCTGACAGCTGACAGTGCCATCATCCAGTATAACAAGGCCATGTTCTGACTGTTGACAGTGCCATCATCCAGTATAACAAGGCCATGTTCTGACTGTTGACAGTGCCATCATCCAGTATAACAAGGTCATGTTCTGACAGCTGACAGTGCCATCATCCAGTATAACAAGGTCATATTCTGACTGTTGACAGTGCCATCATACAGTATAACAAGGTCATGTTCTGACAGCTGACAGTGCTATCATACAGTTTAACAAGGGGATGTTCTGACTGTTGACAGTGCCATCATCCAGTTTAACAAGGTCATGTTCTGACAGCTGACAATGCCATCATCCAGTATAACAAGGTCATGTTCTGACAGCTGACAATGCCATCATCCAATATAACAAGGTCATGTTCTGACTGGTGACAATGCCATCATCCAGTATAACAAGGTCATCAGCCCTTTTTTTCAGGTTTTGGGGAAAGGTGGCGGGTCCTTCTCAGAGGGGAAAATTAACAAAATTGGGGAAAATTGACATTGACATTTGTTTATAAAAAAAGAAAGGCGAACACAATAAACTTGTTTCACAACTTTAATATCATGTTTTCTCATGCTTTACAAACATATGTCCCTCTTTGACTGATTGAAGATGTTAATGATGTTGTTAATATCTGATTGAGAAAGTTCAGTAGTTTCAGAAATCACAATTCTGATCAAAGATTCTAGCCTGACTTGACCAAGAGAGCTCCTGGATGGAGTGCACAAGGAATTCATCAAACTGAAAAGTCTCTCAACACAAGCTGTTGATGTAGGCACAATGCAGCTTAAGTCCACCAGATATGCCATGGCTTTGTAGGATCTTGACGTAACAACGATTATAATGCGACATTTCCAACTTCAAACTGAAATATCGTGAACGAAATCGTGGGCGGAAATCGCATATGGTTTCCGGAGTAGATGCTTTATTATTCACATACAATTCAGTTAAACTGGGAACCAGTACATTCGGAACACTCGGTAGTCTAGGAAGTACACTAAGATGACGTCATACCAAAGTTTAGAAGACGGATAATAACTGCGTCGCTTTATATCGTTCCGTTTTCGGATTTGTTTTTTTTTTTTTTTGGCGGTGGGGAATTTTAAGCGACAATTGGGGAAAAATATATACTTTTTTGCTTGGGGAATGGGGCCCCAAAAACAGAATAAAAAAAGGCCTGGTCATGTTCTGACAACTGACAGTGCCATCATCCAGTATAACAAGGTCATGTTCTGACTGGTGACAATGCCATCATCCAGTATAACAAGGTCATGTTCTGACAGCTGACAGTGCCATCATCCAGTATAACAAGGCCATGTTCTGACAGCTGACAAGGCCATCATACATTAAAACAAGGCCATGTTCTGACAGCTGACAGTGCCATCATCCAGTATAACAAGGTCATGTTCTGACAGCTGACAGTGCCATCATCCAGTATAACAAGGCCATGTTCTGACTGTTGACAGTGCCATCATCCAGTATAACAAGGCCATGTTCTGACTGTTGACAGTGCCATCATCCAGTATAACAAGGTCATGTTCTGACAGCTGACAGTGCCATCATCCAGTATAACAAGGTCATATTCTGACTGTTGACAGTGCCATCATACAGTATAACAAGGTCATGTTCTGACAGCTGACAGTGCTATCATACAGTTTAACAAGGGGATGTTCTGACTGTTGACAGTGCCATCATCCAGTTTAACAAGGTCATGTTCTGACAGCTGACAGTGCCATCATATAGTATAACAAGGGGATGTTCTGACTGTTGACAATG